>NC_136068.1:701959183-702624183 GCF_964261635.1 Lissotriton helveticus | reverse complement strand
CGTCTTCAAAGGAGTTATAGTAGATCAAGGCCCACACTCGATGAGATCCGTCACAGCAGAAGCGTTGCTATTATCTGAAAACCATCCTGTATTGTGATTGGGGAGGGGACCGAGCGTGAAGCGGAAGATTCCAGGGATGACTCTTTGTACATCAAAGTTTTTACAATTATGTGTCACATTAAAAATATATAGCACTCCGACAAAGTAGTAAGATTATAAAACTTTAATAATTTATAAATATATACAAGAAAACAAAAATAGTAATAACATATAAACATTTTTAGAGAAAAACAACGAAGTAGCGGTCGGCTGTGCGAATAGTCCCAACGCAGCACAACGTCCAGATTTCCGGCGTGGGGCGTCGCGGGGGGTGGGTGATCAGTAGCAAACTGTTGTGCGAATAGTTCCAAGGCAGCAGAACGCGCCGAAATCTAGATGACACAAAAGTGATGTCTAGTAAGTTGCCACCCAGCAAATAACGGCGTGGGGCGTCGCGGGGGGTGGGTCATCAGTAGCAAACTGTTGTGCGAATAGTTCCAAGGCAGCAGAACGATGGCACCAAGGTGATGTCCAGTAAGTTGCCGCACTGGTTTTGGTATCCTACAATGCTGCTCCGAATAACGGCGTGGAGCGCCCCGGGGGAGGCGGCGTGAACGGGCCTCTCCAGGTGGAGTCTCGTCTGTTGTAGTGGGGCGCCCCTTTACCGTTTCAGTTGCCATTCCGTCCGCTTTTGGTCCACTGTGTCAAAATCCGCCATTCAGCTGAGTTGCGCCCACTCTTGCGGTGCAGCGATAGGCGGCTGTCACAGGACTCTCAAAATGGCGGCAGGCTGTTTCCTTTTTGGGCCTGGTCCACTGAAATGGCCCTGGGACACCTTGGAAATCGGACGCTTGTCTGCTAGGTCTTGGACCCCATTCTCGAAAGCGTCCCCTCCGCCTTGAGAATTCATCAAAAGTTTTGGGGGCCCCGACTCCTGCAGGCTTCTGGTGGGGAGCGGCTGCCATGATTGCTCGCGGAATGACCACGACGGAGCTACGAGATGGTGGTGCTCTCATGGTGACGCCAGCTTCAGTCTGAAACATCCAGAAACAAGGTGGGGCTTTCATCGTTTGGGGGAAAAAAAAAGTTTTCATCCAATGAAAAGTGTTGTTTTTAGGTCATATGATCAAGCCTTCCATCATTAGGAAACCAAAAGTAAAATGAACCAATGAAAAGTTTTATAAACAAGTCACATGACCTGTTATGCGGCATAGGGTATAAAATGCGGAGAAAATACGTTGGCACGTGAGGCGGCGTCAGTAGCGGACCGATGTGCGAATAGGCCGAAGGCAACACAACGCGCCAAGATCCGGATGGCATCGAGGTGGTGTCATAGTTGAGAGTTCTGAGCAGCGGTTGTAACACTGTCTGAAGCTTATTTGCAGCTGCTGCAGCTTCACTACGCGCCAAGATCCGGATGGCACCGAGGTGGTGTGTAGGAAGTTGCCGCACTGGTGTGGCCATCCTACAATGCTGAAAGTCGGCGTGGGGCGCCCCGTTGGCCTGTGAGTTTGCGTCAGTAGCGGACCGATGTGCGAATAGGCCGAAGGCAGCACAACGCGCCAAGATCCGGATGGCACCGAGGTGGTGTCTAGTAAGTTGTCGCACTTCTGTGGCCATCCTACAATGTTGAAAGTCGGCGTGGGGCGCCCCGTTGGCCTGTGAGATGGTGTCAGTAGTGGACTGATGTGTGAATGGGGCCAAAGGCAGCGCAACAATATTTTCTACTATATTTCCGGTGTAGAAGAGACCACAAGGCGCTGAGATGCCAAGATCCGGATGGCACCGAGGTGGTGTGTAGCAAGTTGCCGCACTGGTGTGGCCATCCTACAATGCTGAAAGTCGGCGTGGGGCGCCCCGTTGGCCTGTGAGATGGCGTCAGTAGCGGACCGATGTGCGAATAGGCCGAAGGCAGCACAACAATATTTTCTGACTGACACCACAAGGCGCTGAGATGCCAAGATCCGGATGGCACCGAGGTGATGTCTAAGTTGCGGACTGATGTGCGAATGGGGCCAAAGGCAGCGTAACAATATTTTTTGTATGGAAGATACCACTAGGCGTTGAGATGCCAAGATTCGGATGGCACTGAGGTGATGTCTAGCAAGTTGGTGTGGTCATCCTACAATGCTGAAACTCGGCGTGGGTCACCCCATTAGCCTGTGAGATGGCGTCAGTAGCGGACCGATGTGCGAATAGGCCGAAGGCAGCACAACGCGCCAAGATCCGGATGTCACCGTGGTGGTTTCATAGTTGAGAGGCACTTCATCTGCAGTGGGGCGCCGAGATCCGGATGGCACCGAGGTGATGTCTAGCAAGTTGCTGTACTTGTGTGGTCATCCTACAATGCTGAAACTCGGCGTGGGTCGCCCCATTAGCCTGTGAGATGGCGTCAGTAGCGGACCGATGTGCGAATAGGCCGAAGGCAGCACAACGCGCCAAGATCCGGATGTCACCGTGGTGGTTTCATAGTTGAGAGGCACTTCATCTGCAGTGGGGCGCCGAGATCCGGATGGCACCGAGGTGATGTCTAGCAAGTTGCTGTACTGGTGTGGTCATCCTACAATGCTGAAACTCGGCGTGGGTCGCCCCATTAGCCTGTGAGATGGCGTCAGTAGTGGACCGATGTGCGAATAGGCCGAAGGCAGCACAACGCGCCAAGATCCGGATGTCACCGTGGTGGTTTCATAGTTGAGAGGCACTTCATCTGCAGTGGGGCGCCGAGATCCGGATGGCACCGAGGTGATGTCTAGCAAGTTGCTGTACTTGTGTGGTCATCCTACAATGCTGAAACTCGGCGTGGGTCGCCCCATTAGCCTGTGAGATAGCTGTTCTTTGGATTTGGGCCTGGCTCGTCTGCTGTAGTGGGGCGCCCCTTTACCGTTTCAGTTGCCATTCAGCTGAGTTTCGGCTGCTCTTGATGCTACAGCGACAGGCGGCTGCAACAGGACTCTCAAAATGGCGGCCTGTTCTTTGGATTTGGGCCTGGTCCACTAAAATGGCCCTGGGACACCTTAGAACTCGGACGCTCGATTTTTTTTTCCTTTCCTGTACATGCAAAAAAAGGTAAATGCCCGGTACGTTACACGCTTCATCTGCCACGATGAACTCTCCAGAGGAACCGAAAAAAAATATAGTTGTGGTAACTATACCATGCATCGTCATATGGAGAGGTGGCACCAATTAATTATAGTGCTGCATAAAAGAGAGATTTGGAGGAGAACCCCTGACCTGCTAGTACATTCATCAAAGAAGTGGCACTGAGAGCTTCAGAGGCAAGGGAAACGGTCCCAAATTTTTAGAAGAACTTTGGAAAGATTAAAATGACATGTTTAGATTGTGGCAAATTAATTTCATGTGGACAGATGAGTGTTACTCTAATAAATACAGCATATGAACATCATCATAGTCGATGGTTGGTAGAGACATTTTGACTATATCCTGGACCTGCCCGTCCTCGCCCAAAATGGCGCCGGAATAAATGGGACTCGTAACTCCTTGTTGTGTACTGGTTGCAGAACCTTGAAATCACGAGATACGTATGCAGTTTTGAAGCACATGGCGGGCGGGGACGAGAATTGATTGAATATTTCGACATCCCTATTGATATTAAGTTCTGATGTGTTATTGATTACTGTACTGTTGAAAGTTCGAATTAACGTCACCCATGGTACTTGCCCGCAAATGTATATCTAGATAATTTTATTGTAACTGGCCCTGTCGTATTTTAATTATAAAATGTACGTCCACCGATTCCGTAACTGTTAGACACCTTAGTTCTTGCAACCTAATGGCCCGCCCGTTACGTTCCTCTACAGTGTAAATGTCTACTCATCACATACGATTACAGTTTGCTCCGTGGCCGGCCCACGTGGTTATAGGCTCGTATTTGTATAATGAAATTTTCACAATAAAGGTTTTTAAAAGAAAACATGGTAGTAGTATATACATTGGTAAAGTTTGTAATAATAGTCACTGTTTTAGAATCATTAAAAGGCAAGTGAAATAAAGCAGACCAATTACATGAAGGGTAAAAGGTATAATACGAAGGAACGCAGTAAAGATAAATGGTCAAGGGCTGTTGTGTTTTCTATTCCTGCAACATAAAGTGATCGATAAGAATCTCATATTCAGGCGTATCGGCGACTAAGACAGCAGGTCGACCCTCTTTTGCTCAACGGCTCCATCATGGGACGAAGAAACGCTCTTTTTCTCGAAAAAAGAATATATTTTACTTGCAGGACAGTTGTAAAATTTCCGGGAAAGTACATTAGTCTGGAACATTATAACATATATTTAAGAAAAAATAATGTTCGGAAGTAATGAAAAGCGTAATTTTTAGGTCATATGACCAAGCCTTTCATCATTACAATAAGAAAAGTAAAATGAACCAATGAAAAGTTTTATTAACAAGTCACATGACTTGTTATGCTTACGTTACGCGCTGCGCGCCCCGGATGACTTCCGGATGCGCTAACGCGGCGCGTCATATGACGCATTACGCGACAACGCAGGTCCAGAATATAGTCAAAATGTCTCCACCAACCAGCGGTCGGAACACAACCCCTTTCAGCAGGCTAAATAGTTCTGTTAAATGACAACAGAAGGGACAGGCAACAAGAACCATCAGTCAAAGAGGGGAGGGCTAGTTCTTCTCTACCGGGTTACATTGGGGCGCTACCGGAACTGATCGAATTGGTAGTCTACAGTGTTTCTGGATGTTTCAGACTGAAGCTGGGGTTAGCATGAGAGCAGCATCATTTCGTAGCTCCGTCGTGGCCATTCCGCAACCAATCATGGCAGCCGCTCTTTATCGTTATTTTGGGCGGGGTGGGTGGCGGAGCCGAGCTGTTTTGCAGCCATCATTGTGTGGAGTTCAGTTCATCTCACTAGTTTTGTATTTGTCATGAGGGGTTGTTCCTAATGTTTCTATTTTAGCGAGGTCAAAAAGAGATCCCATTAGTGGCCTACTGATTTTGCTCGATTCCTTTTCTTTTTTTTACACGATTTTTCGTTATCTGCAAAGACTAAACAGAGTATTGCGACTCTGTGTTTGTTTGTAAATAGAGAATGAACCAAAGAGAACTAATTCTAAAACAGTAAATACTTGGATAACAATCAATCAAATGGAGAGAGAAGCAGGCACGACGGATTACAACGGGGGCAAAGGCCTGCGTTAACTACCTTTCACTATCTGCAAAGAGAGAGTACTCCTAATAGAAATGAGGGGGGGGGGCACCATTCAAAGCAGATCAGTGTGCATAAACACGAAAATGTTTTCACTTACCACGTACTTGACATTCGACAGCTTATGATATTTGCTATTAAAAAACCATTGAAATTCACTGAAAAAACCATAGGTTATAGACCATATATAGTTAGGAATTAGCATTTACAAAACCTTGAAAATTCACTGAAAAAACCATAGGTTATAGACCATATATAGTTAGGAATTAGCATTTAAAAAACCTTATTTTACTCACACAAAACCATTGAAATTCCATATATAGTTAGTTGCACTAACTATATATTGCGCACCCGCAATCCACTGCTGATCATGTCACATATTACATCATTCATGACATGGTCAGTGACATCACTGATGACATCACTGATGACATCTCAAATGACATCACTGATGACATCACTGATGACATCTCATTTGACATCAATGACCACATCACTGATGATATTATTCATGTGACAATACAATGCATCTCTTCACATTTTAATATAACCTCTGTTTCACCCAGTGTTAAAAACAGAGTATAATTTTTGAAACCATTGACACACCAATACTAGTTACTACATACGTACTCACTGATTCCTACGTCTACACACACATTCACTCATTCACCCATACAATCATTCATACATACAATCACTCATGTTTACAACACAATCATATGCACTCATACACCTATACAGACACTCACACTCTGCCACTCATCCATGGAGTTACTCACACACCTAGTCAGTCCTGTAAAGAATCAATCACACTTCCATTTTCTACTCTATACAGTTAAACATAGAGCACCTTACGTTTTCAACCATATACTAACACATACTTACTCTCTTATACAATCATTGATACAAGTACACATTGATCTGTACAGAGTCACACACCTCCCATCCAGCCACACACACACTCAGTCTCCCATGCAAATACTTGGGCAATCAATCAATAACCCATATAGTTACTCATATAGCTACTGATCAACACATGCAGCAGTTTACAGAACAACAGACATAATGATGCACAAATTAAGACAGTTTAGTCACTAACCCATGCACTCAGTGAGACACATTTAATCACTCACTCATACATTCAGTCATGCACCTACTAAATCCTTCGTCCAGACACTTATACATCCACTCATTCTTCAATATGTAAGACATATTTTAACTTTACAGAAACATAGTCACTGGATGTTGTCATCAGTGATGTCATCAGTGATGTCATTTGAGATGTCATCAGTGATGTCATCAGTGATGTCACTGACCATGTCATGAATTATGTAATATGTGACATGATCAGCAGTGGATTGCGGGTGCGCAATATATAGTTAGTGCAACTAACTATATATGGAATTTCAATGGTTTTGTGTGAGTAAAATAAGGTTTTTTAAATGCTAATTCCTAACTATATATGGTCTATAACCTATGGTTTTTTCAGTGAATTTTCAAGGTTTTGTAAATGCTAATTCCTAACTATATATGGTCTATAACCTATGGTTTTTTCAGTGAATATATATATATATATATATCACGCTACCGTTGTGCACCTAGATGCCGGACCACTACCGCTGACATACTCGGCTATGGTTCAGTTCCCGATGGGGCACTCACCGCTTCGAAAATCGTTGTTGGTGGGTCCTCCGACCCAGCCTCCTCCGTCTTCGTGTGCGGCAGTTCCGTCGGCTGCACTATGGGGAAGCTGCCAATAATCCCTTCTGGGTCTTCTCGTTTTCTAGTTGCGGGCAGCTTCCTGTTTGTGGAGAGGGTGTCCGTTAACGGAATCATCCTGCATTCTGTAATCAAAAGAGATCAGCAAATAGACTCCCTCCACTTCCTTGTGCATCGGAAAGAGAGTCACGGACCCGAGGTTCGTGACAGAAACAGTTTATTATTTCATAAGCCGTATGACGCGTTTCGGGCAGTGGAATGCCCTTGATCACATGCGGAAACGCAGTCCACCTTCAGTTTTTATAATGCACTGTGAACTAGACCCGTAATAAACACAAACAAAATACTCTTTTTTGTAACTTCGCAATGAGTCTTATATTCCGGTCTGCTAGATTCTCTACTGTGTCCATTATTGTGATTACTGAATGTTCCACTTTTCGTATGTTGGTAGTATTGTGTATATCGGAAATCCACAGCTCCGCTACCGTCAGTTTGTTTGGTATCCGAAGAGAGCTGCATCTCCCGCTTTCATCATTATCACCGGTAAGCAGTATTAAGCCTCGCTTCCCCCGGACCAGCAGCTCGTCTACATTAATATCAACGCCCCTTCCTTAGAAAGGAATCGTTTTCTCTCAAGATTATTGGATTCTGTGCACGCATCTCGGAGACCTGTTAGCTGACACATTCATTCTTCATTCTTTTGCTATCATGGTCCATCGGATCCATATCGTCAAGGAAACAGTTCCTTTTTCCCTCATCTTTTTGGATACTTTTTGAATAAATCCCCTCTGCTGAAGATCATCTAGTAATCTTTTTGCTTCATGAGCACAACTTACACAGGTGAAACTCCTGATGAAGACAGTGTTTCTGTCGAAACGCGTGTTGAGTCAGTTTTGCACCCGATTCAACAAAAAAGACCTAACAATCTATCAAAAAATCATTATTGTTTTGGTCATTATATGTCGTGTATCCTCTGTATCTCATAATCTGTAAAAATTATTTCCACAGTTTAAATTTTGTATGTGTGTATAGTGTATATGGTATTGAATGAAAGCGGTAAGAATGTTGTGCGCCTGTAAAAGTCTCTGTAGCAAATGTTTGTAATATTCCTCTTTTTTATGTGAATATATGCTTTTATGATGCATTCAAAAATCAGATCTTATCTTTGTATAAATAAATATTTTGTATTTCTTTAATCTCTTTTTGAGTGTCACTATTGTGTTTTTCCCTTGATTATGTTATAAGGGTTTGGCCATGTTAGAAGTAGCCTTAGAATACTTACATGACTTGTGATGACCATTTCATGATTTTTTCTAAGTTTCTCCAATAAATCATGGTATTTGAAATCATTGTAGTTCTTTTTACGCTTTCTGTTATTCACTTGGTGATTTAGTTTTTTGATTTCTTCCGTCACTGTTTCGTGAAAAATGTCTATTGCATCCTTTGGCATTGATGGTATAAATGTAGATTTCGAATTAAAGGGGCTGCTCCCAGACCCTTGCTGTGTAATGTGCATAATTCGAAGCTGTTCCTGTGGAGAAACTGGCATTGTCAAATCATCCATATGTGATTCCGCTCCAGTTCTTAGTTCATGTGTGAATCGAAGTAGCGGAATATCTGAAACTTGCAGCCTTTTTGTCCTACTGGAATTATTTTCTTTCCCTTGTTGATTTTCTTTTAGGCAATTTTTTATAGTAAAAAAAACTTTCTTAGTTTCAATTTACGAATGTAGCTAAATACATCTATCCTAGTTTGCACATAATCGAATTCATTAGGTGGACAGTATGACAAACCCAGGCTAAGCAATCTTTTTTCTGCTGGTGTTAATACTATTGTCGATAGATTCACAATAGTTTTATCATCCATGTTCACTATTTGCGCCAGTAATTTATTTTTGACTTTGGTTTTTGCGCCGCTCTCTCCTTTTGGCATTCCGTTTTTTTCTAATGTTTGACCTTGTTTCTGAGGTCTTAGTGTATTGCCCCGGTCTATCGCTAAAAAATCCACCTCCCCTCCCAGAATGAGTCTTCTTTCTTCTGTACTCGTTGTGTTTCTATCGCTGTCTTCCGAGCCGATATCACTGCTCAAGGAAGCTGCATCAGAAACTGACAGTGAGTCTTTGGATGTGCGTGCGTCCTGTTGCCGTCTAGTGTCTGTATCTTTTACCAATTCAACATTGTATCTTTGTTTTTTTGCATTGGCATATTTCTGGGCAAATGTATAGATCCTGCCCTGTTTGTAATCAGCTAAATCACGGGCAGATTTGTAAACTTTGTGTGTTTTGATTTTATCCTCTTGTTTTTTATGCCGTCCTTGAATTTCTTGTCTTGTTTTGGCTATGTAATCATTAGGTTCTAGTGCTTTCAACTCCTCATTGATTTTTTCAATTTCTTTCACGAGCTCCTGCCGGTCCGACTCGGCATATTTAATATGGATTCGGACAAGATTCATTGACGCATCCAAGTTACTTTACCCCCATTCTTTGAGCATACTAGGATTCGGATTCTCAAAGCTGGGTGCTAAGAGAATCCTCAGCCCTCTCGGCACTCGCCCAGCTTCCTCGTATTTGATTAGGGACTTGTTTTCCCACCACTTAGTGACCTCAGCCCTCATGCTCTTCTCTAGTTTTTTCAAAAGCTCATTGGCGCTGGAATTATTTCCGCCAGTGTTAGTGCTTGTCTGCATGCTTGCTCCCGTTGTAGGGACATTCAGTAGATTTTTTAACAGTTCATCGGCAGCCGCCTCCCGCTCCCGGACCACTTCCGCTGACATACTCGGCTATGGTTCAGTTCCAGATGGGGCACTCACCGCTTTGAAAATCGTTGTTGGTGGGTCCTCCGACCCAGCCTCCTCCGTCTTCGTGTGCGGCAATTCCGTCGGCTGCACTAGGGGGAAGCTGCCAATAATCCCTTCCGGGTCTTCTCGTTTTCTGGTTGCGGGCAGCTTCCTGCTTGTGGAGAGGGTGTCCGTTAATGGAATCAACCTGCATTCCGTAATCAAAAGAGATCAGCAAATAGACTCCCTCCTACTTCCTTGTGCATCGGAAAGGAAGTCACGGACCCGAACTTCGTGACAGAAACAGTTTATTTTTTCATAAGCCGTATGACGCGTTTCGGGCATATATATATATATATATATATATATATTCACTGAAAAAAACCATAGGTTATACACCATATATAGTTAGGAATTAGCATTTAAAAAACCTTATTTTACTCACACAAAACCAATGAAATTCCATATATAGTTAGTTGTACTAACTATATATCGCGCACCCGCAATCCACTGCTGATCATGTCACATATTACATCATTCATGACATGGTCAGTGACATCACTGATGACATCACTGATGACATCTCAAATGACATCACTGATGACATCACTGATGACAACATCCAGTGACTGTATTTTTCTGTAAAGTTAAAATATGTCTTACATATTTAAGAATGAGTGGATGTATAAGTGTCTGGATGAAGGATTTAGTAGGTGCATGACTGACTGTATGAGTGAGTGGTTAAATGTGTCTCACTGAGTGCATGGGTTAGTGACTAAACTGTCTTAATTTGTGCATCATTATGTCTGTTCTTCTGTAAACTGCTGCATGTGTTGATCAGTAGCTATATGAGTAACTATATGGGTTATTGATTGGTTGCCCAAGCATTTGTATGGGAGACTGAGTGTGTGTGTGGGTGGCTGGGAGGTGTATGACTCTGTGCATAGATGTATGGGTTCAAAAGTGCATGTGGAAACAGCTGGATGGGTGGTTGACTGTGTGCATGAGTGTATTGGTGAGTGAATGGATATCTCAGTGCTACATGTCAAAGTAAGTACATATGTAAAATACAGTACATGTGAGAGTTGACATATATAAATAACTGTGCATAAGAGCCAGTGAATGTGTGAGTGGCTGTATGGATCATTGTGAACTTGTATCCAGGATTGTATAAGTGAGTAAATATGTTTTAGTATATGTTTGAATAAGTAAGGTGTGTATAACTGTATAGTTGTGAAAATGGAGGTGTGATTGATTCTTTGCATGACTGACTAGGTGTGTAAGTAACTCCATGGATGAGTGACAGTCTGTGAGTGTCTGTTTACACTGAGTGTATCTAAGGTTATAATAGAGTCTGAAGAGGTTCATCGTATTATCACATGAATGATGTCATCAGTGATGTGATCAGTAATGTCAAATGAGATGTCATCAGTGATGTCATCTGTGATGTCATTTGAGATGTCATCAGTGATGTCATCAGTGATGTCATTTGAGATGTCATCAGTGATGTCATCAGTGATGTCACGGACCATGTCATGAATGATGTAATATGTGACATGATCAGCAGTGGATTGCAGGTGCGCGATATATAGTTAGTACAACTAACTATATATGGAATTTCATTGGTTTTGTGTGAGTAAAATAAGGTTTTTTAAATGCTAATTCCTAACTATATATGGTGTATAACCTATGGTTTTTTCAGTGAATTTTCAAGGTTTTGTAAATGCTAATTCCTAACTATACATGGTCTATAACCTATGGTTTTTTCAGTGAATTTCATTGGTTTTTTAAAAGCTAATATCTATAGCTGTAAAATGTATTCTTCTTTAAATCCAAAAATATATTTTATATGTTTATTAATAATTTTTTTTTTTTTTTTTATGTTTCGCTCCCGGTCCGCGAACCGGAAAGCTTTCCGTTAGCTCAAATTGATGCCGCGACCCGGTCCGCGAACCGGTAAGAAATCAACATAGTGACGGTATCGCGTTGCCGCGTAATGCGTCTTGTGACGTACCGCGTTAGCGCACCCGGAAGTGCCCCGGGGCGCGGACCGAGGCGCGAAACGCAGCTCCCCGGAAGCGATCCGCGGCGCGTCGCGAAAGCGCGACGTATCGCGTTGCCGCGTCTTGTGACGTACCGCGTTAGCGCACCCGGAAGTGCCCCGGGGCGCGGACCGAGGCGCGAAGCGCAGCGACCCGGAAGCTAACCGGGGCGCGTTCCGCAGCGCGTAACATGAGCGTGAGAGGTCATGTGACTTGTTAATAAAACTTTTCATTGGTTCATTTCACTTTTGGTTTCATAATGATGTAAGGCTAGGTCAGGTGACCTAAAAATAACACTTTTCATTGGTTTAGAACAATTTTTTTTCCCAAATGATGAAAGCCCCCACCTTTTTTCTCACTCTGACTTTCAACTTTGAGAAAGGAAGACCTGATCATTTGCTCTGATTAAAAAATGGCTTCAATAGTAGCTTCAGCTTCTGCACCCCAACCACCACCACCACCATCTCCTCATAGGAAGAGAGGACCACCTGCAGAGTTTATTGGAGACACAGAGGAGGAAGAGGAAGAACAAGACGGAGAGGAAGAAGAGGGACCACGATTTGTCAAAGAGTTACCCCGGGTATCTCATCGCAAAGTTAGCTTTATCTGGCAATTTTTTTCCATTCCACCAGGAGAGAAAAAAGTCAATGCACGCTATGCTACGTGCCTTATCTGCCAAGAAAAGTTATCCCGGGGCACTAATAAAAAATACAGTTATGGAAATCACACGATGCACCGACATATGCAGAGGTGGCATCCAAACAACTATAGTCGTGCAGAGATGCGTGAACTACAACAGAACCCCACAACTTCGGTGACAAGAACATCTACTGATATCTCTATCACATTTGGAGAGGCCAACGAAACAGTGCCAAATATTCAAAAAAAAATTGTCCATATGAAGCTGACATGCTTATATTGTGGCACTTTAATTTCATGCGCAAACATGAGTCTGAAATTAATTAATTTGGCTTTCGAGAAACACCGATGCTCCAAACGCAGCAAGTTTTAATTTTTTTTTTTGCTCCTGTTGAGCCTTTTTCAATGCCTCTTTCTGTTCTTTCCCTTTGAAAAAAAACAAAAAAAACAAATAAGTGTTCAAAAAATACAAAAAAAACAAATAATGTTCAAAAAAGAAAAAAAAAATATAAAACAACAAAAATATTAAAAAAAAGTTCTTTTCAGAACTACCTCCCCGTTATTAAAAAATTGCTAGAATGTTTAGCACTCTGGCAAGCTCTATTTCTTTTGGTTCGCTTCCCGGTTAGCTTCCCGGTACGCGGACCAGGAGCTAACCAAAAAAAAAAAAAATAGAGTAAGTATAAGGAAAGTAAACAGAGAGTGATGTTAAAAGAAAGACAGCTATAGGGACTAAAGAAGAGATACTGTTTAATAGATCTATTTACCGAAGAAAAGACGGAAGAGGGTATAATTGTGAAAAACAAAATAGATAACGAAGTGAAAGAAAAAAAAAGAGAGTATAACATTAACAAAGAAGAGTTTCTTGGAGAATGTGAGTGAATGTTCAAAATAAGATTAAAACATGAAGAATAACAGAGAGAAAAAATAGAAAACAGAAAACAAAAAATAACAGAAAAAGATTAATTGAAACAGCAAAGAAATGTAAGTAACATAGAGCCATATCATCAACATATGCAATAAAAGTTTTGCAGCTTTTATTGGCAGAAATGTGTCGCTAAAGCTGCTTTTGCGGGAGAAAACTGCCACTAAAACCACTTTTGCACCAGTTTTCTGCCAATAAAAAGAGCAATAATTTTATTGGCTGTGTTCATAATATGCCCCTTAGTGTGCTTCAACTACACAGAGAAAGCATTATGAACAAATAGTGATACAGTGATCAGTCAAAGACACTAAGAGTAATAGAGACGGAGTGAGTGAACAAGAGTGAGGAACTATGAGAAGAGAGGGACTGAGAAAAAGAGTGGAAGGAGTTGAGTAAGTAGGTAATAGAGAAAGGAATGAGGGAAGTAGCAAAGGCAGGAAACTGAGGGTTAAAGAAATGAAGCAGTGGAACTAATAGAAGTTAAATGTGATAGAAATGTAACGAAAAGAGTACAAAACATTTACCTTATAATTGTCGTTAAATTACTCACTTTTTGTTTTTATACTTTCAATCTGTGAAAGAGAGAACAAACATTTGAAAAATATTAAAACATGTATTTAAAAATTACAAAAGACAAGGGAAAAGATTGAAGGACAAACAGTTTTTCAACAACTTTGACACTTACAGAAGCTTCTGCTTCTCCAGGCCCCCTAGACAGTCCTAAAGATATACATTTTAAACTAACAGTATCTTGATGCAGATGAAGTGAGGCCTATCTTAAAACATGGTGCATCTTTTGCATTGCTGTTGTCTCAGAAAAGTGTTGCAAGACACTAAAATTTTAAATGATTGCTTCAGGATGCCAATAAGATGTGTCCTATCCAGAGGTTTGTTTGAGGTGAGGCCTACTCAGGGTTGCAGATGAAATTTCGAGTTGTTGAAGAGAATAGAGGACATAATACATGTGAAGGTCTACCAATGAAGTGAGTCATGTCCACTGCACTCTTGAACAAAGTCCAAACCTCCTATGTTTCCCTGGACAGACCTAAACTTGATCTGCACAATGTGATTCGTAATGATAGGAAACACAGGTGATGTAAATGAAATACGTGCAATTTATTTTGCTCATTTCACAATCACATCACTTGTGTTTCCTTTGCTTAGGTATCTCATTGTGCAGATGTAGTCCAGCATATGAAAGAATACGCAGAAGTGCAGCACTGCATGCAACAACTTTGACACTTACAGAAGCCTCACCTTCTCCATGCCTCCTACACAGTTCTACATATACATCATAAATGCAAACAGTACAGAATTAATTATACATGTTAAATGGTTTATTTTTGCTGTTCTCAGAATGTATCAAAATTCACTAAAAACAGTGACTTGAAGGTATTCATCATATAACAGCGGGGAAAAAAAACATAATCAAAATGATTGTGTTTAAAAAACCCATACAACATAACAAATCAGAATTCAGAACTCCTTAAAGTTAACTTACTTTCCATGACGTCAAAGGATGTCCTATGAACAGCTTACACTCTGTTGTGCTGTTATTACTTTCAACCCGCCACTTTCTGAAAGAAAATCTCCATCGTTTTTAAAAACATGTTACATGCAATAAATGACTTCTTGCTCTCTACCACAAGTTTCCACAAGGCCAAATCTTGTCAGAGCCATTTATAACTCTTGGATTTCTTGTAAGCCAATCCCGTCATTTGGCATTTCTGCAACTTTCAGAATTAAAATGTTGAAGATCATTTTCACAATCCTGGAATAGTAATATCTTCCCCTTCTTGCTCAGTCATGTTCTACATTTCCTATGACACTGATACTGCTTACTATGAAGCAGACTTACACTACCTCTATGAGTACTACAATTATTTAATTCTCTACATCACTTTTAATCACAAAGCAATGTAAAACAGTAGACAGCATTGCAGACTTACATTCCCTCTACTCTATGTTTTGATTGGCTGCTTCAATTAGCTTATAAAAAGAAATAGTTTTTCTGAACTCATTCAAAGTGCACTTATTTCTCCATGACGTCCAGTCTTATGGTTAGAAGTTATGTCTCTGAACTACACTTATCCTCAACGCCAAATTGTGTAGGAGCCATTAGAACTTCTTGAAATTCCACAGAGCACATCCCGAGATTATTTCCCTAAAATTTTGGTTTTAAAAACACCAGGTAAGAGTTTTTAAGGTCATACGGCAATTTTTTTTTGAAAATTAAAACAGAATCATTGCAGAATGACCAGCCATTTCTAGACTTTAAATAAGCTGTGTAATGTCCTGATGTTATTGAAGGGCCGTCATGATATATAATTGCTGCAGTTACAAAAGTCCTTCCTGATATTGACAACTGCGAAGCTACAAAATTTTTAATTAAAGTTGTCAATTTTGTTCCATCAGGCCTACATCGTTGGAACATTAAAATGACATACTGGCCATATGTTCGTATAAATAATGTGGACATCATTTCAGATTTACATTGGCTACACTCCATGTTGTGATCAGCTGCTTTTACTAGCTTATTAAAGGAGACTGATTTACTGTCTGGCAAAGTTAAATATATAAATCTTTCTGAGTCTACACTAGTAGTACTTGATACCATACAGTTCCCGCAGTCATGCTGCCATTGATAAGAAAGCCCAAACAGCTGATCTACATCTACACCTTCAGCATGCAATACATCAAGCATATACATTAAAAACTCCTGACAATCTTGCTGAATATTTTGAGAGAATTGTGTTTGGCCTGAACATCTGTCTAACAGATTTCGAATTTCAGACACACTTTCTATGTTTGTTCTATCAGTGCTACATTTCTCTAACACAGAATTTAACAAACTGCAAAATCTTTGATCAGAATTGACCACAATCTCTTCTTTTACATTTTCTAGAGAAAACAAAACATTAACCACTACATTAGCATAGCAGTTGACACCAGAACTGTTTTCAAATTGAAAACCAACAACATCTTCAACAGAATCCATTTTGTTTCTGCTTGTAATTTTAGGTTCATCGACTTTTCGTCTTTTTGCTACAACCTCCCCAGTATTGGTCACATTTCTTCGTTTCCGGCCTACCACACGTTTCTCAAACAAAGGATACTGAGGCAAATGTGGCGCATACTCTCTTCTTAACCTATTGTATTCCTTAACACAATCTAGATCCGCACAAATGTTTGTGACATCACACTCAATCAAGTACAATCCCGATAAAGTTCTAACTCGTGACAATGCCACATATGCCATACCCTCCTTGAACACAGAACTGCCAATATTCACCAATGCACAGTCTACACTTAAACCTTGCGATTTATGGATTGTCACCGCAAAGACCCTAAATCGCACCCTTGACCTTCTTCCTCTTGAAGCCAGGCGCACTATGATTCAAGCTCTTGTGACCTCGAGGATGGACTATGGCAATGTGCTTCTGCTCGGAACAACGCAGAAAAACATCAGGAGACTCCAAGTGCTCCAAAATACTGCAGCACGCCAAGTCCTTAGACTTCCTAAAAGAGCCGCTTCTAGACCTGCCCTAGCCACTCTGCACTGGCTCCCTATAAAGAAGAGAGTCCTATTTAAAGCACTCCTCATGTGCTACAGGATCCTCTCACATTCAGCCCCCCCCCTACATGACTGACCTAGCTATCCCCTATGAGCCTACCAGAACTCTCCGCTCTGGGGGAACAGGTCTGCTGAAAATGCCCCGTGTGAAGAAAGCCAGAATGGGGGGCCGCTCCTTCCGTGTAATGGCAGCCAAAGAATGGAACTTGCTCCCTATGAGCATCAGACTAGCGGATTCAGAAACCACTTTTAGAAAACTCCTGAAAACTCATTTGTTTTCCCTGTAACTCCCTCTCCTGGTTCTTGACTCTTTTCCACAGCGCGGGGACACGCCGGGACGGCGTCACCAGGCGCTTTATAAGCCCCTTTATTATTATTATTATTATTATTATATGCCAAGCAAACAGGAAACTGCTTACGGCGAACATATAAGTCTTTTACAAGCAAAAATCTAGCAGAGCAACGACCAATTAGCTGTACTTCCTCAATGCCATCAAATTTAATTTTTAAAAATTCAATTCCATCTCTATTTCTGTATTTTACAAAATCAACAACATTACCCATTGATCCATTTACCAGACCTCTTTCAACATGTAAATTCCTTCTTAAAATTATACGGCAGTTCAAGCACACATTCAGAGTCTTTTCAAAACCTGCAGTTTTAGATATACTCTTCTCTAATGAATCCAATTTTGTTTTCAGATTCTCAGACAAAATAATTGTTGATCCCATATGCTCTACTCTGTCAATAGCTTCCAGTTTCACAATCTCTTGCTTTTCTAAATGCAACATTTTGTTGTTGAATTTGGCACATTCTGCAAGAGTTGGCATCAAACATATTCCAGATTTCTTATCAGTAATTTTCTGAAAAATATTCTCAGGCACAACATCTTGTTCTGGATAAAAATTTGACAGTAATCGTGCATGTAAAGCTTCTTTCCCATGCTCGGTCACTTTTCCAATTCTAACATCTTGTAGAATAGTCTTGTAAACTTCATCCTTCGCCTGACGCATATTTTCATGCAGTTCAGCATAATTGAAGTTTAACCATATATTGACGTTGCCAATGCTGCCTAGGCACTTCCTGGTATCTTCATGCGTGAGCATTTTGAACACAGGTTGCCCTTTCACTGGTGTCAGCTGCAAAAGATCTCCGAAAACAATGATGTGTTTGCCACCAAATAACACATCATACTCTGTTTTGAGAATTTCTTGCATTCTCAAATGCACAAAGGCAAGCATGACATTGGAAACCATGCTTACTTCGTCAATGATAAGAAGTTTCATTTTCCTCAAGATTCTTGAAACTTCAAAACAAGCATCTCCAGATAGCTTGTGATATTGTAATTTGTTGTCATGCTCCACTGGCAGCATCAGTAAACGATGTAAAGTAATCCCTTTAATGTTATGTGCTGCCAGTCCAGTTGGAGCGGTGACAACACAAGACAGCGATGACTCTGTCCTTTCCTGCAAATAGCATGAAATTGCTTTAATGAGGAAACTTTTTCCAGTTCCCGCTTCTCCACTCACGTACAGTCGGACAGGCTTCAACGACGTACATGAGCACTCTTTCTTGTCATGACTTAATCCATGATCAATTTGCATGGTAACTTCGTCATATATTTTCCTCTGCTCAACGTTGAGTTGTCTTTCCAACTCTTCTAAGTTAACCGCATCCTCCTGAGCATGTGCCATGGCTCTTTCCACTTCATTCATAGCAGTGGCAGCTTCATTTTCGATAACAGGTCCTCCTAGTGGATCCTGACTCAATGAAGCAGAACTCTGACTGTCCTGAGAACTGTCTCTGGCAATCTCGGCTGCAATCGTTGCTTCCTGCTCAATTTCCGCATTCAACATTTCTACATATTTGGGAAAAGCAGGACATTCTATGGTCTCCTTGGCAGCATTGAAAGAGTCTTCGTAACAGAGGAAATCTCCAAGCAGTTCCTCTTCTGCACGCCAAGGCTTGAAAAGTTGCAAAAGTGCTAAATAGAAAAACTCCTTTTTTTCAGGAGATTCGCCACTCAATTTTCGATGGTTTACCAAGTGGCATTTTCTTTGCTTGACCAGACATCCCTCACTTCCTATTACAGCATACACTCCTTTCTCAGTATCTTCTTTGATGTTCCTCTTGAATATGTAATTTTGAAGAACCTCATACAGACAAACATTGTCGAGGTGACTGCTTCTATTTGGATAATATGTATCCAACATGTTGGTCTTCAAAATGTCGGTACTGTTTGGCTCCTTTTCCGCCAAATACTCAATTTCCCGCACAGGTTTCAGAACTCGATTACGCGTTGCAGCAAGACCAAGACTCGCCCAAACGATACTCCTGGACTTGGCATAGAGACTTGCTGAAGACAACCGGTCAGAGCATTCGTACGCTCCGATTTCTCGATGCGACAACATCTTCAGACTGAAACTGTACAACTTCTTGCTGAGGCTCTTTTCATGGGAAATGTCCTCCCACATATCCTTCAATTCTGTCTTCTCTTTTTTGGTGATGTAAGATGTCACATACCGAGCCACAGCCATACAGTTATCAGCCACAAACTGTATATCCATGTTAGCATTCCACATGGACAAAATCACCGGGTTGTAGTCGTTGATGTACTTGGACTCTTCGTTCCTCTTCAAATTGTATGTGTTTTTAGGTGATTTCTTCATCACATTATGTCGCAGCGAAGACATCAAACTGTTTACTCTTCCTTTAGAAATCACCGGTCGTGGAAAGCCGAAACGACATTTGGTGTAGAACTTGTCCTTGTTTCGGAATTTACGACGGCAGTACTTTCCACATCGATGGCTTTGGAAACGCAGAACTTTTTCTCTTAGGCTTTTCTTCTCCTTTGCCTTTGGAACAGCACACGTAGAATACTGTTGGATGAAACTCATCACTGAGTCTTCTGGATCCGTTCCAAATTTAGGTGCATCCTTGATCCACAGCAACATATGTATATGAGGAGCACCTCTTGCTTGGTACTCCTTTCTCCAGAAGAAATCCAACACCTCTCCAAGAGGTGGATTCTTCTTATTCATGATGAAAGACATCATAGCTTCAAATCTATGATTGAAGTACCTATATACATTGACTGGATCCAAAGAGCACAGTTCTCCGGGTGTCTTGAATTCGATGTTATCTACGTTAGCATTTGCCTCTCGTAGAAATTCAAGTAAGTCTTCCCAGCCATACTCGGCACAGCTCAGAGTGAGGAACCATGTGGGAGTACCTAAGTTCCTCAGCATACATTTTAAATCAGCATGACGACGGTACCAGTACTCATTAGTACCACGCTGACACGCCATGAGATTAATCAGGTGAGAATCCAAAATACTGTCTTGGACATTGACTTTATCCATAAAGTCACTTGCCGAGATGTTTTGCATGTGTATACCACTTTTCAAGATGTGGTTCACTGCATATGACAGTCCAGACAGATCGCTTTCAAACAGGAGATGAAACAAATAAGGAATGCATTGTCGAAACCTAGCATCTCCTGCATACAATCGCAAAGTCCGGTATTCAGAAGCAGGAATTTGATGAGGTCGCTCATCATATCTTCCTCCCTGACCTGTTGAAAAAAGCTGTGGGAAACACCGAGCTTCCAAACTTTCCTCCCAAACACTAATGGGACTCCCTTTGGCTTGTTTCATTTGAAACAACTCAATAGCATTCCCCATAACTTCCTTGGAATGCAAAGGATGAACACTATAATGTTCATATATTTCTTCACTAGTAGAGGGTTCTACTTTCTCAATTTGACCAGCACACAAATCGCTATCCTCTTCCTCACTTACTTCCTCTTCTGCAACATATACATTCTTATAGTATTTATTATTTTTTTTCAAATACAATGTTGCCTTTTTAACTTTCCTAACATCTACTAAATCTTGCCATATTTTCTTATTCTTTGTCGGAACCCCATTAACTAAGATAACCAGAGGTTCCTCTTCCACTTTTTCTACTCCAATTGTGTTAATGTTTTTCTTCAAATCTAGAGGCAAATAAACAACTCTTCCCTTTAATCCTCTCTGTAAATCTGATGGAGGCAATATCCCTGTCTTTGGCTCCATTCTTACAATAGCCTGAAAGGGATGGATACTTTGAATCAAAATAGATTCATAAGTATTTAAATCCTTCAATTCAGAAGGAATCTCAACCAATTCCAGATTATTATGAACTGCTCTAGCAGGCATCTGGTTTTGATTTAATTTGCAACAACAATAAGTACACACACGTTGATCCAATCCCAAATCAAAACAATTTTCTACCATCAAGTATGTTGCGAAATCCTTCCATTCACTATTATTTTCCCTTTCACTTTTTTCATATAAATCCACTAACTTAGTCTGATTCTTATAATAAGTGCGTTGACAACACACACAAGTGAAATTTGGCCTCTCACTTGATTTGACCTGAAATGTGACAATTTCCCTCTGGAAATTATCTGTACTGGAAACCTGTACACTATCTTCCACTTTACCCGCTTCTTCTTCGTCAATTTCAACATTCTCCTCTTTACTTCCAAAGTAAGAAAACTCAATTTCTTCACATATATTCTTCACATCTATTTCAGAACCATGCAAAAGAGCAGCACATAATTGTTTAAGCATAATTGCTGGACTCTTAGCATAATACAACATTCTAACTAATTTCCTCACTTTATTATGATGCACTGCTAGCATCCTGAAATGATGAAAAACACTCTGGCATACTCTCCTGGAAAGACAAGCCAGTGAATGACCATGCAAACCTGTCACTTCTCTCACTCTGCAAGGATCTAATTCTTGCAACAACCTTATTTTCTGCTTCAAACTTTTCTTATTAAATGACCGTACAAAATCACAAAACAAATTGATGGAATCCTGTCGCACACTACAAATACTACTACACTTCCAGGTGTACACAGGACCCTTAGCACGTCTTCCTAAAACCTCATTACCTAACACCTCTTCTGCCTCTGTTGTCACAAGTTTTTCTTTTTCAACTGGACAACCATCTTTCACTTCATAAGCACGACCACTGGTGTCAACTGCATGCACCAAATCATTATCCTGGAAATAACTCTCCTCATTAAAAAATGCCTCACAGCTTGAACCATGCATCCATTCTCCAGAAAAAACTTCACAAAAATTACTACGATTAACTATTCTCTTCCATCTACTATTTCTTTTGAAATCATAAATTGCCTTGTTTAGCTTCCTAATTCTATTGATTATCAAAATAAATAACTTACGTTTAATTTCAAATGCCTGATCAATAACTTTCTCAACTTTTTTTTTTCTCTTATAAAAAACCACTTTCTGTTGACCTTTCTTAATATTTTTTAACAAATTGCCAATTATCCTGTTGCGGAACATTCGTTTACGAATGTCCCTAAACTGTTGTTTCCTTCTACTATCATGCACAGAGTTATCTCTTGCTCTATCAGTAACATTTTTGATTGGCCTTTCCTTTCCATTTGAATTGCTTCTCTTTTTATGGACTGAAACATTTTCTGTAGTAATATTTTTTTTACTACACATATTTCTTATGAATGTTTTTGTACTCTTACCCGGTGCTTTCTTCGTGACTTGACAAATCTTTTTGTTAGAGGACTGCTGCTTCTTTTGATTGGCCTGCTGTCTTTGACGTTTTGCAGCCTTTCTCTCTCTTTCTTTCGTTGGCATGGTGAAATGTTGAAATGATCTGCAGTTGAATCTGTGGTAAAATATATTAAAAAATGTTATTAACCACTATTACCAAACAGTAAATCAATAACAGTGATCAAAAACTTAACACACTACTTGACATTTTAAATAGAAGATTTTTTAGTCCTTGGCAAATTTACAATACAGAAATAGCAGAAAAGAAATGGAATTTATATTCATGTTACCTGTGCTATTTTATATGTGAATCTGATCTAATTTTATGAGCATATTTTAATATTTTATTGAAGACACTACACATAACCTGTTTTTGAAGGTGTCTTTATTTCTAAATTAAACGGTTTACACTTTTACTTTTTATTTATTATAAATTTTAAAAATAAATGTTTATAGTTCCATAGGCTCAAGCAGGTCAGCTTCCCACCCTATGTCATATAATTCGGACAAATCTGCATCCTCATCACGCTCTTCTTCATCCTCAGGATTTAAATTATCCAAGGGATCAACATCCACTGATGTTTCAATTACAAGTTCAATGATGAGGTCAAAATCAACTGATTGCAGATTGTCGCTCATGTTGATGTTGTCTTTATCTTTAAAGAAAGATAACAACAATGAGATGTTGCAGAGTAAGAGACAAATCTCAGAGATTATAATAGTAAAATTGTTTAACAAGAGTAACATTTTGCAGCTATTATTTAGCCATGTCCAGCGATGCTGAGCAGGTGAAGCCTATGTCTAATTTTTCAGTGAACAGGACTCATCTCTTCTTAACCTTGGATAAGCCTCACCAACTCTGTGTCCCCTGCACATACTTAAATGTAAAGGGGCAGATTTATGTTAAATGGCACATCCCCAGGCATGCACCAGTTAACGTGCACCGCTGCTCTGCCACGCATGGTGTGCCGTATTTACAATCAGATAGGAGAAAGCTGCGTCAAAACCCTGCGCCTGCTTTAAGCAGGCATAGGTCTTGACGCAACATTGTGGAGATGGGGCACCCCTGAGCCTTGCTTGAGCTGCATCGCACTTGCGATACAACTCCAGCAATGCGCCACCTTTACAGCACAGATACGTCACGCATCTGTGCCATTTTTGCCCCATGCTGCGCCGCATTGTAAATGCAGCACACCATGGGTGGCGGAACAGCGGCGCAGGATGACTGGCACATCCCTGGTGATGCGCCAGTCATCATAAATCTATCCCTAAGCTTCTTATCTTGTTACAGATGAACCGCCATATGTACCATCAAACTATTTTGCATTTCCTAAATAGCGAATTTTAAGGAATAAATAGCAATTCTTTACCATTCCTAATTTGCAATGAGCAAATTGCTAATTGCAAATTACCCATTCATTTCCATGGGCTAGGAGGCTCATAGGAATGAAGGTGCAATTTGCGATTAGCAATTAGCTCATCGCAAATTAGGAATTTTTCCAAGGGTGCATGGGTGTCTCAAGAACACCCTGCTGCACCCCTGAAAAAGAAATTTGGGGGCATATGGCGCACATACATGCCCTAAGGGCATGTATTGGCGTCATGTGGCACCTTTTGTTTTTTTTTAAAAACATGCTTTTTGAAAAGAATTCGCAAATTACCACCAACTAGAAGTTGGTGGTAGTTTCCAAATCCTTAATGTCATTTTTTACATATTTTTAGTTTGATACATTGCATTTAAGTAATCGCAAAATTTGCAAATCCTTCAGTGCAATCGCAAAATAAGGAATAGCAAATTTTGCTATTCCTTATTTTGCATCAAACTTGTTTGATACATACCATTTGTTTAATTAGCATTCGCAAAGGCTGAAATTTGCAGAATTTTGATCTTTGCGAATGGTAATTAGCTTGATACATATGACCCCAAGTGAGGCCTGTCTTGCAACATGGTGCATCTTTTGCATCACTGCTGCATCGGTTTCATGTTGCACGTTTTTTTTACACCATGACACATCTGCCTAAATGCATCAATTTGTAATTTTCTCGCCTCATAGCAAATCTTTTGCACCGCCACTGCATCATAAAACTGACGCACAGTGGCGCAAAAGAGACATACACCTATCATAAATCTGTCTCTACCATTTTAAATGATTAATCCAGGATGACGATAAGGTGTGGCCTATCCAGAGGTTTGTTTATGGTGAGGCCTACTCAGGATTGCAGATTAAAGTTACGCTTGATAAAGAATACAGAGGAGATAATACATGTAAAGGCCTACCAATGAAGTAAGTAATGTCCACTTTATTGCGCCAGTCATCATAAATGTATCCCTAACCTTCTTATCTTGTTACAGATGAACCGCCATATGTACCATCAAACTATTTTGCATTTCCTAAATAGCGAATTTTAAGGAATAAATAGCAATTCTTTACCATTCCTAATTTGCAATGAGCAAATTGCTAATTGCAAATTACCCATTCATTTCCATGGGCTAGGAGCCTCATAGGAATGAAGGTGCAATTTGCGATTAGCAATTAGCTCATCACAAAGTAGGAATTTTTCCAAGGGTGCAGGGGTGTCTCAAGAACACCCTGCTGCACCCCTGAAAAAGACATTTGGGGGCATAAGGCACACATACATGCCCTAAGGGCATGTATTGGCGTCATGTGGCACCTTTTGTTTTTTGGAAAAAAAGCTTTTTGAAAAGAATTCACAAATTACCACCAACTAGAAGTTGGTGGTAGTTTCCAAATCCTTAATGTTATTTTTTACATATTTTTTGTTTGATACATTGCATTTAAGTAATCGCAAAATTTGCAAATCCTTCAGTGCAATCGCAAAATAAGGAATAGCAAATTTTGCTATTCCTTATTTTGCATCAAACTTGTTTGATACATACCATTTGTCTAATTAGCATTCGCAAAGGCCAAAATTCGCTGAATTTTGATCTTTGCGAATGCTAATTAGCTTGATACATATGGCCCCAAGTGAGGCCTGTCTTGCAACATGGTGCATCTTTTGCATCACTGCTGCATCGGTTTCATGTGGTACGTTTTTTTTACACCATGACATATCTGCCTAAATGCATCAATTTGTAATTTTGTCGCCTCATAGCAAATCTTTTGCACCGCCGCTGCATCATAAAAGTGACGCACAGTGGCGCAAAAGAGGCATACACCTATCATAAATCTGTCCCTAGCATTTTAAATGATTAATCCAGGATGACGATAAGGTGTGGCCTATCCAGAGGTTTGTTTAAGGTGAGCCCTACTCAGGATTGCAGATTAAAGTTACGCTTGATGAAGAATACAGAGGAGATAATACATGTAAAGGCCTACCACTGAAGTAAGTAATGTGCACTTTATTTCGCCAGTCATCATAAATGTATCCCTAAGCTTCTTATCTTGTTACAGATGAACCACCATATGTACCATCAAACTATTTTGCATTTCCTAAATAGCGAATTTTAAGGAATAAATAGCAATTCTTTACCATTCCTAATTTGCAATGAGCAAATTGCTAATTGCAAATTACCCATTCATTTCCATGGGCTAGGAGGCTCATAGGAATGAAGGTGCAATTTGTGATTAGCAATTAGCTCATCGCAAATTAGGAATTTTTTCAAGGGTGCAGGGGTATCTCAAGAACACACTGCTGCACCCCTGAAAAAGAAATTTGGGGGCATATGGCGCACATACATGCCCTAAGGACATGTATTGGCGTCATATGGCACCTTTTGTTTTTTGGAAAAAAATGCTTTTTGAAAAGAATTCGCAAATTACCACAAACTAGAAGTTGGTGGTAGTTTCCAAATCCTTAATGTCATTTTTTACATATTTTTTGTTTGATACATTGCATTTAAGGAATCGCAAAGTTTGCAAATCCTTCAGTGCAATCGCAAAATAAGGAATAGCACATTTTGAATTAAGGACATTTTAAGTCATTTCTACATGTGCAGTGTTTTCAAATTATGATTTGAAAATCGTTTTTGGGGAAAAGGAATGGTTTGCAAATTTATGACAAGGACATAATGGTGTATGCTTCTCTATAAGGCATTTCACTGTCTCTGATGTCATTTTTCCCATATTACATTATAAGACCTTTCCCCATGGAGCACATTCCTTGTAAATATGCTCCCACCTGTGCATGGTGAATTTAGATTTTGACTGTTTGAGTCACATAGCCATGTTAAAAGTGACCCAAAAAAATTGCAAACGCTTTAAAAAAACACATTCATGTGTCTTAAGCACATTTTAAGTCATTTCCCCGTGGACAGTGTTTTGTAAGTGGCGCAAAAGAGGCATACACCTATCATAAATCTGTCCCTAGCATTTTAAATGATTAATTCATGATGACGATAAGGTGTGGCCTATCCAGATGTTTGTTTAAGGTGAGACCTACTCAGGATTGCAGATTAAAGTTACGCTTGATGAAGAATACAGAGGACATAATACATGTAAAGCTCTACCAATGAAGTAAGTAATGTCCACTTCATTGCGCCAGTCATCATAAATGTATCCCTAAGCTTCTTATCTTGTTAGACATCAACCGGCATATGTATCATATAACTATTTTGCATTTCCAAAATAGCAAATTTTAAGGAATAAATAGCGATTCTTTACCATTCCAAATTTGCGATGAGCAAATTGCTAATTGCAAATTACCCATTCATTTCCATGGGCCAGGATGCCCATATGAATGAAGGTGCAATTTGCGATTAGCAATTAGCTCATCGCAAATTAGGAATTTTTCCAAAGGTGCAGGGATGTCTCAAGAACACCCTGCTGCACCCCTGAAAAAAAAATTTGGGGGCATATGGCACACATAAATTTTAACAACATTCCATTACCTCAAAAACGATTTTCAATTCTTAATTTGAAAACACTGCCCACAGGGAAATTACTTAAAATGTCCTTAAGACACATCAAAGTGTTTTTTGAAAGCTTTTGCAATTTTTTTGGGTCACTTTTAACATGGTTATGTAACTCAAACAGTAAAAACCAAAATTAACATGCACAAGTGTGACCATATTTACAATGAATGTGCCCCACGGAGAAAGGTCTTTTAATATAATATGGGAAAAATGACATCAGAGACACAGAAATGCCTTATAAAGAAGCATACACCATTATATCTTTGTCATAAATTTACAAACCATTCCTTTTCCCCAAAAACGATTTTCAAATCATAATTTGAAAACACTGCACATGAGGAAATGACTTAAAATGTCCTTAAGACACATGAAAGTGTTTTTTGATTGCCTTTCCAGCATGGTTGGGTCACTTTTAACATGGCTATTTAACACAAACATTCAAAATCTAAATTTGCCATGCACAGGTGGGAGCATATTTACAAGCAATTTGCGCCACAGAGAAAGGTCTTACATTAAAATGGGAAAAATAACATCAGAGATATTCAATTGCATTATAAAGAAGCATACACCATTATGTCCTTGTCAGAAATATTATAACCATTCATTTTCCTCAAAAACGATTCTCAAGTCATAATTTGAAAAGACTCCACAGCTCCTATGCAGAAAAACACCCTGTCAGTACTAATACTTCACATTTTCTCCAATTACATTTTCTCAAAGAAACAAAATCTATTTGTAAAACACTTGAGACAAAGCAACATTTGAAAAACACAACTTTCTTCATAATTTTCTCCTTAAAGCACACTATTCTCTATCTAAATTAAAGAAATATTTTCTCACCTTAGCAAATACTTTGAGTTTGAAAACAGTCTCAGAAACACACCAATTTGTCTTCAGCAGAGCAAAAGGTATGCACCCCAGAGTCTGCAGCTATCAAAAGCACAGAAATGCTGTAATTCTTCACACATATCTCTCATGTCACCCAATCAAAACTCTTCCCTCACTTTTTTTCAAATGAAAACCCTTCCCCCCTCTGCCATTTCATGCCTTTTCTGCATAGCAACCACCTCTTGGAAGACCTCTGGTGTTTGCAAGTTCACACAACAATGTTGCAATTGAACTCTGAACTCTCAGTGCACCTGCGTATCCACTGCAATCTTTCATTTAATGATTATTTCTTGACCACTCAAAATACATCTTTCAAAGAACTCATCCATGCACCCTAACTTTCTGTTTTCAGCAATCAAAATCCACCAATCACTGTTACTGCTTCATTAACACAGAAACTCCACAGTTTTTTTCATTTTAAACTCTCATTTTTTCAACTGCCATTTCATTGCCACACTTCATCTGACTGCAGCAGAACCTTCTCTCACCATGTTTTCTGTCTGGATTGTTGGACATAGTTATATCCACTGGGCTCACAGGTATGCTGAGAACAGAAATTTACCTAACCTCAATTTACAAGATGTGGAAATTAAGTGGTTTGGCCACAGAGGATTAAAATGTCACCAATTGATACCATTGGTGAAAACCTTTATGCATTTGCCCAAACCTGACCTGTTAATTGTGCACTGTGGAGGTAATGATTTGGGCACTTTGACTGGGGTAGGTCTGGAAATGCTTTTAAAGGACACCTTTGAGCAATTGATGGCACTTTTTCCTCAGACTGCCTTGGTATATTCAAATATATGCCAAAGACAGAAATGGAGGTGGTCAAACCAATTTTGTCCACAAATTGAGAAGTCGAGGAAGCATGTAAACAAATCTGTTTCAGCTTACATGAGAGACCATGGAATGGGCTCCATGTACAACAATAACTTGCGTTACTACATGCAAGATATCTACAGAGGAGATGGAGTTCACTTCTCAGATGAGGGCAACAGAATTTTCACTCTGAATTTAAGACTGTGCATTGGTACCTACTTATAAGTACCTAAATGTACCATAAACCCAAAAGCTGTTCTCAGAGCTACCCTACATCTGATCACTCACAATTATTATTTTACTCTAACTTTTTTCACTAATTTTCAACAAAGTACGCTCCCCGGGGCGCTACCCGATACGCGAACCGGGAGCTAACCTCGCGAAATTTAAAAAAAAAAAATTTTTCCGCACATATAAGCCTCCTCAGCCACCCTCACAAAACCTAGGGGGTCAAGATAAGTGTACCGTGCCCCCTTCTACCCATTCTGAACATTATTTGCCCTCCATTTTGTATCTTAATTCGACCGAAACACAAAATGGTGGACTCCCGTAACGCTTAATGTTCGCGAACCGGGGCGCTCAACAGTTCGCGTACCGGGTCGCTCCCTGGGAAGCGCACCATCAAAAAAGGTGGGAAAGTAGTTTACAGAAAAACCACTGGAGACAATTTCACCAAATATAGATTAGCTCATACTACATACCAATCCCTACCATTTTCACAAATTTGATTGGAATTCCATTTAGCCATTTAGCCTGTAGACCTCTCTTAATACCCTGAGGTAAATTACTTCTCAAAACACATCTGAAGTGTTGGAATTGACAACCAATTAAAATGTTACTTTCATTTTCTACTTTTTTTACCTGACATTTGATTGGTTATGTACCTGAATATATATAAAAGAAGAGAATGAAACACAGCCATTTTGACTACTACTTCCTGGTGTACATTTCAATTGGATTTTCACTAATCACTTCAACTTCTTTCTAAAGGTAAGTTGTTATTTTAAAAACTGAACTATATTGTGCACTATCAGTTAATATGGTAAACTTTTTCTGATAGTTATATACTATCCCTCTGTAGTAGTTATAGATTTAGATAGACTTCTCTGTTATAGTTATGGATGGAGTTAGGCTTCTCTTTTATAATTATGAATTTACTTACGTTAAATCACATACACTTTTTTATATTCCTACTTCCACTCTGATACTATACACTGCCGAAAGATAAATTCACTGATAAAAAATGCCTATCTAAAATTAATCCCAACAGTGCCCTATCTCTACTAATATATATTTTTTTTATCCAAATTTCAGGCAACATGGAAGGCGAACAGAAAGTTTCATTTCAAATTGTCCTGCAAGAGAGCAGCCAAGAATTAATTGATCCAAATTATATAGAATTTATGGATGAAACTTGGGACCAAGAACTACTGCAATGTGTGCAAGCAGTGGATGACCTCCTTCAAAATGAGGACATTTTACACCCTCATAGATTACAAGCTATGTTCAATGAAAATGACGACATTTCAGACAGTGAAATGTTAGAAATGTTATTAAATTTTGAAACACAATCACAATAATAAATAATTGCTTAAAAAATAAAAAAATTAAAAAATAATCAACAAAACCAACAATCAATTAACATACAGTATTTGAAAAAGTCTATCATTCATTTTTCATTGCAGTACGCTGCCCAGAACGCTTCCCGGTTCGCGGACCGGGCGCTACCCACGCAAAAAAAACAATTTTTTTTTTTTTTTTTTTTGCCCCGCGGGCCCTTTTAAAACCTCCACATTAAACCTAGGGGGTCAGGGAGGATCTACTATGCCCCCTTATAGTTATTTCCCCCTTTGTTTTGGCCTCCTTTTGTCTCTCAATCCTACCGAGAGACAAGATGGCGGCCGCTCCGGACTGTTTAGAATGTTGACAGACACCGGAGAACCAATCAGCTTCGCTACGCGAAGTTCCGTTACGCGTAAGGTCCGCGAACCGGGGCGCTGCCCGGTCCGCTGTTACAGATATATATCTTTTTTTAAACGTTAATTTCTCAAAATCCACTGGAGCACATATATTGAGACCTACAAAAGGCACATCGGGCTACCAGTCCCTACAAATTTGCCAAGTTTCGTGCAAATCCATTCAGCCGTTCGGGCTAAAAGTGAGGCCAACCGCCCTATGGAAAACTCAATGTTAAAAACACGTTTTGGGACCCCCCTTTTTTCTCGGCCCCCCCTTGACGAACCCCCCCCAAATTTTCAAGGGCTGCTCAGAAACAAAATGTGCCATTTTCCTGAAAATTTCAGCCAATTCCGTCCACAAACGCCAAAGTTATTAGACATAGAATTTTCAAAAATCCCATAGGGAAAAAATCCTAACTATATATACCTACTGGCGACCGCCAGTAGGTAATATATATATATATATATATATATATATTCACTGAAAAAACCATAGGTTATAGACCATATATAGTTAGGAATTAGCATTTACAAAACCTTGAAAATTCACTGAAAAAACCATAGGTTATAGACCATATATAGTTAGGAATTAGCATTTAAAAAACCTTATTTTACTCACACAAAACCATTGAAATTCCATATATAGTTAGTTGCACTAACTATATATCGCGCACCCGCAATCCACTGCTGATCATGTCACATATTACATCATTCATGACATGGTCAGTGACATCACTGATGACATCACTGATGACATCTCAAATGACATCACTGATGACATCACTGATGACAACATCCAGTGACTGTACTTTTCTGTAAAGTTAAAATATGTCTTGAGTGGATGTATAAGTGTCTGGATGAAGGATTTAGTAGGTGCATGACTGACTGTATGAGTGAGTGATTAAATGTGTCTCACTGAATGCATGGGTTAGTGACTAAACTGTCTTAATTTGTGCATCATTATGTCTGTTGTTCTGTAAACTGCTGCATGTGTTGATCATTAGCTATACGAGAGGCTATATGTGTTATTAATTGGTTGCCCAAGTATTTCTATGGGAGATTGAGTTTGTGTGGGGGTGGCTGGAAGGTGTGTGACTCTATGCATAGATGTGTGAGCAGTTTATTCACTAGGTGTATGAGTTCAAGAGTGCATGTGGAAACAGCTACATGGGCAGTTGACTGTGTGCATGAGTGTATTGATGAGTGAATGGATATCTCAATGCTACATGTCATAGTAAGTACATATGTAAAACACAGTACATGTGAGAGTTGGCATATATAAATAACTGTGCATGAGAGCCACTGAATGAGTGAGTGGTTGTATCGATCATTGTGAACTTGTATCAGGGATTGTATAAGAGAGTAAATATGTGTTAGTATATGTTTCAATAAGTAAGGTGTGTTTAACTGTATAGTTGAAGAAATGGAGGTGAGATTGTTTCTTTGCATGACTGACTGGGTGTGTGAGTAACTCCATGGATAAGTGGCAGTGTGTGAGTGTCTGTTTACACTGAGTGTATCTAAGGTTATATTAGAGTCTGAAGAGGTTTATCGTATTAGCACAAGAATGATGTCAAATGAGATGTCATCAGTGATGTCATTTGAGATGTCATCAGTGATGTCATCAGTGATGTCACTGACCATGTCATGAATGATGTAATATGTGACATGATCAGCAGTGGATTGCGGGTGCGCGATATATAGTTAGTGCAACTAACTATATATGGAATTTCAATGGTTTTGTGTGAGTAAAATAAGGTTTTTTAAATGCTAATTCCTAACTATATATGGTCTATAACCTATGGTTTTTTCAGTGAATTTTCAAGGTTTTGTAAATGCTAATTCCTAACTATATATGGTCTATAACCTATGGTTTTTTCAGTGAATTTCAATGGTTTTTTAATAGCAAATATCATAAGCTGTCGAATGTCAAGTACGTGGTAAGTAAAAACATTTTTGTGTTTATGCACACTGATCTGCTTTTAATGCTGCCCCCCACCCCTCATTTCTATTAGGAGTACTCTCTCTTTGCAGATAGTGAAGGGTAGTTAACGCAGCCCTTTGCCCCCTTTGTAATACGTCGTGCCTGCTTCTCTCTCCATTTGATTGATTGTTCTCTTTGGTTCATTCTCTATTTACAAACAAGCACAGAGTCGCAATACTCTGTTTAGTCTTTGCAGATAGCGAAAAATCGTGTAAAAAAACAAAAGGAATCGAGCAAAATCAGTAGGCCACTAATGGGATCTCTTTTTGACCTCGCTAAAATAGAAACATTAGGAACAACCTGTTGAAAATAGCAATGCGTATGTACATAAGCGGCGTTCATTTGTGTTCACAGTACCCCTTGTTGATTTTTTCAATCGAGCATTGAATTGTTCGAAGTTAATTCTCTTAAGGATCTTCTCTACCTGCAAACGAGGAAGAATAGGAATATTCTCTCTCCCTTTGCAGATAGTGAAGGGTAGGTAACGCAAGCCTTTAACACGTCGTACCTATTTCATTCCTCATTGATTGATTGATTGTCCGAACATTGACTGTTTGGGAATTAGTTCTTTTTGGAGGTATTCCCTGTTTGCAAATAAACGTAGGAAAATCTTTGCAAGTAGTGAAAGGGTACGTAATGCGGACCTTTCTCCCCCGTTGTAATCTGTCATGCCTATCTACTCCCCACTGATTGATGCACCTTTTTCACCCGGACCATTTACTAGAGATACGTCATCTGGCCCGACCAGAGAGCACCCCTAGTGAAAAGGACATATGCAATAATAACGAAGTGATCACTGTATCCTGTTAACAGAAACTTTACCATGAAACAACCTGGAAAGAAAAAAATAGGAAAACGAAAATCAGTAGGCCACTGATGAACATGAACTTTTATTAAACAACAAACAAAGAAACGATAACATAACGTAATGATAAAACCTATTAATGTCCTAGAAACAAGAAAACGTTAAAGTATGCCAGTGGTGAGAGACCAGAAAAACAGTCCGAGAAACCAAATCACCCCTCGCTGTCCCAACTCATGCACTCTGAAAGTTCAAAGTTTTGAGGAGTGCTTGTAACATTGTCTGAAGCCTATTTGCAATTGCTTCATCTTCACTATTCTTAAAGTAAGTGGGGGCTGTTGTGATGCGGTGCCACCCTGAACCGCTTGACGGAGGCCCCCGAGGGACGGTGTCATGTCGCGGACTCGGAGGGGGCGCTTGGCTCCGGCCCCCTCCCCAAGTCGTGTTGCCCTGGTGTGGCCTGAGATCGCCCCCGACATAGGTGGCCGGCTCCCGGGGTCAAGCGGAACTTTTTTCCTTTTGGTGACTCTTCCATTCTTCACCTTGTCCCACAATCCGTTTCACCTAAAGACACGCTGTAGTGGGGCACCCCTTTTCCGTTTCATTTGCCATTCAGCCCGCTTTTGCTACACTGTGCCTCTTCCGCTATTCAGCTGTTTACCGCCCGCTCTTTCGACTACAGCGTCTCGCTCACCATGTACTTGAGTTGCTCCCGCTCTTGCGGTGCAGCGATAGGCGGCTGCCACAGGACTCTCAAAATGGCGGCCATCTCTTCAGATTTGGGCGTGGTCCACTAAATGGGCCTGCGACACCTTGGAACTCGGACGCTTGTCTGCTAGAGCTTGGGCTCCATTCTCGAAAGCGTCCCCTCATCCTTGAAGATTCTACAAAAGTCTTGGGGGCCCCCGACTCCCGCAGGCTTCTGGTGGGGAGCGCCTAGCATGATTGCTCGTGGAATGGCCACGACGGAGCTACGAAATGGTGGTGCTCTCATGCTAACGCCAGCTTCAGTCTGAAACATCCAGAAACACTGTAGACTACCAATTCGATCAGTTCCGGTAGCGCTCCAACGTGACCCGGTAGAGAAGAACTTGCCCTCCCCTCTTTGACTGATGGTTCTTGTTGCCTGTCCCTTCTGTTGTCATTTAACAGAACTATTTAGCCTGCTGAAAGGGGTTGTGTGCCGTCCGCTGGTTGGTGGAGACATTTTGACTATATTCTGGACCTGCGTTGTCGCGTAATGCGTCATATGACGCGCCGCGTTAGAAAGTTTAATAAATTATGAAACACAATAAACAATCCTTAAAAAATAAAAAAAAATAAAAAATAATCAACAAAAGCAACAGCTAGGTAATACACATATAATTTTATCTCCGCGAAGCGGAGCGCTGTTACAGATATATATCTTGTTTCTGAACGTTAATTTCTCAAAATGCACTGAAGCACATATATTGAGACCTAGCAAAGGCACATCGGGCTACCAGTCCCTACAATTTTTCCAAGTTTCGTGCAAATCCATTCAGCTGTTCGATCCTACCGAGAGACAAGATGGCGGCCGCTACGGACTGTTTGGAATGTTTACAGACACCGGAGAGCCAATCAGCTTCGCTTCGCAAAGCTCCGTAACGCGAAAAGTACGCGAAGCGGTGCGCTGTTACAGATATATACCTTTTTTTGAACGTTAATTTCTCAAAATCCACTGGAGCACATATATTGAGATCTAGCAAAGGCACATCGGGCTACCAGTCCCTACAATTTTGCCAAGTTTCGTGCAAATCCATTCAGCTGTTCGATTATTATTATTTTTATTTTTTTTTGCCCCGCGGGGCCCTTTTAAAACCTCCACATCAAACCTAGGGGGTGAGCGACAATGTACTATGCCCCCTTATGGTCATTTGCCCCTTCGCTTTGGCCTCCTCTTGTCTCTCGATCCTACCGAGAGACAAGATGGCGGCCGCTACGGACTGTTTGGAATGTTGACAGACGCCGGAGAACCAATCAGCTTCGCTTCACAAAGCTCCGTTGCGCGAAAAGTCCGCGAACCAGAGCGCTAACCGGTCCGCTGTTACAGATATATATCTTTTTTTAAACGTTAATTTCTCAAAATCCACTGGAGCACATATATTGAGACCTACAAAAGGCACATCGGGCTACCAGTCCCTACAATTTTGCCAAGTTTCGTGCAAATCCATTCAGCCGTTCGGGCTAAAAGTGAGGCCAACCGCCCTATGGAAATTAACATGGGAAAAACGCGTTTTGGGACCCCCCTTTTTTCTCGGCCCCCCCTTGACGAACCCCCCCAAAATTTTCAGGGGCTGCTCAGAAACAAAATGTGCCATTTTCCTGAAAATTTCAGCCAATTCCGTCCACAAACGCCAAAGTTATTAGACATAGAATTTTCAAAAAACCCATAGAGAAAAAATCCTAACTATATATACCTACTGGCGACCGCCAGTAGGTAATATATATATATATATATATATATATATTCACTGAAAAAACCATAGAGAGTAAGAGATTGTAAGAGTTCCTGTTTAAATTAATATGTGTTTCTATAAGTGATTGTTTAAGACAGTAAGTATGTGTAAGTTTCTTTAGAAGTAAAGTGGTAGTGTGTGTATAGCTGTATATGCAAATAAATGGATGTTTAATTGTTTATTTGCATGTGTGATATTTGTATCTTTTAGATGACTGTTGGTGTGTAACAGGATGTATAGGTGTATCACTACATATAATGAGTGAGTATATGTATGAGTGACTATATAGAACTGTTGGTGAATAAGTGGATGTGTATATAGATGGTGGAATTATTGAATTGGTTGTTGTTACCAGTATGGGTATCTCCATTTTTGAAAATTTTAGTTTCTATTATTGAATATGTGCGTCAAGGGTTACATTACAGTGAAAGGAGGTTTGTCACTCTGTCACAAGGATGGTGTCATCAGTGATGTCATGAGTGATGTCACTGACCATGTCATGAGTGATGTAATATGTGACGTCATCAGCAGTGCATTGCACGCGCAAGTTATAGTGAGTCCAACTAACTATAACGTGGGAATTTCAATGGTTTTATTCGAGTAAAATTTCCAGCTAACTATAACTGGTGTCAAACCTATGGTTTTTTCAGTGAATTTCATAGGTTTTTTAAATACTAATTTCTAACTATAACTGATGTGAAACCTATGGTTTTTTCAGTGAATTTCATAGGTTTTTTAATAGCAAATCTCTATATGTATGAAATGTAATATTTTTTATAATGAAGTAATACTATTTTTTTTAAAGTTTTTTAAATTTTTTTTATTTTTGTGCCCCGGAGCGCTCCCGGGGCGCGTACCGATGCGCTCACCGGTGAGCGCACTGTTACGGCGCGCCCCGGGGCACGTACCGGGGAGCGTCCCGTTAGCGCTATTGCCGCGAACGAAAACAACATCGTGACGTATCGCGTAGCCGCGTGATGCATCATATGACGCACTGCGTAAGCGCACCCGGAAGCACCCGAGCGCATACGATCGCACAACGTAAGCGCCGCCGGGCGTGGCCCGGGTCACGTCCCCGGGCACGGCCCGGGGTGCGTCCCCGGGCGCGTAGCGTAAGCGCGTCAGGTCATGTGACCTGAAAATAACACTTTTCATTGGTGCAGAACAGTTTTGGTTTCCAAATGATGAAAGTCCAGGTCATGTGACCTGAAAATAACACTTTTCATTGGTCCAGGACAGTTTTTTTTTCTCCAAATGATGAAAGCCCCCACCTTTTTTCCTTATTCTGACTTTGTCCTTTGACTGAGGAAGACCTGTTTGGAGATCTGTCACTAATCTTTTGTACTTTAAAATGGCTACAGTAGCAGCAGCAGCTGGAGCATCTGCACCACCACCACCACCACCACCAAGAGGACCACCACAACATCACATTGGTGGTCAAGAAGAAGAAGAGGAGGAGGAGGAGGAGGAGGAGGGAAGAAGGACATTCCTGCCAGAAGACAATACCCCATATAGACCAAAGGAGCACATTGTATGGGAGTTTTTTCCATCCCAGAGGGCAAGAAGAAAGTGAATGCGCCAACGGTGACTTGCCCAATATGTGGCTCGGAACTTTCAAGGGGGAACCCTAATAAAATATATTAATTTGGTAATTACACCATGTTTCGGCATATGCAGCGCAAGCATCCCAACAACTATTCTGCTGCAGAGATGAGAGAACTGGCCAGTAACCCTCCCCAATCTTCACCCAGCACCTCCAAAAGAAAGCAACCCACTCCATCGAGACCAGAGACAAGAGAGATGATGCCAATTATACAACCACGGTTTGGTGAATTCAGGGTCACATGTATTTTTTGTGGTAAGTCAATCAGCTATGGCGAGCAGAGCGTAAAGCTCATCGTCCTTGCTGGTGACAACCACAATTGCCCCAAAAAACCCTAATATTTTCCTGATTTTTCTTTGCTCCAGTTGAGCCGTTTACAATTCCCTGTTTTTTGTTTCTCCCCATAAAAAATACAAAAAAAATATAAAACTGTTCAGAAAACCCCAAAAAAGTAAAAAATGTTCAAAAAAACAATAAAAAAATATAAAACAACAAAAAGAATAAAAAAACAGTTCTTTTTAGAACTACCTCCAATTTATAAAAAAATTCTACATTTTTTAAAAACTCTGTCATTCTTTTTTCCTTAGGGTACGCTCCCTGGTACGCTCCCCGGTGCGCGTACCGGGCGCTCCACCCGCGAAAATCGAAAAAAAATATATTTTTTTTTTGCCCTGCGGGGCCCTTTTATGGCCCCCACATCAAACCTAGGGGGTCAGGGGGGGGTCTACCCTGCCCCCTTATGGTAATTTCCCCCTTTGTTTTTGCCGCCTCTTGTGTCTTGATCCTACCGAGACACAAGATGGTTGCCGCTCCGGACTGTTTGGAATGTTGACAGACACCCGAGAGCCAATCAGCTTTCCGCGCGCGAACTCGCGTTACGCGCCATGTGCGCTCCCCGGTGCGCGTACCGGGGCGCGCTTATAGATATATATATTTTTTTTAACTCAAATTACTCAAAATCCTCTGGAGCACATATCTTGAGACATAGCAAAGGCACATCGGGCTACCAGTCCCTACAATTTTGCCAAGTTTGGTGAAAATCCATTCAGCCGTTCGAGCTAAAAGTGAGTCCAACTGGAAATTAACATGGGGAAAACACGTTTTGGGACCCCCCTTTTATCTCGGCCCCCCCTTGACGAATCCCCCCTAAACTTTCAGGAAAGGAGCGGAGCGCAGCGAGGCAAATTTGAGGAAAATTACAGGCAGAGCCCTCAATCTGCGCCAAAGTTATTCCCAATAGAATGTTGCGGATTTCCTATGGAAAACAATCCTAACTATAACTACCTACTGGCGACTGCCAGTAGGTAATATATATATATATATATATATATATATATATATATATATATATATATATATATATATATATTACCTACTGGCGGTCGCCAGTAGGTATATATAGTTAGGATTTTTTCCCTATGGGATTTTTGAAAATTCTATGTCTAATAACTTTGGCGTTTGAGGACGGAATTGGCTGAAATTTTCTGGAAAATGGAACATTTTGTTTCTGAGCAGCCCCTGAAAATTTGGGGGGGGGGTTCGTCCAGGGGGGGCCGAGAAAAAAGGGGGGTCCCAAAACGTGTTTTTAACATTGAGTTTTCCATAGGGCGGTTGGCCTCACTTTTAGCCCGAACGGCTGAATGGATTTGCACGAAACTTGGCAAAATTGTAGGGACTGGTAGCCCGATGTGCCTTTTCTAGGTCTCAATATATGTGCTCCAGTGGATTTTGAGAAATTAACGTTTAAAAAAAGATATATATCTGTAAGCGCGCTCCGGGCAGCGCTCCGGTCCGCGGACTTTAAGCGTACCGGAACTTCGCGTAGCTAAGCTGATTGGCTCTCCGGTGTCTGTCAACATTCTAAACAGTCCGGAGCGGCCGCCATCTTGTCTCTCGGTAGGATTGAGAGACAAGAGGAGGCCAAAACAAAGGCGAAAATGACCATAAGGGGGCATACTAGATCCTCCCTGACCCCCTAGGTTTAATGTGGAGGTTTTAAAAGGGCCCCGTGGGGCAAAAAAAACAAAAAAAACATTTTTTTTTTGCGTGGGGAGCGCCCGGTCCGCGAACCGGGAAGCGTTCTGGGCAGCGTACTGCAATGGAAAATGAATGATAGACTTTTCAAATGCTGTATGTTAATTGATTGTTGTTTTTGTTGATTATTTTTTATTTTCTTTATTTTTTAAGCATTTTTTTTAATGTGATTGTGTTTCATAATTTATTAAACTTTCTAACATTTCATTGTCAGAAATTTCATAATTATCATGGAATATACATTGTAGTCTCTGAGGGTGTAAAATGTCCTCATCTGCAAGGAGGTTATCTACTGCTTGTACACATTGCAGTAGTTCATTGTCCCAAGTTTCATCGAAAAATTCAATGTCAATTTGATCAATTGTATCAATCAATTCTTGGCTGCTGTCTTGCAGGTCCATTTCAAAAGAAACTTGGTTTTCGCCTTCCATTTTGCCTGAAATTTGAATTAAAAAAATATATATTAGTAGAGATAGGGCAATGTTGGGAATAATTTTAGATAGGCATTTTTTATCAGTGAATTTATCTTTGGGCAGTGTATAGTATCAGAGTGGAAGTAGGAATATAAAAATGTGTATGTGATTTAACGTAAGTAAATTCATAATTATACAAGAGAAGCCTAACTCCATCCTTAACTATAACAGAGAAGTCTCTCTAAATCTATAACTACTACAGAGGGATAGTATATATCTATCAGAAAAAGTTTACCATATTAACTTATAGTGCACAATATACTTCAGTTTTAAAAATAAAAACTTACCTTTAGAAAGAAGTTGAAGGAATTAGTGAAAATACTATTGAAATGTACAGCAAGAAGTAGTAGTCAAAATGGCTGTGTTTTCTTCTCTTCCTTTATATATATTCAGGTATATAACCAATGAAATGTCAGGTAAAAAAAATAGAAAATGAAAGTAACATTTTCATTGGTTGTCAATTCCAACACTTCAGATGTGTTTTGTGAAGTAATTTACCTCAGGGTATTTAGAGAGGTCTACAGGCTAAATGACTAAATGGAATTCCAATCAAATTTGTGAAAATGGTAGGGATTGGTATGTAGTATGAGCTAATCTATATTTGGTGAAATTGTCTCCAGTGGCTTTTCGGTGAACTACTTTCCCACCTTTTTTGATGGTGCGCTTCCCAGGGAGCGACCCGGTACGCGAACCGTTGAGCGCCCCGGTTCGCGAACCTTAAGCGTTCCGGGAGTCCACCATTTTGTGTTTCGGTCGAATTTAGATACAAGATGGAGGGCAAATAATGTTCAGAATGGGTAGAAGGGGGCACGGTAGACTTATCTTGACCCCCTAGGTTTTGTGAGGGTGGCTGAGGAGGCCCATATGTGCGAAAAAAAAACATTTTTTAAAAAAATTTCGCGAGGTTAGCTCCCGGTTCGCGTACCGGGTAGCGCCCCGGGGAGCGTACTTTGTTGAAAATTAGTGAAAATGTTAGAGTAAAATAATAATTGTGAGTGATTAGATGTAGGGTAGCTCTGAGAAGAGCTTTTGGGTTTATGGTACATTTAGGTACTTATAAGTAGGTACCAATGCACATTCTTAAATTCAGAGTGAAAACTCTGTTGCCCTCATCTGAGAAGTGAACTCCATCTCCTCTGTAGATATCTTGCATGTAGTAACGCAAGTTATTGTTGTACAGGGAGCCCATTCCATGGTCTCTCATGTAAGCTGAAACAGATTTGTTTACATGCTTCCTCGACTTCTCAATTTGTGGACAAAATTGGTTTGACCACCTCTATTTCTGTCTTTGGCATATATTTGAATATACCAAGGCAGTCTGAGGAAAAAGTGCCATTAATTGCTCAAAGGTGTCCTTTAAAAGCATTTCCAGACCTACACCAGTCAAAGTGCCCAAGTCATTACCTCCACAGTGCACAATTAACAGGTCAGGTTTGGGCAAATGCATAAAGGTTTTCACCAATGGTATCAATTGGTGACATTTTAATCCTCTGTGGCCAAACCACTTAATTTCCACATCTTGTAAATTGAGGTTAGGTAATTTCCTGTTTTCAACGTACCTTTGAGCCCAGTGAATATAACTATGTCCAACAATCCAGACAGAAAACATGGTGAGAGAAGGTTCTCCTGCAGTCAGATGAAGTGTGGCAATGAAATGGCAGTTGAAAAAATGAGAGTTTAAAATGAAAAAAACTGTGGAGTTTCTGTGTTCATGAAGCAGTAACAGTGATTGGTGGATTTTGATTGCTGAAAACAGAAAGTTAGGGTGCACGGATGTGTTCTTTGAAAGATGTATTTTGAATGGTCAATAAAAAATCATTAAATGAAAGAATGCACTGGATATGCAGGTGCACTGAGAGTTCAGAGTTCAATTGCAACAAAGTTGTGTGAACTTGCAAACACCAGAAGTCTTCCAATGAGGTGGTTGCCATGCAGAAAAGACAGAAAGGGCAGAGGGGGGAAGGGTTTTCATTTGAAAAAAAGTGAGGGAAGAGTTTTGATTGGGTGACATGAGAAATATGTGTGAAGAATTACAGCATTTCTGTGCTTTTGATAGCTGCAGACTCTGGAGTGCATACCTTTTGCTCTGCTGAAGACAAATTGGTGTGTTTCTGAGACTGTTTTCAAACTCAAAGTATTTGCTAAGGTGAGAAAATATTTCTTTAATTTAGATAGAGAATAGTGTGCTTTAAGGAGAAAACTATGAATTATGTGGCGCAAATTGCTTGTAAATATGCTCCCACCTGTGCATGGAAAATTTAGATTTTGAATGTTTGTGTTACATAGCCATGTTAAAAGTGACCCAACCATGCAGGAAAGGCAATCAAAAAACGCTTTTATGTGTCTTAAGGACATTTTAAGTAATTTTCCCATGTGCAGTGTTTTGAAATTATGAATTGAAAATCGTTTTTGAGGTAAAGGAATTGTTTTTAAATTTATGACAAGGACATAATGGTGTATGCTTCTTTATAAGGCAATTGACTGTCCCTGATGTTATTTTTCCCATTTTAGTGTAAGACCTTTCTCTGTGGCGCAAATTGCTTGTAAATATGCTCCCACATGTGCATGGAAAATTTAGATTTTGAATGTTTGTGTTACATAGCCATGTTAAAAGTGACCCAACCATGCAGGAAAGGCAATCAAAAAACGCTTTTATGTGTCTTAAGGACATTTTAAGTAATTTTCCCATGTGTAGTGTTTTGAAATTATGATTTGAAAATCGTTTTTGAGGTAAAGGAATGTTGTTAAAATTTATGTGCGCCATATGCACCCAAATTTCTTTTTCAGGGGTGCAGCAGGGTGTTATTGAGACACCCCTGCAGCTTTGGAAAAATTCCTAATTTGTGATGAGCACATTGTTAATCGCAAATTGCACCTTCATTTATATGAGCCTCCTAGCCCATGGAAATGAATGGGTAATTTGCAATTAGCAATTTTCTCATCGCAAATTTGGAATGGTAAAGAATCGCTATTTATTCCTTAAAATTCGCTTTTTTGGAAATGCAATATAGTTATATGATACATATGGCGGTTGATGTCTAACAAGATAAGAAGCTTAGGCATACATTTATGATGACTGGCGCAATGAAGTAGAAATCACTTACTTCATTGGTAGAGCTTTACATGTATTATCTCCTCTGTATTCTTCATCAAGCGTAACTTTAATCTGCAATCCTGAGTAGGCCTCACTTTAAACAAACCTCTGGATAGGCCACATCTTATTGTTATCTTGATTTAATCATTTAAAATGCTAGGGACAGATTTATGATAGGTGTATGCCTCTTTTGCGCCACTTAGAAAACATTGTCCATGGGGAAATGACTTAAAATGTCCTTAAGACACATGAATGTGTTTTTTTAAAACGTTTGCAATTTTTTTGGGTCACTTTTAACATGGCTATGTGACTCAAACAGTCAAAATCTAAATTCGCCATGCACAGGTGGGAGCATATTTACAAGGAATGTGCTCCATGGGGAAAGGTCTTATAATGTAATATGGGAAAAATGACATCAGAGACACTGAAATGCCTTATAGAGAAGCATACACCATTATGTCCTTGTCATAAATTTGCAAACCATTACTTTTCCCCAAAAACGATTTTCAAATCATAATTTGAAAACACTGCACATGTGGAAATGACTTAAAATGTCCTTAATTCAAAATGTGCGATTCCTTAAATGCAATGTATCAAACAAAAAATATGTAAAAAATGATATTAAGGATTTGGAAACTACCACCAACTTCTAGTTTGTGGTAATTTGCGAATTCTTTTCAAAAAGCATTTTTTTCCAAAAAACAAAGGTCCCATATGACGCCCATATATGTAAAGTAACACTCCCAGGCATATACCAATTACACAATAGATTTAAACAAACAAACTAGTCCAGTTTAGAACAAATACATTTTTAATAAGATTTAAAAAAAGGATAAAGAGACAACACTAAAAATCAGTGCATTGATTACAGTTAATAAAACATTCCTATAATTGTACATCTGTTTATACAAGGGATTTCAAATTTAAAAAAGGGAAGATTAGATGGCATCCGGTCGACGCGTTTCAACATAAAAATATGTCTTCATCAGGACATATACCATCCAGTTTCAAAAGTTGTACTTGTGTACAAAGGTAAATCTGTTCTTTGTTTATTCTTATAGATTTAAAAAGCTGATTCAAGGCTGTATTATCGCGTTCCAGGTATTGATATCTTGATTTGTAATATTCTTATGCATATAATCGTGTTTCCTTTGTGGTATACATGATCTGGATTTGTATAATTTAAGCAAGTAATATCAACCCCTGAAATGTTATCGGGCAGTTCCTCATCTGGGGTCCTTTCTATCAGTATCGTACCACGACTCAAGGCTGTTGTAGTAGATACTTTCCTAAATAATCACAAAGCAATAAGTAGTCGTGGTAACGGTCCTATCTCTGAGTATTATTAAAAACGGATATGTTCGGCGTAGGCGTCTCACTTTTAGTTTTATTACGCCGCCAGTCACGGAAAAAACCTATTTCTGAATAGAGCAGTGTTCAAAAATATATACGTTGTTCCCTCGTGGTTTGCGGTTTAAAAGTATACGGCGAAGGCGTCCTGGTAATTGTTCTTTTTAAAGCCACGCGCACGTTACTCCCGGTGAGAATCCACGAGGCTGCAGGAAAATTGCCGGATACACTGCCGGTCGGTCAGGTATTCAAGAAAGAACAACAATATAGTTATATGATACATATGGCGGTTGATGTCTAACAAGATAAGAAGCTTAGGCATACATTTATGATGACTGGCGCAATGAAGTAGAAATCACTTACTTCATTGGTAGAGCTTTACATGTATTATCTCCTCTGTATTCTTCATCAAGCGTAACTTTAATCTGCAATCCTGAGTAGGCCTCACTTTAAACAAACCTCTGGATAGGCCACATCTTATTGTTATCCTGATTTAATCATTTAAAATGCTAGGGACAGATTTATGATAGGTGTATGCCTCTTTTGCGCCACTTAGAAAACATTGTCCATGGGGAAATGACTTAAAATGTCCTTAAGACACATGAATGTGTTTTTTTAAAACGTTTGCAATTTTTTTGGGTCACTTTTAACATGGCTATGTGACTCAAACAGTCAAAATCTAAATTCGCCATGCACAGGTGGGAGCATATTTACAAGGAATGTGCTCCATGGGGAAAGGTCTTATAATGTAATATGGGAAAAATGACATCAGAGACACTGAAATGCCTTATAGAGAAGCATACACCATTATGTCCTTGTCATAAATTTGCAAACCATTACTTTTCCCCAAAAACGATTTTCAAATCATAATTTGAAAACACTGCACATGTGGAAATGACTTAAAATGTCCTTAATTCAAAATGTGCGATTCCTTAAATGCAATGTATCAAACAAAAAATATGTAAAAAATGATATTAAGGATTTGGAAACTACCACCAACTTCTAGTTTGTGGTAATTTGCGAATTCTTTTCAAAAAGCATTTTTTTCCAAAAAACAAAGGTCCCATATGACGCCCATACATGCCCTTAGGGCATGTAGGTGTGCCATATGCCCCCAAATTTATTTTTCAGGGGTGCAGCAGGGTGTTCTTGAGATACCCCTGCACGCTTGAAAAAATTCCTATTTTGTGATGAGCTAATTGCTAATCGCAAATTGCAACCTTCATTCCTATGAGCCTCCTAGCCCATGGAAATGAATGGGTAATTTGCAATTAGCAATTTGCTCATTGCAAATTAGGAATAGTAAAGAATTCCTATTTATTCCTTAAAATTTGCTATTTAGGAAATGCAAAATAGTTTGATGGTAGATATGGTGGTTGATCTGTAACAAGATAAGAAGCTTAGGGATACATTTATGATGACTGGCGCAATAAAGTGCACATTACTTACTTCATTGGTAGGCCTTTACATGTATTATCTCCTCTGTATTCTTCATCAAGAGTAACTTTAATCTGCAATCCTGAGTAGGCCTCACCTTAAACAAACCTCTGGATAGGCCACACTTTATCGTCATCCTGGATTAATCATTTAAAATGCTAGGGACAGATTTATGATAGGTGTATGCCTCTTTTGTGCCACTGTGCGTCACTTTTATGATGCAGCGGTGGTGCAAAAGATTTGCTATGAGGCGACAACATTACAAATTGATGCGTTTAGGCAGATATGTCATGGTGTAAAAAAAACGTACCACATGAAACCGATGCAGCAGTGATGCAAAAGATGCACCATGTCGTAAGACAGGCCTCACTTGGGGCCATATGTATCAAGCTAATTAGCATTCGCAAAGATCAAAATTCTACGAATTTTGGCCTTTGCGAATGTTAATTAGACAAATGGTATGTATCAAACAAGTTTGATGCAAAATAAGGAGTAGCAAAATTTGCTATTCCTTATTTTGCAATTGCACTGAAGGATTTGCAAATTTTGTGACTACTTAAATGCAATGTATCAAACAAACAATATGTAAAAAATGACATTAAGGATTTGGAAACTATTGTGGTAAATTGGTGGTAATTTGTGAATTCTTTTCAAAAAGCTTTTTTTAAAAAAAACAAAAGGTCCCATATGACGCCAACACATGCCCTTAGGGCATGTATGTGTGCCATATGCCCCCAAATTTCTTTTTCAGGGGTGCAGCAGGGTGTTCTTGAGACACCCCTGCACCCTTGGAAAAATTCCTAATTTGTGATGAGCAAATTGCTAATCGCAAATTAAACCTTCATTCCTATGAGCCTCCTAGCCCATGGAAATGAATGGGTAACTTGCAATTAGCAATTTGCTCATCGCAAATTAGGAATGGTAAAGAATCGCTATTTATTCCTTAAAATTCGCTATTTAGGAAATGCAAAATATTTTGATGATACATATGGCAGTTCATCTCTAACAAGATAAGAAGCTTAGGGATAGATTTATGATGACTGGTGCATCACCAGGGATGTGCCAGTCATCTTGCGCCGCTGTTCCGCCACCCATGGTGTGCTGCATTTACAATGCGGCGCAGCATGGGGCAAAAACGGCACAGATGCTTGACGCATCTGTGCCGTTAAGGTGGCGCATTGCTGGAGTTGTATCGCAAGTGCGATGCAGCTCCAGCAAGGCTCAGGGGTGCACCATCTCCACAATATTGCGTCAAGACCTATGCCTGCTTCAAGCAGGCGCAGGGTTTTGACACAGGTTTCTCCTATCTGATTGTAAATGCGGCACACCATGGGTGGCAGAGCAGTGGTGCACATTAACTGGTGCATGCCTGGGGATGTGCCATTTAACATAAATCTGCCCCTTTACATTTAAGTATGTGCAGGGGACACAGAGTCGGTGAGGCTTATCCAAGGTTAAGAACAGATGAGTCCTGTTCAGTGAAAAATTAGACATAGGCTTCACCTGCTCAGCATCGCTGGACATGGCTAAATAATAGCTGCAAAATGTTACTCTTGTTAAACAATTTTACTATTATAATCTGTGAGATTTGTCTCTTACTCTGCAACATCTCATTGTTGTTATCTTTCTTTAAAGATAAAGACAACCTCAACATGAGCGACAATCTGCAATCAGTTGATTTTGACCTCATCATTGAACTTGTAATTGAAACATCAGTGGATGTTGATCCATTGGATGATTTAAATCATGAGGATGAAGAAGAGCGTGATGAGGATGCAGATTTGTCCAAATTATATGATATAGGATGGGAAGCTGACCTGCTTGAGCCTTTGGAAATATAAACATTTATTTTTAAAATTTATAATTAATAAAAAGTAAAAAGGTAAACCGTTTAATTTAAAAATAAAGACACATTCAAAAGCAGGTTATGTGTAGTGTCTTCAATAAAATATTAAAATATGCTCATAAAATTAGATCAGATTCACATATAAAATAGCATAGGTAACATAAATATAAATGTCATTTCTTTTCTGGTATTTCTGTATTGTAAATTTGCCAACGACTAAAAAATCTTCTAATTAAAATGTCAAGTAGTGTGTTAAGTTTTTTATCACTGTTACTGATTTACTGTTTGGTAATAATGGTTAATAACATTATTTATTATATTTTTCCACAGATTCAACTGCAGATCATTTCAAGATTTCACCATGCCTACAATAGAAAGACAGAGAAAGGCTGCAAAACGTCAAAGACAGCAGGTGAAAAATAATACGCAGCAGTCCTCTAACAAAAAGATTTGTCAAGTCACGAAGAAAGCACCGGGTAAGAGCACAAAACACTTTATAAGAAATATGTGTAATAAAAAAAATATTACTACAGAAAATGTTTCAGTCCATAAAACGAGAAGGAAATCAAATGGAAAAGAAAGGCCAATGAAAAATGTTACTGCTAGAGCAAGAGATAACTCTGTGCATGATAGTAGAAGGAAACAACAGTTTAGGGAGATTCGTAAACGAATGTTCCGGAACAGGATAATTGGCAATTTGTTAAAAAATATTAAGAAAGGTCAACATAAACTAGTTTTTTATAAGACAAAAAAAAAAGTTGAGAAAGTTATTGATCAGGCATTTGAAATTAAACGTAAGTTATTTATTTTGATAATCAATAGAATTAGGAAGCTAAACAAGGCAATTTTTGATTTCAAAAGAAATAGTAGATGGAAGAGAATAGTTAATCGTAGTAATTTTTGTGAAGTTTTTTCTGGAGAATGGATGCATAGTTCAAGCTGTGAGGCATTTTTTAATGAGGAGAGTTATTTCCAGGATAATGATTTGGTGCATGCAGTTGACACCAGTGGTCGTGCTTATGAAGTGAAAGATGGTTGTCCAGTTGAAAAAGAAAAACTTGTGACAACAGAGGCAGAAGAGGTGTTAGGTAATGAGGTTTTAGGAAGACGTGCTAAGGGTCCTGTGTACACCTGGAAGTGTAGTAGTATTTGCAGTGTGCGACAGGATTCCATCAATTTGCTTTGTGATTTTGTACGGTCATTTAATAAGAAAAGTTTGAAGCAGAAAATGATGTTGTTGCAAGAATTAGATCCTTGCAGAGTAAGAGAAGTGACAAGTTTGCATGGACATTCACTGGCTTGTCTTTCCAGGAGAGTATGCCAGAGTGTTTTTCATCATTTCAGGATGCTAGCAGTGCATCATAACAAAGTGAGGAAATTAGTTAGAATGTTGTATTATGCTAAGAGTCCAGCAATTATGCTTAAACAATTATGCGCTGCTCTTTTGCATGGTTCTGAAATAGATGTGAAGAATATATGTGAAGAAATTGAGTTTTGTTACTTTGGAAGTAAAGAGGAGAATGTTGAAATTGAGCAAGAAGAAGAGGGTCTTGTGGAAGATAGTGTACAGGTTTCCAGTACAGATAATTTCCAGAGGGAAATTGCGACGTTTGAGGTGAAATCAAGTGAGAGGCCGAATTTCACTTGTGTGTGTTGTCGACGCACTTATTATAAGAATCAGACTAAGTTAGTGGATTTATATGCAAAAAGTGAAAGGGAAAATAATAGTGAATGGAAGGACATACTTGATGGTAGAAAATTGTTTTGATTTGGGATTGGATCAACGTGTGTGTACTTATTGTTCTTGCAAATTAAATCAAAACCAGATGCCTGCTAGAGCAGTTCATAATAATCTGGAATTGGTTGAGATTCCTTCTGAATTGAAGGATTTAAATACTTATGAATCTATTTTGATTCAAAGTATCCATCCCTTTCAGGCTATTGTAAGAATGGAGCCAAAGACAGGGAAATTGCCTCCATCAGATTTACAGAGAGGATTAAAGGGAAGAGTTGTTTATTTGCCTCTAGATTTGAAGAAAAACATTAACACAATTGGAGTAGAAAAAGTGGAAGAGGAACCTCTGGTTATCTTAGTTAATGGGGTTCCGACAAAGAATAAGAAAATATGGCAAGATTTAGTAGATGTTAGGAAAGTTAAAAAGGCAACATTTTATTTGAAAAAAATAAATAAATACTATAAGAATGTATATGTTGCAGAAGAGGAAGTAAGTGAGGAAGAGGATAGCGATTTGTGTGCTGGTCAAATTGAGAAAGTAGAACCCTCTACTAGTGAAGAAATATATGAACATTATAGTGTTCATCCTTTGCATTCCAAGGAAGTCATGGGGAATGCTATTGAGTTGTTTCAAATGAAACAAGCCAAAGGGAGTCCCATTAGTGTTTGGGAGGAAAGTTTGGAAGCTCGGTGTTTCCCACAGCTTTTTCCAACAGGTCAGGGAGGAAGATATGATGAGCGACCTCATCAAATTCCTGCTTCTGAATACCGGACTTTGCGATTGTATGCAGGAGATGCTAGGTTTCGACAATGCATTCCTTATTTGTTTCATCTCCTGTTTGAAAGCGATCTGTCTGGACTGTCATATGCAGTGAACCACATCTTGAAAAGTGGTATACACATGCAAAACATCTCGGCAAGTGACTTTATGGATAAAGTCAATGTCCAAGATAGTATTTTGGATTCTCACCTGATTAATCTCATGGCGTGTCAGCGTGGTACTAATGAGTACTGGTACCGTCGTCATGGTGATTTAAAATGTATGCTGAGGAACTTAGGTACTCCCACATGGTTCCTCACTCTGAGCTGTGCCGAGTATGGCTGGGAAGACTTACTTGAATTTCTACGAGAGGCAAATGCTAACGTAGATAACATCGAATTCAAGACACCCGGAGAACTGTGCTCTTTGGATCCAGTCAATGTATGTAGGTACTTCAATCATAGATTTGAAGCTATGATGTCTTTCATCATGAATAAGAAGAATCCACCTCTTGGAGAGGTGTTGGATTTCTTCTGGAGAAAAGAGTACCAAGCAAGAGGTGCTCCTCATATACATATGTTGCTGTGGATCAAGGATGCACCTAAATTTGGAACGGATCCAGAAGACTCAGTGATGAGTTTCATCCAACAGTATTCTACGTGTGCTGTTCCAAACGCAAAGGAGAAGAAAAGCCTAAGAGAAAAAGTTCTGCGTTTCCAAAGCCATCGATGTGGAAAGTACTGCCGTCGTAAATTCCGAAACAAGGACAAGTTCTACACTAAATGTCGTTTCGGCTTTCCACGACCGGTGATTTATAAAGGAAGAGTAAACAGTTTGATGTCTTCGCTGCGACACAATGTCATGAAGAAATCACCTAAAAACACTTACAATTTGAAGAGGAACGAAGAGTCCAAGTACATCAACGACTACAACCCGGTGATTTTGTCCATGTGGAATGCTAACATGGATATACAGTTTGTGGCTGATAACTGTATGGCTGTGGCTCGGTATGTGACGTCTTACATCACCAAAAAAGAGAAGACAGAATTGAAGGATATGTGGGAGGACATTTCCCATGAAAAGAGCCTCAGCAAGAAGTTGTACAGTTTCAGTCTGAAGATGTTGTCGCATCGAGAAATCGGAGCGTACGAATGTTCTGACCGGTTGTCTTCAGCAAGTCTCTATGCCAAGTCCAGGAGTATCGTTTGGGCGAGTCTTGGTCTTGCTGCAACGCGTAATCGAGTTCTCAAACCTGTGCGGGAAATTGAGTATTTGGCGGAAAAGGAGCCAAACAGTACCGACATTTTGAAGACAAACATGTTGGATACATATTATCCAAATCGAAGCAGTCACCTCGAGAATGTTTGTCTGTATGAGGTTCTGCAAAATTACATATTCAAGAGGAACATCAAAGAAGATACTGAGAAAGGAGTGTATGCTGTAATAGGAAGTGAGGGATGTCTGGTCAAGCAAAGAAAATGCCACTTGGTAAACCATCGAAAATTGAGTGGCGAATCTCCTGAAAAAAAGGAGTTTTTCTATTTAGCACTTTTGCAACTTTTCAAGCCTTGGCATGCAGAAGAGGAACTGCTTGGAGATTTCCTCTGTTACGAAGACTCTTTCAATGCCGCCAAGGAGACCATAGAATGTCCTGCTTTTCCCAAATATGTAGAAATGTTGAATGCGGAAATTGAGCAGGAAGCAACGATTGCAGCCGAGATTGCCAGAGACAGTTCTCAGGACAGTCAGAGTTCTGCTTCATTGAGTCAGGATCCACTAGGAGGACCTGTTATTGAAAATGAAGCTGCCACTGCTATGAATGAAGTGGAAAGAGCCATGGCACATGCTCAGGAGGATGCGGTTAACTTAGAAGATTTGGAAAGACAACTTAACGTTGAGCAGAGGAAAATATATGACGAAGTTACCATGCAAATTGATCATGGATTAAGTCATGATAAGAAAGAGTGCTCATGTACGTCGTTGAAGCCTGTCCGACTGTACGTGAGTGGAGAAGCGGGAACTGGAAAAAGTTTCCTCATTAAAGCAATTTCATGCTATTTGCAGGAAAGGACAGAGTCATCGCTGTCTTGTGTTGTCACTGCTCCAACTGGACTGGCAGCACATAATATTAAAGGGATTACTTTACATCGTTTACTGATGCTGCCAGTGGAGCATGACAACAAATTACAATATCACAAGCTATCTGGAGATGCTTGTTTTGAAGTTTCAAGAATCTTGAGGAAAATGAAACTTCTTATCATTGACGAAGTAAGCATGGTTTCCAATGTCATGCTTGCCTTTGTGCATTTGAGGATGCAAGAAGTTCTCAAAACAGAGTATGATGTGTTATTTGGTGGCAAACACATCATTGTTTTCGGAGATATTTTGCAGCTGACACCAGTGAAAGGGCAACCTGTGTTCAAAATGCTCACGCATGAAGATACCAGGAAGTGCCTAGGCAGCATTGGCAATGTCAATATATGGTTAAACTTCAATTATGCTGAACTGCATGAAAATATGCGTCAGGCGAAGGATGAAGTTTACAAGACTATTCTACAAGATGTTAGAATTGGAAAAGTGACCGAGCATGGGAAAGAAGCTTTACATGCACGATTACTGTCAAATTTATATCCAGAACAAGATGTTGTGCCTGAGAATATTTTTCAGAAAATTACTGAGAAGAAATCTGGAATATGTTTGATGCCAACTCTTGCAGAATGTGCCAAATTTAACAACAAAATGTTGCATTTAGAAAAGCAAGAGATTTTGAAACTGGAAGCTATTGATAGAGTAGAGCATATGGGATCAACAATTATTTTGTCTGAGAATCTGAAAACAAAATTGGATTCATTAGAGAAGAGTATATCTAAAACTGCAGGTTTTGAAAAGACTCTGAATGTGTGCTTGAACTGCCGTATAATTTTAAGAAGGAATTTACATGTTGAAAGAGGTCTGGTAAATGGATCAATGGGTAATGTTGTTGATTTTGTGAAATACAGAAATAGAGATGGAATTGAATTTTTAAAAATTAAATTTGATGGCATTGAGGAAGTACAGCTAATTGCTCGTTGTTCTGCTAGATTTTTGCTTGTAAAAGACTTATATGTTCGCCGTAAGCAGTTTCCTGTTTGCTTGGCATATGCGGTGACAATTCATAAATCGCAAGGTTTAAGCGTAGACAGTGCATTGGTGAATATTGGCAGTTCTGTGTTCAAGGAGGGTATGGCATATGTGGCATTGTCACGAGTTAGAACTTTATCGGGATTGTACTTGATTGAGTGTGATGTCACAAACATTTGTGCGGATCTAGATTGTGTTAAGGAATACAATAGGTTAAGAAGAGAGTATACGCCACATTTGCCTCAGTATCCTTTGTTTGAGAAACGTGTGGTAGGCCGGAAACGAAGAAATGAGAACAATACTGAGGAGGTTGTAGCAAAAAGACAAAAAGTCAATGAACCTAAAATTACAAGCAGAAACAAAAAGGATTCTGTTGAAGATGTTGTTGGTTTTCAGTTTGAAAACAGTTCTGGTGTCAACTGCTATGCTAATGTAGTGGTTAATGTTTTATTTTCTCTAAAAAATGTAAAAGAAGAGATTGTGGTCAATTCTGATCAAAGATTTTGCAGTTTGTTAAATTCTGTGTTAGAGAAATGTACCACTGATAGAAGAAACATAGAAAGTGTGTCTGAAATTCGAAATCTGTTAGACAGATGTTCAGGCCAAACACAATTCTCTCAAAATATTCAGCAAGATTGTCAGGAGTTTTTAATGTATATGCTTGATGTATTACATGCTGAAGGTGTAGATGTAGATCAGCTGTTTGGGCTTTCTTATCAATGGCAGCATGACTGCGAGAACTGTATGGTATCAAGTACTACTAGTGTAGACTCAGAAAGATTTATATATTTAACTTTGCCAGACAGTAAATCAGTCTCCTTTAATAAGCTAGTAAAAGCAGCTGATCACAACATGGAGTGTAGCCAATGTAAATCTGAAATGATGTCCACATTATTTATACGAACATATGGCCAGTATGTCATTTTAATGTTCCAACGATGTAGGCCTGATGGAACAAAATTGACAACTTTAATTAAAAATTTTGTAGCTTCGCAGTTGTCAATATCAGGAAGGACTTTTGTAACTGCAGCAATTATATATCATGACGGCCCTTCAATAACATCAGGACATTACACAGCTTATTTAAAGTCTAGAAATGGCTGGTCATTCTGCAATGATTCTGTTTTAATTTAAAAAAAAAAATTGCCGTATGACCTTAAAAACTCTTACCTGGTGTTTTTAAAACCAAAATTTTAGGGAAAGAATCTCGGGATGTGCTCTGTGGAATTTCAAGAAGTTCTAATGGCTCCTACACAATTTGGCCTTGAGGATAAGTGTAGTTCAGAGACATAACTTCTAACCATAGGACTGGACATTATGGAGAAATACGTGCACTTTGAATGAGTTCAGAAAAACTGTTTCTTTTTATAAACTAATTGAAGCAGCCAATCAAAACATGGAGTAGAGGGAATGTAAGTCTGCAATGCTGTCTACTGTTTTACATTGCTTTGTGATTAAAAGTGATGTAGAGAATTAAATAATTGTAGTAGTCATAGAGGTAGTGTAAGTCTGCTTGTATCAGTGTCATAGGAAAAGTAGAACATGACTGAGCAAGAAGGGGAAGATATTACTATTCCAGGATTGTGAAAATGATCTTCAACATTTTAATTCTGAAAGTTGCGGAAATGCCAAATGACGGGATTGGCTTACAAGAAATCCAAGAGTTATAAATGGCTCTGACAAGATTTGGCCTTGTGGAAAATTGTGGTAGAGAGCAAGAAGTCATTTATTGCATGTAACGTGTTTTTAAAAACGATGGAGATTTTCTTTCAGAAAGTGGCGGGCTGAAAGTAATAACAGCACAAAAGAGTGTAAGCTGTTCATAGGACATCCTTGGACGTCATGGAAAGTAAGTTAACTTTAAGGAGTTCTGAATTTTGATTTCTGATGTTGTATGGGTTTTTTAAACACAATCATTTTGATTGTGTTTTTTTTTCCCCGCTGTTACATGATGAATACCTTCAAGTCACTGTTTTTAGTGAATTTTGATACATTCTGAGAACAGCAAAAATAAACCATTTAACATGTATAATTAATTCTGTACTGTTTGCATTTATGATGTATATGTAGAACTGTGTAGGAGGCATGGAGAAGGTGAGGCTTCTGTAAGTGTCAAAGTTGTTGCATGCAGTGCTGCACTTCTGCGTATTCTTTCATATGCTAGACTACATCTGCACAATGAGATACCTAAGCAAAGGAAACGCAAGTGATGTGATTGAGAAATGAGCAAAATAAATTGCACGTATTTCAATTACATCACCTGTGTTTCCTATCATTACGAATCACATTGTGCAGATCAAGTTTAGGTCTGTCCAGGGAAACATAGGAGGTTTCTACTTTGTTGAAGAGTGCAGTGGACATGACTCACTTCATTGGTAGACTTTCACAGATATTATCTCCTCTGTACACTTCAACAAGTGTAAATCTCATCTTGAACTCTGAGTAGGCCTCACCTTAAACAAACCTCTGGATAGGAGACATGTTATTGGCATCCTGAAGCGACACTTTTCTGAAACAAGAGCAATGCAAAAGATGCACCATGTTTTAAGATAGGCCTCACTTCATCTGTATCAAGATACTGTTAGTTTAAAATGTATATCTTTAGGACTGTGTAGGGGACCTGGAGAAGCAGAAGCTTCTGTCAGTATCAAAGTTGTTGAAAAACTATTTGTCCTTCAATCTTTTCCCTTGTCTTTTGTAATTTTTAAATACATGTTTTAATATTTTTCAAATGTTGGTTCTCTCTTTCACAGATTGAAAGTATAAAAATAAAAAGTGAGTAATTTAACGGCAATTATAAGGTAAATAGTTGTACTCTTTTCGTTACATTTCTATCACATTCACCTACTATTAGATCCACTGCTTCACTTCTTTAACCCTCAGTTTCCTGCCTTTGCTACTTTCCTCATTCCTTTCTCTATTACCTACTTACTCAACTCCTTCCACTCTTTTTCTCAGTCCCTCTGTTCTCAAAGTTCCTCAGTCTTGTTCACTCACTCCGTCTCTATTACTCTTAGTGTCTGTGAATTACTTTCCCACCTTTTTTTTTGGACCGCTTCCCGGGAAGTGGCCCGGTTCGCAAACCAGCAGCGTTACGGGAGTCCACCATTTTGTGTTTCGGTCGAATAAAGATACAAGATGGAGGGCAAATAATGTTCAGAATGGGTAGAAGGGGGCACGGTAGATGTATCTTGACCCCCTTGGTTTTCTGAGGGTGGCTGAGGAGGACCATAGTTCTTCACTCTTGTTCACTCTCTCTGTTTCTATTAATGTCACTGTTTCTGACTGATCAAACATTTTTTTTAAAAAAAAGAACAGTAACTATAAGGGAAGGAAACAGACAGTTATGTTAAAAGAAAGACAGCTATAGGGAGTAAACTAAGGATACTGTTACCCGCAATCCACTGCTGATGATGTTACTGACCATGTCATGAATGATGTAATATGTGACATCATCAGCAGTGGATTGTAGGTAACAGTATCTCTTGTTTACTCCCTAAAGCTGTCTTTCTTTTCACATAACTGTCTGTTTGCTTACCTTATACTTACTGTTCTTTTTTTTAAAAAATATTTTTTTTGGTTAGCTTCCGGTACGCGTACCGGGTAGCGCTCCGGGGAGCGAACTAAAAGAAATAGAGGTTGGCAGAGTTCCAAATATTCTACCAATTTTTTTATAACGGGGAGGTAGTTCTGAAAAGAACTTTTTTTTTTATGTTTTTGTTGTTTTATATTTTTTTTATTATTTTTTGAACATTTTTTTACTTTTTTTGTATTTTCTGAACGTTTTTATATTTTTTTTGTTTTTTTTTGGGGGGGGGGGGAAACAAAAACGATCCATTGTAAAGGGCTCAACAGGAGCAACAAAAAAAAAAGAATTTATTTTTTGGGGCGTCTCGGACAAACATTAATATGATTCTGAATAGCTCTCATAATCAAAATGATGCTACTTTCCCTGTAGCAGATGAAATCGCCGCAGTGCACGCACACTTGCTTCACGTGCCCAAACAACATTTGAATGTTTGGGATCATCTCCCTCGCCTCTGGTCCCGACACCTCTGGAACAACCGATCTTCTTGCCATTGGAAGGGGATTTTGTTGCTCATCACGTAGCTGGGCAGCACTATAATTATTTGGGTGCCACCTACTCATATGCCGATGCATAGTGTGATTGCCGTAACTGTATTTTTTTTCAGTTCCCCTTGACAATCTATCACCGCATATACGGCAAAACACGTAGCGTGCATTCACTTATTTTTGCCCCTCAGGAAATTTATAGAATTGCCAAATGTAATTCTCTTTTCGATTGTACCTCCTGGGCTCCTCTGGCAAAAACCTTGGCTCTTCCTCCTCTTCCTCCTCTTCCTGTTCTTCCTCTTCTTGCAAAATTACTTCAGCAGGTGGTCCTCTCTTATTTGGATTTGGTGGAGGTGGTGGGTTAGAACCAGCTGAAGCTACTAATGAAGCCATGTCAAAGTGTAAATAAAGGGTCTTTCTCTCACCAAGATGAAAGTCAGAGTGAGGAAAGAAGGAGGGGTTTTCATCATTTGGGAAAAGCAAAAGTTCTAAACCAATGAAAAGTGTTCATTTTAGATCACATGACCTAGTATTACATCATTAGGAAACCAAAAGTGAAATGAACCAATGAAAAGTGTTATTACCGAGTCACATGACCTGCTGTGTTTACGTTACGCGGTCGGCGCCGCGCCCCGGATCGCTTCCGGTTCGCGTACCGCTGCGCTTCCGGGTACGCTAACGTAGCACGTCATATGACGTATCATGCGAGAACGCGAAACGTCATGCTGACGCGACGCGTCACGATGTTGTTTTCTAACGCGACAGTTGCGCAAACGGAACGTTTACCGGTTCGCGGACCGGGTCGCGGCTCCGAATTGAGCTAACGGGAAGCTAACCGGTTCGCGTACCGGGAGCGAAACAATAAAAATAATTTAAAAAAAATTGTATTAAAAACATGTAAAAAATATTTTTCGATTTAAAGAAGAATACATTGTAAAGGTTTTGATATTTGCTATTAAAAAACCATTGAAATTCACTGAAAAAACCATAGGTTATAGACCATATATAGTTAGGAATTAGCATTTACAAAACCTTGAAAATTCACTGAAAAAACCATAGGTTATAGACCATATATAGTTAGGGATTAGCATTTACAAAACCTTATTTTACTCACACAAAACCATTGAAATTCCATATATAGTTAGTTGTACTAACTATATATCACGCACCCGCAATCCACTGCTGATCATGTCACATATTACATCATTCATGACATGGTCAGTGACATCACTGATGACATCACTGATGACATCTCAAATGACATCACTGATGACATCACTGATGACATCTCAATGACATGACTGATGACATCACTGATGACATCTCAAATGACATCACTGATGACATCACTGATGACATCTCATTTGACATTACTGATGACATCACTGATGACATCATTCATGTGATAATACGATGAACTTCTTCAGACTCTAAAATAACCTTAGATACACTCAGTGTAAACAGACACTCACAGACTGTCACTCATCCATGGAGTTACTCACACACCTACTCAGTCATGCAAAGAATCAATTACACCTCCATTTCCTCAACTATACAGTTATACATACCTTACTTATTCAAACATATACTAACACATATTTACTCTCTTTTACAATCCCTGATACAAGTTCACAATGATCAATACAGCCACTCACACATTCACGGACTCTTATGCACAGTTATTTATATATGTCAACTCTCACATGTACTGTGTTTTACATATGTTCTTACTTTGACAGGTAGCACTCAGATATCCATTCACTCACCAATGCACTCAGTCAACCGCCCATACACCTGTTTCCACATGCACTTTTGAATCCATATATCTAGTGAATCAACTGCTTACACATCTATGCACAGAGTCATACACCTCCCAGCCACCCACACACACACTCAGTCTCCCATACAAATACTTGGGCAACCAATCAATAACCCATATACTTACTCATATAGCTACTGATCAACACATGCAGCAGTTTACAGAACAACAGACATAATGATGCACAAATTAAGACAGTTTACTGACTAACCCATGCACTCAGTGACACACATTTAATCACTCACTCATACAGTCAGTCACACACCTACTAAATCCTTCATCCAGACACTTATACATCCACTCATTCTTCAATATGTAAGACATTTGAGATGTCATCAGTGATGTCATTTGAGATGTCATCAGTGATGTCATCAGTCATGTCATTGAGATGTCATCAGTGATGTCATCAGTGATGTCATTTGAGATGTCATCAGTGATGTCATCAGTGATGTCACTGACCATGTCATGAATGATGTAATATGTGACATGATCAGCAGTGGATTGCGGGTGCGTGATATATAGTTAGTACAACTAACTATATATGGAATTTCAATGGTTTTGTGTGAGTAAAATAAGGTTTTGTAAATGCTAATCCCTAACTATATATGGTCTATAACCTATGGTTTTTTCAGTGAATTTTCAAGGTTTTGTAAATGCTAATTCCTAACTATATATGGTCTATAACCTATGGTTTTTTCAGTGAATATATATATATATATGTATATATATATATATATATATATATATATATATATTCACTGAAAAAACCATAGGTTATAGACCATATATAGTTAGGAATTAGCATTTAAAAAACCTTATTTTACTCACACAAAACCATTGAAATTCCATATATAGTTAGTTGCACTAACTATATATCGCGCACCCGCAATCCACTGCTGATGATGTCACATATTACATCATTCATGACATGGTCAGTGACATCACTGATGACATCTCAAATGACATCACTGATGACATCACTGATGACATCATCCAGTGACTGTGTGTTTCTGTAAAGTTTAAATATGTTTTACATATTGAAGAATGAGTAGATGTATAAGTGTCTGGATGAAGGATTTAGTAGGTGCGTGACTGACTGTATGAGTGAGTGATTAAATGTGTCTCACTGAGTGCATGGGTAACTGGCTAAACTGTCTTAATTTGTGCATCATTACGTCTGTTGTTCTGTAAACTGCTGCATGTGTTGATCAGTAGCTATATGAGTAACTATATGGGTTATTGATTGATTGTCCAAGTATTTGTATGGGAGACTGAGTGTGTGTGTGGCTGGCTGGGAGATGTGTGACTCTGTGCAGATCAATGTGTACTTGTATCAATGATTGTATAAGAGAGTAAGTATGTGTTAGTATATGTTTGAAAATGTAAGGTACTCTATGTTTAACTGTATAGATTAGAAAATGGAAGTGTGATTGATTCTTTACAGGACTGACTAGGTGTGTGAGTAACTCCATGGATGAGTGGCAGAATGTGAGTGTCTGTATAGGTGTATGAGTGCATATGATAGTGTTGTAAAGATGAGTGATTGTATGTATGAATGATTGTATGGGTGTATGAGTGAATGTGTGTGTAGACATAGGAATCAGTGAGTGCGTATGTAGTAACTAGTATTGGTGTGTCAATGGTTTAAAAAGTTATATTCTGTATTTAACACTGGATGTATCATAGGTTAGATTAGAGTGTGAGGAGGTGCATCGTATCGTCATCAGAGATGTCATCAGTGATGTCATTTGAGATGTCATCAGTGATGTCATCAGTGATGTCACTGACCATGTCATGAATGATGTAATATGTGACATCATCAGCAGTGGATTGCGGGTGCGCGATATATAGTTAGTGCAACTAACTATATATGGAATTTCAATGGTTTTGTGTGAGTAAAATAAGGTTTTTTAAATGCTAATTCCTAACTATATATGGTCTATAACCTATGTTTTTTTCAGTGAATTTTCAAGGTTTTGTAAATGCTAATTCCTAACTATATATGGTCTATAACCTATGGTTTTTTCAGTGAATTTCATAGGTTTTTTAATAGCAAATCTTTATATTTTTTAAAAATAATACATTTTAAAGCGAAATTTATAATGTTATTTTTTTTTTAAATTCTTTTCGGTGCGCTCCTGGGGCGCGGACCGGTAAACGCACGGGTAAGTGCAATCTTGCGGCGCGCCTCGGGGCGCGTACTGATGAGCGTCCCAATAGCGCTATTGCCGCGAACGAAAACAACATCGTGACGTATTGCATAGCCGCCACGTCTTGCGTCATAAGACACGTATCGCGTAGCCGCGAAATGCGTCTTATGACGCACCGCGTAAGCGCACCCGGAAGCGCATACGATCGTGCTACGTAAGCGCCCCGATGCGCTTACGCTACACGCCCTGGGACGCGCCCCGGGGCGCGTAGCGTAAGCGCGTCAAGCCATGTGACTTTAAAATAACACTTTTCATTGGTTCAGAACTTTTTTTTTTCCAAATTGTGTGAAACCCACCCATTTCTCTCACTATTGCTTTGTACTTGGAGAGAGCAAGAGCTGTTCTGTGCACTGTCTTCATCTCCTACTTTCCTAATCTACAGCAATTGCTGCAAGAGAGTCATCCAGCAGTGATTCCGACGGATTTTTAGAGGAGGACCCTCCTCAGCAGAAGAAAAAAACCCATTTCATCTGGAAATTTTATGACATCCCTGAAGGACAAAAAAAAGTCAACGCTCCAAAAGTAACCTGCAAAATATGTGGTAGTACTTTATCCAGAGGCAATCCTCTGAAAAAATATAGTTTTGGAAATGCCAATTTAATCAGGCATGTCAAAAGAAGACACCCAAACAACTTTGCGAGGGAGAGTGTCAGAGAGCTGGCACGGAAATTACCCACAGATGGCGGCAGCACCTCCACTGGTGGAGCAACACCTTCGGGACCATCCCGTCGAAGAATGGTCCCTAACATACAGCCAGAGTTTGCAGGCATCAAATTTCTGTGCACGGAGTGTGACGAACTGCTCTGCTATGGGGAGCAGAGTGTTGAACTCATTGCCATAAAGAAACAGCAACACCGCTGCCCTGACAGTCCCTAAATTTTCACATTTTTTTGCTCCTGTTGAGCAGTTTTGGAATCCCTGTTTTTTGTTTTTCCCTTGACAAAAATCCCAAAAAAATATAAAATCGTTTTAAAAAGTCTAAAAAAATATAAAACAAAATAAAAAAAAACAGTTCTTTTCAGAACTACCTCCAATTTATAAAAAAATGCTATTTTTTTTTTAAAAAAAGTCTGTCATTTTTTATCTCCATGGTACGCTCCCCCGTAAGCTCCCCGGTGCGCGTACCGGGCGCTCCCCCCGCGAAAATCGAATTTTTTTTTTTACTTTTTTTTACCCGCGGGACCCTTTTATGGCCCCCACATCAAAACTAGGGGGTCAGGGGGGTGTACCCTGCCCCCTTTTGCTCATTTCCCCCCTTTGATTTTTGCCACCTCTTGTGTCTCAATCCTACCGAGACACAAGATGGCGGCCGCTGCGGACTGTTTCGAATGTTTACAGACACCCGAAAACCAATCAGCTTGCCGTGCGCAAGTCGCGTGGCGCGCCCGAAGCGCTCCCCGGTACGCGTACCGGGGCGCGGCTCTAGATATATATCTTTTTTTAAACCTAATTTACTCAAAATTCACAGGACCACATATCTTGAGACCTAGCAAAGGCACATCGGGCATACAATATCTACAATTTTGCCAAGTTTCGTGGAAATCCATTCAGCCGTTCGAGCTAAAAGTGAGGCCAACCGCCCTATGGAAAATTGCATGGGAAAAACACGTTTTGGGACCCCCCTTTTTTCTCGGCCCCCCCTTGACAAAACCCCCCCAAAGTTTCAGGGGCTGCTCAGAAACAAACTGTTCCATTTTCCAGGAAATTTCAGCCAATTCCGTCCACAAACGCCAAAGTTATTAGACATAGAATTTTCAAAAATCCCATAGAGAAAAAATCCTAACTATATATACCTACTGGCGACCGCCAGTAGGTTATATATATATATATATATATATATATATATATATATATATATATATATATATATATATATATATATATAAATATGTATGCTCGCTCCACACTGCTATCGGGTTATCGTACCCTTTCACACAGATGACAGCACTTGCGGGGGGAGTTCCAATAAAGTTTTTATTTTCAGGAACTCACAAACCCACATTCACTTTTAGGAAGGCCCATTCCATGAAATCAGACCTTGTAAAAACCACCCCTGAAACTATAAATAAAGATAACTGGCTATCCGCCCGTAATGGTTTTTTTAAATGTGCGTCTTGCAGAGCCTGCAAATTTGGTTCTAATACTACCACTTACACAACCGCATTCTCAGATCGGCCCACTAAAATCAAAAGGCATTTCACATGTAAGACTGAGTATGTTGTTTATATTCTAACATGTGTATGTGGTTTAAGATATGTTGGAAGCACTAAGCTTCCAGCTCAGGCCAGGATCCTGCAGCATCTACGGGCCATAGTGAACTCGGACCCTAACTACCCCGTAGCTAGACATATAAAAGCAGAACATGGAAACAACTTCAATGTTCTCACATATTTTGTCATTGACCATGTTCCCAGCAGCAAAAGAGGGGGAGATAGGGAGAAAAAACTCTGTAGACTGGAAACTAGTTACATTATAGAGCTGGACAGCAAGAGTCCAAAGGGCCTGAACACATGTGATGATTTGTACCATTTTCTTTAAATATCCCAAATGTTCGGAACCCTGATAATAACTGTTTAGCAATGGAACATACATTATCAGCCAAGGATTTAGCAGTGAAGCATGAGGCACTTTATTTCCTGATGTAGTGCAATAGATAGGAAAACCTTTTATATTTTATACTTAGGTTTTAAATTAATTATGTATTTATACTTCTTATATGGTGTTCCTAGGATTAGGAGTCACAGTGTTTCAAATGTAATTAATAACACTACTAATGTGAGCAAAAAGTACTTCTTTGGATGATAATTTGATAAAAAACAGGGGAATATCAATTGAATGGTACTAAAATCACCCAGGGTGAGGATTTGTGGTAACTGTTTTTAGAAAGTGACCAATCTGAACTGTAATATTGTAACAATGTTTAGTATTGCAATAATGTATTTGTACAGATATAAAAGTAAATCCGAAATAATGTATAGAACCGCCCTTTTGTGCCTCACAAATCCCTCTTTTTAAACACAAAAGATGAATTCAATATTGTGGTAATAATAATTTTATACTTCCTGCTGGAAGAACAACAAAGTTACCATTATAGAATATGTTTTAGCATTTTGCACTTTTTAGCACATGTGCACATAACAGGTGAAGTAATTGGTCTGAATTACACTAATGAAAACTAAAACTAATACAAGCAAGAAGCCTGTCAATATGTAGCGTTCTTTAATGTACAGTGTTACTCATGAAAATAATTGAGCACTCTCATTCATTAGAATTCTGATATTTGCGATTGTTATTGACAACATATATTTCTCGGTTTGAGAATGATTAAATATTATTTTTATTCTAACGCTAAGAAAATACGTAACAGTATCAGTTTTAAATGAGGTGAAATGAATGCTGACATAATGGTGACAAAATGGGCGTCCGGAATTGTGATGTATAGTATGTTTTCTGTTTTCATGTATATGCAATGACCAATCACGCAGCACTTTACAATTGAAATAATGGAGGGAACCTCACAATCACTACCAGCGAGCAAGGCGTCAGGTACGCCGAAACGCGTTTGGTTAGGCACGGTAATGCACTTTATATAACTGGAAAAATAAAGAATCTCAGCGGCTGCTGAATTTGAAAAGAGTCCGTCTCTCTTGTTTTTTGTGGACGCCGTATGGATGCTGGCGTTGGGAGTGGAATCAGGATATATATATATATATGTATGCTCGCTCCACACTGCTATCGGGTAATCGTACCCTTCCACACAGATGACAGCACTTGCAGGGGGAGTTCCAATAAAGTTTTTATTTTCAGGAACTCAGGACGCTCAAAAGACGCGTTTCGATGTTCTCTGAAAGCCGTCCACGTCCTCCCCATCCTAAAAAAATTGTCCCCCGACAATTTCAGACCTATATCTAATATCCCACTCCTAGCTAAAATTCTGGAAAAATGTGTGCAACAGCAGCTGAGTCAACACATCACCAACTTCCACCTACTAGATGACTTCCAATCCTGATTCAGGCCTGGGCCAAGCACTGAAACTACCATTTTCCACATCATGGACGATGCCCTCCAAGCCCTTGACCAAGGCAAAACCTGTCTCCTAATCCTCCTAGATCTATCCTCGGCTTTCGATACGTTCAACCACGAAAAACTACTTGAATGCCTCAAACTCAGGATGGGACTGGATGGCCCTGCACTTGAATGGTTTAGGTCTTTCCTACAAAACCGGTCACAGAGATTCCTAATCAACGGTAACCTGTTTGCTCCCTCTCCGATCACGGTTGGAGTCCCCCAAGGATCAACCATGTCCCCCACCCTCTTCAACCTTTACCTATCTCTACATAAAAATCTCTTCTCCCGAGGAGATTCTCTCCCTGAATGAGGCCTTGAAATTGACTGTCAAGTGGCTCACCTCTAACCAGCTCAAACTTAACGCAAAAAACCCCAGAATTTCTCCTAATCTCGTCACCTAATACCAACTCTGACATTCAGGAATGGTTCAAGGCGATCACAGCTTTAAACTGCCCACCAACCATAGTGGACTCTGCCAAATCCCTTGGAATAACCATTAACTGCAGTTTGAACATGCGTGACCACATCAACTCGATGGCCAAATCAGCCAAATTTTACCTGAGCTACCTAAGGAAACTGAAACCTTTCCTCGACACTGCCGACCTAAAAATGGCAGTCCAGGCTCTTGTCATTTCTAGACTGGAATATGACTGCTCTACCCTCTCAGATTTACCCAAGACCTCTCTGGCTCCTCTGAAACCCTGCCTCAATGCGGCTGCGACCCTTGACCCCACCAGGTAGGTCGCTTCCCCTCCGCACAGCACCGCCTGTGTATCCCTGCCCCAGCTGCCGCTGCTAAGGAAGCTCGAGGCCCTCCACCAGCCGCAGGCTACCACCTGCGCCTCATCCCTGGTGGCCAGTGGCAGGCCTAAGGTTTGTTTGTCATTTGTCATTCCATTGTATTGCACTCTCTTGGTATCCGTGACTGCTGTTGTCTGTCTCCCCCTTGCTGCCCCTGTAATTCTGTGCCTTTTTTCTCCTTCTGTCCCATTTGCTGCCCCCGTGATTCTGTGCCTTTTTTCTCCTTCTGTCCCCTTCGCTGCCCCCGTGATTCTGTGCTTTTTTTCTCCTTCTGCCCCGTGATTCTGTGCCTTTTTTTTTCCTTCTACCCCCGTGATTCTGTGCCTTTTTCTCCTTCTGTCCCCTTTGCTGCCCCCGTGATTCTGTGCCTTTTGTCTTCTTCTGCCCCCGTGATTCTGTGCCTTTTTTTTCCTCCTACCCCCTTGATTCTGTGCCTTTTTCTCCTTCTGTCCCCTTCGCTGCCCCCGTGATTCTGTGCCTTTTTTCTCCTTCTGTCCCCTTCGTTGCCCCCGTGAATCTGTGCCTTTTTCTCCTTCTGTCCCCTCCGCTGCCCCTGTGATTCTGTGCCTTTTTTTCCTTCTGCCCCCGTGATTCTGTACCTTTTTTCTCCTTCTGCCCCCGTGATTCTGTGCCTTTTTTTCTCCTTCTGTCCCTTTCGTTGCCCCTGTGATTCTGCGCCTTTTTTCTCCTTCTGCCCCATGATTCTGTCTCTTTTTTCCCCTCCTGCCCCGTGATTCTGTGTCTTTTTTCTCCTTCTGCCCCAGTGATTCTGAGCCTTTTTTCTCCTTCTGCTCCCATGATTCAGTGCCTTTTTTCTCCTTCTGCTCCCGTGATTCTGTGCCTTTTTTCTCCTTCTGTCACCTTTGTTGCCCCGTGATTCTGTGCCTTTTTTCTCCTTCTGCTCCTGTGATTCTGTGCCTTTTTTCTCCTTCTGCCCCCTTGATTCTGTGCCTTTTTTTCCTCCTTCTGTCCCCTTCGCTGCCCCTGTGATTCTGTGCCTTTTTTCTCCTTGTGCCCCTGTGATTTTGTGCCTTTTTTCTCCTTCTACCCCCGCGATTCTGTGCCTTTTTTTCCTCCTTCTGTCCCCTTCGCTGCCCCCGTGATTCTGTGCCTTTTTTCTCCTTCTGTCCCCTTCGTTGCCCCCGTGATTCTGTGCCTTTTTCTCCTTCTGTCCCCTCTGCTGCCCCCGTGATTCTGTGCCTTTTTTCTCCTTCTGCCCCCATGATTCTGTACCTTTTTTCTCCTTCCGCCCCCGTGATTCTGTGCCTTTTTTTCTCCTTCTGTCCCTTTCGTTGCCCCTGTGATTCTGTGCCTTTTTTCTCCTTCTTCCCCATGATTCTGTCCCTATTTTCCCCTCCTGCCCCCGTGATTCTGTGTCTTTTTTCTCCTTCTGCCCCAGTGATTCTGAGCCTTTTTTCTCCTTCTGCTCCCGTGATTCTGTGCCTTTTTTCTCCTCTGCTCCCGTGATTCTGTGCCTTTTTTCTCCTTCTGTCCCCTTTGTTGCCCCCATGATTCTGTGCCTTTTTTCTCCTTCTGCTCCTGTGATTCTATGCCTTTTTTCTCCTTCTGCCCCCTTGATTCTGTGCCTTTTATCCCCTTCGCTGCCCCTGTGATTCTGTGCCTTTTTTCTCCTTGTGCCCCTGTGATTTTGTGCATTTTATCTCCTTCTGCCCCCGTGATTCTGTGCCTTTTTTTTCTCCTTCTGCCCCTGTGATTCTGTGCCTTTTTTCTCCTTTTGCCCTAGTGATTCTGTGCCTTTTTTTCTCCTTCTGTCCCCTTCGTTGCCTCCGTGATTCTGTGCCTTTCTCCTTCTGTCCCCTTCGCTGCCCCCGTGATTTTGTGCCTTTTTCTCCTTCTGTCCCCTTCACGGCCCCCGTGATTCTGTGCCTTTTTTTTTGTCCTTCTGTCCCCTTCGCTGCCTCCATGACTCTGTGCCTTTGTCTCCTTCTGTCCACTTCGCTGCCCCGTGATTCTGTGCCTTTGTCTTCTTCTGTCCCCTTCGCTGCCCCGTGTTTCCGTGCCTTTGTCTTCTTCTGTCCCCTTCGTTGCCACTGGGATTCGGTGCCCTTGCTTCTGTTCCCGCCGCTGTGTCCCCGTGGCCCCACCCCCCTGACTGCCCATTTGCTGCCCCTGCCTCCTGCCTCCCAGCTGCTCCTCCCTCCCATCTCCCCATATAGGCCGGCCGCTGCGCAGTGAGGACAGCAGCCCTTGACCCCACCAGGTAGGTCGCTCCCCCTCCGCACAGCACCGCCTGTGTGTCCCTGCCCCAGCTGCCGCTGCTGAAGTAGTTCGAGGCCCTCCACCACCCGCAGCCTACCACCTGCGCCTCATCCCTGGTGGCCAGTGGTAGATCTTAGGTTTGTTTGTCATTTGTCATTCCATTGTATTGCACTCTCTTGGTGTCCGTGACTGCTGTTGTCTGTCTCCCCTTCATTGCCCCTGTGATTCTGTGCCTTTTTTCTCCTCTCCCTTCGCTGCCCCATGATTCTGTGCCTTTTTTCTCCTTGTGCCCCCTTGATTCTGTGCCTTTTATCCCCTTCGCTGCCCGTGTGATTCTGTGCCTTTTTTCTCCTTGTGCCCCTGTGATTTTGTGCATTTTATCTCCTTCTGCCCCCGTGATTCTGTGCCTTTTTTTCTCCTTCTGCCCCTGTGATTCTGTGCCTTTTTTCTCCTTTTGCCCTAGTGATTCTGTGCCTTTTTTTCTCCTTCTGTCCCCTTCGTTGCCTCCGTGATTCTGTGCCTTTCTCCTTCTGTCCCCTTCGCTGCCCCCGTGATTTTGTGCCTTTTTCTCCTTCTGTCCCCTTCACGGCCCCCGTGATTCTGTGCCTTTTTTTTTTGTCCTTCTGTCCCCTTCGCTGCCTCCATGACTCTGTGCCTTTGTCTCCTTCTGTCCACTTCGCTGCCCCGTGATTCTGTGCCTTTGTCTTCTTCTGTCCCCTTCGCTGCCCCGTGTTTCCGTGCCTTTGTCTTCTTCTGTCCCCTTCGTTGCCACTGGGATTCGGTCCCCTTGCTTCTGTTCCCGCCGCTGTGTCCCCGTGGCTCCACCCCCCTGACTGCCCATTTGCTGCCCCTGCCTCCCGCCTCCCAGCTGCTCCTCCCTCCCATCTCCCCATATAGGCCGGCCGCTGCGCAGTGAGGACAGCAGCCCTTGACCCCACCAGGTAGGTCGCTCCCCCTCCGCACAGCACCGCCTGTGTGTCCCTGCCCCAGCTGCCGCTGCTGAAGTAGTTCGAGGCCCTCCACCACCCGCAGCCTACCACCTGCGCCTCATCCTTGGTGGCCAGTGGTAGATCTTAGGTTTGTTTGTCATTTGTCATTCCATTGTATTGCACTCTCTTGGTGTCCGTGACTGCTGTTGTCTGTCTCCCCTTCATTGCCCCTGTGATTCTGTGCCTTTTTTCTCCTCTCCCTTCGCTGCCCCATGATTCTGTGCCTTTTTTCTCCTTCTGTCCCCTTCGCTGCCCCCGTGATTCTGTGCCTTTTTTCTCCTTCTGTCCCCTTCACTGCCCCCGTGATTCTGTGCCTTTTTTCTCCTTCTGTCTCCTTCGCTGCCCCCGTGATTCTGTGCCTTTGTCTCCTGTCCACTCCATTGACCCCGGGATTCTGTGCCCTTGCTTCTGTCCCACTGCTGCGTCCCCCGCGGCCCCAACCCCCTGACTGTCTATTCGCTGCCCCGCCTCCCGCCTCCCGCCTCCCAGCTGCTCCTCCCTCCCACCTACCCATATATGGCGGCTACTGCACGTTTTCACCGCAGGTGCGCTGAAGGCGTGCCTGAGCAAAGCCCGTCTGCGCCCGTCCACACCTGGACCATGCCCAGTGCCAGATCGCCTGGTCCCCGCGCCCGCCACGACGACCGCTGCCGCTACGATGCCAGCACACTGCACGCCCTCAACCCCGGATGGACCCACACCTGCATCAAGGCCTCACCGAAACGCACACATGGTCCCTTCACCTGCCGGAACTGCAGCCACACAAGCCTCAGAGCTGCCGAACCGACCGCCAAGAAAAACCTCAACCACGTCCGATGCATCCTACTGGACACCCGCTCCACACGCAAGCACGCCGTTGAGCTCTGGGACCTGCTCAACACATCATCCCCGGACGTTGCCTTCCTAACAGAGACCTGGATGAACGACTCCTCTGCACCCGACATCACCATAGCCATCCCAGACGGCTACAAGATCACCCGCAGAGACCGCACCAACGGAGTCTGAGGAGGAATCACCATCGTCCACAAGAACAGCATCAGGGTCTCGGCCAACAACAATGACACTCTCAGCACCGCCGAACAAATGCAATTCCAGTTCCACACAGACCCAAACACCACCCTCAGAGGTACCCTCATCTACAGACCCCCCGCACCCTGACCCCAATTCAGCGACTCCATCACCGACTTCATCAGCATGCACGCCCTGACCTTCACTGACTACATCCTCCTCGGAGACCTGAACTTTCACCTTGAGAACAACAACGACAGCAACTCCATCATCCTGATCGACAACTTCGCCAACCTCGGACTGAGGCAGCTCGTCACAACACCGACCCATTCCGCCGGCCACACGCTCGACCCCGTCTTCTCCTCAAGCTCCCACGTCTCCTTCAGCCACACTGCTGAACTCCTCCGGACCAACCAACGCGGCATCCACTTCACCTTCCAGAAACCTACCACACACCACCGCACCCAACAGATCCCCTGCCGCTGCTGACGCAAAATCACAGAAGACCAACTACAATCAAACCTCGCTCTCAGCCCACCCAAAGACACCTCAAACATCAACGCCACCTACAACTTCAGAAGCTGGATCAACGACTGTGCCAACACCCTCGCCCCGCTGAAGAAACCCACCCACATAGACACCAGCAAGAGAGCTAGCTGGTTCACCTCAGAACTCCTAGCCTTCAAGCGAACCTGCCGGAAACTAGATAAGAAACGGCACAATGAAAAGACAACGGACAGCCTCGCAGCCCACAAAGACACCATCCGCAAACACCATCACCTCAGCAGGTCTGCCAAGAGGACCTCCTTCAAAGACCGCCTCGACAACAACGCACACAACAGCAAGGAGCTCTTCAACACCGTAAAGGAACTCTCCAACCCCAGCTCCAACACCAACGACATCCCGCCATCGCAAGCCCTGTGCAACTCCCTCGCCACCTTCCTCCACCGCAAGATCACTGACATCCACGACAGCTTCAACGTCCAGACAGCCCCAACAGACATCGACACTCCAGACACCCCGCACACCATCGACGATGACCCCCTGCCAGCCTGGGCCAACATGAACATAGATGACACCATCAAGACCATGAGCACAGACCCACTCCCGCACCACATCTTCAACAAAGCCAGCAGCTCCATCGCACCCCACCTGCACAATGTCATCAATCTCTCCTTCGAGACCGCAACCTTCCCAGAGAACTGGAAACACGCCGAGATCAACGCCCTACTCAAAAAACCTCAAGAACTTCTGGCCCATCTCTCTGCTTCCGTTCCCAGCCAAGGTCATCAAGAAGATTGTCAACAGACAGCTAACCTGATACCTCGAAGAAAACAGCATCCTGGACCCATCCCAGTCGGGGTTCCGCAGCAACCAAAGCACCGAGACTGCCCTCATCGCCCCCACCGATGACATCAGGACCCTGCTGGACAACGGTGAGACCGCGGCCTTCATCCTCCTGGACCTCTCCGCCGCCTTCGACACCGTCTGCCAGCGCACACTACGTACACGCCTCCACGATGCAGGGATCAGAGACAAGGCCCTGGAATGGACCACCTCCTTCCTCTCTGGCAGAACCCAGAGTGTCCGCCTCCCCCCATTCCGATCCGAAGCCTCCAAGATCATCTGCGGCGTACCCCAGGGATCATCCCTCAGCCCGACACTGCTCAACATCTACATGGACCCGCTCGCACAAGTCACCCAACAGCACAACCTCAATATAATCTCCTATGCCGACGACACTTAACGGATCCTCACCCTCACTAAGGACCCCCCACCGCCAAATCCAACCTCCACGAAGGAATGAAGGCCGTTTCCGACTGGAGGAAGATCAGCTGACTGAAGCTGAACACGGACAAGACGGAGGTCCTCATCCTCGGCTCAAACCCTTCAGCCTGGGACGACTCCTGGTGGCCTACGGCACTGGGAGCAGCCCCGACATCCACCGACCACGCACGCAACCTGGTAGTCATCCTCGACTCAACACTCTCCATGACCAAGCAAGTCAACGCAGTCTCCTTCTCCAGCTTCAACACCCTTCGCATGCTCCACAAGATCTACAGGTGGATCCCGACAGATACAAGAAGAACAGTCACCCAGGCCCTCGTCAGTAGCAGACTAGACTATGGAAACGCCCTCTATGCGGGAGCCCCGGCCAAGCTCAAACGAGTGCAACGCATTCAAAACTCCTCTGCACGCCTGATCCTGAATGTACCACTCCACAGCCACATCACCCCCCACCTGAGAAACCTGCACTGGCTCCCCGTCAACAAAAGGATGTCCTTCAAGCTCCTCTTCCACCCACACAAGGCACTCCACAAGACCGGCCCAGTCTACTTCAACAGATGACTCTCCCTCTTCCGCCGACCTCACCCTCGCCCCTCGCATCCGAAGAACAACCACCGGCGGCAGATCCTTCTCCCACCTCACCGCCAAGACCTGGAACACCCTCCCACTCAGCCTACGACAGACCCAAGACCTGCTGACCTTCAGGAGGCTACTCAAGACCTGGCTTTTCGACCAGTAGCACCCCCCTTTTTTCTCCCAGCGCCTTGAGACCCTCACGGGTAAGTAGTGCACTCTACAAATTCTAGATTGATTGACTACAAACAGGCTCAAGGAAATTCAACCATATTTCTCCACACCTGAAACTCTGAACTGGCTTGCTCTTGAGGCAAGAATCCAACTTAAATTGGCATGCATCACACACAAGGCCCTTTACTTAAACTCCCTGGCATTTCTTGCCCAGAAACTCGGGATATCTGGAGAAGCCAGAAACTCCCGTTCTGCAAGGAGACCTTTTGCTCCAACCAGCACGCTTGTGGAAAAAAAACTTACAATCAGGCCTTCTCTGGGGCTGCACCAAGAATATGGAACTCACTCACGCCTGCCATTAGAAGAACTCCATCTCCTGCTCGCTTTAAAAAGGATGCCAAAACCTGCATAATGTGCAAATTCATCTCCTAAATACTAACTTGAAATCACCTCAGCAACCTTGTCCCGCTTCCATTTACTCTCGACTACTACCTCTCATCTGGTCTATCCTGTTGCCATCCACCCGGCACCTCCGGGCACCCCTCCCTGGGATCTGGGACTCTCTGTTTCTCATAAAATGTATTTTCATGTGTTTATCCTAAATGTCCACCCCCCCACTAATCCTCTTGTTTACAATTTGTAAATTCTGTAAAGCGCTCCGATACCCTTCGGGCCAAGTCCACTTGTGGTTACCCCAAATGTATCCCCCACCCCGCTCGAAGTCTCTTGTATACATCTTATGAATCTTGTAAAGCGCTCTGATACCCTAACGGGTCAAGTTTGCGCTCTATAAAAACAAACAAAAAAACAAAAGCTAAAAAATGTAATATGTGAGGTAATGAGCAGTGAATTACGGGTTCGTAAGTTATAGTGAGCTCAGGCATCTATAATTGCTGAAGTTCTATGGTTTTGTACTTGTGAAATCTTAACTGTAATGTGCCTGTAACCCTTGGCTTTTTTCAGTGAATATCCAAGGTTTTTTAAATTCTATTTCCTAACTATAAGGGCTCAGTAACCTTTGCTTTTTTAAGTGAATTTTATGTTTTTTTAACTAGTAGTAGTGTTTGCAGAGTGGTAGAGAAAGGGGACGGGGCCTCTGACCAGCTCATAGGAATCCCTCTGGGTCGAACTTACGGAGGTAACAGGAGGGCTTCTTGGCCCCCAAGGACCCTCTGTACCCAAGAGGGCTTTTTTTAAAAATTGATTTTCATGAAGTCTCATACAGTGTACAGGTGAGTCATTAAAGAGTACAGCAATATGAAGAACTAAAAAACATCAACAAACTTGTGGCTACAATGCACGCATAGAAGGGATAGATTCCAACCACAGTGATACAGTTACATATAGATTTCAGTACATGTGATTATAATGATTATTATTCACACAGAAGTGCTGGCAGGTGCCTCTGGCTGCGCAACAGAACGCAAGTATATCAATGGAGGTTGCCATATGTCATTTGGCCTGGAGGACGATGGCAGCTCCTCCGCATACAATACTACGTTTTTTCTACAGTATGTCAAATCCCTGAGTCACTGCTCTGCTGAAGGACTCTGCATGCTGTCCTACACCATCGCCACTCGCCTTTTGGCAATAAGCAGTGCCACCCTTGCCAGTCTGCCCTTGACACCCCTCAGAAAAGGAAGTAGGCCCAATAAGCACATCTGCGGGGAACATTGCAATTCAACCCCAATTATCTTAGATCATTTGGCAACCACCTCAGCCCAGTATTTCCACACCCGCCTGCAGGCCCAGGCCAGGTGTCAAAATCTGCCCCCAAGGCACCACACTGTGTACAGGCGTCAGTGTTCCTAAGCCCATATTGAAGGAGTTTGTGTGGTGTGTAGTAAACCTGATGAAGGTATTTAAAATGCATGATACGTACGTTCCCATCAAAAGTGAGGGCGCTAGTCAGTTGGCAGCAATGTTCCCGTTACCTGGAAGCAGAGCATTTGCTGTGGCTTGGTCGGACCCGGAAAGGGCCAGCCAAGCCACTACAAGCAGCTATGTGTCCCAGGAGTGGGCACCTCATGACATAGCAGGAGCCCTCCCAGGGGGCGGTGGCAATCCACTGGGCCATGTATGGCTCCAAGAAAGGGGCTGTGTGGCCCTCTCCTCTCTTGGATTTTGCCATGGGGAGGTGGTGTCTGCCCAGGTCCCCCCCCCACATTCAATTTAAGAAAAACCCTGGGGAGTTGGCAGTCCCCAGGACTGAGGAGGGCTCTGTGCAGCTCCCCAAATTCATTATTATTAAAGCCCCAGAGAGGTACGGCCAGAGGCTGTAGGGGGTCTGCGCTGCCCCCTGTGTTGTTTTCAGAAAAAGCCCCAGGCACCATCCAATATAATTAAAGCAGCAGGTAGGTGGCAGCCCCGGGGCTGCGGGAGTGGCCCAGGAGGCCCCTCCATTTATCAGTCAACAATCCCCAAGGTAGTGGTGGTCCCTAGGGCATTAATAAGCCCCAGGGGGCCCATGCCCCTTCTCTTTTATTTACAAAATACCACTGGGACCTAGCCCAGCTGGGGGCCGATTACTAACAACTACTGTGCTTCATTAAAAAAAAAAATTTCAGCGGGAGCCTCATATCCAAATCAACTTCCACCAAACATAATTTAAAACAATGCTTTTTTGGCCCTGCGGATCCCCTGTGCAAACCCCCACCCAAGAGACCAGGGGGTCAGGGTATTTCTACTTTCCACTCTTTTCTTTTTAATTTTTTTTTCTTGGACTTAGCTCCAGCAGAGTCCCAAGATTGCTGCCAACACTTCCTAGTTTGAAGAGTTGGCAGCCTATCAGATCTCAGTACGAGATCGGGAGGGGTCACGGATCCTCTGCGTCCCTATATATACACATAGAAATTTCTTTGAATAATTCCACAACTACTAAACAGATTTACACCAAATCCCCAAAAGACACTTCTCTGGACCAACACCTCCTTTCTGCCAAATTTGGTGTAATTCCATTAAGCAGTTTGGGCTGTAGCCATGTCTAAAGGTCCTATGGGAATTAGCATGATAAATGCAATTTTCTTTTACCCCCCCCCCCCATTTTCTCATCTCCCGCATGACAGAACATCCAGAAACCTTCCATATATATATATATATATATATATATTCCTTTTCTGCATAATTTATACGTTAATCTATGCCTGAATGGATATTTTTTGGACTTATACTGGGTGCTCACTTGTGTTTGAACAAAGCTATACCTCTCTGAAGAGCTCTAATTAGAGTGAAACACATGCCAGGGGTTGCTTTCATTCATTTCCGGTTGGTTTGAATGGTATTTTACCAATCCAAAGCTGTAATACTGTGCCTGGAATGGTAAAATGCTTTGGTCATTATACAGCTCGGCATGAATAGCACTGTGCTAATCCTATGCTTGAAGACTTTGCTGTAGAAATGGCAAAAGACTTTGTCCCTTTTTAACTCGGCATGGATGGCACTATGCTTATCCTATGCTTAAAGACTATGATAGAACAGCAGACATTTGAGGTGAGCAAATTTAGAGTGTCGCTGGTGTTGAGAGTGCTCTATACTGGAGCTGCTTTCCACCTAAACTTGAGAACTACCCAGAGTTCTCTGCTTCCTTTTTTATGAGAGACTGAAAAAGAACCCAACTTTGGAAATAAAAGAATTAGTGGATTCAAAACTTGAAGAATGGGTGAAAAATGGACAAATAAATGAGGAAGAACGGAAATATCTAACGGCGACTCATCCTGTAATGGCAACAATTTATTTCCTGACTAAGCTGAACAAAGATCAAAAAAGACCCCCAGGGAGACTTATTCTTTCTGCTAAGGGATCACTCCTAGAACCTATGGCAAACTTCATAGACTATTTGTTGCAACCTTACGTGAAACAACTGAGCTCCTACATACGAGATACAAAGGACATTCTGAGAATGTTACAAAATACTCCATGGCAGGAGACATACTTGTTGGTAACCATGGATGTCATATCCCTGTATACCACCATAGGGAATGACTTTGGCATAGAGGCATGCACCTTTTTCCTTCAAGAGCGCAACATGGAATATCGAGATCATAACAACATGCTCAGACAAATGATTGAAATTTGGCTGAACAAAAACATTTTTCTTTTCGGTGATGAAGTATATTGACAGCGGAATGGCACAGCAGTGGGGTTTTCTTTTAGCCCCAGTTACGCCTGCTTGTCCATGGGATACTGGGAAAGAGAGGTGGCGTGGAGACCAGAAAATGACAGATTTCTAAGTAAGATCATAAGTTGGAAAAGATTCATTGATGATCTTTTGATCATATGGGACGGAACAGCAGAGGAATTCAGAGAATACTTCGAGGTATTGAACAATAGTACAACCCAACTAAAATTCACGTTCGAAACAAGCAAAGAACGTGTGGTATTTTTGGATACAGAAATCGATATAAGAAACAACCAAATCCACACTACCCTATATAGGAAGAGTACAGTAACCAACTCAACACTGGAAGCAACTAGCTTTCATCAGGAATCCCTAAAAGCAAGTATCCCCTACGGGGAGTTTTTGAGAATCAGACGAATATGTAGTGAAGATGAGGAGTGGAAGAAACACGGAACTCACACAGCGGAACGATTTAAAAAGAGGAAATACAACAAGAAAATAGTTCTGAAAAGCTGGCAGAAAACCAATTTGAAACCAAGAGAGGAATGCCTAATACCGAAACAATAAGAAAATACAATGGAGGTGGAACCTATCCGTCTGATAACAGACTTCTCGGTAGAAAGTAAACAAATAGTGGGCATACTGAGGAAAAATTGGAAAATCCTACAACTGGATAACACAGTAAAACAAGTAGTAGGTAAACACCCCATCGTCACATACAGAAGATCAAGAAATCTGAAGGATCATTTGATCCACAGTCACTTCAAACCGAAAAAGAAAGACGGAACATGGCTCAATACGAAAGGATTCGTGAAATGCCATATGTGCAAGGTGTGCCAGATTGCCAAACAGACGAAAGAGATCAAGTTGAACAACAACAAAGTCTGGGAGATTCGTCAATTGATAACATGTAAAACTCAATATACAGTGTATATAGTTGAATGTCCGTGCCCATTAAAGAATGTGGGAAGTACTATTTTCGAGCTCAAAAAACGGATCTTGGAACACGTGAGAGCCACAGTACATAAAGATCGTGCCAATGCTGTGGCAAAGCATATGGAACATTATCATCAGGGAGACTGGAAACAACTCAGATTCTATGGAATAGATACAGTCCCAAAAAAGGAAAGGGGTGGAGACCGTGAAAAGGAATTGCGCCAAAAGAAATTGCGTTATATCCTGAAATTAAGAACAATGCATCCGTTTGGTCTTAACCAATCGGAAGAACTTTACATCCATCTTTAAGGAGAATAGTACCAGTAAGAAACTCTAAGAAAGGCTTCAAAACAAAAAAGTAAGTATGGGCGAAATTTGCGAATTTGCGGTACGCATTCGTAGATTTTATTTTGCGTGTTCGCGGGGTTTTTTGCGTATTCGCGGGCCGCTTGCAGCGCACCGACCGCGAAGTTACCCATGCGGTCGTACATGGGCGCGGCCATCTTGTGCGCGTTGCGTATTTCCATTTCCGGGCGCTATTTGCAAGCTCGCGTTGTGTGCGGAGTGCTATTACGAGTTTGCGTGTGTTTTTGCGTGCTCGCGGGGGAAATATCGCGCAAACTTACCCACGCGGTCCTCAATGGGCGCGGCCATCTTGTTTTTCATTCATTGCTATGGTTCTGGGCATGGCTTTTCTATCCTCTTTCAATCTTTGCAATCCTTTGTTTCTTTGAACTTTTTTTTACTCTTTTTTGCTCATTATCTATCTCTCTATTTGTCTAGATCTATATTTTGGTTTTTTTTCAACTCTTTGTTACTTTAATAACTACTTTTTTTGTTTAGCTCTCTCTTTTATTATTTTTTTTTTTCCCCCTATTCTTTTCTTCTTTCGCCCAGGACCATGGCAAAGGGTCCCGCACCCCGTACCCGGCTCCCATGCGGGCGATTGAGGGGGGAGGATGTAGTGGCCAGGGAGGTTTTCACTGCGGTGGACGTGGCCGCTCTTATATTTTTTGTTCTGCGCCACCTCCCTAAGACCGTGGCAGCAGGGGGCAGGCCCGGTAAAGGGTATGGCCTCCGGGAGCATCGCCAGCGGTGGGATAAGGTGTGCCGGGCCATGCGGAGGGAGTCGGGGGGCCGGCGCACCTATGACCAAGCGACGCACCGGTGGGCTGACCTCCTCGACCGAGAGCAGGACCTGCTCGGCCTGCTAGGCATGGAGATCCCTGGCCTTGGTGAGTAACTATTTAATAACTACTTTGTTTTCTTCTGCTCTGTGTTATATTGCTAATATATGTTTTTCCCGAAGAGCAAGAATGCTGCAGATTCGATTACATTGCAGGTAAAATAATGTTTAAATAGCTTCTGCGATTGCAGGTGCTCGCCTCCTCAGTGGCGTTGCTACTATGCTTACTTGTTTGCAACTTTGTGCTCATTTGGCCTGAATATGTATGAGTGTAGTACTGTACAGAACTGCGTAATGCTAGAGAGACTAGAGACGCAAGTCTAGTCCTTCCTGTGTACTCCTGCTGCACTAAGAAGAAGAGATAGTGATCGATTGATAGGTTGAGTATATTATGACTTGTTATTAGTAGTAGGACATTTTTTAGTGGGCTGCAATCATGATGACGAACTGTGTCTGTCACGTCGCGTGCTGCTGGGGGCTGGCAGTCGTAGTAGAACCTTTTTGTTGTTGGTTTAGTTAGTGATTTACATAACTTTCCAAGTAGACGGTCTGTGAATCCAGCAATACTGTACTAGTATCCTCCTAGTTGACTGGATCAGATAGGTCAATACATGTAGTGCAATTGTTGCTAATTTGTTTCCCTGAGATAATTTTAGATTGTGGTCAAAGAAATCAAATATTTCAAAAAAACAATCATCCATGTTTGTGTTTATTTCAGGATCATCAGAACCTCCCAGGGGCAAGAAGACAGCAACACCCCAGACTCCGGCGGAACAGAGTGGGCAGGAACGGTCCTCTGCAGGCTCTTCTGCTGGCCCCAGTAAGTTGTTCTGTTGTTAATATAATTATACTTCCCTAACTTTTACAGCTCCTATTCATTCCAAACTGTTTACTAATTCTATTTTTTACAAAATAGTCTTTGATCTTCTTGTAGACTGTTTCTACATTCTTATCCTGCCTCTCTACCATAACTCTCTGTGCTACTACTATTTACTATTATTATCAGTCGGTCTGTGTAGGTTGCTAAGCTTACCCAGTCAGCAAACGGTGGTAAACAAAACTCTGATCCAGCAATAGCTCTAGAGGCACTCAGTGCAGTCCTCTGGGTTGCCCTTGCTGTCTATTCCAGTGTTCCTAATGTTAGTGCTTTGACAATTTCCAACAACAAAATGTCAATGTCCACCAAGAATAAGCTCAGAACTTGGCTTTTTGATTTGATAGTATCACATACCATACCGCTAGTGTTTCAGGGACTATTCTGCGCATACAGAAGTATGGACAAGAGAAATAGGACATTGTTGCTTATAGGTGCAGTTCGACTTTCCACATACCTCAGTCAGAAGTAACTGTGCGGGACTCGGGAGCCCTCACCTTGTTGGAACTTCAAGTCCTCCTGGTGGTGATGAGGAGTAGTTGGTTCTGTCTGTAATTATAAAAATGTTGCACGTTAAAGAGCAAGCATTGATCAGTTGTGCCAAAAAGAGTTGCATGTTATGGCTAAGCATTTAAGTTAACACCCTCCCCAAAATCGTGACTTCTTTTCAGTCCCAATAATTAAAAATTGTTTAACATTTTCTCTTCCATTACGAGCCGAAATTGGGGGTGGTGTATGGCATCTAAAAATATGACTTGTATTTTATAGACGTCACAACATCGGAACGCGCACTAGTTCCCACCACCAGTGCTGGGGCCAGCAGTGCGGAGGGGTCCACTCCAGGGGCGGATGCGGCGGCGCCACAAGTGCCACCAGGAGGAGCTGAGGGGGATGGCTCAGCAGCGGTGGGCGGTGGTAAGTTATTATTATACTCCTTGTTGACATTTTAGAGTAGGCTCGCAAAGGAGTGTATGATGTACTGTACAGTAGACAGTACACTACTACAAGTACACTGTACTATTAAGAACAGTTACTGATTTAGAACTACATTTTAGCCAATCACGGAGAAGACGGTCACCCTTGACTTAGCAATAGCATTAGCGGCGGTAGTTCTCGAGTAAGCAATGGCCCCCTCTATTTGACTTCAAATCAGCTGGGAAACTTATTGTGATGCCAAGTCATATCAGATGAACTTTAGGGATGTGATGAACGAAAAGGGAAAGAACTTAGGGTCAATTGAAGGACGAGCGAGTCATAACATTTATGACTGTAAAGAATTATACGTGTTTTTGAATGCAGGCAGAGGTGGCTGATAGGAAGGAATCAGATGCATGGCTGCTTGAAGCAGGGATGGTTGGAGGAGGAAGAAAAAATGACTGCCTGTGTGGGTGAATCAGAAAATTCATGTGTGGTGTGCATTGCAACATATCATTTGGGTGAAACTCAAATGCAAGTCAAGACGGTGGTTTACCAAATAAAATGAAAATGGTGTTATTTAGTTGTTGAGAAAAAGTAAAGTTGTTACACTTGAGACATTAAGAAGAATGATAGACGTTTACTTTGGAAGCCTGGATGGTATCTTCTTTCTCATACATAGCAGAGGTGTATTTAGAGCAGCCGCTCAGTGCACGAAGAGTGTTACTTTGTTCGAACAGTATGTCCGTGCCAGATTAGCAAAGCAGAGGAAATCCAAATACTAAAAGTTGTGATTGTTCAGAAACTCTCCCTTGCCTAAAGTAACAGTACAGTAGTTTACTTTGCAAGCACAGCATATATTGTGTATGTATTGTATAGTTGACAATTATATCAAGTCAAGTCCCATTTCTCTGGCAATTATGGTTACCACACTCACTCCGTATGTTCATAATTTTCTTTCTGCTGTGTTAATCATGGGTGGAGTATCGCTATTGTTCACTCAATCTATCACAACAAAGCACCTAAAGTCATCCATCATATAAGCAAAGAGATCATGTGATTGGCTGGATACATGATCAGAAATGAATAATCTTCATTTTCCTTTTGTAGTACTGAAGGCCCAGGGGGGGCAGTGTGAAATATAAATTACATTGAGCAGTAGCCCTTGATGTAACCGAGTATGGCCAGTGCCACCCCTATACAAAAGTAAGAGCTTCCCTATCCCCACCTGCATGTACTGCTTAAAGTAATGCATGCAAGTCTGCGTCATCATGGCTTGTGTCTCTTTTTCTTGGGTGCAAGCTGACTGAGCTGGCATTATGCCGGCTAACACAAGTTCACGTACAAGTAATTTCTTTCGCAAAACTAGAGAAAAAAAGAAGAATACTGGTGTACTCTCTGACTCTCTGACTATGTATTGAGACCATAGTGCTGCCTGGTAGTAGAATTCCTGAAACTCCCACTGTTACAGGCCTACAAAGACGTCGGAAAGATACATGCCAAAATGTTATACTTTGCTTGCAAATTGCTAGTGTTACTGTGAGACAACTTTCTGTTGAATTATTTTGTGTTATTGTTAAAGAGTATTGGTTACATTATTTCTCTTTCTTTCTTCATATAGATGCTCCCAAAAAGCTCACCAGACAGGAGATGGCTGTCCGGGCCAGGGCCCAGAAGCTGGAGGCCATTTGTGTGGAATATCGCCGGCTGTGGGCTCGGGAATTGGAGAAGGGGGCATCAACATCAACAACCTCCTCCAGCACTGCCCCCGTGTCCACCAGCCAGCAGCCTCCAGCACGGCGCCGTGCTCGGACAGCCTCCCGCCACCACTCAGCTGCAAGAACACCAGCAGCTGGCCCCCCCAGAGCCTGGATGGCACGCATGCGCCGCCTACACCTAAGAGTGGACTACCTGGAGCGCAAGGTGGACAATCTTGAGAAACAGCTCCGTGACCTCCGCAAAGAGCGGCGGGACCGCCTATCCAGACACCGCCGGAAGTGACTGTGTCCCTTGCCCCTTTTTTAAAGACTGTTGGGGGGGGGGGAATCGGGAGTTGGGGATTATTTGGGACTTTTCAGAGGACTATTTGAAATGGACAATTGTTTGGGTTAGGGAGGGGTGGGACTAGTTTATTTTTGTTAGGGTAAATATATAATTATTTATTTTACATACTTCAACATAGTGTACGCGTTGATGTTATTTTGTGGGGTGGTGGGCGGGGGTTACGGCACGTTTGGTTTCCTCAAACTTACCACCATGAATTATCTAAAATGTCCAAAAATGTTCAAAAGTGCCACTAACAGAGTTAGTGAATTCAATTATTCAATTGGCCTACTAGTACTTTACTAGTACTACTGTCAGTCTCTCCTCTGAGTCCTCGCCCATTATTCTACCTCCCCAAAATGCTTATCTTATCTGTGATTCGTGTTTGAGAATAGAGCTAGGCACAGCGCTGGCTGCATGGCAAATGGCGATTACGCCATCCCGGACCGAAAGTCCGTTGTTGTGGTGTTAGTAGGAGTGGTACCACACTAGCAGTAGCAGCATATGAAAAACAAAGTAAAAATATTAGACATTGAGTGGCCTGAGAGGAGTATTAGAAGGAACATTAGCCTAAGCAATGCTGAAGATAAGTATGGGGAAAAAAGAATTGCATGGATGATTATGGCTACAATAAGAACAGTGACACAGCAGTGTAACAACAAGTCTTCTTGACATGTAGGAGGATGATGTTGACAATGGATCCAATCGATGGTGGGCATGAAATTCAGAATTTATTTTAAAATACTCATTGTTGTTTTTTTAACCAGAATTACAATATCCTAGGATTCATCTAGCTGCCTTAAAATTGATTTGAGGAGGTTGCTTGCACCTTATCCTCCCCAGCAAGTGTGTGGAATTATTGTTGTTATTTACTCACACCTCAATGAAAATCACACGGCCCGGGGGAAGAGGGTTAGGGTTTGAAACTTGGATGGGAATGGGGTTTGTGGGGAAAGTTTTGTGGAGAGAGGGAAAAAAAACACAGCATGGACAAACAAGAAATGAAGATAAACAAATCTTTGGATATGAAGCTATCCATAAATCTTTTAAGGGACATAAAGGAAGTGCATGCACTACTGCATGCATGAAGTTGTTTGCTAAATGGATAGGTTACTGAAAAGTAAGTAGTAATTTCTACAATGTACTAACTATGAAGAAGCAAGGTGACAGTACAGGGCTGCAGTAATTATGAAATTTCACTTGCCTATCTGCCCTCAGAGGAAGAACCACTTAGTACATTAAATTAGTTTACAAAATAGCAAAGAAAAAAGTATACAATGGCTGGAGGGATGAATTGAAGCAGAGAGCAAACAAATGCACAGAGTCACACTCATAGAAGTTCACAGCAATAACATTACTTAAAAGATAAGTAGAAATGAAGTTGGATACTGTAACTGTCTGTTGTTGTAGCTGTCCTGTTGAATTTGGGAAGTTGCTTGCATCCAGCCATTCCTCTTTTTCGCGGTACTACTCCATTCCATCTGACGCTCCGTCGATCAATGTTGGGGACCATAAGACACCATGTCCACTGCATGCTTGGCGGATGCTGAATTGCGGCTCACTAATGGTAAGCCTGGGTTCATCCTTTTTCCCATTGCACAGGGTATAATCCGGCCTGTAATTGTTGATGAAAAACAGGTATTGATATTAAAACACCACGGAGAAAAAAATATAAGGTACGCTGTGTAGTGCAAAAATAACACTTTCAGTTTCAGAGGAGGAGTGGGTTAACCATTTTAGTTCGATCTTTAAAAGTAATGAGTCTCAAGCAGAACATAGTTTTGTTGCTCTTAAGGAGAACGTTCTGCTCTTTTCAATTAATAAGGTTGAAAAAGGAATCCAAGGGCTAACAAGTAACAAGGCCCCAGGGCCAGATGGCCTTCCTCCGGACCTTTTTAAATCTTGCATATCGCTATGGGCGCCTGTCCTCACTGCTGTACTCAATGCGGCAGTGGTTTCTGGCTGCCCAAAGTCGTGGGGGGTCTCCACCATCGTACCCGTGTTTAAGAAAGGCGACCGAAATAGCCCCCTCTGCTATAGACCAATATCTTTAATTAACTCTGTGGTCAAAGTAGTGGGGGGAGTAATCTTAAACAGGTTAGTTGCATGGGCAGATGAAAATAAAGTAATATCCCCAATTCAATATGGTTTTAGGCCCGGTCACTCTACGGTCACTCAATGTTTGAACCTGTACTTGATCATAGGGAAATACACCATGGCCCGCCAAGGTACAATTCACATGGCGTTCATGGACCTATCGTCGGCTTTCGACTGTGTAAGCCGTGGAAGGCTCTGGGACGCCACGACTAAAATGGGTGTAGAGCAGAACCTAATTAACTTGCTAGCAGATATGCATTCTGACACAAGAGCAAATGTCCGGTACACACAAGATCTAAAAGTGACAAGAGACTTTGGAGTGCATCGGGGTGTCCGGCAAGGGTGTATTTTAGCCCCGTTCCTCTTCAACCTATATATAAATGACTTGGAAGAGCACCTCTTAAACACAGGAGCAGATTACCCTTATGTCGGACGGAAGGGACTGCCGGTTCTGCTTTATGCGGATGACGCAGTCCTGTTATCCTGGACTGCAATTGGTCTTCGAACACTGTTAAACTCCTTCCTTGTCTTTATGAAGTCTCGAGACCTGAGCATTAATAACTCAAAATCTTTCGTAATGAAGGTTGGCCAAGGTAATAAAAAGCCAAATTACCTAAATGTTAACGGGGAAAAAATCCCAGTAACAAAAACATTCTCTTATCTCGGAGTCCTTTTCGACTACCACCTGAACTGGGGACCCGCGGTACAGAAGAAAAAGGGGGAGGTAACCCGGGCAAACGCAGCAATACTTGACTTTGCAGGAAAAATGGGCAATAGCCCGGTGGCTGCACTGCTCTAACTTTACCAGGCCAAGAGTGTTGCTACTGCATGTTATGGCAGCGAGTTATGGGGATAGGCCTCACTAGGAGCCCTGGAGGTAGTAGAAAACAACTTTCTAAAACAGATATTGAGGGTTCCAAGGGGAACAGCAAACTTTTCTGTACATGAAGAGTTGGGTATGCCTTACCTATGTGACACGATAGCTGTTAACCCCTTACTTTGCTGGCTAAATTGCTGGCTAAACAGTGATTTACCTCTTACCCAGCAAATTTTGAGGGAAGCATTAACATGGGAAAATAGGCTTAAAGTTCCGTGGATAAAGTACTTAAGTAACTGTTTCATTGAATTAGGGCGCCCCGAACTCTTTTCAACCCCAGAATCCATTACGAAATTGGATGTTATTAATGTGAAGAAGGTTTTTATTACATCCAGGTATTTAGCCCGGGAGGATGGCGAATTAAAGAAAGGAAGTATACGGAAACATAAGCTATTAAAAACATCTTTTCTCATGGAACCGTACTTGTCATGGCCTATGTCAGGTTACGACCGTTTCCTGCTGACGAGGTTTCGCCTGGACTTATTTCACCTATTACTGGCCGTGCCTAAGGGGACCCATCGTGGTCAAGTGTTGCCGGCTTGCGGCTGCGACGAAAAGTCTCCGCAAGACCAGGCACACTTTTTCTTTATCTGCCCCTACTATACTGTACCACGGAGGCTATACTTAAAACCCTGCTTCAAAAAATTGAATTTTACACAAATCAGACCAGCACTTTACTACCTTCAGCTGTTAAGTTGTGATTGCACTTTATTTGTATGCAGCTTTTTACAACTAGCACTTAAATTTAGGAAAAGCATGGAGGGGTAATAGTGCCATCGACAGATATATTCTTAGCTAATAATAACTTTTTATATTTCTATAGTACTTTTTATATTTTTATAGTATATTCTGCTTGTGACTTTCTTGTTCTATGTTGCTTTTAAAATCTTTTCGACTGTATGAGTTAATATATGTCTAATGAAATATGCTTTTATGGTTGTTATTACTAATAACCGAATAAAGTTATTTGACTATGACTATGGTTGGGAATGGGGTTTGTGGGGAAAGTTTTGTGGAGAGAGGAAAAAAACCACAGCATGGACAAACAACAAATGAAGATAAACAAATCTTTGGATATGAAGCTATCCATAAATCTTTTAAGGGACATAAAGGAAGTGCATGCACTACTGCATGCATGAAGTTGTTTGCTAAATGGATAGGTTACTGAAAAGTAAGTAGTACTTTCTACAATGTACTAACTATGAAGAAACAATGTGACAGTACAGGGCTGCAGTAATTACGAAATTTCACTTGCCTATCTGCCCTCAGAGGGAAGAACCACTTAGTACATTAAATTAGTTTACAAAATAGCAAAGAAAAAAGTAGACAATGGCTGGAGGGATGAATTGAAGCAGAGAGCAAACAAATGCACAGAGTCACACTCATAGAAGTTCACAGCAATAACATTACTTAAAAGATAAGTAGAAATGAAGATGGATACTGTAACTGTCTGTTGTTGTAGCTGTCCTGTTGAATTTGGGAAGTTGCTTGCATCCAGCCATTCCTCTTTTTCGCGGTACTACTCCATTCCATCTGACGCTCCGTCGAGCAATGTTGGGGACCATAAGACACCATGTCCACTGCCTGCCTGGCGGATGCTGAATTGCGGCTCACTAATGGTAAGCCTGGGTTCATCCTTTTTCCCATTGCACAGGGTAAAATCCGGCCTGTAATTGTTGATGGAAAAACAGGAAGTGATATTAAAACACCACGGAGAAAAAAATATAAGGTAAACTGTGTAGTGCAAAAATAACACTTTCAGTTTCAGAGTCGACAGTATTACAATACATACAAGCATCATTTCGAAAGTGCTTACTCTGAGTCTCCTTTTCAAGGATAAATAAGTGTGAGTGAAATTTGCGGATCTTTCCCCTCAAGCTAGGTGTAAAGTGTAAACTGCGATTTTAGAACAAAGTTAGACCTTCCCAGCAGTGCCCCCAGACCCCTAAACCCACCCCAAAAAAGTAGAACACCCCCAAACAGGCCAAAAGCGAAAATGGAAAATGCCACACTTAGGAAATCTACAGAGGCCTACCTGTAAATCGCTCCAAACGCGTTCTGCAGCTAGGCCCTAACCCCCCTTTTCCACCATGGATTTTCTTCAAACCACTTGCAATCAAAATTAGACCTTTCCAGCAGTGCTCCCAGACCCCTCGACCCAGCCCCAAAAACCTAGAACACCCCCAAACAGCCCCCCAAATACACACAGGAGTGCTATCCTCAGCGAGGCCTACCTTTAAATCGTGCCAAACGCGCTCTGCAACTAGGCCCAAAACCCCTTTTCCACCATGGATTTTCTTTAAACCACTTGCAATCAAAATTAGACCTCCCCAGCAGTGCTCCCAGACCCCCCAACCCACCCCCAAAAACCTAGAACCCCCCAAACAGCCCCCCAAAAACACGCAAGTGAGCTAAAAAAGAAAAACCTTTTCACCATGGAATTTCTCCAAACCACTTGCATCCAATATTAGACCTTCCCAGCAGTGCCCCCAGACCCCTCAACCCACCCTCAAAAATGTAGAACACCCCCAAACAGGCAAAAAGCAAAAATGGAAAATGCCACACAGAAAATCTAGAGGCCTACCTGAAAATCGCTCCAAACGCGCTCTGCAGCTGGGCCCTAACCCCCCTTTTCCACCATGGATTTTCTTCAAACCACTTGCAATCAAAATTAGACCTTCCCAGCAGTGCTCCCAGACCCCTTGACCCAGCCCCAAAAATGTAGAACCCACCAAACAGCCCCCCAAAAACATGCAATACTGCTAGGCCTCAGTTTAAATTGTGCCAAAACGCTGTCTGCAACTAGGCCTAAACCCCCCTTTTCCACCATGGATTTTCTTCAAACCACTTGCAATCAAAATTAGACCTTCTCAGCAGTGCTCCCAGACCCCCCAAACCACCCCCAAAAACCGGGAACCCCCCAAACAGCCCCCCAAAAACACGCAAGTGAGCTAAGAAAGAAAAACCTTTTCACCATGGATTTTCTCCATACCACTTGCATCCAATATTAGACCTTCCCAGCAGTGCCCCCAGACTCCTCAACCCACCCCCCAAAAAGTAGAACACCCCAAACAGGCCAAAAGCAAAAATGGAAAATGCCACACTTAGAAAATCTACAGAGGCCTACCTGAAAATCGCTCCAAACGTGCTCTGCAGCTAGGCCCTAACCCCCTTTTCCACCATGGATTTTCTTCAAACCACGTGCAATCAAAAGTAGACCCTCCCAGTAGTGCTCCCAGACCCCTCGACCCAGCCCCAAAAATTTAGAACTCCCCCAAACAACCCCCCAAAAACTTGCAATACTGCTAGGCCTCAGTTTAAATTGTGCCAAAACGCTGTCTGCAACTAGGCCCAAACCCCCCTTTTCCACCATGGATTTTCTTCAAACCACTTGTAATCAAAATTTGACCTTCCCAGTAGTCCTCCCAGACCCCTTAACCCACCCCCAAACATCTAGAACCCCCCCAAGCAGCCCCCCAAAAACATGCAATACTGCTGTCCCCAAAACATGGGAAATCGCAAATCGCGCCTTGACAAAAAAGTGCTGTTTTCAGCACTTCCACTACTTCGATCCTCTTGAAACTTACCAGGACACTTGTTCCAGTGATTCCCAAGAATCTCAGCGAGGCAGAACAAAATCGATCCACTGTAAGGTGTACGACTAGTTCACCCAAACACGCGCCCACAAAACACCAAAAAAGGCCACAATTTGGTCAATTCTGAAAAAACGCCAAACCCCCCTAAAACCTTGCCAACATCATTATGAACGAGCCTGCATTGGGCCCTGAGCCCTAGACTCTGGGAACCATACCAAATTATTAATTAAACCCAAAAACCCTAGTAAACCGCACTGAACCCTAAACCCTAGATATGATTTGTCTGTCTGTGTCAAAGAGCCTAGGTATGCTACACCAGGTTGATTCACTCAGTGGTGCCTGCCTTGACCGTCTGCATGGCCCTGCCGCAAGCATGGGCCAAAAACAAAAATCCGTTACGCTCGCGAAATTTACTGTTTTTTGGCGGCAAATTCACAATCCGAGAATCTCGCAAACTTGCCGAAAATTCGCAAACTCTTGAGCGTAACAGATTTTTGGTCCATGCTTGCGGCAGGGCCATGCAGACGGTCAAGGCAGGCACCACTGAGTGAAGCAACCTGATGTAGCATACCTAGGCTCTTTGACACAGACAGACAAAGTATATCTAATTGTATGCAGCAAGCCACATAGCCCCAATTTTACATGAACTGCTGTACTCTGTAATCTGCCTGGCATAAAAACACTACACTGCCTCGACCACTACATACCACGACTAGACATACATGTAGTTCTGCTGTAGTAGTTGTTGTAGACTGGTTTACCTGTTTGACACTCACGAATTGGCCATAGTTCTTCCCTAAACCGACGCTCATGATCCATCCATCCCAGTGAGTGACTGTAAAGAAAAAAGATATAATATTTAATCAATAATCAAACAGTAAGTCCAAGGACATTTTGCATATTGGAAAATGCAACGTAGTGGCCCCTGCAGTTGAAGTACAATTTCAATTTAACAGGTAAAAAAAGCAGAGTAGACTTGAGTTACATTTATTGTGTAAAAGATTAAATAATAACAGAAGACATATGATTGATTTCATGCACACCAAACAAACAGCAATTGCTTTCATCAGAGTCAGACAGCCATTGATGTCCACTGCATGCCATCTTCTTCTCATTATTCATTACTTGTTCCCCTTTTTGTCCGCAACCTCTTCTGACAGTGCGGGACCACAGGGCAGCCTCTCCTGTCAATCAATTTCAGAAGTAACTGTCAGCAATCAGCAAGCTTGTAGTCAGTAATTCCAGTCCCACTTGAGGGGAATCGTCTACGAGTACGAAGACAAAGTTTCTTTTCTTTATTCTGCGTATTCCAGCCATCTGCCTTGAGGGAAATGGATAGGGGGAGTCTGGAGGAGGAGGATAGAGGAGCATGATTGAGTTGTGAACTTGTGAACCTCAGGAATGCAGACTGCGGCACCTTCAAATCATAAAGGAAAGAAGATGAAGACAGTGCTGCTGATGGACTTGTTGTGATTAGGTGATTAGAGTTTTGTTGTGGTAAAAGTTGCAAAAAAAGAAAGACACACAGGAATAAAAGTGAATAAGGACGAAAAAAAGGAAGTCATTTTCAGGCCTCGGTGTCAGGGAAGTAGAGCTCGTCCTCAAACTCTATGAATTGAGAGGGGAGTATGGCAGCTAACAGAGAAGAACTTCCGTCACCTAAGTCGGTGTCCTCTTCTTCCTGCGTGCATTCACGTATTTTGTAATCTGGTGGTATGAAGTGCTGATTCATCTTGATCAGTGTTAACCTCTCCACATTTTTGGGTGAGAGGCGGGTCCTTTTTGAAGTTACAATGGCACCAGCAGCACTGAAAACACGTTCAGAAGACACACTTGCGAGTGGGCAAGACAAATAATTTAGAGCCAGGTTGGTGATCAGTCGCCAATGAGGCCTTTTCCGATACAAATACAGCAATGGGTTCTGATTAACAAAGACCTCTGTTGGGTCATCCAGATAGGCCTGCACCATCGACTGAAGGTTCTCCAGGGTTGCTCCACTTTGCGTACCATCTGTGGACTTTGCATCACTGGAACAACCAAACCCTTGATGAGTTGGCCAATCCGCTTCCGACAATATTATGGCTGGGCCTGGTGCAGGTGAGGATGATGATACGGTTGCTGGTGTCGTTAACAGCTGTGAGGGAAAGTGACTCGCTTCGGCCACAGATTCAGAAGTGAAACTTGACGCCGGATGGCCGGCTGATTCAGTTGTACTTCTGCCGGCTCCTTCAATTTTCTGCCGCTCTTTTTCGAACCGAGTGGCTGACACAGCTAGCCAATGTATGAACTTTGAAACATCTACTTCATCAAAAAGAATGAATGCTTTGCTGGCCACTGCCTTATTGTACCGTGGATCCAGAATAGTGGCACAAATGTAATGTTGTTCTGTATGTATGTTTTTAAGCCTTTCCTTGGCAACTAGGCGGCTTAATAACCTCTCCGCCAACTGATATGCGTCTTGCTTTTCAGCATCATCTCGGAATGTTGAAGACACAGCATTCAGTTGTTGCTCTAGCATGCGCAACAATGGGATAGCTTTGCCCAAGAACAGTCCTCCCTGCAGACTTCACGCGTGAAGACCTCAAAAGGACGAAGCATGTCTGTCAGGCTTGCAACTCGGTTCTATTCCTCCAACTCTAGCCTCATGTCTTTCATAGTAGAACCCAGTTTATAGATATACTCATTTATTACCCCCCACTGCTCAGACAGACGCTCAAGCATGTAAAAGGTTGAGTTCCAATGTGTTGCCACCTCCTGGATGAGTCCTTTGACTGCCAGTCTACGTTCATGTTGAATGCTCCTCAGCTGCTTCTGGGCCTTAAAAGAATGGCTGAAATGTGTGCAGATTATTCGGCAGGTGGTCAGTAAGTCGCTGACTGTGTTTTCATTTTTCAATAAATCTTGCACCACGATGTTAATACTGTGCGCCAAACACGGCACTCTGAAGTAGTTACCATCCTGCATGGCCTTAGCTATATTACTGCCATTATCCGTGGAAACATAACCAATCATGCGATTTCTTGGTTCCAGCCATTCATTATCCTTCCTATCAAACTCCTCCAAAAGGTTAGGTGCAGTATGAGTTTTCTCCATGGCAAACATGGCTACTCTTGCATGTTTCCGAGTAGCTTGAAAAACTGTGTCCGTGTCAACACGTGCTTTTAACTTGTCTTTAACCCCTGCAAAAGAGACCCAGTGTGCAGTGATGCACCTGTAATCAAGGGCTTGGCAACTGGTCCACATGTCGGTTGTCAGGTGGATAATGTGAACAGCACTCTTCTGAATAGCTGCGCCAATCACCACCAGCACATCTTGATGTAGTGCTGGAACAGCAACCCTGGCAAAATAGGACCGGCTAGGAACCTTCCATTTAGGGCAGACTGTTGCCACAAATTCTGGAAAACCCACCCCTTCCACGAAAGAAAAAGAGAGAAGGTCCGGCGCTATCATTTTTGCCAGCTTTGCGTTATACAGACGTGCCATTGGGTGGTTGCGTTCAAATGGCGCATCCGACCAAAATATTCTGCTAATGGTGGTCTGGACCGTTTTACGTGATGATGATGATGCAGACTTCTTCAAACCAGTTAGGCTCCTTGATGTACTTTTTCGCATTGGTGTCTCTCCCAGACTCTTAGTGTGCCTCATACATGTTGCAGGGGTAGTGCTGCTGCCAGGGGTACTGGGTGTACCAGAAAAAATGTCTGTCGCTTCTTCACTCCCCCCCTGCACGATAAGCCCCTCGTCATCATCATCAGATGCAATATCAATGTCTACATTTGGATTTGTGCTTTTGGCTTTCCGGATGTTACTTAGGTGCGCCTCCTACTGGATAATTTGGTGTTTTTTTAGATGACCTCTCTGGCCTCCGGTGCCATAGTTGGTTCCAAGCTTACCCCGACTAACTACTTGTCTACAAATTTAACAAATGACCATCTTTTCCGCCTTTTGGCTAACAGTAAAGAAGTCCCAAACTGGGGACTGGAGATGTCTGCTGGTGGTGGAGGTGCTACTTTGAGTTTCAATGCCAGATGAAGTGGAGGATGGGCGTGGCTGAATTAGTTTCTGTTGTTCACTTACAGCACCACTACTTGAGGTAAAGGAGGTCGAGCTGGATGGAGGTCCCTGCCGGCCCTTCTGACGAGAAAATATGGAAGCTGTAGGTCGTCTTGGTGTTGTAGTTAACTGCGTTGGTGGTGGTACCAGTGCCACGCCGCCCACATCCTGCTCAGCAGAAATTCGGGATAGGGTAAAAATGTCTGTCTGCTGCATGCCCGCTGGGGCTGGAGTGACGTCTGTGATGACTGGGTCGTCGTCAGACTGTTCATCAGCAGCATACACCACTTCTTGCTCGTCGTCATCATCAGCCATAAGTGAAAGTTTTGCGGGAACCTTCCTTTTAGGCTTAGCTACCTTTGCCGGCTCATGGCGTGCCTCCCTCTCAGGCTGCATTGCTGAGTTCCAATCAAGGTCAAGGTCATCAGAAGGAAGGGGGCTTGAAGAAGAACTTGTAGTGGACCTCCTTGACCTTTTTCTTGCTGGGGACCTGGAAGACAATGGATCATCCTCAAGAGGAGTGGCTTCCTCGGATGATACCTCCGCTTGAATCTCAATTTCCTGATGTGCCCCTACTTCTGGAGGAACAAGCATTGTGGGCAGTTGCGCCGCTCCATGCGCCTCTAGTTGCACCTCTCCTGCGCCTCTCCTTGTGCCTCTCCTTGCGCCTCTCCTTGCGCCTCTACTTGCTCCTCTCCTTGCGCATGTACTTGCACCTCTCCTTGCGCATGTACTTGCGCCTCTCCTTGCGCATGTACTTGGGCTTGTACTAGTTGCACCTGTGGTTGTCCTTGCGGCTGTGGTTGTTGAACACTCGTCAGCTGAGTTACACCCTGCGTTGATTGGGTGCTACTTTCTTGCGATGAGCCACCATCACTGGTCGATGGTGATTGAACAACCAAAGTGGCTGCCTCTGCAGCACTCATGGACTTGGACCTAACTTGGTGTGGTGGCACTGAGCCCAATGAAGCTGACGTGCTGCTCCCAACTTGGTCCCCGGCGGATCCCGCTGCTGCAGGCGTTGTTTTATTTTCCCCGAAAAAAAGTGTCTGTGGGCACACCAGTCTCCTTGGTAAGTGGCACCACTTGCTTCTTCTGCTCCTTCTTACTGGCAGTGGCAACTTTCTTTGTAGAGGAGCTACGGCCACCTTTCTTTGGGCTCATCTTCTTCAGATGCCAGAACAGCAGGCCGCAGTTGCACGAGTTGCAGAGTTGTCTGTGGCCACATGTGACGTTGTGCTGCACACACCGCTGAAGGACTTCTTCCTGGCAATGGTGGTTCTCTTGTGCACCTAAAAGCAAAGGAAGACAGAGGAACATCAGTTAAACACTCCAAAAAGTCGAAAAACACACAAACATCAACACAATCCAAGGCATCCATGCCTTCAATGGTGTTTAAATTCAAGAGGCCTCACACAAAGCCTTGGTCCATGCACCACTTACTACCCCTGGGCATAATGGGTGAAAGCAGGGCAGGCTGGGTGCAGGCCTATGGCTCAAATCACACTGCCTGGCTTCAAAATGGCCCCTTATCCCCCAGCCACATGGACAGGCCCTGCCTGGACCAGTCCTCAAAATGGCCCCTACCCACATGGCCAGGCCCCAACAACACCCCAAAAAGTCGAAAAGCACACAAAAATCAACACGATCCAATGTCATCCATGCCCTCAATGATGTTTAAATTCAAGAGGTCCCGCACAAAGCCTTGGTCCATGCACCACTCACTACCCCTGGGCATAATGGGTGAAAGCAGGGCAGGCTGGGTGCAGGCCTATGGCTCAAAGCACACTGCCTGGCTTCAAAATGGCCCCTTTTCCCCCAGCCACATGGCCAGGCCCTGCCTGGACCAGGCCCCAAAATGGCCCCCACCCACATGGCCAGGCCCCCACAACACCCCAAAAAGTCGAAATGCACACACAAATCACCACACTCCAATGCCACTTATGCCCTCAATGATGCTTAAATTCAAGAGGCCCCACACAAAGCCTTGGTCCATGCACCACTCACTACCCCTGGGCATAATGGGTGAAAGCAGGGCAGGCTGGGTGCAGGCCTATGGCTCAAAGCACACTGCCTGGCTTCAAAATGGCCCATTGTCCCCCAGCCACATAGCCAGGCCCTGCCTGGACTAGGCCTCAAAATGGCCCCCACCCACATGGCCAGGCCCCAACAACAACCCAAAAAGTTGTAAAGCACACAAAAATCACCACAATCCAATGCCATCCATGCCCTCAATGATGCTTAAATTCAAGAGGCCCCACACAAAAGCCTTGGTCCATGCACCACTCACTACCCCTGGGCATAATGGGTGGAAGCAGGGCAGGCTGGGTTCAGGCCTATGTCTCAAAGTACACTGCCTGGATTCAAAATGGCCCCTTGACCCCAACCACATGGCCAGACCCTGCCAGGACAAGGCCTCAAAATGGCCTCCACCCACATGGCCAGGCCCCAACAGCACCCAAAAAGTCGAAAACCACACAGAAATCACCACAATCCAATGCCATCCATGCCCTCAATGATGTTTAAATTCAGGAGGCCTCACAGAAAGACTAGGCCCATGCACCACTGAGTACCCCTGGGCATAATGATTGAAAGCAAGGCAAACTGGGTGCAGGCCTGAGCACACTGCCTGGCTTCAAAATGGCCCCTTGACCCCCACCACATGGCCAGGCCCTGCCTAGACCAGGCCTCAAAATGGCCCCCACCCACATGGCCAGGCGCCAACAGCACCCAAAAAGTCGAAAAACACATAAAAATCACCACAATCCAATGCCATCCATGCCCTCAATGATGTCTAAATTCAAGAGACCCCACAGAAAGACTTGGTCCATGCACCACTCACTACCCCTGGGCCTACTGGCTAGTGAGGCTTTACAGGCACCCCAAAATAAAAAATAAAAATCAACATATAACAGTGAGCTAAAATTCCATGACATAAATGAGAATTAAGTTTAAAAAAATCACAGAAACAGTTGTATCATGCACCCTGGGCCTACTGGATACTGTGGCTACCCACAATATATATTTTTGTTAAGTTGTGAAAAAAGTTTTAAAACTGTAGTTGCAGCAACTGCAATACCCCAAACAAACAACCCCAACTTACTGTAAAATCTCAAGTCCAAAAGTGATCCAAACTCCAAAGTCCAAAAAGTCTTCAAATACAAATATCCAGCAGCAGCCACAAAAAGTAATCCTTCCAGCTCCAGATCCAAATGAAAAGTGACCAAGGACATGGTGAAAGCACTGGGAGGAGCCTGCTGGACAGGAACAGGAAGTTGGAGACTCTGGGGCACTTCCTCCCCCCCACCCCCCCCAAAAATGGACTCCTTGCAAAAAGTGCAGCCAAATGTCAATCTGATTCTGATCAAAATCATCATTTTCAGAAGGTTTATGCTGCCTGCGGTGGATTTCTTGTTCAGAATTGCAATTTTTGCAATTTCGGGAAAGCGAGCTGTTCAAATTTCCCGCCGGAAGTCAGCTGCGCGCCGCATCTACGTGTTCGCCATTGTTTACTCCCGCGATGCGTGATCGCGGGCCCTCATGACGTATATGGGTTGTAAAACTCTCGCTGTGCAGGATGGCGGGCCGCGATGACGTAATCGCGGTCGAAAAACTCTCGCGCGATCACGCAGCAAGATCCAAAATGGTGCAGCACATGCAAACCCGGAGAAATACAACTCGGCGAACACAGAATCACGGTAAGTCAACGCCGCACGCGTGATATTGTATTTTCAAGCGCGACTGGATTTGTGGACCGCGAAATTGCCAAAAATCCGCAAATTCCGCAAACGAAACCGATTTTACGTCCACACATACAAAAAAGGAAAACATAAGGAAGTAACAGCATTAAAAATATAAATGCAAGAAACCAAAGAATAAAAGATAAGGAAATGTCAAAAATCAACATAGGAATTAGTAGAATCCATGTCAAAAGAGAAAACAAGAAGAGTGAAGTGAAAAAGAAATAACATCTGAAGGAATGATCACTGGAGGTCAGGAAGTCATAAGAAAAAAAATGCATGAAGAATAAACATAAGAGAATAAGGAAAATCATATTAGCTTTACCCACTGGGGGGACCAAAGAATATTGGAGAAGTAAAAAACCCTTGAAATAATTATACAATTGAGAACCACTCAAGAAGAATGATGATGGACACGGTCTACATGGCGAAATGAAATGTCATGATTCACATCAAATGTTTGGCGCAGTTGTTAACGAAAAGGTAAAGCAACTGTAGAGACTAATTACAGACAAAAGAGTCATATAATTCCATAAGAGACAAAAATACAACATTATCCAAAAAAATACAGAGACTGTTGGGACACTGAATTTTTAGTAATTAAAAAGAAATATAGAAAAAAGAGAAAAAACGAAAAACTACAAGCTCCAGAAGGCTTAGAGGCAACACGAATAATGAGCGGGAAGTAACACAAGGTCCCTTTAAATGTGAATTCAACCTGTGATCAGGTGATCCTGAGCAAGGGAGAAGGCTCCCGAAACGCATTGAATGTGTTGTTTGTACTTTGCCATAATATATATCTGAAGGTGAAAATTAAATAATAAAAATAGCAAAATCGCCTTTGCACGAGAGTTCGTCCCATTTTTCACCCTTCCTGGGGCATATATATATATATATATATATATATATATATATATTCACTGAAAAAACCATAGGTTATAGACCATATATAGTTAGGAATTAGCATTTACAAAACCTTGAAAATTCACTGAAAAAACCATAGGTTATAGACCATATATAGTTAGGAATTAGCATTTAGAAAACCTTATTTTACTCACACAAAACCATTGAAATTCCATATATAGTTAGTTGCACTAACTATATATCGCGCACCCGCAATCCACTGCTGATGATGTCACATATTACATCATTCATGACATGGTCAGTGACATCACTGATGACATCACTGATGACATCTCAAATGACATCACTGATGACATCATCTAGTGTCTGTGTGTTTTTGTAAAGTTTAAATACGTTTTACATATTGAAGAATGACTGGATGTATGGAAGACTGAGTGTGTGTGTGGCTGGCTGGGAGGTGTGTGACTCTGTGCATATCAATGTGTACTTGTATCACTGATTGTATAAGAGAGTAAGTATGTGTTAGTATATGTGTGAAAAGTATGGTGTTCTGTGTTTAACTATAGATGAGGAAATCGAAGTGTGATTGATTCTTCACAGGACTGACTAGGTGTATGAGTGCATATGATAGTGTTCTAATAATAACTGACTGTATGTATGAGTAATTGTATGGGTGAATGAGTGAATGTGTGTGTAGACGTACGAATCAGTGAGTGCGTATGTAGTAACTGGTATTGGTGTGTCATGATGTCATCAGTGATGTCATTTGAGATGTCATCAGTGATGTCATTTCAGATGTCATTAGTGATGTCATCAGTGATGTCACTGAAGTATGGTGTTCTGTGTTTAACTGTATAGATGAAGAAATGGAAGTGTGATTGATTCTTTACAGGACTGACTTGGTGTGTGAGTAACTCCATGGATGAGTGGCAGTGTGTGACTGTCTGCATAGGTGTATGAGTGCATATGATAGTGTTGTAATAATAAGTGACTGTATGTATGAGTTATTGTATGGGTGAATGAGTGAATGTGTGTGTAGACGTAGGAATCAGTGAGTGCGTATGTAGTAACTGGTATTGGTGTGTCATGATGTCATCAGTGATGTCATTTGAGATGTCATCAGTGATGTCATCAGTGATGTCATTTGAGATGTCATCAGTGATGTCATCAGTGATGTCACTGACCATGTCATGAATGATGTAATATGTGACATCATCAGCAGTGGATTGCGGGTGCGCGATATATAGTTAGTGCAACTAACTATATATGGAATTTCAATGGTTTTGTGTGAGTAAAATAAGGTTTTCTAAATGCTAATTCCTAACTATATATGGTCTATAACCTATGGTTTTTTCAGTGAATTTTCAAGGTTTTGTAAATGCTAATTCCTAACTATATATGGTCTATAACCTATGGTTTTTTCAGTGAATTTCATTGGTTTTTTAACAGCTAATATCTGTAGCTGTAAAATGTATTCTTCTTTAAATCCAAAAATATATTTTATATGTTTATGAATAATTTTTTTTAAAAATATTTTTTATTCTTCGTTCCCGCTTCGCGAATCGGGAAGCTTCCCGTTAGCTGACCTTGATGCCGCGAAATAGACCGCGAGCTGGTAAACGTTTCTTTACCACAAGTGCCGCGTTAGAAAACAACATCGTGACGCCTCCCGTCCGCATGACGTTTCACGTTGTCGCGTGATACGTCATATGACGTGCTATGTTAGCGAACTGGTACGCGAAGCGAGTCGCAAAGCGCAGGTTTCTGGAAGCAAACCGGGAGGCCCTGCAAAGCGCTTAACGTAAACACAGCAAGTCATGTGACTTGGTAATAACACTTTTCATTGGGTCATTTCACTTTTGGTTTCCTAATGATGTAAGACTAGGTCATATAATCTAAAATGAACACTTTTGATTGGTTGAGAACTCTTGTTTTTCCCAAATGATGAAAATCCCTCCTTCTTTCCTCACTCTGACTTTCATCATTGTGAGAGAAAGACCCTTTGTGATCACTGAGCAATGGCTTCTTTAGTAGCTTCAGCTGGTGCTTCCCCACCACCTCCACCACATCCAAGGAAGAGTGGACCACCTGCTCAAGTTATAATTCAGCAAGAAGAGGAAGAAGAGGAAGACGAGGAAGAGCAGGAAGAGAGGCAGTTTTTGCCTGAGGAACCCAGGACGTCTCACCGGAAAGAAAACTTCATTTGGCAATTTTTTTAAATTCCCAAAGGTCAGAAAAAAGTAAATGCAAGATACGTAACTTGCCTTATATGTCAAGATAGACTGTCCAGAGGAACCGAGAAAAAATACAGTTTCGGAAACTACACAATGCATCGCCATATGACTAGGTGGCATCCTAACAACTACAGTGCTGCACAGTTTCGGAACGACCTAGATAATCTCCCTATTATGGCCAGAAGATCTGTTGTACCGGAAGTAACGGGACCAGAGGGCAGGGAGATGGTGCCAAATATACAAATGAGATTTGGTGAAGTAAAACACATCTGCGTATTTTGCGATGGATTCATTTCCTACGGAGACAGAAGCATCACTCTGATCAACAGAGCTATTGACTATCATATGCAAGTTTGTACGAAACGCCCAAAATAATAAATACTTTTTTTTTGTTTTGTTGCTCCTGTTGAGCCCTTTACAATGAATCGTTTTCATTGCCCCCTCCAAGAAAAACCCCCAAAAATATAAAACTGTTCAGAAAAATTCAAAAAAAGTAAAAAAATGTTCTGAAAAATAATAAAAAAAATATAAAACAACAAAAACAATAAAAAAAAAGTTCTTTTCAGAACTACCTCCCCGTTATTAAAAAATTGGTACAATATTTGGAACTGTGCAAACCTCTATTTCTCTTAGTTCGCTTCCCAGTTCGCTCGCCGGTACGCGAACCGGAAGCGAACCAAAAACAGTAAGTATAAGGGAAGGAAACAGACACTTATGTTAAAAGAAAGACAGCTATAGGGGAGTAAACTAGAGATACTATTACCCGTAATACACTGCTGATGATGTCACATATTACATCATTCATGACATGCTCAGTGACATCATCAGCAGAGGATTGCGGGTTTTTTGGCAACGTGCCTTATCCACGGTTTAATAACGCTGCCTTTTGCTTTATATAAGTTTTCAAATTGTATGAAATATATACCAATAGGTCGTTATGAACCTTTAGGTAGTGCTTTTCTTCATGAGGTCTGGTCGCTTCCATACACATACAGATGTTTCAAAGATGATCAAGAAGTTTATCTGAATGGAGAGGAATGCACTGAGACGCCAGATCATTCACTAATGTGTAGGCACATACAGTTACACGGTTCATGCAACAAACACCGACCAAATATGGCTTGCGTGTTGCAAGGCACGCCAGTTCCTGCTATCATCCCCACGTTCAAGTTGTTGGAAAATGGTAGTTATTTGATGCTCAATAATGAAGATTGTTCTGAGTTAATTAAAAGTATTCCTTTTATCGTAACAGTAAGTGAACGGGTTATTTGCTGCAGAAATGTTCTATTTTCTCCCACACATGAACATAGGGAGTTTTCAATCTGGCCACAAATACCAACCTTGGGAGAGATTTCAACGGCATGGCAAGAATAAGAGCTCTTTTGTCTCAGAGAGAGGTGGCCTTGAGTTCGGCCCGTGAAACTTTCGTGCTTCACATAGCGAACACCCGTACAGAGGTGCAGACCCTTTTCAATTCAGATTTGCCTTTCAATTTCAGCAAGATGGTTCGGACTATCTTTAACGCATCCTCCACAAAGGCCCTGGCGCACTTTTTTAAAGTTGTTACCAGTGGTCTTGTGACTTCATTTGAGAAAATCTTTGGAGTCATCCCTGCTTTCTTTCATTCTATTTTCTCCACTCTGCTTCGTGGATTGGCATTTTTACTTGCATTACCAGCGGACGCTCTTGTGCTTTTTTTACATTTTTAAATATGGATGTCCCTCCTATGCAACCTCCCACCCTGCAGCTGCTGACACTGTTCCGCAATCACATGCTAGAATATTATGGCACAATGCCGTTGGCGATATTAAGCACGGCATATGGATTATCTTTTCGATTCTCCTACTTCACCTGTGTCCAGCCTGTATTTCACTGCCTGACCTGTGATTTCGATTGGGCCATTGATTTGTGTCTCTGCGGACCGGTTTCTCCTGACGTCGACTTTAATCAGCTGATGACTCCTATCATTACTCACGAGTTGGTTTGTCCTGGCGAAAGGATTATGGCTGTGGCATTGATGCATGGACTAATTGGTCCCTGGAATTTATTGGCGGCAGCACAGTCTTTCTTGGAACAGAGCTTTCTTGAAAACCCACCGAGCTGTCCTCTGATGGTGATAGAGGATCCGGTGCTGGGAGAGCACGTATGTTCTTTTCCGCTTTTAAATTGGATGGCTGAACTGTTTTCGGATGAAGACGGTGACTTCCTATTGGAGGCTGTTGCAGCTTATTTTGCATACACAGTTATGTCATAGACCTTTTTCATGTTTGATATGCTGAGTACTAGCATTTCATTGACAATTCATTGACTTATTTGTCAAGTTTTTATTATTTACCTTGCCTATTGGCTTAAGACTCGATAAAGTACTTGGCTGTTTTATTTTTCTTTAGCATTAAATTATCCTAGTTTTTAATGCTTTACCTTGCGGACCGTCCACATATAAACTTGCAATCTGCTCTCATGAGATGGCACTTCTATTATCTTATTCAGTTCGTTTCCGGATCATGGGGAGGTGTCATCTAGGTCCTGGATATCTTTACACCGTGTTAAGTTAGCATGGGCTCATTACCGGTTTAAACGCCATTTTTCCTTTTTTGCAACTTCTGCACACGACACTTAGTTGTTGCTTTAGCTTTCCACCTAGTAGTTCATCGTGGTTTACATGAGAATAATATGTTATTGCTCTACTATCTGCTTTGCTTGTTAAACTATATCTGTACAGCGAGTGCTAAAGTTTCAAGAACAACACGATACAGAATTGTTATGAGGTCTGATCTCCACGACTTCATACTCATAACATAAGTGCAACTTCTGCCAATTCTGGGCATGAGGCGGGTTTTATATTGCTTTGCCGAACACACATACACAACAGTTGATGCGGTTCACATGAAGAGAGAGCTGGTGTATGCTGATGTGATTCCTTCAAATCTAAGACACTAAAGTATGGGCACGCCCTAAACCAACACAAAGAGACCTTCTTAGCAAATAATATAATATGTGTATTAGGGAGGGTGAGATATAAGCAGCCGCGGGCCGTGGAGGGAGTTACGGTGAGGCAGGGAGGCGGGGAGGGGGAGAAGCAGGGTGGAGCCCTCTCTACCCTGCCCCTCCCCCTCCCCGCCTCCCTGCCCCACCGTAACTCCCTCCACGGCCCGCGGCTGCTTATAAGTGTTGCTAACTCTTATTCATTTACAGCATGTTAACATACTGTCACCATTCGCTTTTTATGTACTAGTAACTATGCTGGTAATTTTGCTACTGATAATATGTGTACTTGTATTCTCCACCCTGCTTCTCCCCCTCCCCGCCTCCCTGCCTCACCGTAACTCCCTCCAAGGCCCGCGGCTGCTTATAAGTGTTGCTAACTCTTATTCATTTACAGCATGTTAACATACTATCACCATTCGCTTTTTATGTACTAGTAACTATGCTGGTAATTTTGCTACTGATAATATGTGTACTTGTATTATCTAAGATACTACGCCTGAGAAGACGGCATTAGTAAATAAACATTTCAAATACACATGTGTTCTTCTTAACTCCATGTTCTGGTTTCTAAGAAATATATAACGACCGACTGTTCATGAGTTCCACGTATCCTGAGGTACTATAAGTTCATATTCTGGATTGTCTAAACATTGAGAGTTTGTTATATCCAATGTGACACTGTACCTAGCTTGCTAAGGAGTTTTTGATTACTAACGTGAGTTTTGGGACACCCTAATTCGCCGAGGTTCCAATCCTCTGTCCACAGTTCTGTGTGAGAACAGAAACCCTGCGACAGGGGCACCCCCGACCCTTGCTGGAGCTTCATCACACTTGCGATACAACTCCAGCAATGCGCCACCTTTACGGCACAGATACATCACGCATCTGTGCTGTTTTTGCCCCATGATGCGCCGCATTGTAAATGCAGCACACTATAGGTGACGGAACAGCGGCACAGAATGACTAACACATCCCTGGTGATGCGCCAGTCATCATAAATGTATCCCTATGCTTCTTATCTTGTTAGAGATGAACCGCCATATGTATCATCAAAGTTTTTTGCATTTCCTAAATAGCGAACTTTAAGGAATAAATAGCGATTCTTTACCATTCCTAGTTTGCGATTAGCTATTTGCTAATTACAAATTACCCATTCATTTCCTTCATTTCCATAGGGCGGTTGGACTCACTTTTAGCTCGAACGGCTGAATGGATTTCCACGAAACTTGGCAAAATTGTAGGGACTGGTAGCCCGATGTGCCTTTGCTATGTCTCAAGATATATGCTCCAGTGGTTTTTACGAAAATTAACTTTGAAAAATATATATTGGGCTACATTGGCCTATATATATGTTGGAGCCCAAATGTAGCCCAATGTAGCCCAATGAAGCCCAATGTAGCCCAATGTAGCCCAAAGATGGCCGCCAGACACACAAAAAAACAAATGTAGCCCAAATATCAGCCAGATGTAGCCCAACTATAGCCCAGTGACAGAATGACCAATCAGCTTCGCAAACCTCCGTTACGCGAAGCGGAGCGCTGTTACAGATATATATCTTTTTTTGAACGTTAATTTCTCAAAATCCACTGGAGCACATATATTGAGACCTAGCAAAGGCACATCGGGCTACCAGTCCCTAATATTTTGCCAAGTTTCGTGCAAATCCATTCAGCCGTTCGATTATTATTATTATTATTTTTTTTGCCCCGCGGGGCCCTTTTAAAACCTCCACATCAAACCTAGGGGGTCAGCGAGGATCTACTATGCCCCCTTATGGTTATTTCCCCCTTTGTTTTGGCCTCCTCTTGTCTCTCGATCCTACCGAGAGACAAGATGGCGGCCGCTACGGACTTTTTGGAATGTTGACAGACGCCAGAGAACCAATCAGCTTCGCTTCACAAAGCTCCGTTGCGCGAAAAGTACGCGTCCTGGGACGCTGCCCGGTCCGCTGTTACAGATATATATCTTTTTTTAAACGTTAATTTCTCAAAATCCACTGGAGCACATATATTGAGACCTACAAAAGGCACATCGGGCTACCAGTCCCTACAATTTTGCCAAGTTTCGTGCAAATCCATTCAGCCGTTCGGGCTAAAAGTGAGGCCAACCGCCCTATGGAAAACTCAATGTTAAAAACACGTTTTGGGACCCCCCTTTTTTCTCGGCCCCCCCTTGACGAACCCCCCCAAATTTTCAAGGGCTGCTCAGAAACAAAATGTGCCATTTTCCTGAAAATTTCAGCCAATTCCGTCCACAAACGCCAAAGTTATTAGACATAGAATTTTCAAAAATCCCATAGAGAAAAAATCCTAACTATATATACCTACTGGCGACCGCCAGTAGGTAATATATATATATATATATATATATATATATATATATATATATATATATATATATATATATATATATATATATATATGTATGTATGTATGTATGTATGTATGTATATATATATATATATATATATATATATATATATATATATATATATATATATATATATATATATAAATTTCACTGAATAAACAAAGGTTAAAGTAATGTTATAGTTAGGGGAAAATGTCAGTGACAATGTAAAATTTTAAACTGAAAAAACACTGAAATATACCAGTTATAATTATCTCAAGTAACTATAGCTCATGCCCTAAGTTAACCATAACTCGTGCCCTTGCCATGGACTGCTAATTAACCTACATAATGCAGCACTCATGACATCTTCTATGACATCTTTGATAATATCACTGCAACATTTGCAGTGAAATTATTAATGAGAAAATTGTGCATGGTGGGGCATGAGTTACAGGTTCCTTAACGAATAAGTTATATTTGGCAGAGCTAACTATAACCGGTGAATTCCAATGGTTTCGTATGTTTAAAACAGTACATTGTCAGCAAAATTCTCACCTAACTATAACGTTACGTTAACCTTTGTTTTTTATCAGTGAATATATATATATTCACTGAAAAAAACAAAGGTAAGAGGGACGTTATATTTAGGGTCAGCTTTCACTCATGCAAAACCAGTGAAATTCAACAGATATAGTTAGCTGAGCTAACTATAACTCGCATATCTCGCAATGCACTGCATACGACCCCACATATTACATCACTCATGGCATGGTCAGTGACATCACTGATGACGTCACTAATGACATCTCAAATGACATCACTTCAAGAAGCGTGGAGGCAGCACCAGGTATGTAGTCACAGAAGAGCCAGGAATAAACTTTATCAATATTCTTTTATTCTTCTTCGTATTTTAAAATGGAACAACAGCCAACGCGTTTCATTCCTATCAAAGGAACTTCGTCAGGGCAGATGATATTATGTGTGGACCACAAATAAAGTTCCAAGTGGTGGGCAATCAAATCAGATGGCGCCTAATTAAATCCAATTTCCAAACGGTATTGTAGCCAAGCTCCTGTTCATATACTATATAGCTCGCATTAGAAGTTTTCAGTTACCTTCAATTCAAATCAGTGCACCAGTCATCAATATGGCTCAATTCACAGTAATATCAATTCCTAATTCCATCCTAGTCACTAGGGAGCCACTTTTCAAAGATAGCGATATGTCACTTCAAAATGGTATGCTACCCCAATCCATTTAGATCACCAGAAACAAATATGTCCGAAGATTAGAGCAATAACTGGGGTGTGTAATCAATACTCATTTATGTAGACGACCTAACTTTCACCTGTAACAAGGCAGGATAGTGGAAGTGGCCCTGATACGCCATCAACTTTCCCAATCAAAACGACCAGGCTTAAAGTGACTGGCAGTGTACCATCCGTTCCCGTATCATGGAAAACGCCATTCCTAATGACATCGCTCATGACATCATTCCTGACATCATCCACAGAATATCTGATGCACCGACACACACCCCAATATAATCTTTCCTACACCCACTCCAACTTCCACACTACCATTCTCAAAACCATTGATACACTCATACCAGTACTTACATAACTAGTCACTGATTCATAGGTCTACACACACACCCACTCATATGCACATACAGCTACTCATACACCAACTCACTCAGTAATACAGCCACTGATATATCCACTCATACACCCATAAAGCGACTCACACTCTAGCAATCACCCATAGAGCTTCTCACAAACCTACTCACTCACCCATAGTCAATCACACAGCCACGTACTCACCTATACATTTATAGACTCACCCTATTACTTATTCATACAGATACTAACATATACTCATCCACCCTTACCGTCAGTGACACAAGCACACACTCACCCTTACAGCCACTCTCACAATCACTCACTCACATATACAGTCACTCATATACTACAACACTCACCTATACTGCCTCTCGCTAAAAAAGGGTCAGTTTTCAATGTCATGTGTCCACGTTGCATTTTGGGTCGTTTCCTGTCACGGGCACTAGGCCTACCCACACTAGTGAGGTACCATTTTTATTGGGAAACTTTGGGGAATGCTGGGTGGGTGAAAGTTTGTAGATCCACGCAGATTCCAGAACTTTCCATCACTGAAATGTGAGGAAAATGTCGTTTTTCCCAGAACGTTCCTTCTCGGAAATATGAGGAAAATTTGTATTTTTTTACAAAGTTTGTGGTTTGCAAGGAATTCTGGGTAACAGAATCTGGTGAAAGCCATAGTAGAAACCCCTGGGTATCTAGTTCTCAAAAATGTCTAGGTTTTCTAATCGCCCCTAGGGGCCGGCTGAGCTAAAGTTCAAAATCCACAGCTAGGCACATTGGAAAGACAGGGTCAGTTTTTACTGGAAAAAAGTAATGTGCCCATGGGGCGTTTTGGGCCGCTTCCTGTCGTGGGCTCTAGGCCTACCCACACCAGTGAGGTACAATTTTTTATTGGGAGACTTTGGGGAATGCTGGGTGGATGGATGCTTGTAGATCCACTCAGATTCCAGAACTTTCCATCACTGAAATGTGAGGAAAATTGTGTTTTTTTGAGAAAGTTTGATGTTTACAAAGGATTCTGGGTAAAATGACCTGGTGAGAGCCACACAAGTCACCCCGTCCTGGATGCCCCTAGATGTCTAGTTTTCAAAAATGTAGGTTTGCTAGATTTCCCTAGGTGCCGGGGCTGAGCTAGGGTCCAAAATCCACAGCTATGCACATTGCAAAATAAGGGTCAGTTTTCACTGGAAAACTTTAATGTGTCCATGCTGCATGTTGGGCTGTTCCTGTTGCAGGCACTAGGCCTACCCACACAAGTGAGGTAACATTTCTATTGGGAGACTTAGGGGAAAACAAAATAGTAGAACAAGAATTCTTTCCAATTGACTTTCTTTGCATTTCTGCCTTTCAAATGTAAGACAATTTGTTAAAAAATAAGTCATTTTGAAAAATGACCTCTAATTTACATGCTTGTATGGGTACCCACAATTTTGGAGATGTGCACACTGTGTCTAAACTCTATATTTTGTTCTCATTTCAGAAATATATAGGTTTTCTTGACACCTACTTTTCACTCTTTAGATTTTACCAAATGAATTGCTATATATAATAGGGCTTAGGGCAGCTACTTGTCTGGAAAACGTTCAAGCCCCCTCAGAGGACCGTTTCAACAACTTAGCCCAAAGTATCACCACGGGCTCCCCCCAGGATCCCCTCCCGTATAGAATCTGGAAAGTATCTGGGAAGGAAACCTTTCCCTGGCTGCGATTAATCTGCAACCAGTCCCTGGAAGAAGGAGTTGTTCCGGAGGCATGGAAGCAGGCAGTAGTCACTCCTTTGCTTAAGAAACCCTCCCTAGAACCCTTGGTCCCGGCCAACTTCAGACCTATATCCCTTCCGCCATACCCTGTTAAAATCCTCGAGAAAATAGGACAATCATCTACTAGATAGGGATCAACTTGGCTTTTGCCCGGGCCACAGTACTGAGACTGCCTTAGCTACCGTAATGGATAATTTAAGGATGCGTGCCGACAAGGGAGATTCTTCTGTTCTAGTATTACTAGACATTTCCACCGCATTTGATACAGTGAGCCACACAGTACTGGTGGAAAGACTAAACAACATTGGGGATAAAAGGACGAGCCTTGCAGTGGATACAATCTTATCTATCAGGGAGTCAACAGGCTGGGACTATGCCACCGATTGAGTCCAGTCAGTCCCCAGTACTTCACGGGGTTCCGCAGGGGTCTGCGATAAGCCCCATCCTCTTTAATATCTACCTGCATCCTCTACTCTCTCTAATCAAGACTTACGGAATCAACCTGGTTAACTACTTGGATGACACCCAATTGAGGTTCTCCCTGGAAGGGAAACAGGCTATGTCCATGGACAAGTTTCAGGAGTGTATGCTACAGACAGTAGGCTGGCTCAGGCAAAATTCTTTGCAATTTAATGGCGTAAAACAGAGGTGATATTCTACCCGCTCACCAGCCTGCATCAAAATCTGATGCTGGAGTTTAAGCTCACCCTAGAGCATGACCCCCTGGTTCCTGCCAAAACAGTGCGCAACTTGGGGGTACTAGTGGATGGTAGTCTCCCAATGAAATCCCAGGCAAATAAAACTACTAACGTTTGCTTTTCTATTCTGCGGATGTTACGACAGATCCTCCAGCTTCTGCCCAAAGATACCCGCTACCACTACTGCAATGCCCTGTATTTGGGAGCACCGCAGTACATCTTACAGAGACTGCAGAGAGTCCAGTCCATGGCAGCAAAGCTGGCGCTGAATAGGCAACATAGGGCCTCTACGATTGGAGCCCTGAGAGATCTACACTGGTTGCCTATTAAAGAGAGAATCTGTTTTAAATCTCTTTGTATTGTGTATAGAGCGGCGCATGACTTGGGCCCTATTTCACTACAGGAAAGGTTTACCTGGCATAATCCAAAAAGGCAGCTCCGCACCTCTAGTGTAAAAGGACCACCAGATACAAGAAAACCAGGATGGGGGCAGAGCATTTGGCGTGGCAGTTTGGAATTGACTTTGGAATGACTTTGGAATGACTTGCCCCAGACCATCAGACAGGCCAATTCGTTGAGCTGCTTCAGAAAAACTCTGTAAATTTGGCTATTTTCAATGGCTGAAAACTAGACCTTCTACTGCCAATTTAGGGGCCCGATTAGGATCGCGGTGAATCCGCATCCTCCGGGCCGGCGGAAGCCACCGCCGGCCCGGAGGATGCGGATTCACCGCGGCAGACACAGAAAAGACCCCCCGCCGGATTAGGATGGCTGGGGGGTCATTTTTCCATCCGCCGCTTTTCCGCCGCGGTCGCCTTCCGACCGCGGCAGAAAAACTCTAATATGGTGGCGGTGTCTATCAGACACTGCCAGCCATATTAGGATGCAGGTGGAGACATTCTTTTCCACGGCGGGTTTTCCGCCGTAGTGGAGTTTGAGTATCGGGGCCCATTGCGGGCCCCCAGGGCTGTTGGGGAATGGGGGGTGCACATGGGGGGGGGTACCTATGGTACCCCCCTGCCTTTGCATGCACGAAGCGGCAGGCACCACGCTGTGCCTGCCGCTTTGTGCATGCAAAGAAAAACATGCACATTTAACCTTGCGGCGGGTGCTGCTTGAAGCAGCATCCGCCGCAATGTTAAATATAGGGGATGTGACCGCCAGGGTGGCGGTCTCATCCTAATTCTGAGGGAGGGCACGCCCCTGCAGACGGTCCCTCCACCTCGGGGGTGGCGGACGGACGCTGGTCCGTACGCCATCCTAATCGGGCCCCAAGTTTGCTCATGTGCTGACTACTTTGAAATCTAAGCGCCAGGATATCCCTAGGGTGACAGTTTTGCGCTATATAAATGCACAATACAACACTATATACCTGGTACACAATATAAAAACATTGCAAGATGCAGCTCAGTTATTGACTCTGGGTTCCTCAGGCTCTTGGTGAACCTACAAGTTCTTTATATCCCCACAACCAGAAGGGTCCAGCGGATATAACAGTATATTTCTTGAAAAAATCTGTCATACTTAGAAGTTACAGGTGAAAGCGTTGGCACAAATGGCTGTTATTTTAACTCAATTTGAATATTTTCTGTTTTTAACTCTTGGTTTCTATAAAAAAAACCTTGAAGGATCTACACAAATGCCCCCTTGCTGAATTTAGAATTGTGTCTACGTTTCAGAAATGTATAGCTTCCCAGGATCCATTATTACATCTATGAACCTCAGCACATTACTTAGGAGCCTTGTAACGTAGGAGACAGGGCAGAGGGAGGCACAGGGAGGAGCTCTGGGAGAAAGAGTCACATACTCGAAGGCAATAGAGTGGAACAAGCCAAAGAAGTTCTTATTGAGGGTATCAGAGGAAGCTGCTGTGTGTGCAATCCGTGGCTGTGTTGGAGGACACCTCTGACCTTAATTAGATGCTGTTATAACTAAAGAAGGGATCCACGGTTCGAGTCCAATGAAGCCCTTGCGAGACAGACAGACGTTCTTGACTGTGGCCGTGCTACCTTTAAAAGAACGGGCAGGAAGGTGTACTACCACTGTGAGGAGGATACAGCCGAAGCGCTCCCTCTCCTGCCGCTCAGCAGGCAGAGGAAGGACTCGGGCCTCAAAGTACCAGCACGGTACCCCTCTGCCAGATAGCAAATAAAACACCATTGATTCAAAGTTCTTCAAGGAATGGTCCTCTCAACTTGAGACCGCCCAGCATGAATGAGTTAATACACAGAATAAACGACCCGCTCCATTTCCCAGCCACATGCTCCATTGATTAGTGTATTTTTGATGCGCTTCAACTTCAGTTTAGTTAGCCTTCATTTACCACACGTATGCGTCCAGCCACCTCACAACCACGTACGGGCACCACCTTGGAGACACCCATGAGCCTTGCGAGCGCTAGATTTAATTGCCTATCATTGCCTCTCCCCAGCCATTAAGAACTGGGCGAGGGGGACTGCAGATTTAAAAATAGTGCATCTGCACGTGAGGGGAATAGTAAGTCAGCAGGGGGAGTGGCTGCGACGCTAGAGCAGCATTTCTAGGCATGCACGCCAGGCACAGGGCTTGCTCGGTACCAACCATCTTGCAGACGCCCAGGGCTCACAGAGTCCAGTAGCCGCTCTTAGAGCTCCCCCGGTGCTCAATGTCTCGGGGGAAGGCTTTGCCGCTGATCTGGAAGAGAGATCCAGCCGAGCGGGGGCGGGATTTGCACCCATTCGGTGCAGAACTCATGCAGACACATCCACCAAAAACCAAGGCTAAACCGAGACAGCAGAGCAAGGGCGGACGGGGTGGAGAGAGCCACAGCGAGGAGCCCGGGGCGCTCCACGCGCTACGTTCACAGAACCGGGGCCGGCTGGAGCGGTTGCTGGTAACCTTCAGCTTGAAGGAGAGAGGGCTGAAAAGAGGTGGCTGCCCTGCCTTGCAGCATTGCTTTCCAGTGCCAACAAAACTGCTCGCTTAAACGTGAACCAAAATTAAACAAGTGCGCGCGCCTCGTGCTGAAAGCAAAAAAAAACATTTGGCAGGAGAGGAGGAGGCAGCAGGGGGAGGGGAGAGAGGAGGGGTCCTGCACCTGTTTCTCTTGCGGGAACGAGCAGGAACCATCTGGTATTTACAAACAGATGGTTTGAAGCTCGCTCCCGCAAGGGAATTGCCAAAAGTGCACCCGTTGCAATTCAAAGCAATGCAATGTGTGCACGTTTTTGCCTGAAAACCTGAATCGATTTCTAAAGATCTCCTCCTATGCAACGCATGCGCGCTGCGTAGGCGACACCTAAAAATGTAAAAAGGGATAGAATAGGGCATCATCTATGCTGGTCCGGACGTGATCAGCTGCAGGGGGTGGTGCTGGATCAGGCGGTCTGATCAGTGAGGGTAGCAGTGGTGGTTAGGACCCCTGATGGCTGGTGGCAGAGGCACTGGCGGCAATGTAGTGGCTGGGAGGCTGCGGCTGGCTGGAGGAACTAGGGCCCTAGGCAGAGGCAAACGCTTCCTTCTCCTCGAGGCCACCAACCAGTGGTGCTCTGCCTGTATAGTCTCCAGCCTCTGCCGCCACAGTCAGTACGCTATCTTCTGCCATGTTGGTGGTGGTGACAGACCAGTAGGAGTAGCTACATCAAGAAAAAAAGAAAAGAAAATAGAAAAATTATAAACAATGCTCTGTGTAAACACTTGTTTAAAATTAAATGATGGTGCAGGTGTACTACATTGCTGGTCCCCTAGGGCCATTGGAATTTGATGTGATTAGGAGAGTCACAGGGCCATTTTTACCCACACTTGCCTCACATAAAAAGCAATGACTGTCTGGTTGAAAAGAATTAAGGCAGAATAGCAGCAGATTAAAAAAAACAGAGTGATTTTATTATTTTCTTTTAACTGTTTTCCTAGTAAAAAACAGACACTTTGTGTGAAATAATAAATATAATTCACCTCTCATTAATGAGTAAGGGATTATGCACTATGGAGTCCAAGTTGTTGTGCTAAATTAATGGAGGTATGCATGCCAGCGATTTGGGTACTTTGTTACTCCAGTCAGTCTGCAGCTGGGGCAGCTATAATGGACCAACATTTTGCTTTAATTCCAATGGCCTTGCTCGTCTCCAAATGCCTTTCAAATTCTACTGTGTCTCCAAGGAGGCAGATAAATAATAAATAAGATACTTCATCACACACATCACTTGTAAAATGTGGATATCCTGTCTGCCATAAGTAGAGGATGGGGAAAATGATGCACTGCACTACAGGGAAAGGAACTGGTTTTTTTTAATTGGTATTTTTATTGGTTTCATTATAGAATGAAGTACATACAACGTTGGCCACAGTAGTATCATAAGTAAGCATATCGGTAGAACGGATTACAACAGCACAAAAGACCAATAATGTTCAAAAGCATAAATCAGACTTTCAGGGAATTTCAATAATACTATTACATTGTTAGGTAGATTATCATCTTGCATGGATCATTGCACGTCGCTGATCAAAGGCTTGCGTGAGGATCTATCCCCACTCAATGACCCAACTGGTGTGGCCCGGTCTCCAACTCATGTGCCTCTCAGTGGCCTCTGTTCCTGCCTCTTGTGACTGTGCCTCGTTGTCACAGTCCGTAGACCCATTCTTACATCGTTTGTTTTACTCAAAATGTAGGTCTGGTACGGTCCCCAATAATTCCTGGGCCGGTTTCTGAGGGGAAGCAATTTGCTATATATATATCGGTCTGCGTATTACAGTACAGCATGTCCGCATGCCAGTCTTTAACGCTTCGATGTGGGCCTCTCATCCAGCGTAGCGCTACCCTGTGCTTAGCTAGTAAGAGTCCGATAGCCAACAATGGATGCACATTTTTCTCCATGAAAAGATCCCACCCAAGAAGTGCCATCTTTGGGTCTGTTTCTAAATCTGCACTAATTATAGTACCCAACTCCTGGAACACTTTATTCCAATATGTGTATATCCCCGGGCATTGGCAAGCTAAGGGCCAGAAACCTGCAGAAACCAGAGTGGCAAGTGCCTCCATAGCTTGCGGCTCCACCAGATCATTGCCAATAAGGGCACGCCAAGTGTGCCTGGTTCTGTAGTAATGAAATAATGCTGTGCCCCCAGGCTGTGTGTCTGGTTGTTGTAACTCTTCCCAGCTTGCTAACAAACCGTTTTTGAAAAAATTCCCCATCGTAATAATACCTATAATTTGCAATGCCTGTCTTGCTCCCCCATCTTGGCCTAATGGGAACCACATACACCATTTGAGGGGCATCTTCGGCACATATAGGAAGGCGCCTGCTTGCTTATGCAGTAGTGCTTGCCAGGCTTGTGAATTTACAGCTATAGAATAAAAGACTGGCATTCACCTAGGGGCTGGATCAACAAGCCTTTGGGGGTAGAGAGAAAGGTTCTGCCGAAGTCCACTCCAGGTACAAAAACGACGTGTCGCGAGGGCCAATCATCCAATAGTGTGCGAATATGCTATTCGCTGCTCTGAAGTACTTCTCTAAATCAGGAGCTCCCAGCCCTCCTAACTCATAAGGTAAGGTAAGTGAATCCCACCTATTGCGTGCCTGTTTACCAGCCCAAGCAAGCCATATCAGTTGTGTGCACAATCATTTAAATAGTTATTTCGGCAGCAGCATAGGAATGTTTGGAACAAGAAGAGGGAGCGTGGTAGAATCACCGTTTTCATGATAGAAATTCTTCCCATCAATGAGAGTGGGAGGTTAACCCACTTATCTATATTATCAGTTAGTGGTTGTGCAGCCTTACCATAATTTTACCGCATTACTATTGCTGGGTCAATATGGAATTGAATGCCTAAGTATCGAACCGCCTTAGTGGTCCAGTGCAGTGGGAACTCCATAGTCAGTTCCGTGGTAGTGGGAGTAAGTGGAAATATGATGGATTTATCCCAGTTTATGCACAGCTCCGAGTGACCCCGAACTGCACCACCTCTTGCAGTATTGGAGACAAATTGACTTCTGGATTATGAACAGATAATAAGGTGTCGTCTGCATAGGCCGAAATACTTAGTGTGTACTCGGGAAATCTCAGTCCTCTGTGTGCGTGATAGTCTCGAATGGCACAGGCCAGTGGCTCGGCAACCATCGGGTATAGCAGAGGGGACAGGGGGCAGCCTAGGCGCGTTCCCTGGGTGATGGTAAATGACTGGGAAACTTCGTCTCTGATACGCACTGTAACTATGGGTGAAGTGTATAATACTGCCACTAATCAGAGGAATATTCCCCAATTCCTATCTCGTGGAGCACCGCAAACATAAAACTCCACTCCACAGAGTCGAATGCCTTTTCTGCATCGAGAAAGACCGCAGCTGCCTTTATTTCCGTGTTCAAAATTTGTGCCGTACCAAAGAAAGCCCTCAGATTCTGAGACTCAGGACAAACCCCGCCTGTTCTGATCCGATAACCCCTGGTAGAAGTAGAGCCAATTTCTTAGCCAGAATTTTTGCATAGAGCTTGGCATTGACATTAAGCAGGGATAAGGGCCTGTATCAGGAGCAATTACTCAGAGATGTTCCCGGTTTTAATAGAGCAACAATAATTGCTTTACTCATTGAGGGTGGCATAATGCCCAACACCACCATCTCCTCAAAAAGCTTTTCCAGATGGGAAATCAGTAGGTCTTGAAATTCTTTATTGAAGACTACCGTGAGCCCATCCACCCCCGGTGCCTTACCGGCTGCCATTCCGCTCAATACCTCTCGTATCTCGTCAGTTGTTAGAGGCTCCATCAGGTGCTCCCTTTGTTCAGTTACTAACCATGGCATTTTTATATTTGATAGGTATTCCTCTAGTGCTTCCCTGTCAGTAGGGGTGTTAGATGTATACAATTTTTGGTAATGATCTTAAAGATGGGCTGTCATTCCCTCTGGAGTGCGTAACGGGCAACCATTCTCATCGATCATGCCCACCATACTATCTATGTCCCTCTTGGGCCACAATACCATCTATGTCCCTCTGGGTCTAATATACAATTAAAATCGCCCCCCCATACTTGTGAAAGACCCTTTCATTGTACTAATTTGGCGACAATGAAGTATAGAGTTGGGGATTGTCATAGTTGGGGTCATACACACCCACCAGACGAAACTTCAAGTCGACCTGTTTGCAAAGATCTACTCTGTGGGTCCTTTAATAACCCCATCATCTGCACACCCACCTTTTTATCTACCCATATCAGGACCACCCTGGCATGGGAAGTGTAGTCTGCAGAGTGGCATATCCCCTGTGACTTACGTTGCACTTCCCCACTACCGTTCTTGGGTAAAATGTGTCCCTTGCAGGATTGAAATAGCTACTGAGTGCCTTGTCAAGTAAGCACACTCTTCTAATCTTTCTGCTATCATTTAAGCCACAGACATTCCATGTCATGAGTTGGAGAACCTTTCCGGTCTCATTTTCCGCAGCCATGTAGCAGGATTAACCTCTTCTGTAAGCAAATCTCCCTCCCTTTCACTTAATATGGCTCCCTCGAGCCACACGAGCTGACGAGCTTAGGTTACGCACCTACGCGCAGTGAGAGGTACCAGACCCGATAATACTTGGCAGCCTGCACAGCAAACCCCGTAAAACTGCCTATACTCTGCTGATGGAGGACAATAATCCTGAAACACCGGTGTCCAGAGTTGGCCTGCAACTTTGCCTTTACACTTCAGAATCTACGAAAAGCGCACACGCTTCAAAGAACTGCATTTACCATGATGCTCATTAGGTATACCCGCTGGTGGGTGGAGTAGAGTGCGACCTATGGACTTTCACTTAATATGGCTCCCTCGAGCCACACAAGCTGACGAGCTCAGGTTACGCACCTACGCGCCGTGAGAGGTACCAGACCCGATAATACTTGGCAGTCTGCACTGCAAACCCCGAAAAACTGCCTATACTCTGCTGATGAAGGACAATAATCCTGAAACACCAGTGTCCAGAGTTGGCCTGCAACTTTGCCTTTACACTTCAGATTCTACGAAAAGCACACACGCTTCAAAGAACTGCATTTACCATGATGCTCATGGGGTATACCCGCTGGTGGGTGAAGTAGAGTGCGACCTATGGACCTTCCCTGCCTATAGTACCCTGTATGTAACCGCTGTTGCTTATGTACAGCCATGCCCACACCCTTACTCATAGAACTAACATTCCCTCCCACGCCAAGAAAACCCACAACTGTTGCAGCTTTCTGTTCTCTATCCCCCTCTCCGTCCCTGAAAACAAATAAAAACCCCAAAGAAATGATTGCTAATGGTGTGATACACTTGGTTGCAGATGTTGTCATCTTATCCAACTCCCTACACCACCTTATTTGCATTTATTGTCTCTTTCAACTTGTGTCAAATAACCCTGTAAGAGGTTGCATACTGCGTTCTATGCGCCCTGTTAATCCAGGCCCACATCAATCAATCCCCTTATTGTTCTAGACCGTTTATCTAGTCTTCCCCAGGACGCAGCAGAGTCTACGATTGTCAGCTATCTCTATGCGGCCGTACTCCCATGTTACCATCAACGTCTCTTTCTGTCCACACGTTATTCATCTTGGCTCTGCACAAACAGTCACTGTTCTGTGTTTTGCTCATCTAGTGCACTTGGAGAGACCTCCACACTTGATTGAGAGGCACCTGGTGAATTCTGTCATTTTCAACGTTGTTCTTTGTCTTTGATGAAGTGTAGTACAGCGTTAGGGTCAGTGAAGAAAAGTGTTTCACCATCCATCTTAACCCTCAGTTTAGCAGGATACAGCATACTGTATTCCAGGTTTAAGTCTCGAAGTTTCTTTTTCACTTGGATGAAGAGCATACGTGCTTCTTGTACTTGCATGGTGAAGTCGGGAAACAGAGATATTTCTGCACCCCCAGTTCTCAAGCTCTTCGTAATGCCGCATCGCAGTCCCTCTAATTCAGCAATCTTGCTAATATAGGCCGGAGGAGAGCTGCTGGTATTGGCCTGGGCGCCAGGGAACGATGCGCTTGTTCTACTATTAGTATCTCGGAGAAGGTGTTCCGGCCCAGCAAGGTAATAAGTAACCGCTCCACATACTGCTCCATGTTGCCGATATTGGTCAGCAATTCCCAAAATGCAGACGTTATTCCGCCTAGATCTCGCTTTGAGGTCTTTGGCCTTTGCCTGCAGTGTCTGCAAGATTTTTTCCCTCTCTTTATCAGTCTCCGCCTCTGCTCTGACAACATCCTCAATATCTGATATACGCTGTTCCACTGCATCGAGTCTACCGCCATGTTTGTCTAACCTCTCCGACATCCTGTCCATGTGGAACGATAGCGCATCTATTTTGCTGTCTATCTTTGAGAGGCTTTGTTGGATAGCGCAGAGAGCCTGTTTCATATCTATGTCTTCACCCGCCTCTGGATTTTCAGAGGTGGAACTTTGTTCAACAGGTGTGGCTTCTTTAGACCTAGGGGTTTTACGTCAGTCAAATTGCAGCTTGGGTTGTAGCTTATCTGTTTTCCCCATAGTGCAGGGATGCATGCGATCCGGGCTTTCCTATCCAGGGTTTTCGCTGAAACAATTCAGTGCCTGCACGTGTGAGTAATATGCTCAGGATCCCAGTATGAGGTTTGGTCTCAGCCCCTCTCCTCTATACAGTTTTGGTAAGCACCCTAATTATGCCTCTTGTGTTTGGTAGTGTGGGGTCACGTAACTATCTTGATTATACTTTTAGCAGCCCCCACTGTAATCTTCTCCCACACTCAAGGGTGAAATGGGTATTCAGGCCAGTGATGAACTGATCCTCCCCCACGCCACTGACTCTCTCGAGAACATGCTCTTGGGTCTCTCAGGTGCCTATTGTGCCCACTGGTGTCATACGCTCTTCCAGGAGCTTCCAACAGGAACTTTAATCGTGCTCTATCGCACGCAGGCCCGCATCTGCTTGGATCTCGGTGTAGCGTGCTCCACAAAGCCCCCTCACCTTGCTTTCCCGGTGAATGTAAGTGCCTGTGCTCGCGCTGTGTTCTAAGGCTTCCTCTCTTCAGCTGTCTGGCTGCTGACAGGATCAGGCCACTTACTGAACTCTCTGTGTCCCCTGTAGTGTGAATTCACGCTTACCGCTTTGGTGGGTGTTGTTTCAGGTTCTCTTGCTCGTATTTGCACATTACTCTGTCACCGTGCCACCCCTGGTACATCTCCCACCATATCGCGGCGTATGTCGATGTTGCGCCAGCCTCTCCACTACGATCGCTCGCGTGTCTCACCACTTCTCTACACAGAGCCGCTATCTCAGTTCCTGCATGACCGGTTGCAATGCGTGGCTGCCGGCATGGTCCAAGGGCCTCGTACACCTCCGTACTTGAGGTGCGCCACTGCCAATATCTCCCGTTCGGCTGCCTAAATTTGGAAGATGACGGGTGCGCTTAGTAGCTCTAGTCAGCTGCAACCTAATTCCCCATCACAGTGTCGTATCCAGCAGGATTTGTTCAAGGATTATGGAGGATATTTGATAGTGATCGGGAGAGCTGCCTCAAGACGCGGCCATCTTGAAGTCAGACAAGCTCCACCCCCCATATATAGATTGTTTTTAGCACATTCGTCACCGAGTATCCCATCCATCAGCTAAACTTGAAATCAGGTGCTTAGTCCCACTTTATTCCCTGGCCTCACGCTCCACCACAAATTATATCCCAAAAATGAATTTGCTTGGCAGCAAGGACAGAAAACTTAACACACTCTGCTGCAGGATAAGCTAGAGGGATTAGGCATTTGTAGGTAGAGCTTTGTGTTATAACTAGTTGGTACATTCTGTCCACCCCTGTTCCCTGACCTACCTTGGTACCTTCCTCATGAAGCTGTGGATAGAATGTTGGGAAGAACCCTCAGTGAGGAGAGTGGATGGCCAAATAAAGAAGTCATTATTAAGCTCGTGTCCTACCTCTTCTTTACTTCACACTTCCAACACTGGCGACGGACCTGTGCAGGGGACAGTTGTTGGCCATCTCCCCTTTGAGTACTCTCTCCCCACGGTAGCGCTCCTTGGTGAGGAATTATGGACAGAGATCGCTCCCTCTAAGGTACACTGCGTGCAATCTTGTATTCTGGTGTTACTTTTATGAGAGGGGTTGTGACAGGGAAGCGCTGAATAATACATCTTCCTGCTGGGGTCAACAGTGTGTTTTGGCCCCGTATTAAATTGATGTCACATGAAGAAAAGAAGTGATATGTAGAGTTGGTCGTTCATTTTGGTGCTCCACCGTCATTTTGGAACTGGTTCTTCACATCTTATGCCTCAGGTTTTGAACAGGAAGGAGACTCTATAGCCATTGGGTTACAGTAAGAATTCTTTGGAAAAGTGTGACTGGTTGCTCGTCCTTCATTTAATAACCATTCCATTTACAGTTATCAAAAAATGCTGTCACAATAGGTATTCATAGTGTGCTGTTTTCTCATTTAGCATATTTAACTTTTGTATGTTCCATCATAGGTACTATATAAGGGCTACTGTTAGTTCACCATGGCAGCTGCAAGCATGAATCAACCACCCCCTTTTTTGAATGACATAGGGGAACCTGAAATAAGCTGGAAGGAATGGGTGAAACTCTTTGAGTCTTACCTTATAGCTATTGGGGGGCAAAGGTTCAATTCTATTAGGAAGCAACACATATTACTCCACAATCTGGGGGTGCAAGGGCGCAAGGTATATGAAAATTTACCTATACCTGAGCAGGATGCTAATGCAGTGGGTGAAGTGGATGTGTTTGTACAGACTATGGAAAAATTAGAGAAACATTTTGGGGATAGAATCAATGTAGTCCTGGAGCGTCATACATTCTTTAAAAGATGTCAAGGGAAGCAGGAGTCAGTACAAAACTATATTGCAGTCTTGTGGGGGTTGACCCAATTATGTGAATTTGGGGATCTCACTGACTCCCTGATAAGAGACCAATTGGTGAGATGTACTAATAATCCACGCATTCAAGAGAAGTTGCTGGCTAAAAATCCAAGTTTGAAAGAGGCTGTTGAAATAGCGAAGTCAGTGGAGCATACCGCTAGATGTGTCAAAGAAATGAGGCCTGAAGGTGAAGTTGTAGCTACTATAAGTGATACTGAAGAAAGTGTAGATGTATACAAAATAAGGTATAAAGATAATTCTAATACTAAGATAGAGCACAGGGAGAAAGGTCCTAAATGTTACCGTTGTGGCAGTAATAACCACTTTGCCACTTATTTCCAATGTCCTGCAAAATATGTTACTTGCAAGAAATGCAATAGGAAAGGGCATTTTGCCAGGGTGTGCCGTGATGGTGAGTTACACTTAAGAGACAATGATAGAGGAACTGAAAGGGGATCTAACAGAGAAGTAAAATGTATTGAGCAAAAAATGGAAAAGTTTATTTTGCAAGTAAAAGATGTTGATGATTCTGTAAACTTCATTTACCCAAAATGTGATGTACTTATTGATGATGAATGCATAGAAATGTTCGCTGATTCATGTTCCCCTTTCACTTTGATCAATAAGGATGATTATGTTGCCATGGAGGGTAATAAGATGAGTGATCTTAAGAATCCTGATATTTCTCCTTCAGGTTACAACAAGGGCAGTATACCTATGCTGGGAATGAAGGATGTGCGGATTCAATTTAAAGATAGGAAAACCTATGGCACAGTTTATGTGGTCAAGTCAGGTTCCAATCTGTTGGGGTGGGTTCACCAGAAGGAGCTGGGAATCATTTTAGACCCTAATAGTCCTGAGCAAGTTTTGCTAACTGCGAATTTTCCAGGTAGTGAAAAGATTTGTGATGAGTTCTACCCCCTGTTCAAAGAGGAGTTAGGTTGTCTGCACAATTTTCAGCATAAGATCAAGCTTAAATCTAATGCCAAACCGGTAGTGCATGGCCTGCGCACTGTGCCTCTCAAATTGAAAGAACCTCTAGAAAAGGAGTTGCGTAAGTTGTGTGATCTAGATATAATTCAGCCGGTGAGTTGTTCTGAGTGGTTGGCCCCTATTGTTCTTGCAGCCAAATCCAATGGGGAGGGTATCCGCCTCTGTGTGGATTTACGCAGCCTAAATGATTGTATCTGGGTGGAAAGACACCCGTTGCCAGTTATAAATGAGATGCTTAGTACCATGGGCCCTGCTAAATATTTCAGTGTCATAGACTTATCCATGGCGTACCACCAGATAGAGCTTCATCCGGATTCAAGGCCACTCACAGCGTTTATTACGCCGTTTGGAGCTTTCATGTTCAAAAGAATGCCGTTTGGGCTTGCGTCAGCGGCAGCCATATTCCAAAGAGTCATGCAAAAGATCCTTGAAGGAGTGGAGCACACCATGTGTTTCCAAGATGACATTTTAGTTTATGGTAAAGACTCTGAAGAACATGATACCGTTCTAAAGCAAGTGTTCAAGAAACTGATGGATGCAGGGCTTACTGTAAAAAAGGAAAAGTGCAAGATCAAAGTGAAACAAGTGGAATACCTGGGACATTCCATTACAGAACAAGGTTTCAGACCAAAAGGCAGTTTAATTCGTGCTGTGAAAGAGGCTCCGAGCCCACGTAACAAAGATGAACTAAAATCCTTTTTAGGGCTCATGGAGTACATGTCGAAGTACGTGGACAATTTTGCAACAAAGTGTGAAACAATGAGGGAAATGTTAAAAAAAGACAAGGATTTTGTCTGGAATGAAGAGCAAGAGGCTGTAGCCAATGCACTTAAAGAAGATCTAATTAATTCTCCAGCACTCAGTACCTTTGATCCTACAAAGAAAACCATTCTCGCCACTGACGCATCAAACTATGGGTTGGGCGCCACTTTAGTCCAGAAGGATGGTAACGAAGAAAAAGTGGTTGCCTATGCATCTAGAAGTCTTTCTTCTCCAGAAAAAAACTACTCAGTAATTGAACGTGAGGCTCTGGCATGTTTTTGGGCGGTCAGACATTTTAAATTTTTTCTATGGGGGTTGAGATTCACTATAAGAACGGATCACAAGCCCCTCATATATGTATTTTCTGTGAAAGGCCTGGAAAACTGTACTCCACGTATCAGTAGGTGGATCTTAGGTCTTGAACATTATAATTTCAAGGTTGAACATGTGCCAGGCAAAGAAAATACCATTGCCGATTTCCTTTCGAGATTGCCGTTGCCAGAGGAAGAAGGACCTGAGGAGGCTCTGGACAGCCCTATAATGATGATGAGTTTTCCTGCCATCACAGAGGAAGAGTGGGAAGACAGTATCAGTAAAGACAATGAACTTAAGATGTTGATGGAGCAGATCAAAGGAGGATGGCCGAATAAGAAAAGAGATGTTGGTGCAGAATTGGAAGAATTTTGGGAAGTACGTAACGAATTAAGTGCTATTGGAGGAAAAGTGTACCGGAATAACAGAATAATTCCGCCAAAGGAATTACGGAAGAGAGTCATCGACTTGGCGCATGAAGGTCATCTTGGACGCAGTGCTACGAAAGCTAGAGTAAGAATGAATTTCTGGTTTCCCAAAATGGATAACATGACTGAAGAAGCTGTAAAAGAATGTGGAGCGTGCGCCAAGAGCGACAAGTCAAAAATTATACACAAAGCACCACTTTCTCCAGTAGAAGTTCCGATCAAGCCCTGGAGCAAATTGGCTTTAGACATCATTGGACCCATGCAAATGCTAGGTGTGCAAAGAAAGTTCATGTTGGTTCTGGTTGACTACACCTCCCACTGGGTGAAACAAAAGTTTGTGCACAACATTAACACCAGAACAGTGATTCAATTTTTGAATGAGGTGTTTTGTGAGGAAGGTTTACCTTCCACGTTAATCACAGACAACGGGGTACAATTCACCTCTGAAGAAATGAAAAGTGTTTCTGGAGACTTCTGGAATTAAACATGAGACCACTGCTCTCTACTGTCCCAAAGCAAATGGCATGGTGGAGAGAGCTAACAGGATCATCAAAGAAAATATTCAGCTAGCCTTGGTTAATAGACAAGATGTTGAGGATTGTCTGAGAGAATGTCTATGGGCCTATCACACAGCACCCAACAAAATCACAGGGGTCTCTCCTTTCGTGTCTTTACGCGGAAGGGAGCCTAGTACCAAGCTTAATCCCTGTTGGTTAAAAGGTGGGGATGTCAGTGATGTTGATTGGGAGGGGGCAGGTGAGAAAGTTAAACAGCATCAGGCGAAATATAAACAGTGGTATGATAATAAACATGGTGTGAAGTCCCAAACATGAAAAGTAGGAGACATGGTGCAAGCCAGAAGGAATTTTAAATTAGGGTCAGACATCAGCAAGTTCTATTCTCCCAGTAGGATTGTTAAAGTGTTAAAAAATGTTGTACAATTTGAAAATGGTCAATGGTGGAGTTTTGATCACATTGTAAAAGTACAGCCATAATCCAGGTTGTGTCTGAAAGACTATATTGTTTTATGCCTTTGTTTACCATTTCCTATTTTCTTTATAGGAAGGGAGATGTGTTATAACTAGTTGGTACATTCTGTCCACCCCTGTTCCCTGACCTACCTTGGTACCTTCCTCATGAAGCTGTGGATAGAATGTTGGGAAGAACCCTCAGTGAGGAGAGTGGATGGCCAAATAAAGAAGTCATTATTAAGCTCGTGTCCTACCTCTTCTTTACTTCACACTTCCAACACTTTCACTATAGAATAGTGGGGTGACATTGATCATCATCATGGCCCTAAGCTTTGGCTTATTCAGTCACTGTAGTTGACAAAAGTTGAAAGGCAGAAATTTGAACGGGCGTAAATCTGTTATTGAAACCATGAAATATATTTATGAACTACTTCACATGGCCACATGCCATGAATGGATTTTTCAATTTTTTGGAAGGCTGGGACAGAACTTAGGAAGGAATAAAGGAGTGAAGTACTAAGAGGTGACTGAATGGACGAGAGTGCAGTGCATTGAAAGCTGTGTAAATGCTATATTAACTGAAGCCGAGGCACATTGCAGAGCCAAAACTGCAGTCACAATGCTGCACTAAGGTAATGGGTGGTGAAATGCCATGTGCAGGGAGGGAGGGAGGTGATAAATGATGGTGGGTGCGTAACAGGCACCCATTCTCATCGGTCAATAAAGCGTACGCGAAAATATTTTGACAGGCGAACACAGTAACATTGTACATTTCTAAACCAGATCGCCTATAGAACTGGTATCAACTATTGAGTTGCCCATACTAATCCTAAAACCCCTATTCCAAATTCCCTTAACAAAACTACATTTGGAACTAATGAACTGCAATGAATGATCTTTGATTCTGTTTCTCAACCCCCTTGATGGAGCAACTCAGTCTTCCTTTTTTTGCACTGCATAGATGCATACAATACATCACTTTGAGATTGCTTCGGACTGTGTGAACTCCATTAAGAAAGTCACAGAGAACGCAAAGTCACTGATATCACTAATTCACTATCTTGGTGGTAGGAGGACAGAAGACTCTGCAATGGCTTCTTAACAAACCAGCCAAAGTGAGCGCTGACAAGTATCACTGAAACAGATTGGCTGCGTACGATATTGAGGTCTCACATGCTAAACTCAGATGCGCTAACACTGCTAAATGTGTTACATGCATCTAAAAACCCAATACAATCTGTTTAAAAAAAGTATGATTAGGTAGCGCTGAGCTCAAACTGGGTCACATAATATCCTTAATGTAAACTTAACTTACCTCTGACTGTGAGCAGCATGCTATTCGGAAAAAAATCTTAGCATTGTAGAACACAAATACAACAAATAATTACTCACTGAGCCCCGCAATCATCATGCCTAGCAGGTCGAGCAGGTCCTGCTCAAGGTCATTGATATCTGCCCAGTGGTCCGACAGCTGCAGTAGGGTGCAATGTAAGTGGGTGGTGTGGTACACACACCAGTGCACCCTCCCCAATGCTGCCAACGCTTCTGCGGGGGTTAACCGCTGCCAGACCTGCCGCCTGCTGCCATCATGAAGGGCAGGTGGCCTGCATGAATAAAACGAGTGCTGCCACCTCTGCCTCAAACAAAAATTGCATGAGGCTGCACCTCTTTGCCCCTTGGTGGCACCGATGACTGCAAGTTGTTCGGCTAGTCGTACGGTGCCTAGCACCACCTCTCCCCTGTTCACCCTGCTCTGCCATGGCACTGGGTGGGGAAAAAAAAAGAAATAGGAAAAGGAAGATAGTAAGGAAGAACTATAGAAGTAAAGGGAAGACTTTAAAAAAGTACAAAAAAGTCATGAAAAACAACAAAAAGATGACAAAAACGTAAAACACAAAGACACACATTGATGCAATAAATAAAAATGAGGGGTGGATACGTTATATAGGGGAAGGATTGAATAGAGTAAATATAGATTGAAAAAACAGACCCAGCCTCATGCACAGAACAGGAAACACAATGGTTTGCCCATCTGAAGCACCTGGTGCCGTTCACGTGTAGTGTCTGGCACGAGAACAGGCTTCATGCTATGTAAAATGTAAAAACATCATGCGAACGGCCACATCCCGCACCTCTGCATGCTCTCTGACCTCCATGAAGAAAAGCAGACTTTTTGCGACACTTTGCAGAACTCCATATAGCGTGACTCTGCGAGTTCTGCCCAGGCCTAGATACAACAGGACATGTTCTGTTGGCACTTCAAGACCTTTGACGAGATCTTACGATGAGCAAAATATTGCAGTGACACACTAGAAGCCATCAAGCCAAACAAAAGGGACTGATGGAAAGTTTCAGGATTACCCATACAAAGTTAGTACAGTCTGTGCGAAAAGCTTGGGTGTTAAGGATGTACGATAAGACCTTGCCAATAGGACAGAAGACATGCTAGAAGTTGCCATGCCATATGGAGTGAATGTACCAGTGCAAGGGAGAGGAAGGGGAAATGTGAATGGTAATGGCATCAATGCTTTAAAGAAAGTCACCCCTTGCCACATTTGCAACAAGGTCGGTCCTTGGATAGGTAGTACTGTTTTAACTCTGACCAAGTCCAAATCGATGCTCAAGTACCAAGCCCCATGATCCAGGAGGGATCTCCTTAAAACCACATACCCCCGGTAAGGCGTTAGAAGGGTGTGAGATCAGGTCTACCTCAAGCCTCGCAGTTACCCTCTCAGATCTAAAATGGAAACACATTCTTCCAGCTTCATGCAGCCCCTCACCAGAACTCATTTGCAACACCTGTTCCCCAAATTCTTTTCATGTTTGAGAGTCCTGTCAGACTCGGACAGTCCTAATGACGTTGCCTGAGGGGGGAGGAGGATCGCATGCTTGGTGCAGTTCTGGAAGTAGGTTTTAGTGGTCCCTACATGGAAGTGGAAGTCAATGGACATCCTATGTCCATTTTGATTGACACCAGACCCATTTGTTCAACCGTTAGGACAGTTGAGGTCCTGGACCTACCACTCTTGGGAAGAAGGTCCAAGTTGTAGGTATTACAAATCAGCAGGATACTAATCAGGTTTCAGCTCCTGTTCGAGTGAAGATAAGCACTATTCAATACCATTACGAGTTTGCAATTTAAGTCCTGTGAATTTGTTAGGAAAGGAGTTGCTTTGTAAACTCAACTGTGTGATCTATTGCACCCCGACAGCATAGAAATAGAGACCCCGGCACCAGACCCTGAATCCAAGTTAAAATCACAAGACTTTACAGTTACGTTGCACCCTGTCTTTTCCAAGGAGGGTTTACATCTCGATCTCAAAGAAACTGTGAGAGAGGAAGTATGGGATGTTATAGGAAGCAAGATAGGCCTAATAAAAATAAAAAAATCGCTGAAGTTACCCTTAGATCTTTCCTCAGACCTGACCATATAAGTTAACTCCGTAGGCCAAAGCCGGTATGACCCCAATCATTAAGGATGTGAGTAAACAGGGCATCTTGAGGAAGGTCATCAGGAGTCCACGCAACTCTCCAATTATTTCACTGCAGAAAGCTAAGAAGTAGAGAATAGTACAGTACCTCCAAAAATAAACAAAATATTCATTCCATGCAATCCTGTGGTACCGAATCCAGCCTTGATCATGTTCCAATTTACCTCAGAAGCTGAATGATTCACGGTCATTGATTTGTGTCAGACATTTTTTTCAATTCCCCTACATCAAGAGAGTCAATACTAGAGGTGGACAGAACTTGCGGAGTTTCACTCTACGGAATTCCCCAGTTACATGAAAACTCTGCGAGATTCCACGGAGTTCTGCTAACCAGCGGAATTATGCACGTTGTGCTGATTTTTAGCACCAGGAGCTCATTTCACTCAGAAAAATCAACGCTAATGGCTCCACGTGGCACGCCAGTGGGCGCTGCTTCTCGAGTTGATTTTGCAGCCGCTCGAGTAGATTTTCGACTTGAATGGCAGCTTTCTGACTGCAAATGGTCACAACTTCCCATATTGGGGAAATCTCGCTAGGTACCGTCCTAGCAATCAAAAATCACGCTAGGGGACGTCAAATCTCGCTCGCTAATTTACCATTTGTGAGCTGTGCATGAAAAAAACTCTGCCATGCGGCAGTTGGCAGACTTTGGCCGGAACTGCGTATTAAATACATAAGGTGGAATGGCAAAAACTCAGCTAACTCCACCGGTGGAGAGGAATTTATCGCCCACCCCTAGTCAATACACCTTCGCAATCTGGTTCCAAGCGATAACCCTTGTGTGGTGTCACACTCTTTAAGGCACAGAGTAAGGCCCTCATAATTCAATCAGACACTGAAGGAACGGGGCTTGGGAGGAACATGGCGGTAGGCTGACGCCGTCCGCGGGAGCTCCGGTCTGGTCGAGCGAGTCCCACTCCGTAATGCAGCCCTGAAAATCTTACCTACGGTGAGACGATGCTTGTAAAGCTTTCTTCCCTACATCCACTATATTAACAAAATCCTCTCATTCTTTCTTTGTATACCGCGACCTGTGTCTGCCTGCCCGGGTGATTGTGATTGAATCCGAGGATCCGTGGTTTGGAGTTCGGGAATCCGGCGCTAGGACTGCGGGGAAAACCACTGCCTTTCCCTCCTCTCCTCTCGATGGTAGTCGCGGCTGCCTCTGTATCAGTCGTATCGGCGGCTGTGAGAGGGAAAAACACCAGCATAGTGCCGCAAGGACGACAAGAGGGCGAAAACCAGCTGGAGTGCCGGAGAAGACTGTGGCGGAGGGCGAGGACAGCGCTTGCCAGAATCAGCCATCGTGCACCCTCAGGAGGGGACGCCGCACGGTCAGTGAAAGGTGGGAGGGGGTCCACGCCACGAGGCGCGCATGAAGCTGGTCCTTTCTTGGGAGATCATAACAGTGAGCACGATTTTGGTCTCTATCTCCGTCTGAGTGGTTCTTTTTGTGAGATATTAGGCTCTGTGACTCTCACTACCCCTATTCCTCTACAACTGGGGCTGCGGAGGGTAATGGGATCTGACATTTTGCAACTATCAAATATACTAAAAGCAGCCCTCCCCAGGGTGATAGAGACCACACTTCCCTTAGCACCGAGAAGTAGTAAGGGGGTGACACCTACACCTTCCCCCATAGTTCCTGCAGCGGTAGCTGTTAAAAATAGATAACAGCTCAGATCTAACTCGGACCTGCAAAAGACGGGACTTCTGACACCCAGTGTTACGGGGTGTCCCGGGGTCGCTGCCTACTCACCTAGGAAAGTAAGAGAGAAGAAGGTAAAGAATCCAAAAGTGGGGGAACCTAAGCGGAGATTACAAAGAAACTGTCCCCCGCAAGGAAAACCCACTCCCTCACTGAGATCCTTTTTTAAAATCATGGATCAAGCAACTGGCCCCAAGGGGGGCAATCTCCCCACCCTTTCATCCACTCCTATGTCTATCACCGATGCACAGACCCTGGCTTCTGGTACAACGCCTCAAACGGTAATTTCAAAAAATAGATATGCTGTCCTGGCATGTGATCCAGACATATCGGGGTTGGGGTCGCTCCCTGTAGTCGAGGGTGCATCCAACTTTCAAAGCCCTCAAACTCCTATAGCCCCAGTGGTTGATTCAATTGGTTTAGAGGCCATGGACCATGCAAAAGTTGGGGGTGGCCACAATCAGGAGTCAGCCTCAACCTCAAATTCTGACTCTTCGGGGGTCGGATTTTCACAACTGGAATCTCTTTTACATAGTCTGAGGGGGGACCTGCTAGCTAAGCTAGCATCCAAATTTGACATATCGGACGCCAATCAAAAAAGCATCCAGGATCAGTGCTCGAATATGGAAGCAAAATTGGACGATGTGTGCAAACGAACCAGCGCCTTAGAAGAAGAAGTCTCTGTGCTTTCGGGGGCTTCCCAGCGTCACGAGAGGGCCCTTGAAGATCTCAGAACGCAAAATAAAACTCTCCAGATGGTTGTCGAGAGGCTAGAGATCCATTCCCGAAGGAATAATTTAAAATTCCTAAAAATTCCAGAGGGGGTTGAGAATGGAGACGTTAAAGCGCTTATTTGTAAACTCCTTAGAGAGGGGGTTCTAAAGGACAGACCCGATATAAATCTTGAGGCCGAAATTCAACAAGCCCATAGAGACCCCTTTAGATTACACAAAGAGAGGAAAGCGCCTAGAAAGATCCTGGTGAATTTCCTTACTTACACAATAAAAGAGCTGATCTTGGGTAGAGCACTATCAGATATCACACTTCAGATAGACTCTGCTAAATATCTAATTTGGTCAGACGTAGGGAAGGCCACTGCTCAAAGACAATGGGAGTTGGGGAACAGAATGCCCGAGCTGAGAAGTATGGGCGCACAGGTGCAAATAAAATTCCCTGCATTCTTGAAAGTGGTTTGGAGGAATAAAACCCACAACTTCCTATCACCCCATGAAGTTGACTAATTTCTCCTGTTAATGAAAGAAAATCCCCAGTAGAATCTATTAGTGGAATCTGAATCTTGTAAGTAACTGGAGGAGAGAAATATATTGTCTCTGTAGACTGATCTCTCTTGTAACCACAGATTAAAGTAATTTAGGGGATACTTAACGAGAAATGGCGGGGTAGTGGTGGTATAGAATGAGCGAGGAAAGGGGGGAAAGGGATGTAGTTGTTTTCGGGATCTAGGGATGGAAAAAAAAATATATAAACATTTTAAGGACCCCGAAATAAAAACTTAAAAAAAAAAATAAAAAAAATGCACACTAGATTTATATTAGGTGTCTACTCTCCAAACTGGGATAACCTCGACCGGACTATGGGAGCCCCCAACTGGTGACAAGATCGCCATTAAAGGTATGGGGGGGTTCCTCGAGGGAGGTGGGCAGACAGTTGGGTGGCAGAGGGTAAAAAGGGAAAAAATATTCCTCATATACATATACATATTAAAGGATACAGTGGCAACAGAAGGGAGACGGGCCTCGATCCATTCGAGGAAATGTTGGTATGGCCTATATGACCAATAACAGAATAAAAATTATTAGTTGGAACGTCAACGGTCTGAGGGACAGAAGGAAAATATCTAGGGTTAATGAATATCTGTATAATTCTGGGCTCACGTGTGCCTACTTGAGGAAACCCATCTAGAGAGGCTAGAATGTGAGTCTGGATTGGGTAAATGTGGTTGGGTCCAAGATATTCTGTGTTCAGATCAAAGTGGTAGCACGAGAGGAGTGGCAATAGTGATCAGAACAAACGCCGGGATTAGAGTAGAGAAGTATGACACAGATCGTTAAGGGAGGTGGTTGGTGGCATCATTATCATGTCATAATACTCCATTTATATGTGCAGTCTACTATGGCCCTAATCAAGATGCCCCGGCGGCTCTCAAGAAGTTAAAAGCTACCCTGATGGAGTATGACGGGCCAGTCATCTTGGGAGGGGACTTTAATTTGATTCTTGATGAAAAATTGGACCGTACTTCCAGGGTTAAATTTACTCCCCCCAAAAATCCCGGGTTGAGCTTAAAAACATAATTAAAGATTTTAATCTTATAGATGTTTGGAGAACCAAAAATAGCTCTAAATTGGATTTTTCATTTTACGGCCGTAGATACGGACACCACTCCAGAATCGACTATTTCCTGCTAGATCAGTCACTCCTCCCCTCAGTAGGCACCATCTCCTATATGAAATCAAGAGAGAGAGTACCCCACTATCCCCAGGGAACAGGGTACAGTGACAATCAGTCAGAGAGAAATCGCTGGGTAAAACACTATCATGGACATGCAATATGTTTTCTCAAACCCTATCAGTCTAGGCATTTATACATTCTTTCTCCTGTAGTTACAATCCAGTCACTCCCAATACTCGTAAGTAGTTAATTTCCACACTAAAATTGAACGTTCACAATCTTTTTTATTAAAAAATATAAAATATACATGAAATAACTTAAAAATTCAAAGAAAGATCTTTGAACACATACAGTAGAAAGACAGAAGTTCATCAAAATTAATAAGTAATAGTTATAAGAAATAAAACAAATACTGTAACATTTGTCGAACTTAATACATCAGAGACATAACCGTATTAGAAGACTGATACAACACACAAAAATATAAAACACCCCCTGTACACTGTGGCCTTCAAATTCCTTCGCCACACTAATTATTGAGATCCAATGGTCCTCTCTTTATAAATCAATGGTGCAGTCAATAGTATCATTCATGTATGAGTATCTATCGCTCCCCAGACCCTATTTGGATTCTACATAAAAACATAAATGCGTCGACGCGTTTCGGTGCTGTGGGCACTTGATATCGTAGCACCTTCTTCAAGACTGCCGTTTCTTTGGGGTGGCGAAGGAATTTGAAGGCCACAGTGTACAGGGGGTGTTTTATATTTTTGTGTGTTGTATCAGTCTTCTAATACGGTTATGTCTCTGATGTATTAGGTTCGACAAATGTTACAGTATTTGTTTTATTGCTTATAACTATTACTTATTAATTTTGATGAACTTCTGTCTTTCTACTGTATGTGTTCAAAGATCTTTCTTTGAATTTTTAAGTTATTTCATGTATATTTTATATTTTTTAATAAAAAGATTGTGAACGTTCAATTTTAGTGTGGAAATTAACTACTTACGAGTATTGGGAGTGACTGGATTGTAACTACAGGAGAAAGAATGTATAAATGCCTAGACTGATAGGGTTTGAGAAAACATATTGCATGTCCATGATAGTGTTTTACCCAGGGATTTCTCTCTGACTGACCATCTCCTATATGCCAGCTATGCTATCAGATCATTCGATTGTCGAGCTAGTAATCCATCTTAAACAGAAGGAACTGCAGAGGAGGTGGACGCTAGATAGAGCTTTGCTCTTAGATGAGGAGGTGAGACAAGATCTACAGACTCAGACTGAGGAATTCATTAGATTTAATAACGGCTCAGCATCCCAACAGGTAATATGGGAGACACTTAAAGCCTTCCTGAGAGGCTCCCTGACGACCCGTATGATTAGACGGAACAAAGTGAGGAAAAAAAAGAATGAAGAAGATCTGCTCATGATCAAATTAAAAGAACAGGAGCTTCAGGTAGCTTCAGTAAAACATTTAAATACCATACCCAGCCTGCAAAAGGAGTTGGATAGCTTACGGGCCGACTACCAAGCAGGTCTAGATAAGGTTCTTAAAGATAAATGGGATACCAGCAAGTTGCGGAACTTCTCGTATGGGGAGAAATGTGGCCGTCTTCTTGCATGGAAATCCAGAGTGGATTGGTCCAGAAATCAGATTAATAGTTTATCCTTGCTAAGTACTGGTGCGGTCACCAATGATGCCGACTTAATCAGAGAGGAAGCTCAATCTTTTTTTCAAACATTATATACAGCCAATGCTAACTTCTGTCCGCAGAGGGCGGGCAACTGGCTAAGTAAAGTACAACTACCGTATCTATCTGAGAGCGACAAAATCTACCTCTCCTCCCACATCAGAGAAGGTGAAATTAGAACGCAGCTCATGAAAATGGCCAAAGGGAAGGCAGCTGGTCCCGATGGACTGCCAGTTGAAGTTTACAGGATAGTTTTGGATCAAATTCTACCCACTCTAACAACTCTTTTTAATAAAATCCTCCAAGGTTGTGAGAGGGCCCCAGACTCGTGGGCAGAAGCTACCGTCACTTTAATTCTGAAGCCACAAAAGGATCCATCTAAAATCGAGTCCTACAGACCGATATCTCTACTAAATACCGATTACAAAGTATTTGCAGGGGTTTTAGCAGCCTGATTAGCCAAAATAATTAAAACCATCATCCATCAAGATCAAAGGGGTTTCATTTCTGACAGGCAACTCAATGAGTTAACTTTTCAAGCCATCGCAGCGATTGATGTTGCAGTTAGCAAAAATCTCCCTCTGACATTGGTAGCGGTTGATGCCGCCAAGGCATTCGACCAAGTCGATTGGCTATATCTGTGGAAGGATCTAGTTGGCTTTGGTTTTCCAAATAACTATATAACAGCAATAAGATCTTTATATTCCTCACCGCGTGCAAAATTTTTAATTAATGGCTCACTCACCAACTGGGTTACTATTGCTCGCGGGACTAGACAGGGCTGCCCTTTATCGCCTTTGTTGTTTAATTTATATATTGAGCCCTTTGTTTGTTTGCTTAGATCTGATTTGACATTTAAACCCTTTAAGATAGCTGACTTGGAGTTAAAATTTGCGTTATACGCCGATGACTTACTTATGTTCACTCCAAACCCGAGAGATGCCCTTCCGAGATTAGTGGATCTAGCTGAGGAGTTCGGTGAGGTCTCGGGATATACCATCAATAAAGATAAAACCAAGATCATAGAATGGAACCAGGAAATAGGGACAGTGATAGCAAAGTCCAGAATGAGATATCTAGGGGTATACTTGTCTAAAAAAATCGAAGATATCCCAAAAATTAACTTAGAAAGAGTCTCAAAAGATGTTTGCGCCCTCCTCCAGAGATGGTCATCTCTCCCTTTAAACATCTTTGGGAGAGTAAATTTAATTAAGATGATCATCCTTCCAAAAATAACGTTCCTATTCAACTCTATCCCTTTATCATTCCACTCACCATCCATTAAAAAACTACAGGGTAAACTTGGGTATTTTATTTGGAACTCCAAATCACCAAGAATAGCTTGGAAAAAGCTTAGGAGGACCTTAAAAACAGGAGGGTTGGCCCTTCCTGACCTACTTGTCTATTGCCACACCTTTCATTTCAAAAACTTTAGACCACTTGCGGGTAAAATGATGTATAGTCTTTATGGTTATTATTTAATGCACTTTTGAAAGATATACCACAGGGTGCAGGTTACTACCTTTTCAAGTATGGGGATCCTAAGTTCTTTAAAAAAGTTAGACTCAAGACCTTGGAGGCTGCCTTAAGAAACTGGGTATTTATCAGACAGAGACTGGATATTCCCTACTATGCAGTGCAGGCCCCCATTTGGGAATCCCCAGGAACCCGGATCTGTCTTGACGACCAGCTATCTCGGCCCCTGAGGATGGCGGGGTTAGAATGCTGGGGGGACCTACAGGAAGATTCGCAACTTATAAGCTGGGAGGTTTTATCCAGTTTAAACGGAGGAACACTTACCAGATTTAAATATTACCAACTGTCTGGATGGTGGTCAACGAGATCATGGAATCTTAATAATCCTAACTCAAAATTCGATCTAATCTTTAAGAGCGGCAGGTGGAAAAATCAAATTTCATATTGGTACACTGCCATGTTAGATGCTGAAAACATCACAACGTCAGAGCTACAAAAACTTTGGAACAATGTATCAAACCCTGACTGCGAAATCTCGGAAGACCTGTGGACTGACTCTTTCACCATCCTGCAGGCAGTGGTTAAGCCCGCCGCACTGAAGCGAAATCATCTCTATACTATGTATAGAGCTTATATATCTCCTAAAAAATTAGTCACGTTTTCCAACTCAGAATACCACTGCCCAAGATGTAGACTTCTGGCCGCAGACGGTGGTCACTTGTTTGCTGTCTGTCCCGAGATAAGAGATTATTGGGCCAAGATCCAGGATTTTCTGAAAGATGTTCTTCAGGCACAGATGGTGATCACGACTAGTACTATTCTCTTTGGTTTGAGTCAGGGCTACAGTGTCAACGACCCCCACACAAGATTTATTTTTTTATGTAATGCTTCTTGCAAGGCGTGAGATATGCAGAGCATGGAAGGACCCGATTCCCCCTTCTTTTTCGAATTGTTTAGAAAACATCATCCTTACCAGTAAATCTGACATGGCATGCGACCCCACAAGTCTGGTTAAAACCTGGGCGCCCCTGGTGGTTTGGCAAGATAGGTAAAATCTGAAAGGTCTTCCTATGATTTATCCTGGGCCCTGTTGGTCTCCCGTATCTCCTAAGTAACACAGGGTGCCAGCTAAGGTGTGAACGGGAGTGGATTGGGAAAGCAGCGGCAATCTGAGGGACCTGGCACGTTCCGATACGATATTGGCCTTTAACATCAGGGTTCGATCAGACTGACCTAATCGGAAGGAATAGCCTAGTTTCCCTTCAGAAATTTCCAGATTGGTGTATGAGGAAAACCAAAAAGAAAAAAAGACACCGAAGGAACATTTTGAGACCTTAGAGTTACCGTGTAGTTCTACCTTGGTTCACAACTTTGATGATCTGCTTGTGGCATCGATGAAAAAATAATTTTGCCAATAAGACAACCTTGCTGAGAATGGGCACAAGGTTTCCCCAGAAAAAGTACAATACTGCCAGAAAGAGGTCAGATATTTGGGACATCAAACTGAGAAGGGAGCAAGAATAGTGTCTCTTAAGCACATTAAGAGTGGAGAGAAGTGAGAATGTTTTTGGGAATGGTTGGCTACTGCCGAAAGTGGATTCCTAATTTCTCCTTTGTTGCAAAGCCCTTAGAGCAGCTCAGGCACACTGATGTCAATGACCTGATACCAAAGGATGATGAGTGCATTGAAGCCTTCCAAGGACTCAAAGATTTGCTGTGTAGTTCACTCAATCGTTGAATACCAAACTTCAACAAAGAACTTGTTCTGTCATGAACATAAGGAGTCCACACTCGCAGTTACCCTTCACATGGTAGCCATAGCATTGTGTGCTTGTCAAAACAGTTGAGTGGTTAGCCTCAGTATTCAACAGACCAAGGGGGTAATGATGGGCCACCCACTCCTTTCCATGGTTCCTCACTGCATTGAGATCATCATGACTCGCACATGTATACAAACTTTGACAAATAGTCACCTAATCCATTATAAAAGAAGCATTCTGGCTGCAGAGAATGTGTCATTGAAACACTGTAGTACTCTCAACCCTGCTACTCTTTTGCCTACCCTGATGGAAGACAGCTAAAGTGAATTCATCCTCAATTGTGTTGAAGTAACCGATTTGTGCACCAAACCAAGACCAGACATATTTGATGTGCCCCTGGCCAAATCTGATCACACCCGGTTTGTTGATGGCTCTTGTTTGAGAGACAGCCATGGGGTTTTAAGAGCAGCCTATGCTGTCTGTACACTGAGTGGAGCAGTGGATGAATCCTACCTGTGTCATGTAATTTTTACACAAGAAGCTGAATTGATTGCCCTCACTAGAACCTGTTGCACCTCCGATGGACTGAGAGTGACTAGTTACACTGACAGCCAGTATGGGTTCGGAGTGGTGCAAGATTTTGGCCATCTGTCGTCACTGAGAGGATTCCTAGCCTCATGTGGTTCACTGATCCACAATTGGTTGTACATTTCAAACTTGTTAAACACACTACAATTACCAAGGAAAATAGCAGTTGTGAGATGTGCTGCACAAAGGAGTGGAGATGATTTTGTCACCAGAGGCAACCGATACACAGACGAAAATGCTTGACACTGTGCTCTTGAGTCCAACTTATTGTATTTGGATGAGCCATGTAGTGCAGAGGGAGAAACAATCTCAAATATGCTATTGAATACAGTGCATATCGAGAGAACTGCAGCACAAAGCCTCTGAAATTGAAAAAGCTAAATGGGAAGAGGCAGGATGTGTGAGGGATAACAGCGATATTTGGGTGTCAAGGGAGGGAAAACAGGTTCTGCCCAACTCCAAATTACCTACCATGGAGAGGCATATATCCATATACATGGACTCACCTATATTGGTCGAAATGGAAGTTATTTTTAGTTTTTTTTTAATATTCCATACAGTAGATTACAATGTAAATAACTTAAATTCCTGGACAAAGTCCTCCATCCCCAAGTCCTGAAACAATTGTCAATGTGTGTTACAAGCAGTGGAAATCAAACAACCAAAATAATTAGTTATCAATTAGAAAAATATATAAAAAGAAAAAAGAAAAATTCCTACTTAAGGAAAAGCCATGATGTCAAAAGTGAGACAAAAACCAAAGGCAAATAGGAGGAGAGAAAGAGGGGTAGTCCAAATGGGTGGGGGAAAGCAGGGGGGAAAGGAGGGCAGGGAGAAATGGGAGACGGGAGGCAGAGAGAGGTAAATACAATACAAAAACATTACTTTGCTTCCTGTACATTCAATGTACTAAGCCACCTAGTTAGGGGATCCCAAATCTCTAACCCCTTTTTTTTCGCAACCCTACCTTTTCTGGCATATTTAGCCTCCTCAAGTTTATAAGTGGTAAGCAATCGAGCCTGCCATTGAGCAAATGAGGGAGGGTTTGGGTCCTTCCAATATGAGGCAATACATATCCGGAGGATAGTCATAGCCACAAACAGCAGGGCTCCCCCTGATTTCAAATTAATCATGTCATTTAATCCTAGCACTACAGTAGCAGGTGTCAATTGGATGTCTTGTAGAAAGACTCCACTAATAAACCGTTGCACCTTTTCAAATAATGGGACCAATTTTGAGCATGTGGCAAACATGTGTACTGAGTCTGCAATGTACTCAGCACATCTCGGGCAAGTTGTTCGCTACCAGTATCCCCATTTGGCCACTCTGCTAGTTGTTATGTATAAGAAAAATCCTAATTTGAAAATTTGAGCTTGCAGCTTTGATGACAATAGGTGGGTTTGTGCAAGGCTTAGGGCATGACAAAAGGTGTTAGGTGGCACGTTCAGTTTCAGCTGCCACTTTTCATCCATTTTACTAATATCGTCAGGCCTCCGTTCATTTAGCATTATATAGATACTTCCGATCCGTGGTATACTGGGCTTTAAAATTTTATCGAAAAGGTCTATCTTAGCGAACCCTGCTGGACCGCCGGTCTTGTTTGTTAGGTATCGTATGATGGCATTATACAGAAATAGCTGACTATTGCCAAGATCATACAGAGTTTTAAGAGTACTAAAAGGCCAAATGCCTTCTGAAGTTATCACATCTCCCAATTTAAAAAAAAACGGCTTGAAACCATTGTGGAAGATATGCATTTTGAAAAATGAGTGGTAAATTATTATTATTCCTGGTGGGGGTGTAGTAATTTAATTTGGCAAGTCCAAATAGCTTACGTATATTAAAGAATACTCTATAAGCATTCATCAAAGTCTTAAATCTGACCCTTTTGTAATAACAATATTCCAACTGACGCCAAAGCATCCCCTTACACTTTCTCCTAGTTGTATTGTATAGGGGGACGGGAGACCTGAGGGGTTCTCAGGGGGGAAATCATGCAATAGCTCAGAACTATATTGCAGAATGGTAGCACAATATTATAGTTTTATATTATGGAGAGCCCACCCTCCTCTCTCTCTCTGGGTAATGAGAGAAATTTAAAAGCTCGTCTTGGCTGTGCATAAGCTCAGATGAACTGAGAGAAAATTTGATCGAATATATGCAGTATTGTATTGTTAAATTCTAACAGGATTTTCCTAAAGAAGTATAATAATTTGGGGAAAAACTTGGTCAGTGTCAGTGCCAAACCTACTCCCCGCTACTATTTCAGGAGTAGGTTAAATTTTTTAATCAAAAGGTCGATATAAAAAGCAAATAGCAGTGGGGAGCAAGGGCACCCTTATCTTGTTCCACGTGTTATCCCTATCTGCTCTGTCAGGTGTCCGTTGATTGAAATTCTGGCAGTGGGGTCCTGATATAAAGCCTGCAATGCCAGCAGAATCCTGGGACTGAAACCAATCTGCCTCATGACCCCCCATAAGTATTGCCAGGAGACCCGATCAAACGCTTTTTCAGCATCCAAGAGTATTAGTGCGATCGGATCTCCTGTTACCTTAGCGGCATCAAATAGGGTAATGGTCCGACGAACATTTTCCGCAGTGCTCTTTTTTGGTATAAATCCATTGGTCCAACTTGGTCATCTTTAAAACATTGCATCTCCCTACTATTGTCAAGTGCAAATTGTTGATTCTTTTAAGTGACTTTTTCATATCAACTGCTAGCGGGGTCAAGATTTCTTTAACAATTAGATCTAAATTGGAAACTATATTGACCTCTAGGTATTTGGCCTTCTGAATTACTCTATTGTCGTCCCAATTTATGTTCTTGTTTAAAACAATCTGAGTTTTTGTTTTATTGAGGGCATAACCGGATATCTTCCCAAATTCTTGGGCCTCTTGTTGCATAGCATTAATGGCCCTTTCTGGTTCTGGAGTTATTAAAGCAAGATCATCAGCATAAACCGTGATCTTCGTGTCAGTGCCAAACCTACTCCCCGCTACTATTTCAGGATTAGGTTCAATTTTTTTAATCAAAAGGTTGATATAAAAAGCAAATAGCAGTGGGGAGCAAGGGCACCCGTATCTTGTTCCACGTGTTATCCCTATCTGCTCTGTCAGGTGTCCGCTGATTGAAATTCTGGCAGTGGGGTCCTGATATAAAGCCTGCAATGCCAGCAGAATCCTGGGACCGAAACCAATCTGCCTCATGACCCCCCATAAGTATTGCCAGGAGACCCGATCAAACGCTTTTTCAGCATCCAAGAGTATTAGTGCGATCGGATCTCCTGTTACCTTAGCGGCATCAAATAGGGTAATGGTCCGACGAACATGTTCCGCAATGCTCTTTTTTGGTAAAGCTAGGAGCTCAATATTTGAAGATATTTGAAGATAATCTGGACGCGATAATTTTAGAGAATATTTTAGAGTCGGTGTTGATGAGAGTTATTGCTCTGTATGAAGACATTTCCAGAGAAGGTTTATCTTTTTTTGAGGAATATTACGATTTTTGCCGTGGACCAAGAACGAGGTGGAGAAGACCCATTAAAAATGGAGGTAACTACATTTGTAAAAAGATCTTTCATTTGCTGCGAAAAGATGTTATAGAATTCTACTGGAATACAATCCTCTCCAGCGAATTTGCTATCTGGGAGGCTTGCTAAAGCCATTGCGATTTCCTCTCATGCTGGAGAGATTTCCATTTGATCACTGCTGTCTCTAATAAGTTCAGCTACCGGTATTGCATCTAAATAATTATTAATCTCCAATTCTCTATGCTCTATAGGCCTTGTAATTTCTTCAGTGTATAATTTCTCATAAAATTCTCTGAAAGCCTCCTCAATTCTTATAGGATCATTAGTTATCCTTTCAGAATTAGTTTGAATTGAAGAAATTATGTTAGCAGTTGTCGACCTATTGATACTTGGACACTGTGGTTCTAATAACAAACCATCACGTGGCCCCATTGTTTTTAATGTGAGCGACTGGTCCACCATTAAAGTTTTTTTGGGGCCCAGTTGTGACCTTTTAACATTCACGCTTATCACTAAACACTTTGTCACACAAATACTGTTTCACAATCTTCCTGCTCCGCTGCAATTGCAGGCGTCGTAGCACGCAGGGGGGGCATTAGGTCCCTCCTGCGGGAACCCCATGATGAAGCATGTCACCACTAGGGTGAGTGAGGGTTCTTTTAAGAAATGATTTATTTTCTTCTCTAATTTCGTTTCCTGGCCTTTTTTTACCTTACTTAATAGCACTAGTTTTTTCTCATTATGGTCTTCAGTAAGTAGGGATAATGGGCCCGATGTAGGTTACCAAATACCGGTCTGTAACGACCGAATTCGGCCGTTACCGACCGGTATTTGGTGATTGAGATGTAGGGGACATTATTTTACATAATAGGTAAATTTACCGAATCGGTAAATGTACCGATTCTGTAAAATACCGAATCGGTAATTTTACTGATTTGGTAAATTCCAGATGTAGGTAGCACTGTTTACTGTGCTACAGGCCTTCAGAATTCGGTATTTTATCACCCAATACAATTGGGTGGTAAAATACCGAATTCAGGTGCACATGCACATGTGTGCATGTACACCTGTGCCATGTGACACACAGACATGCCCTTAGGGCATGTCTGTGTGCCACATGACACACAAGCCGGGAATTGGGGTGCTACAGGGTGTCAAAGTGACACCTCGTTCACCCTTGCAGGATTCGGTATTTACCGAATCGGTGAATACCGATTTGGTATTTCCCATTGATTCCTATGGGCTTCAAGGCCCATAGGAATCAATAAGAAATACTGATTTGTTATTTACCGAATCGGTAAATACCGAATATTACAGAATCGGTAATTCTAAAATAAGAATTACCTACATCTGCCCCCTTCCTATTTACCTACTCTTAAATACCGAATCGGTATGATTCGGTATTTAAGAGTAGGTAAATAGGAATTACCTACATCGGGCCCAATGTCACTTGTGTATTTTTAGTCTATCCCAATAGGCACTCTCGTGTTGTTGTAACAACAGCAGTTGTCTGTTGCCTGGTGGATATGGCCAATTGATGGCCAATAAGTTTGCTGCATTCATAAAGTCTTTCTCGGGACGAGGCCCATTTTACAGCAGTTCTTTCTGCTAGTACGGTCCCCATCTCTACCTTAGCAACCGCAACGTTAGTCTGCGCTTCTCCAATTCTAGTTCCCAGCTGGACAGCCTGTATTAGTTTCCTCTCCGCTTCTATCATTTGTTATTTACAAGCCCCTTGCGCCACTTTTGCATTACTTTTCCCATGTTAAAAATGATGCAAAAGTGGCGCAAGGGGCTTGTAAATCTTCCCTTTAGAGTTTGGAGAATCACATGAGTCACAAAGGGTGGGGGAACAAGTGGGAGAAAATATTTTTTTTAAAGTCCTCTTAAGTCAGGTTCAGTTGTTTTTCCTTTTCTTCTTTTTCCGTTATGCCGTGGCTGTTATCAGCTCAAGAGAGGTTGAGTTTTCAAGGCACTCTATGGCATAGTATTTTGGTTTTTCGGTCTTTCTCATGGTATGTCCAGACAATATTAAACTATTAAAAGTGTTATCATGGAATGTTAATGGCTTGAGAGCGATCCCTAGGAGGAAGAAGATATTGGAATATTTGAAAATGAGTGATGCAGAGGTTATTTTTATTCAAGAGTCCCATATACTAAAAGAAGAATGGTTGGAAATTGTAAAATTTCAGCCATGGATAGATCACTGTATTTCCACATCACAAACCGTTACAGTAAAGGGGGAGGGGGCTATAATATTTACAAAACCTTCCCAATGTATTATTGGTGAAACTACTTCGATCCTTTAGGCGTATGGGTGATTGTTAAGGCAAGGATTCAGGTTACATGGCTAGTTTTTGTAGCGTATTATGGCCCTAATTTGGATGACTCTTCGCCCCTTGTTTTTGCATCTACTTGAACTAAATGAACCGATTATTATAGGGGGCGACTTTAATGTAATCCCTGACTCAGTGCATGATACTTCCTCTAAGAGTGCTGCCGCAGCAACACCAAAAATGAGAAACACCTTGAAATCTATAATCCAGGACCTAGGTTTAGTCGATATCTGGAAGCTTAAAGGCTCAAAGAGGGGGGAGAATCGGGGAAATTTACCTTTCATATTGAAAAACACGGACATCGATCTAGGATCAAATTCTTCCTGGTATCTCGCTCTATTAGTGAGCTTGTCAAGATTGTTACCCATACACCGGCGCATCTATCCGATCACTCAACAGTATCTCTGTAGCTCCAGCTCCGAGGCAAGACTCTAGAGTGACGTTGGACATTGAATCATTCTTTACTTCTCAAAACCCCGATAATTGATAATTTGAAAAAATTAACAAATTAGTTTTTCCTCTTTAACCTGGATACGTCCCCCCTAAACAAAGTGTGGGATACGTATAAAGCATATCTTAGAGGTATCTTAATCAGTGAAAATGCTATGCAAAATAAGAAAGTAAAGAGGGAATTCACCTCCTTAGAAGAACACATTAAAGTAATCCAAGGCAATCTGGGGCAAACTCCAGACACTACCACCAAGCTCTCATTAGAAGCGGATTTGGCAAAGGTATACTAGCAGACTTCTTGGAACTCAGAGTAAAACAAAGATTGGAAGTAAGTAAGCTTGCCAATTATGAGTACCTCCTTAAACCCAATAAGAATCCAAGAGCCTATGAATCATACATGCCGATCTAATTGCTTAACAGTGACTACAAAATATATACACAGATTATGACTAAAAGGTTAGAGCAGATGGCAGGCACCATAATCCATAATGACCAGAAGGGTTTTTTGAAAGGGAGGCACTTACATGACCTGACCCATGAGCTAATAGGCACAATAGTCTTGGCTATAGAATATGATAGAACCCTAACAGCAATAACTTGAGATGCCGCTAAAGCCTTCACTCGGTTCAGTTGGCCCTTTCTTTATAAATGATCCAGCGCTTTAACATGGGGCAAATCTTTGAGTCAGCAGTTAAGGCTCTTTATAAAAACCCTACAGCTCAAGTACTAGTAAATAGGGTTTTATCTGAGCATGTTAAAATGAGATCGGGCTCCAGACAGGGGTGTCCACTCTCTCCCTTGTTATTTAATCTATATATCGAGCCACTGGCTATTAAGCTAAGAGCATGTAAAAACATCATCCCATTTTCTTGTAACGAGTGGGAAAAGAAAATTGGGCTGTATGCCGACGACGTGATGATATTTACAGGCCATCTACAGCTAGCAATGTCAGCTATCTGGGAAAATCTAGGTTACGCTGCCAACCCATAAAAAAACGAGATTATGCAGTAGAACACAAGTTTTCAGAGTTAATTAATGAAAAAGAGGATTAGATACCTGGGGATTGAAGTGGTTCCAAATCTCGATTTATTAGCGAAAGTGCATTTTGACCTGGTCATCTCTAAAATTAAGAAACAACTACAGCGGTGGGACTCTCTGCCCTTATCCTTCTTAGGCAAGTCAAAATTGTTAAAAATGTCTATCTTACCTAAATATACATTCATATTTGACTCAATCGCATTGAAATTTAAGAAGGACTGGATTAAAAAAGTACAAGGACTTTTTTGCAGCTTCATGTGGGGAAAGAAAAGCCCAGAATTGCATGGAAGAAATGCAGGGAAAAGAAGGAAAATGGGGGCATAGCAAGCCCAGATCTTCTTCAATATCAGGAGCCTTTCATCCTAAAATTTTTAGGCAGTTGTTAAAAGACTCTCCCAACCTTTCGCCGCCGGTTTTTTTGTGCACTTATGTTTGACACTCCAGATCTATCTAGCTTTTTCCTTTATAAGCTTGGAGATCCCAAATAAAAAAAAATAAGATTAAAGACTCTTCAGTGGGCATGTAAAATTTGGTACCAAATCAGGGTAACATTACAGATTCCATACTACAGTCATTATGCTCCTATTTGGAGATCTCCTGAAACTCCAGCCTTTATGCAAGACGCCCTTGCAATCCCAATAAGAGAAAAGGGAATTTGTAGATGGGGTAAGCTGCTGGAAGGAGCGGAACTAAAATCTTGGCAACATTTTCAGGAGATCATAGAAGGCTCTGTCTCCAGATTTAAATATTGTCAGTTATCAAGCTGGGTAAAGACTCTGAGACAGGGGGTAAAGGAAATTAGCTTTATGAATCCAAAATAGCCCTGCACCCTGCGATACAAAAAGAGGTATCGGTATAATAATAATTGTTGATTCAATCTTCAGAAGACTCACACTCTTGGAGGAAGGAACTGCCGGAGTACAAGCTAGAGGCACTATGGCAAGTATTTATATGTCTTCCGTGGTATCGCGTGAAATCTGGACCTTTAAGAAAAAATCACCTTTTTACCATTCATATGGCCTATTAGACACCTGGAAGATTGGCAAAGATGGGCCTGCACACTGTGAGGGAATGCCAAAAGTGCAGTGAAACTAATGCCGATGAAACACACATATTCAGGTGGTGTCCTTCCATCCAGTCGTTTTGGCAGAAAGTAGGTGCAACTATGTCGGATTTGGTGGGTCAAGAAGTGAAGGTGAGTCTTGCTCTGGTTATTTTTGGGGTAATACCGGCTGAGGAGTCCACCTGTATTATATCTAAACCACTCAAAGGCACTTATTTTCATCTTAGTCCTATTAGCACGCAGAGAGTTGCGCATTAAGTGGATTTTAGCTATTGCCCCTCTTGAATATGAATGGGTTAAATCGATCCAAAGAATAGCTAAGATGGACAGGGCAAAGCCGTCCACTAAAACAACAAGATTTTGGAGTATTTGGGATAACTGGGTTAAGAGAGTACACCCCTAGAGCAGACACTCCTATTCCCCTCTCAATATATTGACCCTATTTTAAGTCCATCTTTTTTCCTCTTTTTTCCCCTCATCTTACTAGCCTTTTGTCCCCACTTTTTTCACTTTTCACTTTTTTATTTACCATTTGTATTATTGGTTAATATAAGTCCATTAGAACAGGCTGTTTTAAGAGCTCAGGGGCTTGACCAAGAGGAATTGGTAGGCCCTGTAAGATTACTTTGTAAGTACCTGTGACTTTGGAGTAAAGAGACAGACGACATTGCATAGAGGGATCCCGTGATGGAATCCATCTCCTCCCCAGTGGAGAGCCCGGGTATCCTCTCACACGGTTGGCAAGTGAACAAGTCGGAAACCTCTTTTATCTCCATCTATATACTGATCAGACATATGAGGACAAAAATATATATATATATATATTTTAAAAACACTTATTTCTAATGGTAGCCTAGATAAACAATTTGCCTGTATATTTTTCCATCTAAGAATGTGTTAAATTACATATCTATACTCTTGGAGTCTAGCTGCTAATCTTGCCAGTCTCGCTGACCCTTTGCCTGCTCCAGCCGGGAGAAGTTCCTTGATAAGAGGTTTGTGATCTGTCCTCAGTGTGAATTTCACACACCATATGTATGTACAAAAATACACAACTGCCCAAGCAGCTCCCAAAGTCTTTCTTTCGATAGCTGAGTAGTTCCTCTCTGCAGTTGAAAGAGTCCTATAAGCAAACCCACCAGTCTTTTCCATATCACCATGCTTTTGGGATAGGATTGCCCCCAAACCTATGGTATTGGCATAAACAGTTACAACAGACCTGAGCGATATATCAAAGGGAGACAATACACCTGCCCCATATTTTAATCTACATGAAACTCTCTTCTTACACACGTTCCCACTTAAAATTGCACCCTTTCCTCAATATAATTTTTAAACTCTCAGTTTTATTTGTAAACCCCTTCACAAACTTGGACTAATATTCAATGAGACCCATAAAATATTACATTAGGGCCCAGATGTAGGTAATAGCAAATTCACTATTCGGTAATTGCTAGGTAGGTAAAAAATTCGGTAAAAATACCGAATCTGTAAGATTCGGTAATTACCGATTCTGTAATTACAGATCCGGTATTTGCCATTGATTCCTATGAGCCTTGAAGCCCATAGGATTCAATAGCAAATACCGATTCGGTAATTACCGAATCGGTAAAATTACCGAATTTACAAGGGGGACAGGGTGTCACTTTGACACCCTGTTGCACCCCTGTTTCAGGCATGTGTGCCATGTGACACACAGACATGCCTAGGGCATGTCTGTGTGCCACATGGCACAGGTGTACATGCACAGATGTGCATGTACACTAGAATTCGTTATTTACCATGGAATAGTATTCCATGGTAAATAACGATTCGGTAAGAGCCTGTGGCACTGATTACAGTGCCACCTACATCTTGATTTACAGAATCGGTAAATTTACCGATTCGGTATTTTACCGAATCTGTAAATGTACAGAATCTGTAAATATACCGATTCTGTAAATAAAATGCCCCCTACATGCCAAATCCCAAATACCGGTCGGTAACGGCCGAAATCGGCCGTTACTGACCGGTAATTGGCGACCTACATCTGGCCCTTGATCTCTATTGCATGGTGCAGGAGCCAACTCAATCGCTTCTAACAAGTTTGCTTTGGGTTTAGCACCATCATCTGTAATTGTATATCCCAAGTACTTAACCTGCTGCTCCAGAAACATACACTTCTCTCTTCTAAGAGTTAGGCCCATGTCCACAATTCTCTGTAGGGCCAGCCTAAGGGTCATATTGTGTTGTTCTATAGTTTAACCAAAAATCAAAATATCATCCTGAATAAATAATATATTTTTGAATCCTTTATAGAACTCACTAACCATGCACTGGAACACACTTGCAGCTGATGATAAACCAAATGGAATGCGAGTAATTTCAAATGTACCTTCCAACGTGATAAACACAGTAAGTGGCCTGGAGTCTTTGTGGAGTTTATTCTGGTGGTAAGCACTCTTCAAGTCCAGCTTAGAAAAGTACTTACCACCTTTCAATATAAGTACCATTTAATTTATATTGGGAAGAGGGTACGTATCCGCTATTGCATTTTGATTAAGGTATTTAAGGTCAACACAAAATCTAAGACATCCATCAGTTTTCTCTGTGATAACAATGAATGATATCCATCTAGTCGCCTCAACTGGCTCTATGACACCTTCATCTAGCATGTCTTGAAAACATTTCTTTACTTCCTCCCATAATATTACTGGCACTCTTCTAACTTTGTATTGCACAGGTACAGCTCCTTCCTTCAACTTAATCTTGTGTGCATAACCCTAAAGTTCTACCAGACTATCTTTAATTATTTACTTAACTCCCTCCAAAATATCAGAAATAAACTCATCATTAACTACCATCATCTGAGAGGGTGCTCTTGGATTAATTATGATGTGCAGGTTGTTCTGGTATAGCCACCCCAATATAGGTGGACCTCGGTCTGCTACATACACCTTCCCTCAAATAGTCCTTCCACTAAACGTAATGCCAGAATCCAAGTAAACTAAAATGTCTATAGATTCCCCACCAGGGTAAATATCTTTGGGTAGTAATGTTATATTATGTCATTCACGGTCAAATATACTCCTATGAATGATTGTGTATATTTATCCTGTGTCAACAATAAGTTGTACATCACAACCATCAATTTCAAACATAGCTTTGGGCCGATTCATCCTTTTACCTTCACAATCACTCTCACCTTCTACACACAAAATCCTGTCACATACATGGTTACACTCTTGAGTCTCCACAGAAACTGTAAACACTTTACCCCATCCTGTTCAAATACACATCTTAGCAAAATGGCCAACTCAACCACATTTTCAACACTCTTTGTTGTTGGACCAAAAGTACAATGCATTGGCTGTATGCTCCATACCCAAACATTCGCTACAACACTTGGTAGTTTTCTTCCCCAAAGTGCTTAATAGCAGAGCCTTTTTCCATGCAGCAGAGAATTCAAGACCATCCAAAAGCCACAATGTAATTTTCAAACATAGGTAGCCAATCTCCCCATGGAACAGATGGTCCAACAGCTTGTGTTAAAACACGTGGCAGTGTTATTACAGAGTTGTGAGGCTGCCATGTCTATACACACGATATGTGGTTCCTATTGAATGCTAAAAATGCTAGAATTATTGTTTTCTATGATATATCCCAAGATACTACAAATAACATAAGATAATTTATGATGCGTACATTCAAATACCATCACCTGGTGTGTGGCACCTAAATGATGCTAATAAGATGCTTTAAAAAGAATGTTTGCAATAGTTTGAAGAGTAAACTGAATTACCATCACTTAGTGTGTGTGTCACTGATAAGACACACATCTCTTCTAACTTTCTTTAAAAGGTGTGCGCATCACCATCCCTTGATGAGCACAAAATGGTGTAGAATGAGATCACTTCAGGTGCAAATACGCGATACTTTCACAGTGGTTGCGATCAGGCTGGAGTGAGGCCTGAGTCTACTTCTAAGATGGCCACTGTGTAGTGCGCATCGATGTTGCACACCAAAAACTGGAGCGGGTCCCCAACCACGCTTAAGATGGCTGCCTTATGTGATACTTTGTATGTGACGTACTTGTGGGCGAAAGCAAAGGGCAGCTCAACTGCTGAAAGATGTGCGTGAGGAGTGCAACCATAATTCCTTCAATTTTACCTAAACTATGAGTGCACTTGACCACTGGACCATCTGGAACACTCTCGATCTGCCTCGTGTCTCAGGGCTTTGAATTATGTGCATCTCAGCACCGTGGCTTAAACAAGGCATGCATGTAAGATTTCACACGCAACTCCTAAAGCTAAACTACACCTTATAACATCCATGTGCTCTCCCTTTATCTTTTTGATGTTCTCTCTGCCCACCTGTGTTCTTTCCCCCTCCCTCGCCTCCCTCTGCCTCATCCCTAACTCACTTCTGATTGTTTTTCTAATTAAAAAAATAGTGCGTTTGTGCTGGCCACGTTACAGGACCTTTTTAAAGAGTTATTTTTAGCACAGCAGCCACGCTGCTGTACAGTATGGCTAAAAATCATTGCCGAAACCATTTGCTCTCATAGGCGAGCTCTGTTTGTTTTGCCAGTGCTTATTTCTACCTGCTGGCCCTTAAAGTTCAATTGTAGCAATATGACTTTGACTAACACTACTTGGAAGCTGACTATATCCTATTCATAGGATTCCCCTGCTGCTTTTCCTGCAACGTCAACCCTAATGATTTTTAAGGGCGAGGAATTATGTTCTGACGCACCTGTTGGCGGAAAAGTCACGCATTGCTGGAGTTGTGTCACAAGCACAACGCAACTCTAGCAGTGCGTGTTGCAGCCTATTCCAATCTACACTTCATCACTCCTTACGCCTGCTTCAAGCAGGCATAAGGTTTTGTCGCAGTGACGTCCTAAAAGTCACACAGTGAAATCTTGTAGATTTCACTGCATCACTTTTACAAGGCTTTCCTGCATGGGAACGCCTCCCCTGCATCATTATACGTGACGCAGGTATAATGTCACGCAGGACTTTACAACGTGACACATTGCCCGAGATGCGCCACGTTGTAAATTTACTGCATTGTTTACACCGCCGTTGCGTAACAAAAGTGACGCAACAGCATCGCAAAATTGTTGCAAGGGGCTTGTAAATCTGTTTACGTTGTTTAAGAATATGTGGACCTCCTTTAAAAGTTGTTTTTGTATGAAATCTAGAAGTACACCACTGTAAGGAATAGTAAGGGGCAAGGGCCTTAGTATTATGGCCAAATAAGGACACTATACAAAAAATCCATAATAATGACTCCACAAAAAACATGATTGTTTGGGGGCGGCTATAAATGAAGAGGTAGGTGTAGAGGTAGTGGTAGGTGTGGAGGCAGATCAGGAAGTAGATCTGTGTAGAGAACAAGGGGTATGTGGGGAGAGAAATGATGGTGAAGAGGTAAGCTAGCATCATTATTGTTAGATTAACTGAAATGTTTGGTGTTAGTGTTAGATATGGGTCATCAATGTTTGCCAACGGGTGGAAGGTGAAACAAATACCACTATGATTTGTTTGTTTCTTTGTTTCACAAACACCATTCCCCCACATCAGCGTGCACATCCGCATAAAGTGCAGTGTCTACCTCCTGCTAGCACAGGCCTGGAATCCATACATTGGTTTGCACACTGACTCGTGGGGGCTTGATCTGCCCATTGTCAGGCAGTGTTGTTCATGTCTTCAAACAAGGGCTTGCATTTCAGTATATTCGTCAAAACGCTCAGCTGGTAAAGAGTCGGACAGTGCTCCCTTCAGCTGTCAAAGGATCTTATATTGCACGTCCTAGGAAGTGAATTACGTCTCTTTTGTAATGAAACCTATAAATTCTAACTAAGCACCTAGTGCCAGGAACACCGGGGCTGCTCGTCCTTATGGACACCAATTGGGGCTCCACTTTCTTTGTTTTCTGTGAATTTCTTATTACATTAATACTGAATAAAGTGAGAGTGTATTTATGTGAGAGAGAATGTGTATTGTAAAATACGCCGAAAGCGATAAATTCCTATATGCACAGTCACTGACTGTCTATAAAAAAATTATCTTGGATAAGAAGAGCTGCTATTTCTCAGAGAAAATCCGGCAGGCAGGCAACTCTAGCAAAACTCTCTTTACAACCCTTAAGAGGCTTACTAAACTACCTGAACCACAAAAAGTTGACATCAGTGTGAATTCTGCAATCAACAGGCAAGGTTCTTCAAGGACAAATAACAAACTATCTTTGAATCGCTTTCAGGCAAGGGCACTGGCTGCATAGGTGATACCTCTACCTTAACACTCCCAAGCTCCAACAACATTTTAGATTCCTTTGTTCCACCAAGCCTAGAACAGATCTCACAGATAGTAAGCACTACAAAATCCAGAGCGCCCACAGACCCCTGCCTGCCTAAAATCTTCCAAATGGCACCCAACAGCATTAGCAAGGAACTACGTTTTTTTTAATGAAATCACCAACTCAGGCATATTTCCCGATACATGGGAAACCGTCTTAATTCTCCCTCTGATAAAAAACCCAAACTGGACCCTAGTGACCCGAGTAACTTTAGACCTATCGCGAGGATCCCTTTCCTGGCTAAGGTCTTGGAAAAAGTCCTCAATTACCAACTTTCCTCATTTGTTTCCTCGGCAGACCTGCTGGATCCCTCACAATACGGTTTCTGACAGGGTCACAGCACTGAGACTGCCCTGGTAAATGCAGCAGAGGAACTTCGGGCAATATTGGACACCGGTGCCAAGGCCGCCCTGATCCTATTGGATCTTTCGGTGGCTTTTGACACCGTGAAACATGACATCCTCATAAAAAGGCTCCAAGTGGCGGGTGTCAGGAATACTGCTCTTAGCCTGATTAAATCGTATTTGACCAATACATTTCAATATGTTCAGATTGGCGACACCTGCTCAGAACGGTTCACGCTTTCTTGAGGGGTGCCACAGGGCTCCTCGCTGAGCCCTACCCTATACAATCTATATATGGCCCCCTTGGCTAACATCATTAGGTAGTATGGCTTTTCACTGGTTTCGTAGGCGGACAACACTCAAATAGTAGTGTCCATTTCTAACAACTCGGAGGAAACCACTGAATGTTTTAGCCAATGTATGTCACACATCGACCAATGGATGACTGCAAACTGCCTAAAGCTTAACGGAAGCAAAACCGAGGTTCTTCTGCTATGATCTGATACCTCTTTCTGGGCAAAGAACTGGTGGCCTCCCGGGATGGGAATACTTCCGGCCCCAGTCCGTAAGGTGAGGAACCTGGGCGTCATGTTTGATGACAGACTTACCTTTCAACATCAAATCAGCAAGGTTTCCTATTTGGTCTTCCTAACACTGAAGTTAATCAGGAAAGTGCACACCTTAATCCCTTGTGATGCTGTGAAGGGCGCTAGCAATGGCTAGGCTCGACTATGGAAACGCATTATACGTAGGACTTCAAAAACAATACATGCTCAAACTCCAGCTGGCACAGAAAGCAGCCGCCAGGCTGCTGCTGGATATACCCAAATTCCAGTCTATATCACAAGGCCTAAGAAAGCTCCACTGGCTCCCCGTAAATAAGAGGACACATTTCAAATCCCTCTGTATAGCGTACAAAGTTCTGCACGGAACCGGACCTGCGTTCCTGAAACAAAATCTCATCTGGTACCAGCCAACCAGAAATCTACGCTCAACCCAATATAAACTCCTCCAGACTCCTACATACAATAACATTTGCTGGGGAGGAAGGATCTTTGTACTGGGCACAGTGACATTTTGGAATTCGCTTCTGATAGAGATCAAAAATAGCCCAACATTACTCTCTTTTGGAAAATCGCTAAAAACCTGGCTATTCTCTAATTAAGCCTACCTTATATCCACGATCCGGCAGACTCTTCCGCACAGTGCCTAGACGCCTCCGGGCATTTGTGCACTATACAAATCCCACAATCAAATCAAATCAAATCAAATTTGTAGTGACCTGCTGGTCACTTTTTTATTTGACATATTATTTCTCCAATTCATTGCTTTACATGGATATCTTCATGATATGTAAAACTTCATTTCCAAAATGCATCATTTTTGTATACAGATTCATTTTTCTCCCAATGCATTTCGGCATTGAATGCCTTCATCAGGGGAATATCTGAAAGTAATACAACCATAGTTCAGGTAAATATTTAGGATTCTTTACCTTAAATACAATCCTCCACCATAGTAGTTGGTGCGTGACTGTTAGTGCTTTCAAACCCAAATTAATTCAAATTAAAATTAAAATCTGCGAGCCAAATGTGCGAGTAATAAGTTACGTTGTGGCAGAGACTGAGGTGCTATCTCGAGCGTTAATCGATGTGTGTGAAACACGCGGTTTACGCGTGTTTTCTAAGCGCGATATGCATGCTGACTTACTCGTACCAAGTTTCAATCCACTCGATGATGAGTTAACCCTACTCGAGATTGATGTTAAATCATGCGCTGTATTAAATAGGTGCCTTACTCTATCAGCTCTGTTTGAAATGCTGGCGTGCTTACCGGTTACCAATGCCGTAGTTTCTTCGTGTGTAACTCCTAATGCGGTATCTGCATCGTACGTTGTTAGTGCATGCAGGCGGTGCCTGACGGCTTTAAATAAAGTTAAAGGGACCGTCTATGAAGAGGCCGTGTGATGAACGCTGTTGCGACTTAATAAAGATTTGTTAACAATCTCTCCTGTGGGTTTGTGGATGTTTTACTGCGGCTCGCAGTTAACATGATTCTATGCGTGTAATTTCTAACGCGGCTCGCAGTTGACATGATTCTATGCGTGTAATTCCTAACGCTGTATCTGCATCGTACGATGTAAGTACATGCAGGCGGTGCCTAGCGTCTTTAAAGGGACCGTCTATAAAGAGGCCGTGTGATGCACGCTGTTGCATCTCAGTAAAGATTAGGTATCAATCTCTCCTGTGGGCGTTTTACTGTGGCTCGCAGTTGACATGATAAACTATATATCGACCAATGATATTAGAAATTAAGCATCTGAAATAAAACTGTTGCATGAAAGTTAAAATAGAACTCCAGAATAACCAGTTAATGATTATTCTTTGCCAGGAATGTTTTGGTCAAGCACTAAAGATCTCTTAGCTCACAATTCTAATAGTCACCTACGTTATAGGTAGCATGCAAATTCAGTTCTGTCATTCATCCCATTGGGTCTTAGGCTGTTCAAATGGTAAATCCAGTAATTTTCCCTCCTTAATAGCATGGTTCTGTTGTCTCTTCCCTCTTTTTTCTCCACTATTTCCAATATGGATGTCCTCAGTTGACTGATGTGATGTTGCCCTTCTATGAAGTGGGCTGCTACTACTGTTCTGATGGATTGAGTCCTTATGCTGGTCTTATGTTCATTCAACCTTACTTTTAGTTTGCGTTCTGTTTGGCCGATATAAACTTTCCCACATGGGTATTTAAGCATATAAATGATGTTGGATGTATCGCATGTTGCGTTCACCTGTAGTTTTATTTTGTGTCCTTTCATGGGGTGCGTGATATATCCTCCACTTATGATATTGCTGCAGTTGTTGCAGTTCCAACATGGCTTAGTTGCGTTGTACGTTTGTCTCTCCGTGGATTGAGTTGCTGGTTTTATAATCTCGCCTAGATTCTTAGCTTGTGTGTACGCAAATATAGGTTCTTGTTCAAAGATGTTTCTAAAATCTGGTTCCGTTTTAAGTAGCATCCCGTGTTTTTTGATAATTCCTTTGTAGTGCCGGCTCATGGTGGAATATTTGCTTACGGATGTGGTGATCTCTTTCCTCAAAGGTTTTTGTGTTTGTAGCAATTCTGTCCTTATTTTTTTATTTGCTCTGTCAGATGCTTGTTTGAGTACTGTATCTGGGTAACCTCTGTCTCTGAAACGTTGTTGCATGTTTTCCATTTGGTTGATCCCCTTTTCCGGGTCTGAGACTATCCTTTTAACTCTCAATATTGAGAGTATGGAAGATGTTGCTTAAGTGCTTGAGGATGAAAGCTATCGTAGCGCAGCGTGTTATTTCTATCTGTAGGTTTTCTGTGCATGTCTGTTGTGAAACCTGTTCCCGATTTGGTTATTGAGACATCAAAAAAGTAGATAGTCTGGTCTTGTATTTCAATGGTCAGTTGTATCCTTTCCTTCACAGTGTTTAACTTCTGTATTTGAGTTTCCAAAGTTTCTCTTGTACCCCTCCAAATAATACAGATGTCGTCTATGAAACGTAGGTATACTCTTAAGTTATCTTCCCATTCATTCGTGTTTTAGATGTGTTGTTCTTCGTACTTATTCATGTAGATATTGGCATATGTGGGTGCTGCGCAATTTTCCATTGATGTTCCACTCTTCTGAAGGAACCAGTTGTCCTGCCACTTAAAGTAGCTCTGCATTAGTGTGAATTCGGGCAGTTCCATCAGAAAGATCTACATGTCTTCCCCATATTCTGAATTTAATAAGGCTTTCTCTACTGCCTCTATCCCTTCTTGGTGAGGTATTGATGTATAGAGGGATTTCACATCAATGGTGCAAAGTACATAACTTTCCCCAGTAGATAAGGTGATGTTGCCAATTTTGTTAAAAAAATCCGTGGTGCCTTTTAAGAAAGATTTCATTTTGAGTACACAAGGTTGCAAATATTTATCTAGGAATTTCCCTACTGGTTCATGGATACTTCCTCGTGTTGAAACAATGGGACGACAGGGTGGTCTTAATGCGTCCTTATGGATTTTGGGTACCATATAAAAGGTAGGGCTGATAGGATTGTTCTGTATTAAATATTTATTGACTCTTGCATTGATGGTACCTTTGTTTTCTGCTTTTTGTATGATCTCAATCAGAGTGGTTTTGATTTCCATAGTGGGATTTGACTCAAGTTTCATGTAGACGTTCTCGTCCTGGAGATGTTCACTCGCTTGTTGTAAATAATATATGTTGTTCATAAGCACTAGGGCTCACCCTTTGTCTGCCTTCTAGCAAATCACTGAAGTGTTATTAGAGATTGATCGCATTATTCCACATTCTTTAGGCGTGAGATTCTTCCTTCGACTTCTTTTCTGGAAATGTTATGTAGATAAATCCTGTTTGACCATCTGTTCAAATAGATCTAGGGTTTTGTGGCTCACTGGGGCCTTGAAGGTGCTACTCGGTCTCAATCCTTTTAGAAGATCTTCTTCTTCTGTCGTCCTTTAGGTTACGATGTTTTAAAAAAAGTGCCGAAGTCTTAATTTTCTCATAAGTTTAAAAAAACTGATGTTTAGTTCCAATAGGTTGGTCTGGGCTGTAGGGACAAAAGAGGTTCCTTTTTGTAATGTTTGTAGTTGTGTTTCAGTGAGTTGAATGTCTGAAATGTTAATCACCAAATCTTTTAATGGGTCCCTTTCTTTTTGTCCTTCTTCGCCGTTATGTTCCTCGTTTGTGGTGGTCCTTTCTTTCTTTGTTTTTGTTTTTCCCCTCCGGGGTCGTCCCTTTCGTCTTGGCCTACCTCTAAAAAAGAAGAGGAAGAAGATGAAGGTGTCACGTTTGTAGTTGGCTGTTCCTGTCCCTGAATGATGGTTGTTCTTTTAGATCTTTCTGCAGTTTCAGAGGTATCGTTATCTGATGATGAGGTATCTGTCTTCATTGTATATGGATGATTTTGCACCTACATCAGGAATATATGGCCACACACAGCAATACGGTTTCCTTCTATCCAAATTATGGAGTCATGATAGGCCTGGGCTGATTATGTCCCCTGCTGTGTAACCTTAGACAAAGTACTATTACACATATAGTGTGACAAAATTGGTTGCTGTAATACGCAATTTAGGGTACACCTTGACAGCTGGATGAAGGACTATAACACCTATAGAAAAAATCTAGCTGCTGCACTGTGTAGTAAACATAAATTGTAGTGCAGACAGCTGTTGACCATTGAAAGATGGCGCCTGCTGAAAAAATTTGTCAAAGTGAAGTGGCGTGGTAGATCAAAAACGACCCCGCTTCCATCTGAGGCATTGGATTGGTTATTTATTGTTGCAGATACAGGTGAGAGGGAGGGTCTAATGTTCTGCTTCCGGGTCTCGCCCCGGTTCTTTACTTGCTGCATGAGTCTCCTCGGTATCCAGGAAGTTCTCAAGCTCAGCCCTCTGGTATAGCGTGAGTGGGGAGATGCGAATCAAGGGGGAGGAGTATGACTCGCGCTCTGCTTCAAAATGCATAAACGAAGCGCAAGTCCCTGGTATTGAAAAGCGGGTGAGCGAGCGAAAGGTTTTTATTAAGAAGGCTTTATGACACGCTGTGCATGCGTCATGTTGCAGTTCCTTGCTTCCACTTGCTTTCTAGAGATTTGATGAAGACCTTTTTAGAAGCATCAGTGAGTGGGAGATGCGTCCCCGAGCCCTGAGGAAATTGCCATTAAATGTGCGAGGCAATAAAACATGTCAGCCGTTCCAATTAAGATGGTCTAAACATGCCGTTCTTTTTAATCTGAGTGTGTACACTGTGGAAATTAAAGTATGTATGATAAAAGTGAGCCACAACTCATTTTAGCTTAGAATTTTCTTTTCTTTCGCACTTTACGGGGTCTAGATGGTTGATGGATTATATGATCATCTACATTTTGTTTTGCTTCACCTTCTCTCACACAATTTCAAGACTTGGGTAAAGGTGAAGTCCTTTCCCCTTTTCTATTTTTGTCATGAAAGTTACTGATGATATCAACGTGAGCAAGCTGGTGAGTACCAACCAGTAGCTCTATGGGTGGTGCTTACGTGAGGTACTTTCTGACTCTCACACCTTTTTTCTTTTTCTTTAATTGATGTGTGTGGTTGGTTGACAAACTCAATTTTTTTTTAGAAAAGAACACTTGGAGGTGGGCACGACTGATAAACAAATGTAGCCTTACCTAGGAGTATACAAATATCCCTTTTTGTTGATGTAACAGTTTAAGGTTGCAGTGCTCTATGTAACCATGTCATTGGTGTATGGACCAGTAAGCTTGGAACAACTCATCTATTCTGCCAGTATTGTGTGCCTGAACCCTGCTTTAAGTGAGATAGCTAACTTCTCAGGAAGGTCATCAGATGTTTGCTTGCACAAAGAAAACACTGCTCTAAACAAGAGGCAGCTGTGAAGGAGTCAAGGTAAGAAGAATCAGCACTGCGCTGTGGTCCGAGACCTGCCACTGCACTAAGTATAAGGTGCATGGCTCAAGGTAACCCATAGCATAGGATATTTAACTCACCTGAGGCTGAGTGTGTCATGGAATGCAGTGCTTATGATGCATGAGCTAATGCCATGAAGTGTATTAATTGCTGTTGGTGTTTGACCTGTGGAGAAGAAAGAAGACCAACGCCATCATTAGAGACTGCGCTTGAACAGAATGGCCACTGCTACGACCACCGAGGGTGGACACCTTGCCAGCTTGTATTGGAGGTTTTTTCTTATTGGACCTGAGGAATACAGAAATGGTAATATCTCCTGGACCATGAACACCATACCTTGTAGAACCTCCTTTCGACTGGAGCTGAAGCTGCAGCAAATAACATCTTCTTGCAGGCTGTTTCTGTGTGAACCCCACCCCTATTAGTTGGGTGAGAGCAAAGATAGCAGCATCCCTGTCCTGAAGACTGTGTAAAGAATATATCACCAGGCGTGGGCTTGCTCCAGCTGACAACAAGAGCTGCAGGTGCAGCCTCCTCAGAAGAACTTCACAAGCTTTACACCCAAGGAAAGAAAAAGACCGATGCATTGTACCTGGGTGGAACAGAGGTTGTAAGTATTAGGGGAGCTGATACCTTAATCTTGAGAGAGAAAGAACTAAACACAGTAGTCCTACTGAGAGACACACAAAGGACCAAACACCACATTGGCACAGAAGGGTTTGCCCAGATCATGATGTGATCTGCTTCCATCAGCAGCCTTAATGAAATCATTCTGCTTATTATGTATATTCAATTTCCATTGTGTGAATTAGCATGAAAGTATATTTCTTTCTAAAACTGATTGGACCTTGTTTTATTGATGATTTCCTGGTGTATATTGAGAGCGGAATGTCTACTTCCATAATTTATTCTCCCTGAATAAACCTTGACTGCTCGAGTTCACTACCTTTTGGGTTAGATGCTTGGGGGGTATGTTTGGAAGATGCCACTCGAGACCAGTGGTAAAAGGCTCTGATTGTTAAAAATAGTTCCCACAATACTGTATAAGGTAGTCCCGTTGTGATCAACATAGAAGCAATATGGTATTTCTTCTGAATGTATGTGAGATGTTCTGTGTAATATATTCGGTGGAATGTTTTAATGTTTGGTATGTTTGTGCCACATACTATGCAGAACACTGTGATAGTCGACTGCCATGTTGCACCATGATGAAAATGTGAAAGGTGTTCTGTCTATTATGATCCAATGACATATCTATACACTTTTGGAAGCATATTAATAGCCTACTACAAGGTATATCTGTGCTATATCAAATCTGCTGCATGTGTTCTGTCTTGTGTGTTCCGATGGATGTTGGCCTACCCTGTGTGTACACTGCAAATAATACTCGTTATGTAATAAAATTAGGCAGCTATTTATAGTGACAACTGACATAGAATGAAAGTTAGGCAACACACATCACCAGCCCAGAGACCAGTGATCAACGGTTTGTGATAACCTGAGGTCACAAACCATCAAAACTTTCCTTGGCGACTTGCAAAGAGAAGGGTGGGCCTTTCTTTCACCCCCCCCCCCCTATTTGTAATTCAGAAAGGGTCTCAAAAGCCCTTTTGTGTGTCGGAAACGTTTCCTGACTCAAACTTTTCCTGACTCAAAAACGGATTTGATACGTTGGAAAAAAGTGTCTGGTGGTCACAACCCTCTGTGGTTTTGCGAATAGCAGGCTTCAAGAATTCAAAACACTTGCAAGTCAGGCCGCAGGTTGCCAAGTTACAATATAATATGTTATAATATGCTTTTTGACTAGCATGATAATATATTGTTTTATTGAGTAAGTATCTGTTACTGCTTTGAGGGTTACTTTGAGGGCACATAATTATCCCTTTCCTATTCCACATAGAGATTTCGTCATTTGCTAGCTGGATAAAGTAATATGAAGGGTTCTAAGCAAAATATTTCAAATGTTCGCTAGGTGGAGAGGGTGTGTTTTTGGCTGAGATTTGTCACTAGGGATTTATGAAGGGAAATCATTTCCACATGTCTTATCAAGTAAGAAAATATATATAATGCCACCATCAAACATTATTGAAATCTGATCTACATAGGTAGTTGGGTATTGTTTGGTTCCAGATCATACCTAAACTTGAGGGTGGTGTGAACTGGACCTTTTCAAATTCCTGAACAACATGTGGAATTTTCAAGGTAGGATGGTTATTTTAATATAGGGGAATTAAGACCTGAGAGAGGCTAACCTTTGAAATGTGGAACCAGGTTCGAATCTCAGTGTTGGCTCCACTTCTTGTGATTCGGGGCAAATCACTTGATCTAACAGTGCCTAAAATAATGAATTTTACCTTATGTAATGCTATCTATTGTTTATGTAAGGCATTCCAAGGCCATTGGGCCAGGTTTTCACCATATAAAACTGCAAAGATAATGTAAAGCTAGATGTGATAGGCAAGTGTCTTACTCCTGTTATGGGGAACCCAGATACAATATTTTTGATCTTCGATCCCTGTAAAGTCAACTCGGATGCAGTTAACAGTGTATTTAGAGAGGCAGTCTGTGTAGTGTCTTGCAATATTTTATAACAGGACCCTCTCGGCTTCTAACAGACTCTGTAGAGCTGTGAGGTAGGTGTCAGAGCACAATGCCATGAAAGCTTGCTTTACAATGTTCAGTTCTCAGTTATTTGTAGCACATTAAAGAAGTACAACGCTACTCTCAATGTGTGGTGTGGTAATTGGCAGGTACCCAGGCTGGAAAGAAGCTACAAATTGCGACCAGATAGGAGAAGAGTAACGCAAAGAATGACCGGGCTCTCCTGGAGAGTTTGCTTTGGTCCAAGCAAACTGCTCCTGCATGCCACATGTCTTGCTGTCGAAGATCGGAATTGATGCTTCATGCATGTGGAGTCAAAGTGCAACATCAGCCACTGTAAAGCAAATTAAGGCAACGGAAGTGTTTCAGATTTACACGGTGATGTTTGAGAACCTGCTGGTCAAACCGTACATAAATGTACCGCACTGCCATGCAAGATAAAGTTGTACATTTTATGGGGCAATACTAGAAAAGGTGGTTACATACTGGTACAAGAAGAAGTGCGGGCTGACGGAATAAGTGAAAAAATGTACATTAACATTGCACTTACCAGAGCCTCAACAAGCAGAGCTTTACGACCTCTGTGCCAGACGAGGAGACCCAAGAAGAAGCACGAGGATTGTGCTTACTGAGCAGTCTTATACCTAAAGTGGCCCACCGCCAAAGCTACCAGGTGATTTGTCAGAACAACTCCAGAGGTGTCCACCAAGTAAAGGGCTCCAATGGAAACCGGCGGGGAGAAGATCATTGTTTCCCTGATTGTCCTTGACGACTCTGAGGCCGGTCCATCACAGGGCGTCAGCAATAGCACGAGTGACACAGGCTCAAATGGGCAGCTGACAGGAGCAGAAAGAGATACACTCTCATGGTCTGCCACTCCATTAATTAGTTACCATACCGCCGTCTTTTTGAAACCACCACCACCTTTCGATACCGCAAAAAAACAAAAACATTTGCAATAGATTGTCTGCATGGATAGAGATGTTTGATGATTTCATTGATGCCCTGGAAGAGACTGGTAACAAAAAAATATTAAAGTATCTAAAAAATCTTGCTGGTGTTGATGTGAAAGAAGTCATAAAGAAAATTACACGAACTGACCAAGAAATTACATATTATCAGATTTAAGAAACGCTGAATCCAAAGTTCAATCCAGAGCAAGGAGTTGATTATGAAATATGTATTTTCAGTAAAGAACGCCAAAAATTTGGTAAAACCAATGAAGAATTTGTGGAGAGATTTGATGCATTCATCAAACACTGTAAGTTCAATGAATTTAATGCGGCTTAGAGTTATTGATGGATGCTTGTCAGATTCATTCCAACAAAGAAAGCTGAGAGAAACTCTTAGTCTGGAGTGAGTGTTGATGGCTGCCAGAGCTGAGGAGCATGCTGAAAGACAAGACACTGATGGAAGATGGAGGTGTCCAAAGTAAATCAGTCATGAGCTTAAAAAGTAAGGAAAATCAAAAGAGTGAAGGCCATAAAGCACTGTCTACCAGTAAAAGGAAATTATGTTTTAGGTGAGGATTTTTTTTTTCCACACAAAGGTAAATGCCCCGCCATTGGAGAGGTATGTAAAGGCAGTGAGAAAGAGAAGTATTTTGTGATGGTGTGTAAAGCAAAGGAAAAAACAAGTGCATCATGGCACTAAGACAAAATGTCCATCAGCACATTCCAGAGGCAACATGGCCAAGAGGTGACATCAGTTGAAGCAAATTGACACTGAATGAAGTTGAATGTCATCTAAATCATCGCCAAACAACTTGGCCGCGTCAATATCCAGTGAAACTGAGGAAGACGGTTGCACCATGTCAATGTTTACCTCAGAGAAATGTGCGAATGTCGGACTGGCTGCATGCTAGGAAAATGTAATTCAAAGAAGAGTCGATATGCCAAAGAACCAAATTAGTGCACACATTGTCTAAAAATGACATTAAAAATAAATGACTGCTTGAAACGTTTCATCATCGACCGTGGCACATCTATAAACATAATGCCTGAAGAGAAATACCATGAATTGTCTCCATTGCGTCAACTTATGCCATGGAAAACCAAAGTGTATACTTGGGCTGCATCGAAGCCCATAAATAGTCAAGGTTCATTGTTAGCGACATTGAAACACAAGAAAACAAAGGTGCTAGCATCCATTCATATACTTTAAAGAACAGCAGTAAGTGCCTGTCTGCTCAGTTTCAGTATCGCTGCTGATATGGGACAAATTTCTGTGAATTTTAATCTGAATGCTCACCACAAAATAGTAATTCAATTTCCTTCATTGTTTCATGGTTTGGGAAAGCTAAAGACTATAAGTTACACATTAATGACGATTTCCATCTTGTTGCTCAGAGGAAGGACCAGTTGCTTTTCATTTACAAGAAGCTGTTGAAAAAGAACATGAATTGTTACAACCCATGACATTATGGAGCGTTCAACAGGTTCAAGGCCATGGATTTCTCCTATAGTGGTAGCACCTGAAAAGGACACTGAAGGAGCTGTACGCATAGGCATTGATATGTGACAAGCACCCAAGGCAATTGAACGAGAAAGACATCCATGGACACGTATTGCTGAAATGATAACCCAACTGAATTTTGCAAAGTTTTTGCTCGCCTTGATTTAAATAAAGGTTATCATCAGTCAGCACTCGAAGAAAATTCCAGGTGTATCACAACCTTTTCTACATGCTTCAGTCTGTTTCAATATATAAAAGAGTCCATTTTGGTGTGTCATCGGCTGCAGAACTTTTCCCAGACTTTGTTTGATGCATCCTACAAGCGATTGTGAATGCATTCAACTAAAGCGATGACATTGATTTTTGGAGCTAAAGAAAAGGAGCATGATAAGGCCCTCACTCAAGTATGTCACTTATGGACTGATGCAGGCCTGACTTTGAATGCAGACAAATGTGAGTTCCACAAGACCAAGGTAAAATTATTTGACCAAATCTTTTCTGATGGAGATATGACACCCGATCCTGCTATAGTACAAGCATTGTCAAATGCTGATCCCCCACAAGATGTTTCTATGATATACTCATTTATTGGAATGGCCAGTTACTGTTCATAATACTTACAAGTTTTTGCAACCATATGTGCTTCCTTACTGGAGTTAAAGAAAAAGATTTTTTCATTCAGGTTGTCACAAGAATGTGAAAGACGTTTCAAGACAAATAACTCATTGAAAAAGCTACTGAAATGGCCTATTTCAATCATACAAATGTTGCTGTTGACGCTAGCCCCTTTGGGTTAGGTGCTATCCTGGCACAGCACAGGGGACACCCTCATGCTCGAAAGCATATTGTGGCATATGCCAGTAGAAGTTTGTCCCAAACAGAATGTGCTTACTCTCAATCCCAGAAAGAAAGTTTGTTTGTTGTATGGGCATGTGAACATTTCCATGTATTCTGGTATGGATAGCCTTTTAAGCTTGTAACTGATCATAAAGCTTTACAGACTATCTTTGGCAATCCAAAAGCCAAGATACCTTCTCTGGTTGAACTGTAGGGACTCTGATTACAAGAGTATGATTATACTATTGTACAATATCCAGGGAATGATCAAAACCCTGCTGACTACTTTTCCAGAATGCCTATCTAAGGTCAATGTACTCCATCCAAGATGCCTGAAACCTACATTAAGGTAATTGTAAAGTCAAATATGCCAGCGGTCATATCGTTAGCCCAGATCATCGCTGCCATGAGCCATGATAGTGACATGCTGAAGTTGAAAGATATAGTTAGACATCTGTTGTGGAACCAACATGCTCGACCTCTCACCAGTGATGGTCAATACAAAAAGTACAAAAATGTTAATGATGAACTGTCTATAACTCAGGAAATAGTTATACTACAAGGGTCAAGAATCAGAATTCCAGAAGTTTAAGACAGAAAATAATTGAAGTGGCTAATGAAGGAAATAATGGTGTTGTTGCCACCAAGAGAGCTCTCCGAGATCGAGTCTGGTTTTCAGACTTAGATGAGAGGGTTGAAAAGGAACTCAAGGTCTGTTATCTACGTAACAGCCTCTCTATGAACATTACTCAATGCACTCTTACCATGTCAGAACTCCCTAAACATTCATGGAGAGAATAACCATCAATTTCTTTGGTATGCTCGACAATGGACATTATCTGATGGTAATTGTGGATCAGTACTCTCGATTTCCATTAATAGAGGATCTCTTTTATCCACAACTCATTAGCGAGTCATTGAGAGACTTGATAGCATTTTTGCAATATGGGGCGTTCCTGCCATTTTGAAGTCTGATAATGGCCTATTTTTCAACCGTCAAGAATTCAACGATTTTCTGGAGCATCTGAAAGTAAAGCATCAGAAGAGTACACCTTTGTGGCAGCAGGCCAACAGACTTGTTGAGGATAAGATATGGTAGCGTTGGTCACTCTTGGTGTTGAGCTGAGAGGGGACATTGGAGCGATCGCGTTAGGCTGGGAACGCTTGCAGCACGCAGAACTAGCTCGTAGATTGAGTTTTAAAAACTGTTCTTATTAAAGATTTCTGGCCATTCTATTTCCGCATACCCACATGTTAAAAGAATTTGCTCACCTGCTGTTTGAGCGGGATCCGCTGCTGTTGCTGCACCCTTTTTAGCGCCATCTTGGGTGAGTATTTACCACTGTGGGGCGCCATTTTGGTGAGCGTACTTGTGGCAAGGGGGGACACACTTGCTTGCCTATATAATCTTGGGCAATGCAAGTGCGCAGTGGGAGCGCCGATGGCGCGCCCGAGGCGCGCCAGAGGCTAGTCCGTCTGCTCCCGTCCGCGCCTTGGACATGCCTAGTGCTAGTTATGCTAGGACAACGCTTTATCTACACAAGAAAACAGCTACTAGAACTAGGTAAGAGGGCACACTCTGACTTCATCTATCAGGGACCTTCTGAGATGGAAGCAAGTATTGCTAGGAACAACACCTTGAGATGTGGGCTGGTTAATAGCCGGTTGTTAGTAAAGCCCCACGTGGAAATCTCTTTGCTGATTGAAGATATGAACTTGGATGTATTGTTTCTAACTGAAACCTGGATCAGAGCTGAGTCTGTGGTAGAAATAGGACTTGCCTGCCCTGTGGGGTTTAACATTCTGCATAATCCAAGAAGAGAGGGCAGAGAAGGGGTTGGAGTGATATATAGAGAGGAGCTGAATTTTGCCCCCCTAAAAGTTGATGAAGTAGATGGGATGGAATTTATCGGATTCTCGTCGCAGGAATCAAGAGGCAGCCAATTTACGGGTTTGGTTTGTTACAGACCCCCAGGGAGCGCCACTCAGTATCAATCCTTTCTAGATACCATCACTAATCTCTCCCTAGCGCACTCCATAAGGATTATCCTGGGTGATTTTAATCTGTGGGAGAATGCTACCCTAGGTAATCACTTGAGAGACTGAATCATACCTGTGCTAATTTTAGCCTTCAACAACTAGTCAAATCCCCGACCCATCAGGGAGGACACATTCTCGACCTGCTATTTGCTAATGGTATGGATACGGAGGTATTGAATTTGGACAGACCATTACCTAGTTCAGTTTCAAATTACAATATCTGGCCTGAGGGACCAATCCAAAATGTCTGTGGTCTATCGTGTAGGTAGGGAATGGGCGAAATTAGGCAGGTTGGGTGCCCTATTAACACCACCAACTGATAATCTTTTCTGCGCCTCCGCTGCAGTAGAGGTGAATTACAACACTTATCAGGAATATATCGTGGATGCTTTGGACCAATTAATTCCGATTAAAAAAATCAGAATTAGAAATAAAATCTCAGCACCATGGTATAATGATGAGCTAAAACATCTATGCCTGTTATGCAAAAAGGCTGAAAGGAAATGGAGGAAGAGATATTTAGAGGTGGATAAGCTAGAGTTGAGGGCGGCACAGATTAAGTACAAGCTACGGATCCTAGAACGTAAAGTAAATTGTTACGCCAATTCCACCCTACATGCCTCTAACGGGACCAGGGAACTTTTTAAGATAGTCAGGGAAATCTCGGCTCCAACTTGTCTGAGTAATAAAGTGGTGGCCTCCCAGGAATTATGTGATAAGATTGCATCGCACGTTATGGATAAAGTGGGGAAGATCTTCAGCTCATTTGCAGAGAACAATTCCGCTGCCCAGATTTATGATTTACAGGAGACGCAAGGGGCAGTTATGTACCCTGGATAGTTTCCAGGCACTCATTGACCCTGCTTTTAACAATGTGGTGCAAAGCATATCTTCAGGATCCCCACTTGACCCTCTGCCACAGAAAGTATGGAAGACCTATGGCCAAGCGACATTTCACTGACTTCGACAGATCTGCAATCAGTCCTTGGAAGAAGGCACCGTCCCGGCGGGATGGAAGCAGGCGATGGTAACACCCCTGATTAAGAAGCCCCTCTTGGACCCGACAAATCCGGCTAATTTTCGACCAATCTCTCTGCTTCCCTTTCCAATTAAAATCTTGGAAAGGGTTGTAAGCAGATCTTTATCCGGCTTTTTGGAAGAACATCATCTGCTGGATAAGGATCAGTTCGGGTTTCGGCCCGGGCATGGGACGGAGTCAGCTCTGTCCACTATGATGGACAATTTACGAATGCCGGCCGACAACGGGAATGGCATGATCTTAGTGCTTCTTGATATGTCGGCCGCGATCGACACAGTGAGCCACTCAATCCTTCTGGAGAGACTGGAGAGAATAGGGGTGAAGGGACAGGCCTTGAAATGGTTACGGTCTTATTTGACAGGGAGACAACAGACAGTAACCTTGGCACCAATTACATCCTGTAAATCACCTATTGCTTATGGGGTCCCACAGGGCTCAGCCATCAGTTCTATTCTTTTTAATATTTATCTGCAGCCGCTCTTCCCCATCATTAAATCGTTCGGGGTTGACTTGGTCAACTACGCGGACGACACGCAGCTGGCATTCTCCTTGGAAGGAAAACAGGCAGTTTCCATGGACCGTTTCCAAGAGTGCATGCGTCAGACCGCAGACTGGCTGCAGAGGAACTCTCTGCAGTTCAATGGAGGGAAGACTGAGGTGTTATACTGCTCACCGGTGAGGCCGTCCTCGCTTATTCCGATGGAGTTCAGGCTTACCCCCGAGGAGGATACGCTGACTTCGGCCAGTACGGTACGGAATCTGGGGGTCCTAATAGATAAGAACCTCCAGATGGAGTCACAGGCAACTAAAACAGCCAGTGTGTGCTTCGGTCTGTTACGCTTGCTACGCCGGATCCTTCCGATTCTACCAAAGGATTTGCGCGCCTTGGTAGTAAGCAGCACAGTGTTGAGCAGACTGGACTATTGTAACTCCTTGTATTTAGGGGCCCCTCAGTTCATCTTCCAGGGGTTGCAAAGAGTCCAATCTGCCGCGGCAAAACTGGTGCTGAATCTGCGGCGTAACTCATCTTCGACCTATGCCCTGAGAGAGCTCCATTGGTTACCAATCAAGGAAAGGGTTCTCTTTAAATCTCTCTGTCAGGTGTATAGAGCATCACATGAGTTGGGCCCAATCCCATTACAGGAAAGGTTTTCCTGGTATCTTCCTCGGAGACAGCTCCGCTCTTCTGGTGCCAGTTTACTGGCAACTACGAGATTCAAATGCTCCAGGATGGGTGGGAGGGCCTTTAGTGTGGTTGGGGCTCAGTTGTGGAATGAACTACCACAAAGGATGAGACAGATTGACTCTTTAACTGAATTCAAAAAGAGCCTAAAACTTGGCTCTTTCCGAAAGTCTGATCCGTACGTCCCATCTCTCTACCCATCACCATGCTGATTATGTGTTCTCATATCTGAGCGCCAGGATACCCGTAGGGTGGCAGTAGTGCTATACAAGCACAGATACAATACAATACAATACATTTTATGAGTACATTAAAGAAAGCAGGACACTGTGCAACTCTTGAGAGGCTCAATTTGCACACTGTGTTGAATTCCACCTGTCAAGACTATTGTTCAACACCTCACTCAACCACAGGCGAAGATCTTGTGGCTTTAATGTTCGGGAGAGCAATGACAACCAAGTTACCTCGATGGACCAACAAAAGAGAAGGAGATGATAGCACATCTCGAATAAAGGACTTGGTTGATAAAGAATAGATGAAAGCCTGTGCTGACAAGAGGGGACATGCAAAGAATATTGAGTCTAAGACAAGAGATCTAGTGATCGCCCCCCAACTCTGAAGGAGAAAATCTGATGCTCCATATGATGCTGTACTTTTCCGTGTTGTGCCTACCAAGGGACATATGGTAACTGCCCACCATCCTGGGAAATCTGTTACCAGAGACTCTTCTCACTCTGGCATTTGATTAATCGGTTTCTGATGGTGAAAGATAGACTGAACCTCAGAACCCTCAGACTGCTGTTACTTCTTCACCCTCTTTGACCATCTCTAACAATGAAGATCCCCACCCAGTAACCAGATCAGGCCAAATAATTAAGACGCCAAGAAGGTTGATTGTAGACATTTAATTGTATATATCTAGTTTTTGATTTGTAAAAAAATCCAATTTTTTATTTAACAGAGGGGGAGATGTAGTGTCTTGTGATATTTTATAGCAAACCACTTTTAACTCCTAATGGACTCTGTAGAGCTGTGATGAAGGTGTCAGAGCTCATTGCCATGAAAGCTTGCCTCAGAATGTTGATTTTGCAGTTACATGAAGTAGAATAAAGACTTACAAATAATACTAAGCTCTGTGTGTTGCGTGGTTATTGTCGGGTACCCAGGCTGGGAAGACGCTACAGTCTAGTCCCAGGATTCACACTAATATTGCTTATTCCTAAAGTCACAGTATTGGTAACCCAGATAAGATGTAAATTGAATGCAGAGATTGACATTGGGCTGCCCTAAAGCAGAGCAAAAGGTTTGAGTTAAGTGAATTCTGAAAATGACTCATATTGGAGGAGCTTGGTTGAAATATCACTGGCAGGAGAGTTACTGTGAGGTCAATCATGATGTAATTTATGAAGAAGCTCAGCTAAATACCCAGGTCCTAGAACATACCTAGTGGTGAGGATTGAAATAATGAGCTGCTTCGCCTCCATGAGTTTGGTTGCTCTATTGAGTAAAGAATATTTCCTGTCAAGGTAACAACAATGCAGTATATTCATAAAGTGAATATCTACTACTTTCCTTTAACCCGATGTTCAAGTATAGTCAGAATGGATGGGATTTACTGTATAATATATTTCAGTCCTAAGACCTCATTCAAAATGATACTATTTTTAATAATGTTTGTTTAGGTCATTTGTAGGAAGACTTGAAGTGAGAGGGAAGAGGAAGCGAAACATTAATTCACGACCCTGCAGCTCAGCTGCAATAATGTTTGGCACAGTAAACTTACAGGGTTAGCCTATATGTTAGCTGTCAAAACAAGAAAAGGGAAGATGAGGAGCAGTGATGGTAGGTTTTGCTCCTGCTTTAGTTTTAGACACTTCAAAGTGTAGGATCCATGACAGATGGGCATCAGGACCAACTTTCTGGAAATCAAAACAGGGCTGAATAGAGGGGTTACTACGGGGAGTTATCATTTACCTTGGAGGCATTTAAATGTTTGATGCCGAGGTGATGATGCGTTGAGTAGTGAGAGTGAGCAAACAGTGGCATCTCTAGACAGGGTCCAGATGAGGCCTATGCCCCATCTTCATTTGTCATAGCCCCCACTCCCGTTGTGTCCCATTACCATGGATGCTGAATGTGACAATAGTGACACAGAACCCACAAACTGACACTGCAGTTTGCCACAGCCAATAACTTGCTCAACTATCTTTAATTGAAAAGCAGTGTGCAAATGGGCCGAGCTTAGTTGGGGAGATCAGGGAGGGTGTGAACCCTAAATTTCCTAACATATAAAGTGATCGCCACAGGGCCGAGGGGTGAGATGACCAAGGTTCGGGTGGACTGTTCACATGAGGAACAGGATCAGTACTGATTTGCATTTGGCAGACCACTCTGTCTAAGGTGGCATTGATGGCGAAATATAATAGGGCAGAATTCGGGGTGTGCAAAATGTACGTAATTTGCTTACATAATTACATGCAATTACAGCACATTTACATATAATTATGTCAAATACAAATCCGTCATTTTGTTCTATATATTAGCATGAAATGCATCCTCATGTCAATTTTGCATGCTAGGATGCATTTAAACAAGAGCATCATGAACAACAGCCAAGCGTGCTCTATTACTGTGCGATAACATTTTGCCACAAATGTCACCATTTTCTGTAAATCTTTACACCAAATAGCAACATTCACTGTAAATGTTTACCACAAATGCCACATAATTAAGTGAAGTAGCATAATAATTTCATTTTGGGTATTTCACGTAACAAAAAAGTAAAGTGAAATTCCCGAAACAACACTAATTTCACCCAAGCCTAGTTGGAAAACTACCCCAAGCAATTGTCCGTGGTTAGACGATTTGCAAACATTTGTCCCATCACTTTTTAGGTGTCTGATTGCCACTCGTATGCCTGGAAACCTCAGAATGAATGGTGCAGCTTTCCAGGTCTACTTCTACAAATGTTTGAGAATTCCAGGACGTGGTCAATTTGCACCCAATCAATAAATACTTCTATGGGTGTCGATTTACCACTTTTTTGGTAAGTAAAACCGTCTCTATATATTTAAAGTCCTGAGCTAAAGATTGAAGTAGTTAAAATTTCTCAGTGAAATGAGAAAAGCAAGAGACAAACATACACAGACATAGAAGACCTGACTCAGGGCCACCTGCTACCAAGCTAAGAATGCATTTATTTGGGGGGTGTCACACCCCAAACACTCACCCTGAAGCTACTCCCCTGTGTATAAATCTGACTTTAAGCAAATATTTATTTATGTTCGCGGTCCCATCAGTTTTATATGTGGCCCAATATGTGCCCCCTAAAATTCACAACTAGACACTAATCAACTAGACATTGTGTGGAAAATGTGTATCACCTAGATAAACGAAAAATCTTTGCTTATTCCATTGCAACACAGTCACTAAATAGATGTCCCAAAACGCCTGGCAACGTCAGATAGCTAGGTATGGACACATCAGGCCATGGAGGCTGACCAAGGGCATTTGTCACTTCAACCCAGCAGCTTATTCCCAGTTACCATGAACGCCTAGAAGGGCATGGGTGAGGTGTAAAGTTCTCATGCAGTAGGTTTCCTGCAACCATTGAAGGAAGGGATAAATAAGGGGTCTGGTGAAGGAGGAAGGGGAAAACAAGAGTCAGAGAAAGACAAGTGTGTGGAAATACAGGTCATGACTACACGGGAAAAAACAAAGTAGAAGGAAAGAAAGGGTCAAGTAATGAAGGATAGAAACACAGGTCAAGGAATATGGTGGTTAAAACAATTTTCATGTATAGGATTTTATTATTGAACACAAATCTTTTTCACCTGGGAGCAAAGCCAAGGTTTTTGTATACATTCCAGTCAACATATACATGTATGTACTTTTGGCAGACAACGACATTCAAAACCGGCCAGTATATGTCTACAATATCTATTTGTATCAAAAACAATTTTAACACAAGATTTTATACAGCAAAGTCAATATAACTTAAAACATCCATAACAAAAACACCCTCCAATAATTACATGATAAGTCCTTATTAATGGGGAATTGGGAATCATTTGTTGATGCAGCATTTCAGATGGATTAGGCCCATTAGGGGAACATTTTAAGGAGGTAGCTCACTGTTTGGCAGGTGAGTTGGAGATCATAACCTCCTGAGTACTGGTAGAGTACCACCTGCTTAATCTAGAGACCTCTGCCTGTCTACTGTGCCTTTGGAGGAGGGCCGCACGGCTACACTTCTGAAGGCATTGTAAGTTTGCTGAGTGGCTACCATGTCTCATACAGCTGTTCAGCAAAACGTTCGTATTTCACAAAAAACTCCCAAAAACGGAGTTTGTATTAGAAAAATAAAAATTAAAACGATTGACCCTATCACCTTGGGGGGTTGCTTTCAGGGCAAGAGGGTATTTTTTATTTTTTTCTGCTCAGAATCTTCAAGCTTTTTTGGGTAGTTTTAAACTGGGAAAAAAACGATGTCCGAATGTTCACCAAAATAGGGCGGAGAGTGTGAGGTACTCAGGCAGATGGCCTAATGGCCATCAGGCCACTTGACCTGAGGTTTCCACGGGCAGAACCACGACAATTCTCCTGACTCTAAATAGAGGAGGCAGACTGTCAGTTGGGCAGGCAGGGTGGTCTGCCATGCTTGTAGCAGAGTTCTCTTTCCTCCGAGCTCCAACTAACCATGACAGCCATCATAAGGATGGAATTGTGTATAACGTTTTTGTAGTATCCTGCATTTGTAATGAATTGTATTTCACACCTCCTGCTCAGCCAGTGCCTGTGCTCTGTGCCCAATAGAATGTTGGAGTCATGATGTGTCTCGGAATGTTGGGACACAGAGAGGTGAAGTGACAGTTGAGCATGGGCTGAGCAGCATAAAGGCTGCTCCTGGTGGGGCTCTCCTTCAGAACATAACAACCTGTTATACTACTTGGTACCTGCTTGAATAAATCATCTTTAATTACAACCTACCTGCATGGACCTCCTTACTACAGTTTTGAGTGCTGTTCACCACACAAAATTGAAATGATGAGAACTGCTTCCTTATCCCAAACAGCTTTATGATCCCACCATCTATGAAAACTTGGTGTATAGATCCATCCCAGAATAAACAAAGTAATGAAAAGTAAATGTTCCCTCGTTTACTTGCATTCCTATACACCCATCTTACAATTTTAATTGTGGGTGTAAATAGCTCTTGAAGTGCTCATTCCTTTCACACTCACTTCAAATGAATTGTTTTAGCTTGATGTTAAGGCAAAGGTTATCAGCATTTCTTCCCTACGCAGCTAAGTAAATAGATATATTCCACATTATTTATATTTACTGGTGTATTTTCAAAGACCAGTGGGGAAAAGAAGAATCTAAGGCAGTGATCTTCAAACTTTATAATGCCATGCCCCTCAGAGCAAACCATTTTTGTATTGCCCACATCGCACCCCCCGAAGTGGAATTGTGTGGGGTGATTGCATTGTTGGGAGCACAGGTGTACAGGGGGGCTTATTCAGCCGTACTTTATGGTGGGGTTTACTGGGGCATGAAGTGTAAAGGAGTAAGCTTTCCCTCTTCCCACTCCAGGTTCATGCAGCCCTTTCTCACTGCTGACTCTTGAATTGTTTCTGCCAGTCCTGCACAGTTTCTTGTCTACTCCCATCCCCCAGTAACTCCTGCAGCTTTCCTTCCCTCCCTCTTTCCACCATGCTAACCTTCTGGGCTCTTGCACACACCCTCCTTCCTTAACATACCGCTCAACTCACCCTCATCTCGAGAGTGTCACCTTGCAAGGCATCATTTCCACCCTTTAAACAAGCAATATCAATCCGATTAACCTGAATGGGTTCACTCTTCCTGGAAACCTTCCACAACTTCTAAAAATGTTTTCTTGCAGTTGATTTGAATGGGATAATCTGTAAGGATCCGGTTGCGGTTTCCGCAGGAGTGCCAGGAGCCGACGAGAACCCCAACCCTCCCCCCTATACCACCTGTGCCTATCAAACACTAGGACACAAGGGTGATATGGAGGGAAAGGAGGGAACAAAACAAGGAAAGTAGGGGGAGACAAAACACTGGACTCTTTGGACACTGCTCTCTTCTGCTTCTTTCGGAAGATGAAGCTATAAGGAATAATGGGTTAATACAACAGCAGTCAACCCACAAACCCCCAATGTTAATACATAAACCACCTTTTACTAGAGAGCACAAGGGTGTGTCAATGAAAGCAACTAGGACATCTCCTGGAAACATACATGTGATCAATGGAACTGTGGATATCCAATATGGCCTAGATTGAGGGATATGAAATATTGCCTCTGGTATGACACTGGTATGTACATATATAAGGGTACTAGTATACCTCTTACCTAACCAGAACCTCCTCTCGGCTAAAAGGTTTTGTATGGTAACAGATCGGGATTATAGAAGTAGTTGCTGGTTCTTCTTGTCCCTGTACTGTGATGAATGCCAGAATCCGGGAAGTCCAGAGAACGAACAAATAATATGGCAATAAAAAGGGAAGGAGGAAACTCGCCAGGCGGACCACAAATCCCACAATGCCACTTAAACCCCTCATACCACTGCTTTTGCAAATACCGGCCGTTCGGCGGGACCTTAGTCCGGCCAAATGATGGGTCCGCAAGAAACAGGGCGAAGTAAATCACTGTGACACAAGGGTATGACAGCCGGCACTGAGCGAGGGAAGGAATGAGAAGTAGAACCCACGTTAATCAGGACACGAGGGTGTACCGGGAATGTGGTAGTGATATACTGCACTACCCCTGAGGAGAAATCGCCGAAGAACTCTCGGCGGGAGGTAATCAGCAAGGACGGAGCTTCGGCAAAGGAATCAACTAAGCGGCAACAGATTCAGGGCTGGCCGCTCTGGGAGTCCGGGCGAGGTTAGGTCGGTAATACCGTGACCCCAAGCCAGAACCAAACAAAATAAACAAAAGAGCACGGCTAAGGAAAGCTGTGCCTCAAAATCAGGAACGAGTGCCCACGAACAAACATGGGCTAGTGACTGAAAGCGGCCAAGCGGAAGTGACGACTCAGCAGAGAAGAAACTAGAGCGCAAAGCGCTGAGCGCCTGGGGAAACGAGCTTAAGTTCCGTCTCGGACCCCTCGCGCATGCGCAGTACTGCGAGGCCATCTTGGATGGGTCTCGGTAGTTCGTCTTCAAGTTCCGCAGAGGGTAGGCAGGCGTGACACCACCCTACAAAACCTCTCCAACTCACTAAACTTGGAGAGCCACTCTCCTGCAGCTTTCTTTGCAGCATGCTGCCCCAATGATCCCTCGACTCATGGTCTGGCAGTACCCCTTCCTACAAGGATTTAGGAACTCTCCCTAGCTCCTAACTGATGCACTTCCAAGCCCATCTAAGTTTCCCGCCTCTATGCATAATGTGCTGCACCAGTCCAGGCTTTTTTCTTTGAATTCTGGGCCTTAGCCTTGTTTCTTCCATTGTAAAACAGGACTACAACTCTCAGAATTAATCTAAATAATACAACTTGGACATCACACATGGACCAGGGAAACTTGGCAGCTGACTTCTCAACCCCTCCATTCACTCTCCATCTAGAATTTATTATCGCCCGTCTACACTGGCCCCTGCAGAGCCCTCTTCATTATGCTTCCTGCAGTACACCATGCCTTGAGGCTCCTGCAACTCTCCCGGCTCGCCCTGACTGCTTTCTCTAGGCTCCACTCCTCGCCATCCATCAGAACTCAAAATGATGCTCTGCTCCAGGACACTTCTCAGCTCTTGCCATGGATTCAGTGTTGCCAGATTTTGAGATCTACCCCAAACCCCAAAGCTATCCGAGTTCATGCAAACATTCTGCACAACACGGACTAGTAGCAAACCAAAAACCAGCCCAAAGTTGCAACCCTCAAAGAATGCAAAAACATCTTTCAGGAAACATTCTGACCATAATTCTAATTTAGGGTTAATATGTGTGTTAACGGAGGAGTTTCAATGGGCACATATACACTTCTTCAATCATGTCCAAATTATATAACTAATTACTGATTTTGGAAATAGGTCCCCTCGGTGACCATCCAACGGGCACTTCTGGCACCGTCAGTCTAAACTTGAACTGAGCACTGATGAATTAACTTTACAAGAGCAGATTATGTCCCATCTTAATTAAGGCCAAGTGTGGAAATGTTTAAACTATTTAAGTAATGTGCCTTTAAAAGAATATCTTTAATGAATCATGCAGGATTAATACCACACATGATACATATATAAAGAAACCACCCTGGGGATAAAGCAATTCCAGTGTGACTGGTTTGGCTAGCTGGAAAGATCATCACAGTACGACAAGAGGCCCACTCCTTCTAGTAAAAATGTAAGAAGGCCAGAAAGGAGATAGTCACTTACTCAAAAATCCTCAACCATAGCCACTTACTCTGACACTAAGTGTTATACAGGGCATATACTGTTGCCTTTGTGTTGCAGCATTAACTAGACTATAGCTTCCAGTTTTGCAAAGAAGCAGGGGGGTTTGATTGGTGAGCAAAAGAAGGCAAGCCTTTTGGAGTAGAAAGGAAAAAGACACCTTACCCAACACCTTTAGTGCTATTGCCCCCAACATCTCAAGACTAACGCTCCCTTAATTCTGCTGACACCATCTTCACAACCCTTTTCCCATCCCATTCAATACCCTACATCATTACCACTACCCTACTCACTTTTCACCGCTGACCTGTACAGTCCCATTAGACTGCACAGTCCCTCACACCTATCACCCACCCTGGGCTTTAAATGGGGCAGATCCTAAAACGAACTTTGAAATGGTTCCCTAGGGGACCTATGTTCATATCCTCAAATTTCAAGGCAAAAGCATGCATTTATTTCTCAGTAATGCGTGTAAGAAACATAAGGTAATTCATTTCAACAAAGCAGTCCCTGTTTACATTCTATCTTCATTTTCATTCCAGCCTTTATTTCCTAGAAGTAGTTGCTTTTTTAGATGCGTATCTGTAGGTACATTTTCATTCAACATATGGCTCTTGTATAGTGCACATCGTGAACTGAGCAACCTCCAGTGGTCAAGATGAGTTCAGATTGTGGGTGGGTGTCTATGATGTGGCACGACTGAGTCCTGCGGCTGAAAGCAGTACAGGTTTCTCACAGTGCCTTGCCTGTATGCCATTAAATGGTCTGGGCAGTGTGCACATCTTGCCCTCTCTGCAAAGCAAACTGAATGGTGGTCACATGTAAATTGCACCTGTTCAGTTGGAAGCTGGGTCACAACGAGTTTCATATGCCCACCTTTGTGGGAATAGTGAGGCTAGGGCTATGGGGGCCTGTTTTCTTCTCCACCTCTTTTTGAAAATCATCCAACTGCATACCTCACCCATTGCTTTCCTCTTCAGGACCAGCATTTCAGTTTGTTCTTTATGTATACCCTTTCATTAGTGCAGAATGCGATGGGGACCCAGCCAGTTCCAGCATCAAATATTGATCTGGTTCTGGACCAACATCAGTGCATATGATGCATTTGTCCTGGTGTAATTTGCTGACACTGAGACTTACTCAGCAGCACCCACAACTTGTTTGCTTTCCTTTCAAAGAAGCAACCTGTAGAGTATGGGGGGGTCCTATTGTGACTTTCAGCTGGGATCAACATAAAGGTCACTTAAAAAGGCCTTCTTTTTGCTGACATCTCATCCCGGATGAGAGATATCTGGACCTAAAAATCTAGCCGGCAATGCAAGGAAAGGAACAAGCATTCATTGTGTTATCACTTCACAGGTGCTTAACAGAAGCTATGGTTTGAAGGCATGTTTTTTACTTTGTTCAACCCTTGTATGTAATAGATATGAATGTACAGTAAGAATGTCAGAGGCATCTCTCTTTATGAATACTAACACTAGCGACACTTTAAATAGTACTTTATATTTAATTTCTTTTGTAGCACTCTTCATCCCGGGGTGATGGTAGGTTCTGAGAGTGCTTTATATCTCACACACATTTTATACAATAAACCATAGAAGTGTGCAAATCAATGTATACTGAATGTAACATAGGACAATAAGGGTTACAAGGTGTAGGTGTCACATATCATCCATATTAGTACGCGTTATATGTTTAGAGTGTTTAGTCTGGGGAAATACAAAGTCTGAATTGAACACATAATGCAGTAATGCAGTAAACTTTTGACATAAATAAATAAATAAATAAATAAATTCATTATTACTATCCAAAAGAAACTCTCTTTAGTATTTTAATTTGGGCCAGTAGAATTGTGTTATTGAGCAGCCACGGCAATTTTCGCATAATTATAGTTTTGCTGCATTTGCCACATAATCCATCATCTGCTGCATAATATGCAGATTTTAACAACAAAAATGATTTTGAAATCAAACGGTTCAAAAGTTACTGAAAATGCAGTGACACGTATTGCTGTGCAGTGGAACGCCTTTGCAAAGGTTGACTGGTTAGCTTTCTGTTGTTTATTTTGATATTTTTGAGTTCAACCAGTATTAATGAGGTGCAACCTATGCCCAGACAGTGTTACCAAGTGTAAAAATGGAAAAAATAATACCAAGTCACCAAGTGTAAAAATGAAAAAAGTTATATTACAAAATGGGAAGTAATAATATTACAAACAATGTGCCACAATAACGCTGCACAATTAGGCTTTTTTTGCCACATAATTTAGTCTACCCTGCCACATAATTTGGTCCTCCCCTGCCACATAATACCAGTGGCCCTCACTTTAATACACTTTAATACAGAGTTTGCAATGGACAGGTACTGTCAGATACTGAGTACCTTCACTTCTTTAAATTGAAAGAGAGAGCACCTACACCGGTCCGCGCTGGCGCAATACGTTAAATAGGAGAGTCCCAGACCTTCTAGGCAGCAATAACTACTCCGGGATACTGAGTACCTGCGCTTCAGACTTTGGATTTAAAGCACTTGCCCCTTTTGCCTCCAGGTGCCCTATATTTTTGGAAAATGTGCCACGAGAAGACTTTGCCTGCAATGAACAGGAGCACAGACTCATCATTCATGTCATGCACTAGTGCAGTCCGTCTTCACCCACAGCTCCATATGTTTTGCTAGTGTTTTGCCACTTCGACCTCCATTGTCTGAGTTTAGTTGTTCATCACCATTGTTATGTTATGTTAATGCTATTTTCAATAGCGCACGTATCACCCGGGGGCATCTTGGCGCTGCTGAGGAGCAGGATTCATGTCAGTAGGCACTTAAGCACGGCCAGCCAAAGAGGAAACTTTCTCTTTGAGGCTCAGTCACTAAGTTGCTACCAAGCTTGAATATCCATTCTCCTCTAAATAACCAGCCCCGACTCCCGCTCACTGGAGGACTTGGACGCACACTGAGCATAGACAGGCATCAGCGTTTCTTCAAACGGAGCCGTCGTTAGAAGCGCTTTAGCACGCTGAATTAGATTGATGGCCCTGCAGCCATACACTACTGGGAGGCGGTGTCAATAATGATAAAAGTAGTTACATAATGTCACTACTTGTATCATTATTGTGTGAGCATGTGACAGACTGCTGCTTCAGAGCTGAAGGTGAGCACTGGCCTGGGGAAGTGGATGGGGAAGGCTAAATAGCAGGACGACAGAACGTGGAGAACAATCAATTGAGCTCAGGGCACTGTGACGACCTTCAGTGTGTAACAACAGATGGAGCGATGCCTAGTTTTGGAAAAACACACACAGAGGGAACAACCCTGCCCAAAAACGAATCACCCGCCACATATCCTTTTTCCAACACAGATGAGAGAAATGTCACCCATTTGTGCAGGAAATAGCCCACTCTGGCAACACTGTGTGGATTCTTTCCCACTACAACCACAAATGCCTCTCAAAAGATGTCCAAATATACACTAACTCACACAATGACACTGATACCCATATCAATATTATTGTATGGGTTAAGCTTGTTGTACCATTTTGTTCTACAGGCAGTAGTGCTTTTTTTCAGGCCCATGCTCGTTTTGTCATAAGACAAGCTAATTTTCTATTTCTTTACATGGGAGCATGCCCCGGAAGAGGCCACTACGCCAGAAGGGGGCATCCCCCATGGTGTGTAGACCTCTGCTCTACTGAATGATGATAATACCACATGACCGAAGGAGCAGACTGAAAACAAATCAAAGAGCAATCAGGGAACTCATTAGGAGATGGATGCTCATTGTTTGATGATTTAAAGGTGATCACAAGTTCGAGTCTACCAATTGTACAGAAAAGCAAAGATCAAAGTGCCAACTCACAAAGGTATTTTCAGTCAAAAACATACGTTTGTAATTGAAAAAAACCTTACTTTACATCTGCTAGGATTTCACAAACGATTCCTGACAGTGCGAAGAAATTAGCAGTAGGTAATCTCCAAAAGGTGGGTCCTGGACATTATAAGTCATGGTAAGCCTTTTAACTTTGTGAATACCCACAAACATATATGCTTGTGGGTGTTCACAAATTGACATTTAACCTTTTTTCCACCATGAAAATGATGGATAAGGCATTCCAGCTTCAGGCTGGATTAATTTCCCTTCCAGGATGGGAAGTGAAATTGATCATCTCCTGATTTGCTGCCAATGTATCCTGAAGGGCTTTCTCCAAGGGGAAAATATTTACCCCAAAGAGAAACAGAAACAGTAATCTGAATTTGCACTTAGGGCTCAATTTGTGAAGTGCTTAAACTTAAGTTATGTAGATTTAGACACAGGGGAATAGAAACCCACAGGAGATGTCAAATGATGTTCCAAGTAGGACACCCTGAAATCTATGCTTAGTGCAGCTTTATAGGCGTACTACTGGGAATGTTTGTAAATTACCAAAAGTATTACATCTTCGCCCATAAACAGGTATACCTCTCAGATGCAGATTTAATACTTTTTGTTTTACATAGGGCCCATAATTTAAGAAATCATAGAATTTTGACAATGCAAAATCCCACCAGTAAAAATCAGCTGCTTGCAGCAGTACTGCTTTACTAAAGCCAGGCTTAAAATATAGCTAAGGATATTGCTGCTGAACATAACATTCTATCATAGTAGCCCACAGTTCTTTTACAAAATTATTCTCATGTATAAAATACAAGCTCAGTGGTGTGGTAATATCTTTGCTTTTTTAATCATTACCAATTGCGCTTGGATCTGAGTTGGTCCTGGAGAGTTCATTGCTTCTAAATATAAGCTCTGAGTAAGTAGAAAGAATTGAAACAGGTTTTACCATGCAGTCCCTCTTAGCACAACAAATGGTTACCAAGGTTCCTCAGTAATACACTGGGTGTGTTTGACATCATTTAAATTGAAGGGGAATAATTCAACTGAAAGTGTAATGCTTTTGAAGCTCTCCCATTTGATGTATTGCATTCAGATGACTCACCTGTCTGGTGGCAGCGGAAGGTGTATACTCACAAAAATGATTTGTGTCTGGAGCAATGACATCTTAAGGACTGGTAAGAGCTGGGCGAGATATATTTTCTGGTCCCCTGTTTGGAGCAATGGTGAATTTTGAACACCTTTTTAGGTCTTGCCTAGGCAGCGCATGCGCAGTCTCTTTGCGGCATGCTGTGTCTACAAAATGGGCTTCAAGCACCACCCATCTTTATCATTGGTTCCTGTTACTGCCCTTCGTAAATGCCTGCTTTGTTTGGTGAATATGCTTAACAGTCCCTTCTTTGGGCTTTTTGAACCTCCCATGAGGATTGCCCCTGTTACATGTGCTCTTACTCTTTCTGTTAGCACATACCATGCCTAGACCATGCAGTGCATTTGACTGGCTGTCTCTCATAGCACAACAAAATGGTTACCAAGTTGCCTCATTAATACAATGGGTGTGGTAGACAGCATCTAAATTGAAAGGGAGTAATTCAACTGAAAGTGTAATACTTTTGAAGCTCTCCCGTTTGCTGAATTCAGTACAGATGATTCACCTGTCTGGTGGCAGCGAAAGATGTATACACTTAAAAATGATTTGTGTCTGGAGCAGTGACATCTTAAGGATTGGTGGAATCCTGGGCAAGATATGTTTTGTGGTCCCCTGTTTTATAGCAATGTTGAATTTTTAACCCCTTTTAGGACTCATGTAGGCAGTGCATGCGCTGTCTCTTTGAGATATGATGTATCTACAATATGGACTTCAAGCACCAACCATCTTTTTCATTGGTGTCTATTATTGCCCCTCGTAAATGCAAGCTTTTATTTGGTGAATATGCTTAATAGTCCCTCCTTTTGGACTTTTGATACCTCCCATGAGGACTGCCCCTGTTACATGAACTCTTATTTTTTCTGTTATTTATGAGACTCTGTGAGAACTCTTTTTTTTGTTTGTCTGCCTCTGCTCATGTTTTTGGATTGTAGTGAGAAGTGTTCGTCTTTTGTTTACTTCGTGCACTGGCTTCATTTTCTGTGCTTGATCTTTCCTCATGGCTTCCACACTCTCTTTTGCCTACTTTAGGCGCTGTGTTAATATTTTGATTCACTCTTTCCCCACTTGTTTTAAATTTCTACGTGCACTTCCCAAAAGTGTGGTGTTTTGTTTATTTTGCTCAGTGCAGCATCCACTTCATGGTTGCTGCAATCCTTCTGCTCTCTGTGCATGAGTGAGCCTCCCTTTGTTTCCTACTCTTCAAGCACTCCCTGAGCACACTCGCCATTACCACGGGTCCGTAGCAAGAGACAACTCGCTTTCCGCAGTGCAGTCTCCGTGTACGTGGTCCGCCGACCTAAGGAGCATTTGTTTACCTACTTGGATCGGACCTGAGTGGCCCAAGCACTTCTACACTGCGCTCCTCACAGTGATACCTTAATTATGTTAGTAGAAGTGCACCGGCTTGACGATATGACACATAATAAATACAAAAACATTGATGTCCCCAAACATAACAAATTACAATAACAATTGATGATACCTTTAACTTTAGTACAAGTACAGTGTCATCAATTGACTTTCTTTTTAAATAAAGATCTGTGCTCTTTCTCAGCGTCATCCAAGGCCACTTTCATAGAGAAGCACTTTCCATGGACAGTTTGAGATTACACAGACCAGAGTTTCGGATTTGGAAGACTTTGGTCTGTTTTTTGGGGGTCTCCCCCGCTTCGGATTTTCTGAATCTCTTTGATACACCATGGCCAACACGGTGGACATTAAAACTCCACTGCGCTCGCTTTTACCCAACCCCGGCACCAAACAGCCATCCCTACACAGCTTCGAACACGTGTGCGAGCACAAAAGCAGAACACTACAGCAGCGGCACGTCTTCCTGAGAGCTTGAATAAGGGACAGGCACACGCACAGTACTAAAGCCGAGTCATTTAGAAATAACAGCGTGGAGCCATCACCTGAGGGTATGACATCATGGAGGGAGGGCTGAAAGTGTTTCACATCCACAAGAAGACTTCCAGGGTCACGTGCAGCTACTGTTTCCAAAGCTGTTGCATTCCAAACTACTCAAAATGCAACCGCTTCAACATGTTCCCTTATTTAGTTGTCAAACCCCTTGCCAGCTGCTCCTCTGCAAATACCACATCTACAGTTAGACTTTCATAACCTTCAGCCTGCAAGCATTAGTCCAAGCATGAATGATAGTGATGGAGATAATAAAATATGACTTTGTCTGCATTTTGCTACTCCCTCTCCCCAAAAAAAAGAGTATTCAACTGGGACCAATCGAGATTGCACTATTTACCAACAAAAACCCATATTAAAAGAAATTACATTCTTGTATAAACTGTCTAACAAGCCACAGAAAAAACTCCCTACTTTTTTTAGAGCATTAAATAGGCGCTTAGGAGAGAAGTCTTTCATAGCAAGATGAAAGCTACAGTAGGCATGCTGTTTCCTGTAATGTTATGCTGTCTGTTTTGAGTGAGCATGCTTAAATCACAAGTTTTATGAGTTGTTGATCATGAGTGAAAAATATGTGTTTTGCAAGCAGATTCGTTTTAAAGTTTTTCAGAATCATTTCTGTTTTTTGGTAATAGAGAAGGTTTTGGAGAAAGGGAGCCCTTTCTTTTGAGCTTGCCTTTCAGGGCTTTAATGGTGTATTATGTAGTTTATGTATTTGCTTAAATAATATATCCTACAGTGCAACATCACCTCAGCATCAAACAGGCATCACCTCAACACAACACCAACTGCACAGAACTCAACACCATCTCAACACCAACTAAGCAACATTGCAACTCCGCTGCAATACCACCACCTCAACATGCCTCACCACCACCATAGCATCACTAAGCACCACCACAGCATCACTAAGCACCACCACAACATCACTCAAAACCACCTCAGTATCACTAAGTACCACGGCAACATTAGAACAGGCAGAAAGAAGTTGCCAGCATTGCAAAAACAAAAAAACGACAAGACATTTTTCACGTTTATTCTTTTTTTTAGTTGGCCATTCAGTAAGACATAATGTCTTCTTGGTTATATATAAGATAACAAAAATACTTATAGCACTATTTAATTATAACGTTTCAACATGCTACACAGCAGCCACAATGCTCTACAACATAGCTTAAAAACACTGGCAAAGTTCTAGCTAAACACTTATAAGGTCTCAAAAGCGAGAAGACCTATTGGCTATGCCAATGCTTGTTGATTCATTCAAGCTCTTATGAAGCCAATCATCTGTTGAACCTTCAGAAATGGGGCTCCCAAGAACAGCCAAAACCTCAAGCTGCCTGGTGTTCACTTGGCCAATAGTTAAAAAAAAACAGCTTGGAGAAGCATTGTTAAAGCCACTGTCTTTTCAGTTTGCATCTACATTTGTTTACTTTCAAAAACAAGTTGTTTGGAATTCAGTGTCTAACCAGTTGTAGAAAAGAAACATACTATGGGTGATGTATTAGATGTTTGGTGCACTACTGCATAATATTAAAGGAAGACATATGCAAATAGCACTTGAAATTGTAGCTTTAATTTCTAAATGTTTGTAGTAAAAATATATGCCCCTTCATGGCTGGAATTCTTGCTGCGACAGGTAAAATCAAAACACTGCTCTGAGGAATTTCACATTCCATTGGTAAAATACAAACTATTTTTTCCTAATTTCTCTTCTCCTACGTTGTCCTTCTTCTCTTTATATGTGTGCACTTCTCTGGCTAGACAGATACCTGTGTCTGTTCTCAGTAATTAGTTCTAAAAGAGGAGGTTGAGATGCGTCTATGAAAGAGGTGACGTAAGGTGCAAGAAATGTCGAAGAACCATTATTTTGCAGTTTAGTTGTTATCACCTGCCTGAGAGTGTGAGGGTTTAAGCTGGGCAGGCCAGGCACATACACTAAGAGGTGGATTTATTTTATATTATGATTCAGAGCAGCAACGAATAGGGCAGAACTGAGTTGTACAAGAGGTAGAAAGAAGTGCATAGCCATATCTATTAACAAAAATTTGAACAGTGAGCAACCCAAAATACCCTTGAGGGCTTGGGTGATTAAGTAGATGATACGAACAGGAACCCTTTTTGATGATCATTGAGAGACCCTGCCGAATTAGAACAAGTTACCTGAAGTTCCACATTGCGGACCTCTGACTAAGATTTTCATTCGAACAAGTTACTTGAAGTTCCATATTGCGGACGTGTGACCAAGATTTTCATTCGCTTTTTCACGCCTGCATTTCTCCATATAAACTATTCACAATTGGACTTAGAGATTCGGCATTGTTTCTCTCCATTCTGTATACCGATGTATACATTCACTCATTTGATGTGTCTGCATGACGTTGGACCACGATTTTTAAACTGAATGTGCTCGGCATTTGACCCGTGTTGCTACTGAAACCGAACGTAAACTGATGTGAGATATCCTCGATACAGGGATTAATCACATCCGCTCTTTGGATTAGCGTTTCAACCCGAAAATTGTTCGTTTTCCAGCATTTAAATTAAGATTACACTTTGTCAATATACAGTTCCTAACTGACATCAGTCCTGAAGATGGTCTCATAAAGTGCTCCCTAAGAGACCGATACGTCGACCTCCACCTCATCCTTACTTTATGTTATTCATTGTGCTTTTGGATAGGTGTTTTTAGGTTCTGTTGAGTTACTAATTAACATACTGGTTGTATACCTGCAGACCTATTCTATTTTTGAATGAATTATATCTGTATATGAAATTAACCGTTTTACCACTTGATAAATTCTATTTTTTCCTATACACCTTCTTGTGCTTGTGCTTGTTATCTATGTAGTCTTTTCTGTAGTTTGATGAATTGTTTTTTTTTTTAAATTGTTGACTCACTTTGTGGAATTGAATTCGCATAGGGATTATTGATTCATCCTTCCAAGTTACACTTGAATTACCAATAGTTGCTCAAACGAATTCCCTTGAAGGCACCTATATCTATTAACAAGCATTGACATAGCCAATAGGTCTCACTTTTGGGACCTTCTAAGTATTTAGTTATTCAGCATAATATCCTTGGTGCAACAACATTAACTTTTGCATGGTTAAACACTTATAAGGTCCCAAAGGCGAGACCTATTGGCTATGCCACTGCTTGTTGTAGCAACTACCAGTCGGTATGAATCAAATAAAAACCATTGACTATGATGTTTTTTAGAGGCTAACAGTTGAAATACACTATTGCTTAATAATCCATATGTAAAGTTGTTAGTTGATGTTGCAAATTTTATATAGCACAAACTCGACCCGCAGGTATTCGAGCGCTTTACATGAGCACCGGTCACGTTACATAAGGACGGCGGCATTTGGCCAGACGGGACCCTACAGCAGCGATACTTCTAGAATTCGTCACTTCTATAAATCACTGCCCTATCAGCAAAAATAACCACAGACATCTTGCTGAATCTCCAAAATAAAAAGGGACAATTTCAAGTTGCTGTATTTTCTAAGTAATTCCCGCAGCGCTGACATCCTTCATAAAGCCGTCCATTTTTCAGCCCTTGTTCACGAATACAGAACGAACAGTGGTTATATCACCTGACAGGACCCAGTGTCAAGGGCTCACCTACTTCACATTGATTCCATCGCTATGTGATCTTGTTCCATATAATCTATGTCAGACTATATCCAACAGATTTTACCGTCTTTCAAGACCCATTTACTGCTTATATCCAGACACGGTGTCTTCATTTTCACTAGACACTCGAGTATCTAATCAGTACTCGAAAAATACAGAACTCCTGATGAAGGCCACTCGCCGAAACGCGTAGGATTCAGATTCGGTTTTGTATTGGGCGACAAAAATCAATTGTTGACATATGTATCAGAGTGTATATAATATACTATTGTAATCAGGTGCTTATTTATGTCTAGAATTTCTATGAATTATTGTTAAAAAAGAGTGTATAAATTGTCATATAAAAGAAAAAAATAATATAATATCTGTGGGGAAAAAAAGAAAATTAAAAAGAAGTTTTTTGTACAATTCACATACTATTGTGTTCTTCGATCTTTTGAGCAACAATATGTGATAAAATTCCGAAAACATACACATAACCCGGTGTTTTAGTCAGTTTTCATAAACACGTTACATAAGGACACATTCAGGCATGGGGAGATTAAGTGATTTTCCCAGAATCACAGGATGAGGACCCGACCCCGAGGCTAGAACCTTGGTTTCCAGCACCAAAGTCGGCAGTCTAGCCGACGGACCACATCCCCTCCCTGATAGTTGAGGTGCAGCAGCCCAAATACTGGATGAGCTAACAAGTACGACCCAAGAACTGACACAAACGGCATGCTACCACAATTAAAAACAGACTCTATAACTAGGAGAAAAATAACAGTATAATTACTGGAAAAATAATTAGGGAAATCAATTTTTTTTAAAACATTTAACGAAAAATATGCAAAGCATACTATAACTCCAAATGCTAACTCTTTGAAGGGTGGTACGTTGGCTACTTAGCAGAATAAAGCAAACAATGGGATCTTTATTTCCATAAAAGAGGGTCTTGTCCTTCAAAAGGCAAGACAGTGTGCCACCCTAACAATGCAGCATCACTGACCTTGCTGAGCGTCATTCCCCAACATCCAAGAAAGGCACACCAGGCACAAAAGCAGCAACTGACTGTGAGCAGCAATCGCCCCAAAGAGGAGGGGTCAAACTCAAGCATCTGCCAATGAAAGCGTAGAAGTGAAATGCCACGTGAACGCCAGGAAAGGTCAAGCAAAAATGTCTGCCATTGTAACCTAGCAAGTTTGCTTACTCGTTTGTATTAAAAAATGTAAATATCTGAGTTATAAAATTTCTAAAACAAAAAATTTAAAAGAAATTATTTTTGCCGGTTTTTATTTTCATTTTGGTATTGAGGATATTGAATTAATCTGTGTTATTAGTTCTAAAAGCAACACGATGGAGGTTAAACAGCTAATGTGCCTGTTTGATATTGTGGTCTCTTTAACAAATAATCGTGCACTTAAAGCTAGATCGCAAATTTTCGTTCTCTTGCAGAAGACTCACATGAATGTAGGGGAAAGTCTTCCTTCTTCTGTTTCAATCGCAACAAATCAAGGTGAGGCTTAATTTGATCGCCATCTTGGAAAGGCCAGAAACTCACAAAAGCATGGTATTTTTAGTATATTTTTTTTAAATCAGCCAGATTTCACATGAATGCACTTCAGTTCTTGAAATGTTGGAAACATTTTGCAATTGTTTTCTGTAAACGGTGTCAGACAATGTAAAAAATGTGAAATCGTGTTAGCCTTATCCAGCTTTATTGGAATCTGCTGGGGTTATGTTTAAATCATTATAAAAAAGCCTTAAGAATTAATATGTCAGCTATTGAGCATTGTATATAGGCTTTCGGCAGGACACAACTCCTAAAACAAGCATTGGCCGCGCGGCCGTGAAAGTGATGCGGCAGCGCGAAAGTGAAAGTGATCGCGATCGCGGGCTTAAGGGTGCCCACGAGTAATGCACTTAATAACCCATGGCAGAGGAAAGCCAGATGGCGGCTGCGCGCGTGCCTGCGCGTGTAACCGCAAGCTTGAGGCCAGCAAAAGCGTGTGGTAGCACTTTTAAAACCCACTTACTAAATGTCTCGCCAGACAGCGCATTTGCAGGCTCAGGCGAGACCTACAAATGGCCTACTGCTGCTCACTAACTCTGCGCCAACATGTAACCTTTGCACAATAGTGTAAAGATATGTGCGCAATCTGGCTTCGGAATTGTTCTGGTTGAATAGCCTTGAAGTAAAAATTCCTATACCTAGACAAATTCTTAAATTTTCCACTTGCAGTGAATGGAGCATTTATAGAAATTAAACATTTCTCCAGGTTAGTGCCAAATGCTAGGAGGTGTTATTGTTCGTCGCAACGCCCGATCTGGCTATTTTAGAAGATCATGCTTTGCATCAAAAACGCTAGGTGCTTGTGCTGATCCACCCAATAAAACCTGAGTAATGCCCAGCTGATGCAAAGTAGCAAAAAGAGGTATTTGGAATGAGATGAGGACACTTCTTCAGTGCAGAATAACGTTTGAGCTGAAATGTAAATACCTTGCAAGAGTTTGTGCTGTTTTCCATCACTTTCAGTGGTCTATCCCAGTGTAAATCCTCAGTAAATGTGGCACTATGCTTCTTTCAAGCATGCTTGGCTCTGAGAGTAGAAAATTATCCTTTTTTATGAGCAACATAATTATGGCAGGAGGTTTGACTACCCCACTTCCTTTCCTGGTGGACCCTAGGAAGGTCCCGGAATTGGCAATTCCCCACTTTATTGAAACATTTCTGCTCTTGAGTTTACCAACAGGAATCAGTTGTATGATTTAGCATGTGTTTATGTTTGACTTTCATGTAGCCAATGGGCCGGGGAAGACTTACAATGCCTTACTGTGCCCAAAGAAAGTGTTGTTATAACTCTAGCACTTATCAGTCAACTTAACACGGAGGTCTTCAAACATTTTAATCTCACGTCCCCTCATAAGTAGTTTGTAAACTTGGCACCTCTGAACATATGAGTGGAAAAATATATCACTATTGGTGGAATCGTCAAGAGCAGATCACTGTTTTAAACATGGTGTTTGTCTCTGAAGCCTAGGGGCATTATGTCTGCTTCTCCTGGCCAGAGCCGTTCTGCCACCCCTATGATACATTGAGGCCCTCCATGGGAGGCCAATGGCAGTTTGAGGACCCCTTGCTTAACACTATCTCTGTCATTTAAAGAATAGCTGCATGAGACTGTGTGACATTGAACAAGTACTAGAAGCTGTTTGGTCAAATCACTGGCCTTTGCCTGCCATGACTGTGTTCCAGTTCTCTGTTGGCCATGGTCTGTTTGCAAACGTCTCAGTATCTTAAAGGGATGCGTGCATTCTTTTGAAAATCTCTCTTGAACCCTCGCTGTTAGCCATCTTTGTCTTACCACCAATATTGTTGAGCTATTTGTTCCGTGAGTTCTCTTAGTAGCTAGCACCAAGAAACCAATGGGAAAGACTGTACACTCTTTCAAAATGGCTAACGCTTTGGTGAACTAAAGGAAGAATTGATCCAGAAACACAAAACCTGCTCTTCCCAGACAATCCTGGCTACTGAGCCAGTCCAATGTACAGCTCTGCAAGGAAGAGCAAATGCTGACTTTTAAAATATGAAAGGGACAACAAAGATTAATTAAGATTCTGATGTTTGCAATCAACACCCTTTCCGTTTCATACATGGCAGCTTGAGGTACATCCACAGAAAACATTTGCTCTCTGGCGGTACCGCAGTTGGTCATCTTTCTCCTACTGCTGACCCCTCAGCTGTTCAGCACTCTCCTCCTGCTGGCTCCACCTGGATACTCAGAAGGCACAGATGTTCCTATCTCTTTTGTGAAAAGACATGGTGGACTTTTCCTTCACCAGAGGTTACTTCTTCAAGTCTATTTGGAGGCGTACAAAATGAGGTTGTTGATGCTCAGGAAACCACAAAGGTCTAAGGGTCAGATGTACGACCGCTTCTTGCCATCACAAACGGGAAATCGGCCCATTTGTGACCACAAAATAGGTTTGCCCCATGTACAAACTCTATTTTGCTAGTCAGTAACCTATGACTGACTCGCAAAATAGGGTTTGCGACTTGTTATTAGGAAGGGAGCGCCAATGGCGTCCCTTCCTAATAGTGAGTCCCACGGACCACTGTCTACTCTTAAAAAATTAAACAGAAACGTTTCATTTATTTTTTTAGATGCATCAAGTTTTCCTTTAAGGAAAACGGGATGTACTTTTAAAACAACTGCTGTATTCAAAAAGCAGTCACATACATGGTGGTCGGTTGTCTCGAGCAGGCCACTATCCCTGGGACTGCTAGCCATTCCGAATGGGGTTGTAAATTGCACCTGCCTCATGAATATTAATGAGACAGGCAATTTGCAACCCCATTAGGAATTGCAAACAGTGTCTGAGACACTGTTGCAAATTACATTTTGCGTGTTGCAAATTGCAAGTCGCAAAATGACGCAATTTGAGACTCGCAAATTTTAAACTCGTACATCTGGCCCAAGATTTACAAACGGCATACACGTCACTCCAAAAGAGGGTCACAAGTGAAAGAACACCTCAAGTTCCACATCTATTAAAGTGTTATGCGGGCGCTCGAGTGAGGACACACAGCGGAAAAATATTTGACTTATCATTGTGAATCACGGAAAGTTTGGTAAATGTCAGCCTCTTGGTCCATTTAAGCTTCCCGCCTAGCAAAAAAAGGTGCCCCTATTGAAAATGCTACACCGTGTCTAGCCCACTAGGGCTGGACCAGGAAAACAAAAGCAGATCTGGTAAAAATGCTCAAATCAGCCCACTCCCTTCCTCGCAGCCCACTCACTGTGTTTCTTTCCATCCACCCTCTTTGTCTCTCTCCTTCTCTCCATTCTCACTTCTCCCACTCTACCTCAGTCCTCTTGCGCTCTAGTTCTCCCTCTCTCTTGAAGCACCGGAGCCTGATGCATTTAGCCTCAGGGAGCCGGGTAAAGTGACAAAGGCACCACAAGTGAACCTGGCTTTCAAAATAGCCCTCCAGTGGCTCCAGCCTACCGGGGAAATGCCCGGTTGTTCGATAAAAGGCCAGTCCGGCTGCAGGGTTCACTTTAGCTGCCCCCCGTGCTGCCGCCCTTTCATATTTCGCAGCCAATATTTCGTTATCTCCTACTTCATAAAGCAGATTCCTGTGCAGAAGAGAAGGGGTGGGCTTAACCTGCTTGCGAACTCTAACTTTACCAGGGGGCTGAGCTTAAAAGCATCTCTGTCTAAGATGGGTCTGTTTAAACAGGCTTACATTTTGATCTAATGTGTTTTCCTAGCCTTGCAGTTCATAAGCCGTTTGAACTTGTGCACCGCTCTTATACAACATGGGCCGGCATCCCGATGACCAACTCTTCCTCGCGTGCTACTTTTAGCTCTCCTTCAAGAAACTCTAAGGGCAGGAGGGTGCGAGACTGTAAATCTATGAAAACAGCTCGCTTCAGTTCGTTAATACTGCATTAGAAGCTGCGCCTGTGAAAGTCAACATCCTGCAGAACCAGGCCGGGCTGCGCAGCCCCGTGTTTCGCCTGATTAAAAACATGCTTGGGAAAAACAGGGCCTCGTTCGAGTTGCCGAAAGGGCCTTTTAGCTGGCACCGTGTGTGAGAAGCTGGCATGTGGGCACGACTCGGATGCGGATGGAGAAGTGGTTGGTAGTAGCTTGAGTGCTTCAGGGGCACAGACAGCGCAGACAGGGCACCGTGCCACAAGCACAGACACATTACACTTATTAAGAGTACACAAATGCATTCACTGCCGAGGCGCCAGGGACGATAATTGGCCTGTGAAAACGTAACAAAAGCATGGAGTTATTTTTGGAAATGACACAACAAAACGTATACTGTTGCCAAAGATTTAAATATATATATTTTGTTGTTGTATTTACTCAGTGCCTAATGGCGTTTATTTGCTTTTTCAAGGCGCTCAGGTGGCAACACTAGCATAACGACATGAGGCAAGGGGGCGTTCATAGGTTAAGAACATGAAGCCCGTCGAATGCAGGCTGGTGTCAGCTTTACAGCTCGTGCAGTTAATTCACAGTCTGCCTATCAGTGAGAGGCAGCATGCGCCTTGACTTACCAAAATGACAGTGGTAGATGATATGATACGTACACACCTGCGCTACATTATACCTGCACGATTGTGACTTCTTCTCATCTAGCACAAGGCTACAACTGGATTACTGCATGCCAGGCAGTTCATGCCATCCTACCGCTGGTCACCGCTGTCTGTGGGCACTCAGAATCTACCCGTTGTCTGCCCGAAGGCCATCCCTGGTTTCCAGTGCTCTCAGTAGTTATTGTCATTCTGCTGCCTGCTTTTCATCTGCTACTGGGCTGCTGCTGGCATTGACAAAGCCAATGTGTCTGGCTTATCACTGAAAATTCAAGCCAATCATAGGGGGTTTGGAAGTCCTATCCGTGCCAATGTATTCACGACCGTTGAGACCAGAGGTAGGAAGGATAGCTAAGGGTATCCCAAAAGGCAAGCCGTGAAGGCTAGATGGAAACAGTTATATTAGCTCTTTCCTGATCACCCAGTGGTTATTCTTCTGAGCAGTGGTGACTTGCAAGTTGCAATTTCCTCATATGCTGCTCCTGCTGCAGACATGTGGAATGTTGCAGTGATGCAGCTGTACATTGTAGAACGCACATGTGCCAAGCCAGTGTTAAATCAGGGAAAGAAAGTGAGCATTGATTAATTCACTCTTTTTAAATTCTCAGCATATAGATTACTTCTCACTTTTTAAATTCTTAGCATATAAACCATTGGCATGTCTTGTCCTTCGCTGTCTCCTTGGAAATCTCCTCTGAAGTCCATCATGTCTAAGGTACCCATTGGCTCATGAGGCCATGTGGATTTGCTCAATCAGGAGGAAGCCAGAGAAAATGCACATGAAATTGATTCTGGTGTTAACATCATTTGACAGAAGTTTCCAAAATATTTGATTTTTCTTTACTTTTTCACAGTCTTTTTCCATGAAATTCTGTTATTATGCAAATCATTTCCACTCCATTATTTGTTTGACACAGAGTCTTTATCTCACCGTTTTTCTTCTCTTTCATTGTTTATACCCAGTCCTCTTTGTTCTTGTTCATAACACAATTTCCAAGAATTTATACCAGGTTATAGCAAAATGGCTCTTCCGGTTGTTGAAGAAAATCTGTGAACATGCACATCGAAGTCTGAAACGGTTTTTTAACAAAATAAAAATTAACTGGCAGTGGTCACCCAGAAGTCATATTGAAGTGAGCCCGGCAGGCAAAAGCATGACACAAATTCACACAAAGACTTCCAATGAAGATCACCTGACTTTGTAAAACAAAGAGAGTACGCATGTTTTTAAGGTTGGTATCATGAGGAAGTTTTGAAGCAAAATAAAATAAAATAGTCACAGACACAGGTGAATTTCAAAGGCATCTTTATACGTATATATGGGGACAGATAGCATGGAACATCAAATGTCCGAATTACAGTAGTTCAACACAATTGTTTAAGCCCTCAGACCACAAAAGGCGTTTCATTATATGTCACAAAAATAAGAGGGTTTTGCAGCAGCTATGGACTAATACCTCACATGTCCATGCAACATACAGTTCAGGTAACACAATTATTAGATACAGAGCCAATCAGAAGAAGCTAATACTGCGAGCTACCTGCATGTTACAAAGTGGTGAAGATCACATCCTTCCCACATGCCCAGATTAGGACAGTAGGGTTTTTCCAAGCTTAAGCAATGTGGTAGCCAATCAGAGGAAGACACTTTGTCTCATTCATGTATGGTATGTTAACAGCGCCTAACTGTCTAGTTGTTGACTAACATGTAATGACCCAAGTGATGTCTTTGAGCAAGCCTTGTGTTATATGGCATTCAAAGCTATTTACTTGCAGCAGAGTACAACAGCTCACAAAAGTTCAAAATATAAGTTGTGCACGTTCTATAGGTCTAATCATCAATGAATATCACAGAACTCAGCAAGACAAAATGGATTCCATGCATGACACAAAATATGATTCTACTGAAGAAAGAAGATGATCATCAGATAGCTACAACAACGCAAAAAAATTTGGCTGAGCGTGCAAAACATAATCTCTCCTCTCGGAGCCAAGATGTGAAAGAGAAGATCTAAACATCATAAACTAGCACTTACTGCAGATATAGTTGGCATCAACAAGAAAGGATGGTTGTGGCCCTAAATCACATTTCACAATTCCTCAATCTTGTGCTATTTAACAGTATAAATTGACACATTAATGTTCATCAAAGGAGTCACCTCGCATTAAAAACATTTTAAACAACCATGATCATCATCACCATCATTCAATGTTTTCAGTGGGTAATATGGAGAGGTTTCCTTGCCTCTGGTAAGAATGTTGATGAAGGCAATAGCAACTCAGACAATAATGTAAATCAATACAAGAACGGCAAGGACTCTCAACAGAATTTTAAGAATCATTTCCTAACATCCAAAAATACTTTTCAGCCAAGATAAAATACTCCACCCTTCAAAACTCATCCAGTCTTTTAACTTCTGCAGGTTCTTAGCGCTTTTGATTATTTGATCAATCAGATCATCTATGTCTAGAGAAACACAGAGTTTTTGAAAGTACAACATTCATGACCTATGATTGTGCAAACTCTACCTTTGGCGTCTGAAAACATCAAGGGATGTTCTGTTTTATATAATTGCAGTTCTTTGAGCCCCAGCCGACCAGACATCAGTATTAAAGCCATTACAGTTGAGTTTGCAAACTCTTTCAATACTTTGGCAACTTAACAGATCTCATAGATTGACAGTCCGACTCTGTAACTGGAGGACAGAATGGTAAAGGAGGCAGTCTTGGAAACCTCTCTGGTAAGTATTTTACAGAGAGGAAGAATTTTGACTTGCATGCATCTTATAGCAGGTACTACATAAGCAGAATTACAAGGTTTGGCCTACTCCTTTCGTAATACGGTATAAGCCTGGTTACTAGATGCATAAAACATCCCCAGCTAATCACAGTAGCATCTATAGGAATTCAAAGAAATAAGTTTATAGCTGAGAATCAAGCCGAGGAAAGAAGAAAAAGCCACACTCAATACTACGATCTGTAGATTCATAGACCAGTCTAGAGCAGTTCCCAAAAGATGAACAGTAGGTGGTGATGTTTGCTGGTCAGGAAAACAAGAGTTGAAAGGAAAATGAGGACAGTGGCATTGTCACATTCTGAGTGATAGTACCCATGCAGCTACAGTTCAAGACATTGTTTTCCTTCATCCAAAGGGACAGAAATCATGGCGACCCTCCCTTGGGGCACATATGTAGGTGGCCACAGAGTTAGCACGAAGAGAGGTTGAGTTTCTGCTTGTACTGCTCCAGGAAATGCAGAAAGGTATTGTCATAAGAAAGTAAGTGTTGGTTTAAAAAAATGGGCTTTTTGCAGTTGGTTTATTCTTTCCAAACAAAGCCACACATTCTGACAACTAACAGGGGTGTCACTGAAAAGAACCGACCAGACACTCCATGGGATAGGGAAGCTGGGAGGCTTCCCACTATCAGAGTAGAAGGCTGTAGCCATGGCAGGAAAAAGGACTGTAACAAGTTGGGGATCAATGCAGTTGGAGAGAATTTCTGAGTGTCAGAGTGGAGGTTCAGCAATCTGCTGGGGTCCTGCAGGGTTCTATATGGTCTTCTGTCATCATAACATGCATCGAGATTCACCAATATTTCTCTGGAAATTGCTGTGCCTGGAGCTGGGACCCTGGACTGCTGTTTGTACCTTTTGCCTTCATCCTAACTGCTCGCGGAACCCGCTGCGCGGGTACCGCTTCGTGTGGGGCTCCTTGTGGGAGGTTGACCCTGCAGGGCTGCGAGCGTGTTGCGGCGCAGGACTACAAGTCCCAGGAGCGCCAGCAACCCCCAACCGCTACCACCTGGGACGCTCTCCCTGCAGCTCCTCCCTGCAATCCTCACAGTGAAAAGCCGTCTCCGTTGGCTGTTCGTCGGATTTCTCTGGAAATTGCTGTGCCTGGAGCTGGGACCCTGGACTGCTGTTTGTACCTTTTGCCTTCATCCTGACTGCTCGCGGAACCCGCTGCGCGGGTCCCGCTTCGTGTGGGGCTCCTTGTGGGAGGTTGACCCTGCAGGGCTGCGAGCGTGTTGCGGCGCAGGACTACAAGTCCCAGGAGCGCCAGCAACCCCCAACCGCTACCACCTGGGACGCTCTCCCTGCAGCTCCTCCCTGCAATCCTCACAGTGAAAAGCCGTCTCCGTTGGCTGTTCGTCGGATTTCTCTGGAAATTGCTGTGCCTGGAGCTGGGACCCTGGACTGCTGTTTGTACCTTTTGCCTTCATCCTAACTGCTCGCGGAACCCGCTGCGCGGGTCCCGCTTCGTGTGGGGCTCCTTGTGGGAGGTTGACCCTGCAGGGCTGCGAGCGTGTTGCGGCGCAGGACTACAAGTCCCAGGAGCGCCAGCAACCCCAAACCGCTACCACCTGGGACGCTCTCCCTGCAGGCTCCTCCTCATTTTTAACTGGATTGTATATCAGTAGCAGCCGTGTCCCGCTGCGCGGGAGCGTGCCCGGGAGAAGCCCGGGACAAGGGCGGGACCGTCTGTGGCCGTCCGGGGCCGAAGGAGGCCGGGCGGGGCCACCCCATTAACGTTTAGGGTTAAGTAAATCACCCTCGTAAACTTTTATGACTGCACCGACTTATTTAAACTTGTGTTTTATCTATTTAGTGTGATAAAGTATTAATTGTATTGTTGTAGAGGGTCGCTAACAATGTCACTAACACAAAACAGTACAAGCCTGGTCCCTTCCCAGGCTGAGGGTGGAGTAACCATCCTTGGCCCTCTAGATAAGTTTTTTAATCGTGTTACTCAGGATATTGATAAGGAAATTACTCTAGCAGAGAAACGTGCCGAGCGCAGGTTGCCAATTGAGATTCTTAAGAATTCTGTGGACAAACGTTTACCACAAGTTTTCCCGGCACTGGTTACCCCCCTGTCGTCCACAAATCTGCCTGTTGTGACTGAAGTACCTAATGTATCTCCTATAATCTTGGGAACTGAAATTTCCCCTTTGTCCATAACCCCTTCTATAAATCTCACAGATTCTCCAAACTGTGCGGCTGAAACCAGTGTGCCCATTAGTGCGCTTACTTTAAAATCAGGCGCGAAAAGAAAAAGGAATACCGCTCCGAGGAAATGTTATTCCTTTAAACCACCAACTAAAGTCAGGAAAGTAGCAAAAAACACCCTGTCCACACGAAAGGAAAATAGTGAGATCAGTGAAAGTACTGACCTACCAAACAAGGAGGGAATTGCTCCTGTAGTGAGTTTAAGTGTAACCACCAATGACCCCCAGGGGAAGGGATTGATTGCCTCCCCGGTACATCCACTGATACCTGACCTGGAAAAATTATTAAGGTCACTTTTGGCACCCATAGAGGATAAAGTTAACAAGGTAATTAGTCACTTGGATCATTTGGAACAGGCCACCCTTGATAATTTTTTCTCTACAAAATCTCTAATTAAATCCCAATTTAGGTTAAATGAGAGTAGTAGGTGTCAGGAAATGGCAGGAAAGGAGAAAAACTTGTCTACTGTAGAAACAAAATCTCCCATAGCACTGTAAATGGGCCCAAGAAAAAGGGACCAAACCAATTGATTAATGTTACAGGGTTAGCCTGCCCGGTAATCAGTTCAGGGGAAAAAACTACTAACGTCTTAGACCAGGAGCCCAAGGGTAAAATCTTGGAATGTCCGCAAGGTAACACGTGTGTCTCTACTAATCTCCAGCCCCCTTTAAGCATTCCTAAACCCCACCAAAATGTTGGAGTTGTGGCTAACAATGATCCTAGGCTAAGTAAAGTTCCACGCAATAACACCCAGTCAACATCAAATATCCCTATATCTCGTCTAAATGTCCCAGCTACTACACAACCTCTCCCCCTTCCAGTGAAGCCGTCTCATAAGATACCTTCTATGAATCTTACCCCGGATTCCTATCCCTACGTAGCGGTACTTACGAATGTACCACCCCTCGTAGATGGACAGAGAGAAACCTTCCAGATGCTCAAAAACAAGGTAATGCACTGGTTAAGGGTAAACAGACCACTACCAGGGGAAGTGGATGGGCTAATAATAGGGGTAAGAAGGACTGACTGGATTGGTTATACTCCTAAAAATTCGGGGGGGATTGTATTGTTATTAATTTTCAAGACCCAAGGGTGGCAGGTTGGATAACGAGGCAGGGATGGGGAACAAGTAGTGGTGTAATTGTCATCGTGGACCTCACGTTTTTCTACCCAAGGCAAACTTGTGCCCAAGTAGGTATGCCTAGGAACTCAAGCAGCTCCAATAGTTTTTCTCTGGTTGGGGTTGCTCCATCTATCACTCCACTGCAATGGCAAACCTATGGTAATGGTCAAAATTTTAATCATTTGGAAGGCATGCAATGTTTGGGCTGGGGTTGCTGATTCTTGTGGTAGTTGGGGGGGTACATTTTGCTGGAACTTATGTCGGAACTTGGATGTACCTATACAAAATGTTAGTGCTGTCCTAAATGAAGTAAATGTTGGCCAAGAGATTGCATCTAATGTAGTAACCATTGGGGAGCCAGGGCAAGAACCGGGGATAAGGGAACCACCTGCATTAAGTATTAATGACTCTCTAGATGTTGAGCAAAATATTCGGGATAATGTTTATAACGGGGGTGAGTGTGATGTTGGCCCTGTGATCACCCCTATATCCACCTCTATAAGATCGCTATCCAAGGATGGACTTATTGTGGGGAGTTTTTTATCCTGGAACGTTGTAGGACTGGGGAGCAAGTCGACATTACAACCTTGGATTGATTTCATCAATGGGTATGAACTTTGTTTCTTTCAGGAGACATGGGCTTGCGACCCTATCTATTTTCCAGGTTACTTAAACTTCTCAATTTCAGCAAGTAGAGGTCCCAGGGGTAGACCCATGGGAGGCCTCACTGTTTGGATTAGGCAGAGTTTGGATTTTACGATGAAAATGTGTGATTTGGGTTGTAGAGACATCTTAATGTTGCGATTCTCCTCGGTAAAGCGGGGGGTGATAGATTTCTACAACGTCTATGCTAGAGGATCCAGCACTGGGAGCTCCTCCACTTTAGAGGCCTTGTCCTCCTTTTTGCAAACTAAGTCCCTCGGAAATCGAGTAATAATGCAGGGGATTTAAACAGGACCTTTGAACCCCTAGATAGTGCTGAAAATCCCTTGGGGCAGGAGGAAGATAATCTTTGGGGAGTGCCTCCTTTGAATTTAGCCCCCGTTAAACGCTGGACAAAGGATATACTTCTCCTAAATGCTTTGTGTTTGGAACATGGCATGAGGGCTCTTAATGGGAGAACAAAGGGAGATAGGGAGGGAGAGTGTACATTTGATAATGGACACAATAGAAGCAGGATAGACTATGTTATATGTAGTCTTAACCTCTGGCAGTGGGTTTGTGATATGGAAATTAAGAGCAGAATAGAAAGCGATCACAACCCCCTCTGTGTGTCTCACACATGGTGGAAGTCTGGCCATTCTGATTTGAGGGCAACCGAAGGTTTTCCCCCAGATATCTCAAATGATATGCGTAGATTAAGGTGGCCCCGTGTTTTGGTAAATGAAGCATCTATGGATTACATTGGTTCTGAGGTGGATAATGCTCTTGCCGCCATGGAACTAGTAAGTTCCATAGTCCCTGGATCTAGGGCAATTACTGATATACACAATAATCTCTTTGCTCTTTTAAGACCACATTTTATGAGAGTACACAAGGGAAATGCCTTAGCTCCACTTAAACCAGCTAGGTGGTTTAACCAAGAGTGCAGGGTAGCTAGATTAACCTTGGGTAACGCTATCAGAAATAAGGACAGGGTAGCAATTAGGGCAGCAAGGAAGCAATATAACCTAAGCATTTCCACGGCAAAAAAAATATGGGACGAAAAGTTTTGGGCTGATTTAAAGGAGGCCTCTGGAGTAAAGGACTCAAGGCTTTTTTGGAAGATAGTGAAGTGGGGCAGAGGGGGCATACCAAACAAACCAGATAATAACGTCCCAGAGTCTGCTTGGGTGAACTATTTTAGGCCCCAATATGCAGAGTCAAATGAGAAGGTGGGGGGGAAGTAATTCCAGTTGTATTCTCTAGAGATAATCTCTTTTCCGCCAAAGAAGCTGAACTTGCAATAAGTTCTGCGCAAGGGGGTAGGGCCCCGGGTATAGACGGGATACCTTCGGATGTTTTTAAACACGATAAAAAAAGGTGGGTCAGGTACGTGTTCCTGCTGGGGAACGCTATTGCAAAAGGCGCGCAAGTCCCAGACCAATGGAAGGGAGCCATAATTATACCGATATATAAAAAAGGAGATCGATCCCTCCCGGCTAATTATAGGCCTATAAGCTTGATTGCCACTATCCAAAAAGTGATTGGCAAGATGGTGGCAAACAGACTTATGGAATGGGTGGATGAAACCAACGCTCTTTCCCCCTTCCAGGCAGGCTTTCGGAGGGCCACCAGCACTGTTGATCAAGTGTTCCGATTTACTATGTTGCGGTGGGGCACGGTACTTCTTGGCAGGGGCAGCCTGTATGTCGCCTTTGTCAACTTGCGGGCTGCATTCGACTTAGTCCCAAGATGCAAGCTTTGGTCGGTTTTAAACAAGATAGGCATCCCAGCAGAATTGCTCACATTAATCATGAGGTTGCACGAGAGCAATTTTGCCAAAGTTCAATGGGGGTTGGATGGACAATCTTCTATCGATTTTCCGGTAGAACGAGGGGTTCGGCAGGGTTGTGCAATGGCACTCTTGCTTTTTACATTGTATATTAATGGGATAGTTGGCAGGATCCAAGACGCCAGTGTGGATGCTCCTTCGTTAGCGGGCCTCAGGGTACCGATCCTGATGTTCGCTGACGATACGTTGATCATGTCTAAGACTCCCGCTGGATTGCAGCGTGCTTTGGATATTTTTGACGGGTCCTGCCTGGAACATGGTCTTGAAGTTAACGTAGGCAAGACAAAGTTAATGGTTTTTTCCCGAGGACGAAAACCTCGTCCCAGGATAAAGATGAATAACACTATGCTTGAGGTAGTTAGTGAGTTCACCTATTTAGGAGTACAAATAGCTACCAACCAGGGTTGGTCCCGTCACATAGAAAAAGCAGTTCTGAAACACCTGCAAATTTCAGGGGCTTTACGGGTGGAGCATAAGAAATCAAAAACAAAGCCCATAAAACCTGTCCTTGCTGTATATGATGCTAAAGCACTAGGCTCGGCTCTATATGGGGCAGAGCTGTGGGGTCATGAAAAGCTTACCTCCCTGCAGATAGCAGAGAACAGGTTTCTCAGGGGAATCACTGGACTTCCCCAGAGTACCCCGCTAATCCCCCTAAATCTTGATCTTGGGAGAAGAACTGTTAGCGATCGAGCTCGATTACGTCCCATCCTATATTGGAGACGACTTTGGTCCACTCCCGAGATTAGGCACTACGCAGATGGTTTTTTAGCAGTTATTAAACTCGATACCTTCCACAAAATACCATGGCTGAAAAACCTGAGGGTCATGCTGGCTGACCTAGGTCTTTCCAACTTATGGAACAACCCGGCGGGGGAAGCTTTCCCAAACAAAAATATACTTAAAATCTTATATTGGGACTGGATTGATGGCAGGCTATGGAGGGGGGTTAAATCCGACTCAATGGGAGGTCGCTTTCTGGAATTCAAAATGTGTTCTGTGTTAGAACAGTACTGGGATAGTATTACTGTCCCAATGGACAGGAAACTGTTTTTCCAGTTAAGATCTGGTTCCCTCCCCCTGAGATATTTAACAGGCAGGTGGAAGAGTATGAACACCCTGTGCGGCCCAGCATGTGGTGCAGCCAACGAAAGCGTGGGTCACTTCCTATTCGCTTGTAATGCCTACGTCATACCAAGAAGGGCTTGGCTAGTTCCAGTTTGCAAAAATATTGGGACAAATAGTGCTGCAGAGGCACTGAGAATCATCTGTACCAGCACAGAGGCTCCTATTGTCATGGGTATAGCCAAATATCTGGGGTGGGCCTGGCACATTAGGCGGAAAGCACTTTCCAGTAATCCGATTTGATAATTGTTTTACTGTGTGATATTTCTACAGTATTTAAAAAGCTTGCATAACTGTTTCATAAAAATGTATTTTGCCTAAAATGTAACTAAATTATTAATTGCGTTGTTTTAATATGTTTGTTATGCTTTTATGAGTATGCAACTCGAATAAAGCTTTATAACTTGATTCACCAATAGCATCATGATGGTAATGACCTGCTTCATGGCCTGCAAGACTCCACACAGGCATCCTTTAAGAACATCCTACATGCTGCAGCACATCTCACCCAGGACCCAATAAATATAATTGCATCAAACCTATCCTGCTGGAACTCAATTTGCTCTCGTTGATAGCCATCACCATTTTCAAAACCAGCTGCGTAATATACAACATCATCACAACCAGCACCTCTGCTTAACTTGTGTATAAGCTCACCATCTCTGTTAGTTTTTGACACACCCACAGACTGACACACTCTGAGTATAGATTAAGAAGTGTAAAAAAAGAAAAAAACAAGGCAGCAAGCCTTTTCGATTCATGCACCTAAGATCTGGAATAATACCCCTATATCTGTCAGTACCACCCCAATGCTGCTCCAGTTTAGGAAAGAGTTGAAGACTCATCTCTTTAATGAAAACTGTTTCACAATGCATTAACTATCCACAATCCAGCTACCTTTCCTCTCACTCATTGAATCTATGCTTGCCTTTGACCTAGTACAGCACTTCACTGCCTTTTGGCTAGGTTCGCAATATAGAAATACCATATACATACATACATATGTACATACATACAAACATACATACATATGTAGATGCAGTCTGTGTGGCAGGTGCAGTGTTCACTTGGATAGGAACAGGTGCAGAAGTACCTCCGTCAATAGGTCCAGAGGCTCTCATTTCGGTTTTCTGCTTGTAATGTGATGCATGAATCCAAACAACAGTCTCCAAAGCTTCAAATCAGTGTTTGTGGAGGACAGGATCTGGTAAGGACCTCACATTTGTGGTTCGAGTACTGATTTTCCTTGATGGATCTTCACATGCACCTAGTCTCCGGGCTGTGGGTCATGTCATATTCCTATAGGGCAGTTGAGCAGGACAGCTTAAACTGGAGAATAGACATTGTTTAGACGGTGAATACGTTATTGGCAATACTGCAGTGTCACACCATTATTTAGAGGCAAATCAAATAAAACTGGAGGAGTAAAAGGAATTGTAGTTGGGTGTCCCATTATAACTTTACAGAGACTCAGTTTAATCTTTTGATTGGGGGAGGCTTGCATTGACCAGAGTGCCAATGATAGATCATCGGGCCACTCAAGCCTGTCTCACTACAAATCTTAGCTATTTTGTTCTTCGGAGTCCCAATAAAAATGTCTTCTCTCGATGAAGACTCAGCTGGTAAGGGCAAATAAAGTGCTGTTTGATTCCGAGAGCTTGCATAATTCGTGAACCACAGAGGACACAAAATGAGATGTATATATGTGTTTGTCCCTATTTGAAGCGGAATTCTTTAACCAGGGAAAAATATTTTTGCAGATTCTTTTTTTTTTCTTTTTCTTTTTTTCTTTTCCTCATTTGCCAAACCCTCGTTCCAAAGAAGTAGCCAACCACCTTAGTTGTCCTTAGGAAAGAGACCAGAAAATGATCCCATCCTGCACCCAGACAGACGTACCAAATTGGCGGGAGGTACTTTCAGGAAGATCTTACTCCATCAAGGCATATTCCAGCCTGTTGGACCAGGTTCATTGTCGTAGTCAGGCAGGACCCCAATCTGAACCATGGAGTGTAGGGGCATAATCATCGGACCCGGGGAAAAAAAACCACAAAAAAAAAACCCCAGAGGCCCTAGTAGTTGTTCTTCTCCACTTAACTAACAGATTCCAAAAGGCAAGGTTCCGATAACTGCCAGATCTAGCTGTGTCCACCCTTGATGTTTCATAGAGAGATGACAGCCCGCCTGCGTGGGTTGGTGCGTTGGAGTCGACCCAGTGTTTACATATCTGCCATCTCGCCAGGAGGATTGCGTAGAACAGAAAGGTCCTTGCCAACCCAGTTATGTTGTCATCCAGACCAAATATAATTAATGGCAAGCTGAGGGATATCGATATTTTGAGAATTGATTCCAAAGTAGCCTTAACTTCGTCCCAAAATGCCTTGATACTGGTGCAGTCCCAAAACATATGAATATCGGAGGCTGCTGGGAGGTGGCACTTGTTACAGCACTTTCCTGGCTGGAATTTAGATAGCCTTTGGGGAGAAAAATATGCTCGGTGCACAGTAAACAGATGGTTACGCCTTAACCAGGCTGGCTTAACAGCTTTGTAGAGGAGAGTAAAAGATCTTGTCCATAGGTCCTCACCCTGTACCCCCATGTCACTGCCCAACAACTCCATCGGGAGATTAAATTCGCCATCTGCCTCCTCCAGAATGGACCAGTACCAGAAGGCTACTTCCTTACCCCCCGTTTGCCTTTCTACCAGAGGTTTTTCCAGAAAGCTGCTCCTCCCAACCTGATCGTTTTTTTCTTAACTGCTCCCGGGACCAGCTGACCAATTGTATATATTTGAATCTCGATAGGGCTGGGCCGACCCTCTCAGAGAGCTCCTCCCATTCTACCAGAGAACCTCCTGCCATCAACTCTCCCCATCTTAGGATCCCTGCCTCTAGTAAGGGGACTGAAAGACTATCTTTTTGGCAGGGGGGGGAGCCCCGGGGAGTCCCACTCAAGCCTGTCTCACTACAAATCTTAGCTATTTTGTTCTTCAGAGTCCCCATAAAAATGTCTTCTCTCCATGAAGACTCAGCTGGTAAGGGCAATTAAAGTGCTGTTTGATTCCGAGAGCTTTGCATAATTCGTGAACCGCAGAGGACACAAAATGAGATGTATATATGTGTTCGTCCCTATTTGAAGAGGAATTCTTTAACCAGGGAAAAATATTTTAGCAGATTCTTGACTACACTGATTGCATTACCTTGAAAATATGGGTGGGCTTCAATCCATCCAGAAAACATTAATGCTGCAACCAGAACATAGACATAAGAACAACAATGACACATTTGAATGAAATCAATTTTGGTATAGAAGAAGAACCTCTGTTAAGGTGGGTGGGCAGAAGGGGTGGTTTTGACACACTTTTCAAAGATGAGAACTTGACAAGTGGCACAGGGATGGCAGTGCTGTTGACTAGTAGCAGGGAAGATGATAGAAAACTGCATCACACATCTTGCTGTTTCAGCTTCCATCGGTATCACCAAGGTACAGTTGTGTAATGTTTGGGAGCAGTGCTTGTGGGACAACCACTCTCCTTTGATTGTATTTAGAAACCCTCAATCCGAGTCCCCTTTTACAACCCTCTCATAACCAGACACTCTTTTCAGGATTGTGGTCATGAAGGGCTCAGCAATATTGCGTATATATAACCTGACTTCAGAAGAGAGAGATAAAGGGGCACTTTCAATGGCTTGCTTGATGAGGGCATACCATTCAGACAACTCACGGACCAGTGGAGCAGCTGCATATTTAACAATAGCAATTTGAACTGGTTGAAGTGTTGGCAGCCAATCACATTTGAGCATGGGGAATATCAAATCCTCAGATGATTTGTGTCCCTGTATATACAAATGTGGTTTTCCCTTAATATTTCTAAAACTACTGAAAGGTTTTACACCAAATACCAAAAAGCACTCTTTCTAGCTAAGGAGCTATCTTTTTGCAAAGTTCGGGATAATTCCGTCCAGGAGTTCAGGCTGCAGTCATGTTAAAATTTACCTATGGATATTCACATTGGAAAAACCCTTTTTTTGACAGATCAGCCAGAAACGTTCCACGCACAACAAGAATCACCCGCACACTTTTTGGTGGAAAATTTCGCTATGATTCTTCAAACAGCACCAAAGATATAGGCAAGTCCCAAAATGCTTTTCCTATGGAAACATGGCCCTAACTATAATGACCTACTGGTGATCACCACTAGGTCATATGTCTATCTATCTATCTATCTATCTATCTATCTATCTATCTATCTATCTATCTATCTATCTATCTATCTATCTATCTATCTATCTATCTATCTATCTATCGCCCTCACTCTTTCTATCTATCTATCTATCTATCTATCTATCTATCTATCTATCTATCTATCTATCTATCCAGAAAGAGACAGATAGATTTATTGTTATTTGTCAGTGTTTATTTTATTTTATAGTAATTTTTTATAATCATTATTTAAGTAAGTGTAATAATATTTTGAAAAAAAGTTATTGCTTGATATTTGTTTTTTACAGGTTGCTGAATTTGTAAAGTAATAGAGTTAGAAGTGTTTACTTACTTGCATAGCTTATTAATCGATTATTTTTTGGTATATTAATTAGAATACTTAATTAAACTATTAGTTGTCATCATTTGTATATGAGTTAGTAGATTTGTGGAAGATTAAGTTGATAAGTTATTTATAAAATATAAATATTATATATAATATATATTATAAAATATATTTACAAAACTTTCCTAATTCTATATATTTTAACAAATGTAAATATATTAATATATTTATGATTTATGTTAACTAGATAATGCATATATGCACTATTAATATAACTGATTGATGCATTTATTAATAAAGAACTAGTTATTTGTATTGGTAAAATGTTAAGTGAGGTGTCATTTTATGATATGTGTTACAGATAGTAATATGTTTTTAAGGTTTATTACAGAAAAGTGTTTTGTTTTAATTAAATGAAATGCATTATTTTGATATTTATTTTTTATAATTGTGTTCTAATGGTGTCACATTTATTTAGGTGTTATTATTTGATATATTTCATAACAGGAGTGTTAAATATTTAATTTAAATTGCTGAATGCGTAATGTTTAATTAGTAATACTTTACGCCTATGTTCAATTGTGACAGAACCTGTCTTGTGGGTGTTTTTATGTGCTTTTATGGCCTATATTGGCTGAATAAAGAGTTATTGATTGACTGACTAGTAATGCTTCAACTATGTTAATATTGTTAAACCCATGCATTGATATAATTTTAATTAAATTAATAAAATTAGGTATTTTTAGATTTCTTTATTTAATGTATTTGTAGTAAAAAAATAACTATGGTGTGGGTTTTTCTTTAGTTCATAGATATTTACTCTTCATAATGTTACAGTGTCCTATTAGTAAATAGGCTGGATTTAGGATTTTAAATCTTAACTTCCTCAAATTACAAACTTTCACGAAATGTAATTAGTTCGAAGTTAGCATGGTAAGTCTGAAAGCTCCCAATTACAATACTTTCCTTAATTGTAATTGTTTTGTTAGTTGAATAGTAAATCTGAGCTCTCCAAAAAGGGAAACAACCATTACAACGCATGAATTACAACTCATGCTATTACCACGAATGCCATTACAACAAAAATGGCTTGCTGTAGGGGGTGTAAGGTGTTGCATTTAACTCCAACACCTTCCCTACTGTTGCATAGACTGGAGTTGGAATAGTAAATTATACTTTTACAAACTCCAGCGCACCCCTGACAGCAAGTCAGAGTAAAAAATTATGTTCTAACGGCATGCAGGATAAAAGCATGTGTTGTAACGTCAAACAACCATCCAAAACAGACTTCCCAAATGCAAGTTGTTTTGGAGTTAAAATACTATATATATGAGCTCCCAAAATGCAAACACTTTCCACAAAGGTAGTTAGGCTGGAGTGAGAATAATAAATCTGTACTCCCCAAAATCAAGCCCTTTCCTTGATGGTAGTTGAGTTGTATTTAGAATAATATATATATGAACTTCCCAAATTAAACTCTTTCTTCAAATGGAGTTGAGTTGGTTTGGAGTTAGAGTAGTATATCCACTCCCTAAAATTAAACATCTCCCACTATTTTCTATTTTATAATAGTTGTGTACAGAACATAAAATTAATTTACTAATAAACTCGTTATAATATGATTAAAATTATGAGTTTTAAGATTTTGCAAAATATAATATTTTAAATAAATTTATTTCAACAATGGGTGCGGGCTCTATTTTAAATAATAAATATACACTCTTGAAAATTGTACACTTTCAGGGAGAAGAAGCAGGATGGCGCCTGAGTAGTAATCAATCAATCAATCAAAGTACTTGTAAAGCGCGCTACTTACCCATGAGGGTCCCAAGGCGCTGAGGGGAAGGGGGGGTGCTGCTACTGCTCGAAGAGCCAGAAGTCTTCTGAAGGAGAGTAGGTCTTGAGTCTGCTGTATGTGGGTAGGGAGGGTGTTCCAGGTCTTGGCGGCGAGGTAGGAGAAGGATCTACCGCTGGAGGTCGTTTGTTGGATGTGGGGGACAGCGGCGAGGGCGAGGCTGGCGGAGCGGAGCTGGCGGGTGGCTGTGTGGAAGTTGAGTCTGCTGTTCAGTTAGGCTGGTCCGGCTTTGTGGAGTGCTTTGGGTGCGTGGGTGAGGAGCTTGAAGGTGATCCTCTTGTCAATGGGGAGCCAGTGTAGGTCTTCCAGGTGTAGGGGTGATGTGGCTGCGGCGGAGGACGTTGAAGATCAGTTGGGCGGAGGCGTTTTGGATGCGTTGTAGTCACCGTAGGTGTTTGGCTGGGATTCCTGCGTAGAGTACATTGCTGTAGTCCAGTCTGCTGCGGACGAGGGCCTGTGCCACCGTTCTTCTTGTTTCGGTCGGGATCCACTTGTAGATCCTACGGAGCATGCGGAGGGTGTTGTAGCAGGAGGAGGAGACAGTGTTGACCTGCTTAGACATGGAGAGGGAGGAGTCGAGGATGAATCCTGGATTGCGTGCATGGTCGGTGGGTGTTGGTGCTGTTCCCAGTGTGGTCGGCCACCAGGAGTCGTCCCAGGCAGAGGGGGTGGGTCCGAGGATGAGGACCTCCGTCTTGTCCGAGTTCTGCTTCAGACGGCTGCTATTCATCCAATCGGCGACGGCCTTCATTCCCTCGTGGAGGTTGGTTTTGGTGGTGTGCGGGTTCTTGGTGAGGGAGAGGATGAGCTGGGTGTCATCAGCGTAGGAGATGATGTTGAGGTCGTGATGGCGGGCCACTTGTGCGAGGGGGGCCATGTACACGTTGAACAGAGTTGGGCTGAGGGATGAACTCTGGGGGACGCCACAGATGATGTCCGTGGCTTCGGATCGGAAGGGTGGGAGGCGGACACTCTGGGTTCTGCCGGAGAGGGAGGAGGTGGTCCAGTCAAGAGCCTTCTCTTGGATTCCGGCTTCTAGGAGGCGTGTCGCCGCCACTACTGCACTGTTCCGACAATCGGCCATCGGCTATGCGGCCTGGAATCCGGATTCCGTTTCGAGTACTACTGCACCTTGCGCTGGGAGGACTCTGGCATTTATTTCATACCCCGAACCTGGTTGCGGTGGCCTCACCTTGTGTCAGAACCCTTACCCCTCGTTTGAACACGATTACTATGGAACATGCTTCGAAAGAAAATGCACGACAAGGAAGAGGTTTCTGGTCAGCATGCATGCGACTCCGGCACTCCAAGATGGCCGCCAGAGTCGCATGGAGTTAGCATTCTAGTCTTCCAGCCTCATCGTCATCGCAGCTGAGGTGAGGCGCTGTCAACCAGAGAGCTGCGCACTTCACCGAGAGTCTGACCCAAGGGAGAAGCTAATCTAGGAGTTCGTGTGGAGAGTAGTCAAGGCCTCCCCTTTTTCAGAGTTTCCCTTCAGCTTTGTTTAATCCCCCGTCTCCAGTCAAGAGAAGATCATTCCGAGAATCAGTCATTTCAAAAATCAGTTTGTTTCGGTGACGCATGTTCGTATGCGTTTCTCCGCTGACGAGAAGCTGAGGAGGCGTGTGTCAGCGCTCCGTTCCTCTGTGAAGAGAGTGAACGGAATACCACAGAGATAAGTCTTGATGTTAAATAGTAATCTTTGAAGAGTAATTTGAAGGCGCTATTGCTAGTTAAGGTAAAAGACAGCTGTGAAGAGACTTACGATATCTATATGAACTATTGAGTTGTACAATGAGTCAAAAGAATTCATGAGGAGGAAAACACAGCGAAAATAAGCAACAGAGTTCATTATCTATAAAGGGAATCGTTCCTCACCCTCTGCCAGGCAGAATCTTCTGGAAGGCAACATGAAGACACAATACGCAAAAGAACCCTGTCAGAATATCTTGAAGGAAATACCAAGAACGTTAAAACGAAGGAACACAGAATTAAATCGATACACAGAGAGAAGGAACAAATCAGCACCCTCGACAAAAAGACACGCTGATGTTACAGAAGAGAAGCTAGCTCTGGAGGGTTTCTTGGTAGGTTAGAAAACAGAGAGAGAGTTAGTAGAGCAGAGTAGGGAAAGGTGTTAGGAATTAATGTTATGTTCCTCTCTCCTCTGTTTACATTAGTCACGACAAGATCTGCTAACCGGATCTGAAGACAAGAATCTACCAGACGGTCTCTTCTCTCTCTCTCTATTTGTTATTTTATCCAATCCCCCTTCCCCCAGGATGATGGTCTAGAGACCCATGTGTTAAGTGGGCTCTGTGTTATTATTCAGGGTGGATTTGGGAATCAGCATCTCTGTTCCTGTGCAGTCCAGTTCTACAGAGTTTTCTTGACCCTGACAGAGTGAAGTGCCCAAGTTGCAAATAGCACCCCAACAGAGATGGTAGAGGGGATAAATATGCAAAACTTAGGTGCAATTCTAGACACCATACAAAAAGAGCTGAGGGACTTGAGGGAGGAAAATCGAAATCTTAGGTTCTAAAAAAGAAACTGCAGAGTTGGCACAAAAATGTAGACAGCCTTTTGGTCCTGAGCAGGAATTAACGGGGTCTATGTCTGAGAGTTCCAATAGAATGACTACCCAAGTAATTCATTCCCTATCCCCGGTTATCCCGCTAGCGGCCCCAGAGAGATTTGGCGGTGACCCACAAAAGGCACAGATATTCATTACGGAGTGCTCTTTGCATTTCCTGTGCCGCCCTTCGATTTTTCCAGACGCACAGCCAGGGTTGCCTTTATACGCTCATATTTAAGCGGGGATGCCGCTGCATGGTCTTTGTCATTAATTACCAAGAATGACCCCATTCTGCGAAATTATGAAGAATTCAAACAGGAATTTTTGCGAATCTTCGATAGGAGAAGAATATCCCAAGCGGTCGATAATGAACTGTTAGACTTAAAACAAGGTAATAGAGACTTGGTGTCTTATCTAGCACAGTTCAATAAACTTGTAGTGGAGACAGACTGGCCGGAGAGCAAGAGGGCGGCAGTGTTCTACAGAGGCCTGAAGGATGAGTTAAAAGACGGACTGGCGGCGATACCAAATAGGCCAACTGAGATTTCGGTGCTTGTGGATCTCGCGCTAGAATTAGATTTTCGGCAAGGAGAGAGAAAGGGCGAGAAATGGAGAGACTTCAGGCCGGCCGTCCCCAGATTCGACAGAATTCGATCAGAGAATCATCGGAGTCTGGATGGAGATACGGGAACGGAACCAATGCAAATAGGAACTATTCGTGGTCCATTAACCAGAGAAGAGAAAGAGAAAAGAAGGACAAATAATCTATGTATGTACTGTGGTACTGGTGGCCATTTTGTGAAATTCTGCCCCAAGAAACCTAAGACGACCTTCAAGCCGAAGGAAAACTAGAGGCACCACCTGTTGGAGGAGTTGAACAAGTGGATGCGTTAACTAAGAAAACTCCAGAGGAACACAGGGTGGCCAACACGTTACAATCAGCGACAACTCATTTGATTCTGTCTATGAAAGTAAAATTTCGAGACATCATTCTGACCGAAGTCTCGGTGATGATCGATTCGGGTGCGACCGGAAACTTCTGTGATCTGAAGTTTGCCGATAGAGTGGGCCTATTAGCCATCAAGAAATCTAAAAGTGAACCTGTCCGAGCAGTGGATGGCACGAACCTATCCTCAGGCCCCATAGTAAGTCATACCGAAGTCGTTCAACTTATTTCGTGCGATGGGCATGAAGAGAAGATTCAGTTCAATATTATAGATGCCCCTCAGTTCGAATTGATTTTAGGGCTTCCGTGGCTCACCGAGCACGACCCAACGATTAATTGGAGCACCAGATCCATCCAAATGATTTCAGATTACTGTTTGGAAAATTGTTTTGGGGAACATAAAGGAATGCGGGAAGTGAATCCTGCCTCTTCCTTGTGTCAAATAGAACAATCCGTATGTATTATCGATGCCCAAGAAGTACCAGAGGAATATAAAGACTTCAAAGAAGTTTTCAATGAAATGGAGGCAGAACAGCTCCTTCCTCATCGAGTGTACGACTGTGAAATCGAACTGGAACCTGGGGCCAACCTACCATGTAGCAGAGTGTACGCTCTGACTGAGAAAGAACATCAGCACCTGAGAGAATATTTGGACCAGCACCTTGCTAACAGGTTCATTCGACCTTCGCAGTCCCCAGTATCCTCGCCATTGTTCTTCGTGCCGAAGAAAGAAGGGGATCTGAGAACGTGTATAGACTACCGTGCCATCAACAAGATCACCAAAAAGAATAGGTATCCCTTGCCCCTCATTTCGGTTTTGTTAGACCAGATAAAGGGAGCCAAAATCTTCACCAAACTCGATCTACGGGGGGCTTACCACCTAGTTAGAATGAAAGAGGGCGACGAGTGGAAGACAGCATTCCGGACTAAATTTGGACTCTTCGAGTATCAGGTTATGCCCTATGGCCTGTGCAACGCTCCAGCAGCCTTTCAATATTTCATAAACGATGCCCTGAAAGACTTCCTCGACCAATGCGCTATCGTCTACATTGACGATATCCTTATTTACTCCATGAACACAGAAGAACACCAAAGACACGTTAAGGGAGTACTACAGAAACTTAAAGACAATAGCCTCTTTGTGAAACTGGAAAAATGCGCATTCAGTGTAACTCAAGTGGAATTCTTAGGATTTGTTATCTCTCCAAGTGGAATCCTTATGGATAAAAAGAAGGTCGAGGCTGTGGTCGAGTGGAAGTCCCCCACGAGTGTCAAGGAAGTCCAGAGCTTCATAGGTTTCGCGAACTTCTATCGACGCTTCATCAGTGAGTACTCGAGAACATTTTTGCCACTCACCCAGTTACTGAAAAAAGGAGCAAAATTTGAATGGTCAAGAGAAGCCGAGGAAGCCTTTAAGACCTTGAAGCAGGATTTTACCTCAGCACCCATCCTACAACATCCAGATCCCATGGAACCCTTCTATGTGGAAACTGATGCTTCCGATCAAGCGGTTGGGGGGGTGTTGTCTCAGAGGAATAAGATGACAGGACAATTACACCCAGTGGCGTATCGTTCGAGAAAACTATCCCCAGCGGAGATAAATTATACCATCACGGAGAAGGAACTTTTAGCCATCAAAGATGCCTTTAAAGAATGGCGCCATTACCTCATAGGGGCTCGGCATCAAGTGACAGTATTCACTGACCACCGTAATCTGAAATTCCTGAAGACCGCCAGAACCCTCACACCTAGGCAATTGAGGTGGTCATTATATTTTGCGGATTACGACTTCGTGATCACCTATAGACCCGGCGCTCAAAATGGCAAGGCCGACGCCTTGTCAAGAATAGATACCGAAGATCACAAAACCCCCCTAGAAAGCCAAGCAATCATCCCAGCGGAAAGGATCATTGGAGTCACGTCGTCGTCTGTCAGTCTTGAACAGGATATTCCCAAGGTGATGGACGAGGCGACCATGCAGAGTTGGGTGAAGGAGGGGAATGATCGGAGAATCATCCGTCAATTGCCGTATTATCAAGACGCCTTATACATTCTGTTAGACCCGTCTGCTTCTGAGAGTCCCCTCACCACTATGATTTCTTTTGTTCCCCTCTACCTCCCAAAATTTGTCGCTTTTTATTTGTCTACCAGGACTTTTTATGTTTTGTTTCATGGGGTTAGATGTTCCTTGACGCCCAGTTGCTCACAAGGTTTGTGGCACCTATTTACAAGGCGCCTGGCCCAAACCTGTGGCATTACAAGCTGGGGTTGTCAACCTGTGTAAATGAACTTAAAATGGTGGACACCCTTTTTCCTCATGTGAAGTGACTCCCATTGGAGCCTTCATGAACCCTGGCCTTTTGAGGTTTTGGCGCCCTTTGTTTGGCGCGCATTTCTGACAGGAATTCCTTTATTTTCCTCAGGTACACAAAATGGCTGCTCTAGAACCCCAGTACGGTGGCTGTGAGTGTCCTAAATACCCCTCAAGAGCGCCATGTCCTTGTCACAGCCAGAGAAGGTTCTAGAACCTTCTGGCTCGTGCCAGTACCCCAGGGTACTGGCTATATAAGGCCCAGTCCCTGGCGGCCATTTTAGATTAGATGAGATGATGGAGATTAGTTCAGACTAGAGAAGAGATTCCAGACTTGACACCAGATTGACACCTGCCCTGCTGACCCCTGAGGTGGCTGGTAGCGCAGGCAGTAGAGCAGCAAAGGGTTGCTGGCGTTGTGTCTGACGGGCGTTCCAGTCAGCTACATGAGAAGTGATCTAGCGCCTACAGCGCCTGCCCAGCGAGTACCTCATTGCCCCCAAAGACTGTGGCCAGATTCGTGTGCCTCTCCGCCCCCCCCGGTGGTGAACTGTGATCGAATTATCGAGTCGCGAGGCGAGAGCAAGTTCGCCGCGACCGCGATCGTCAGCTGTGCCCCCTTCGCGACAGGTGCCTCTAGAGGGGAGCTCGGACGTCTCCGAGCCCCACCAGCATAGAGCGCTTCCTGCGCAGATTGAAGGTGAGGTGGTGCGCCGGGGCGGGGAAAGGCCAGCCTTCGTTGGGCGGGACTAGCGTCTCTGCCACTCCCCAGTGACCCGGGAGCTGTAGCTGTGGGCAGGAACCACCCTGAATGCGGAAGTCGGAGGGAGGTCCGTGGAGCCCCTGAGAGCCCCGTCGCTAACGAGAGGAGTGCTGTGCCCGACTGAATCGTATCTTGAATTGCAGCCGATGTGAGGTCGGCCCGTTTCCTCATAGTGAATGCAGCGTTGTGAAGGAACTGTGAACCGGCATTTATTTGACTGTGCGCAAAGGTTGTGTGACCTCTCCGGCTGCCCGTTCGTCAGTCTAATGACTTTGAACTGGTGCCGCCTGTGCTCAAGTGGTGCTAAAGCCCGTAGGCGCGCATAGACTTCACCGGCAAAGCAGAGATCCTATCCCGGTGACCGCCGAGTGCAAATGATGTATTTACTGTGTTTCCTTGCCTTCTAGATATACGCGCATACGCCTTGAGTGATTATTAAAGAGTCCCAAACCTTATTTTGTGCTCAGAGAAGCCGTATACCTGGTCATTGAAAACAGCATAAACTGTAAGAGTTATCTTTCCCATTTGAAACATATTGCAGATGTAATGACTCTAAAGTATTTAATTGGTGGCAGCGATACCAGAAGAAACATGTGGTTGTTTATTTAAATGAACCAATATTTATTCTGATATTTATTCTGATATTTATTCTGATATTTATTCTGATACTCATTCCTGAAGTTATTCTATTTATTAATACTATTTATTACCAGAACTGTATGACCAAAAGAAATGTATATGTGCTTTCCCAGTCATCCCTATTTACAACAAAGAACTTTTATATAAAGGAATCGTATTTTTCTACAGCAGTGGTGTGGTGTCCTTCTTTTTGGTGTGGATGTACAAGGAGTTATTATTGGGTCAGAGCCGGCTTAACACTACAGCCTTCACTTGCCTTGTCACTTGAGCCAAGCTACCCCCTTTGTGCTGGGCTTGCCCATCGCAGGTCCAACACATTCCCACAAAAGAATTGCAGCAACAAGTTCTACGTGAATGTCACGATGCTAAATTAGCCAGACACAGAGGAGAAGCGAAAACAAAGGAACTAATCAAGAGACATTATTGGTGGCCCGAGATGTCGAAAGATATCGAAGAGTATGTTAAGACATGCGAGACTTGTGCGTTGGGAAAATCTGAACGGCAGGCTCCGAAAGGTCTCCTTCAACCTTTACCCACTCCACCCTATCCCTGGCATACCGTCACCTTAGATCTCATCACAGATTTGCCCTTGAGCCAAGGTTATAGTACAATACTAGTGGTAGTGGATTCGTTTACTAAAATGACTCATTTCACTGCCTTAAAGGGGGTCCCTAGTGCCAAGCAGTTAGCCACCCACTTTAGTACTCAGATTGTTAAGATACATGGGATACCAAAGGTTATTATCTCAGACAGGGGGTCCCAGTTTCTTTCCCACTTTTGGAAATCTTTCATGGAGAGTTTGGGAACAGAGGTGAGGTACTCCACCAGTTACCATCCCGAGACCGATGGTCAAACGGAAAGGGTAAACCAAGAGGTAGAACAATACTTAAGGTTGCATCTTTTAAAGCAGGAAGGAAACTGGCCAGAATATTTATGGGCAGCAGAATTTGCCCATAACAATGCCAAGAATGTGTCTACCGGGTACTCTCCGTTCTATATGAACTACGGTAGACACCCGAATTCAACCATCAGGCAGACAGATATATCAGTTCCAGCAGTAGCAGAAATTGTCTCTCATTTAGAGCAAGTACATCAGAGTGCAAAAGACAATCTGACCCTAGCTAAGACTAAATATAAGGCATACGCAGACAAGAAAAGACGAGCCGGACCTTCCATTGAAATTGGAGATCAAGTGTGGTTAAATGCAAAAAATTTGAGACTACGAGGAAACAGGAAATTCCAGCCAAGATTCATTGGCCCATATCCTGTGGAAGAAAAGATTGGCCAAGTAACTTATCGGCTCACTCTACCGCCCACCCTAAAAATGTATCCTGTCTTTCACGTTTCTTTACTTAAAAAGGCTCCAGCTAGTCTACGGAGAACTTTACTCCCCGAGCCAATACAGTTGGAAGACGGTGAAGAGTTTGAGGTGAAGGAAATTCTTGACTCAAAGGAATCTAGAAATCAACTGTATTATTTGGTAGACTGGAAAGGTTATGGTCCAGAAGAGAGGTCATGGGAAAAAGAAGAAGATGTGCATGCACCCAGTTTGATTAAATTGTTCCATCAACGCTTCCCTACCAAGCCACGAGGGAAGGAATCTGCCTTGTTGGGGGGTACTGTCAGAACCCTTACCCCTCGTTTGAACACGATTACTATGGAACATGCTTCGAAAGAAAATGCACGACAAGGAAGAGGTTTCTGGTCAGCATGCATGCGACTCTGGCACTCCAAGATGGCCTCCAGAGTCGCATGGAGTTAGCATTCTAGTCTTCCAGCCTCATCGTCATCGCAGCTGAGGTGAGGCGCTGTCAACCAGAGAGCTGCGCACTTCACCGAGAGTCTGACCCAAGGTAGAAGCTAATCTAGGAGTTTGTGTGGAGAATAGTCAAGGCCTCCCCTTTTTCAGAGTTTCCCTTCAGCTTTGTTTAATCCCCCGTCTCCAGTCAAGAGAAGATCATTCCTATGATTTGTCTGGAGCCCTGCTGGTTCCCCGTACTCCTAAATAGCAAAGGGCGCACAAAGATCGGCGAAATAAAGGAGTTTGGAGGGGAAGGTAGTGGCCGCTTGGGGGTACGGGCAATCCAACTTGCATTAGGCCAAAACTAATGAGGGTCGGTGCAGAACGGCCAGCAGTGCATGGAGGAGCCAGTGTCCCATCAAGAGTTCCATATGTGATATATGAGGATTACCAAAAACGAAAAAAAAAAAAGAGAAGATCATTCCGAGAATCAGTCATTTAAAAAATCAGTTTGTTTCGGTGACGCATGTTCGTATGCGTTTCTCTGCTGACGAGAAGCTGAGGAGGCGTGTGTCAGTGCTCCGTTCCTCTGTGAAGAGAGTGAACGGAATACCACAGAGATAAGTCTTGATGATAAATAGTAATCTTTGAAGAGTAATTTGAAGGCGCTATTGCTAGTTAAAGTAAAAGACAGCTGTGAAGAGACTTACGATATCTATATGAACTATTGAGTTGTACAATGAGTCAAAAGAATTCATGAGGAGGAAAATACAGCGAAAATAAGCAACAGAGTTCATTATCTATAAAGGGAATCGTTCCTCACCCTCTGCCAGGCAGAATCTTCTGGAAGGCAACACGAAGACACAATACGCAAAAGAACCCTGTCAGAATATCTTGAAGGAAATACCAAGAACGTTAAAACGAAAGAACACAGAATTAAATCGATACACAGAGAGAAGGAACAAATCAGCACCCTCGACAAAAAGACACGCTGATGTTACAGAAGAGAAGCTAGCTCTGGAGGGTTTCTTGGTAGGTTAGAAAACAGAGAGAGAGTTAGTAGAGCAGAGTAGGGAAAGGTGTTAGGAATTAATGTTATGTTCCTCTCTCCCCTGTTTGCATTAGTCACGACAAGATCTGCTAACCGGATCTGAAGACAAGAATCTACCAGACGGTCTCTTCTCTCTCTCTCTATTTGTTATTTTATCCAATCCCCTTCCCCCAGGATGATGGTCTAGAGACCCATGTGTTAAGTGGGCTCTGGGTTATTATTCAGGGTGGATTTGGGAATCAGCATCTCTGTTCCTGTGCAGTCCAGTTCTACAGAGTTTTCTTGACCCTGACACCTTGCTGGATTGTCTGGTGGCTGCTGTTGCAGCATCACTTTTGCGCTTTCTCTCGGCCAAGGAGACCGGGCTAACAGATATTGTGAGGATGCTTCTAAGGAGAGCTATAGAAAACCAACAACAATGTCTCAACTGGGTTCACTGAGAAAGGCAAATGCATTCAGTATGTACAGGACATTACAAAAAACAGAGAGGTAGAATCCTGGTTGTCCATTCAAGGGTGCTCATGGCATCATATATTTAGAAACACAGTTTATACAGAACAGTTGTAACAGCGCTGTGAGCATAAGGGGGAAAAGGGGCTTGGTGCACGATGTGCTCATGACAAGGAAAATGACGGCGCAAGTAACTGGTGCAAGAGACAGCGAGTGGCGCTAAGTGATAAAGTGACAAAAAAGTTATATACTGTGATCAATGGTTTTACATGAATGATTTAAAACAATGACTGTACAAAGTTTTGTTTTTTGAAGAACCAGAGTGGAATGTGTGCCGTAAGTTGCGCTGAGAGATAGATCAACGGCGTTTCTGTCCTATTCATTCAGGACCATCATCAGGACTGGGATGACATAAATTTTAGGAGTGCTGTAAAGGGGAGGAAAAACAGGTACAGAGAGAGAACACGGGGTAGGGAGGCATCAAGGCTATGGTAGGACTGGGTAGGTTGGAGTAAAGCCTACTTTTCAGGAAGGGAGGCACCCAGGACAATAGGAGAGGAATCAACTAGTGTCAGCGAGTATAGAACAAGGTTCAATTCAGGTAGGCTGTGTGTCCCATCTACGTCAATTGAGGGATAGTACCTAGAGAAGATAATAATAGTTGCGTGAACGAGCAATCGGCAACTAAATGGGAGGAGCACGCATGGGGAGGCAGACTCACCTTCGGAGGAAACCTGGTGGAAATACTGGAAGCGATCTTTTGGCAGAGTTCAGGATAGCTGGGAAGCAGAGTCGGGTCCCCTATCCACTGCTGTGGTCAAATCAAGGAAATCCAGGTAGAGGAGGGAGGGATGCCATGTGAATAGTTGTGGCTAACATGGGAAAAAGTTCCCGGTAATTGCAGTGAAGGGTATTCGGCACAGTGGTGGAATGAGCAGGCTTACCGTGAGTTAGAAAGTAAGCATCAGCTCGAGTCAATAAGAGGGGCTGGAAAGTTGCAGAGTGAATCGGGACCACCACAGGCGTGTGCGGTCTCAGCGTCTAGATCTGAGTGAAGATGGCTGTTTGCGGGTGAAAGAGTATTTCCAGATTGTAGGCATCATGGAATTATGTGATCATGACAGGGCAGAGTGATGTCATGAGGGGTAGGGGGGGTGTAGTCAAGGATGCCTCTGCGTGGTGTATTGCGCAGGAAAGAGGCTTGTAGGGTGAAGCGAAAACAAGGAAGACAAGTCATGGAGGGTAAATACGAGGCAGGAGTTGAAAGGTCGCACTTGCGAGTGAAACAGACAGAAGAAATCTTGCAAAAAAGTGCAATGGATAAGTTTCAAGAGAGGAATAGATAGATACAATAGATAAAGCGTGCGCCTTAGCATGGATAATAATATCCGCGATTCTAGCGGATACACAATAAAATCACAGATTAACAACACCAATTGGACATAATAGTGCTGGAACAAAGGGATTCGGAGCATCAGCATCTGCATATGATGTACTTAAGGCAAATTGGTGGTATGGTGGTTAACATGGGAGAACGTGTGGAATAAACAAGACATGTATAACTCATCCATAATTTAGCAATTCAAATAATTAAAAGGTCAAGAAAACAAGATAAAACATGTATGGATTAAACACAATTAAATCCATTCAATTGGAGATTGAAGAGTTAAAGGAGATACAAAAGAGTGGTTTGGGAATGGTGTGATGTGTACACGCTAGTGTAACTGTAGATGCACTAGCTAGGGTGTAGTCACAGGGGCTAGCAGGGACACTGTGTATACGAGTACAGGGGACAACAAGTAGTACCTCTCACCGCAAGCCACATAAGCAGTGGTGTAGGTCAAGTGTTTACATGCCAATTTAGTACTGTACTGTACCATTCATTGGAGATATGGACGTCGATGCACCAGCAGGGGTGAAATCACAGGGGATAGCAAAGACACGGTGCACACGTGTAGAGGGGACAACAGGTAGTACCTCTCACCGCAAGCCTGGTATTAGCGGTGCATTAGGTCAAGTGATACATGTCATGTTTGTACTGTACTGTTCCATTCATCAATGGTGTTCAGACCCCGGTCGACTGAGTTGCAGAGTGTGATCCATTTACACTCACTTCTGTTGAGTAGGGTTTGGATGTTGCCACCCCGATGGGTAGTGATGGTTGGTCGATCACTACCACTATTCTGTCCAATTGGTGTTGTTAATCTGTGATTTTATTGTGTATCCACTAGAATTGCGGATACTAATATCCATGCTAAGGCGCACGCTTTGTCTATTGTATCTATCTATTCCTCTCTTGAAACTTCTCCATTGCACTTTTTTGCAAGATTTCTTCTGTCTGTTTCACTCGCTAGTGCGACCTTTCTACTCCTGCCTCGTATTTACCCTCCATAAATCGTCTTCCTTGTTTTCTCTTCACCCTACATGCCTCTTTCCTGCACGATACACCATGCAGAGGCATCCTTGACTACACTCCCTCCCCCTCATGACATCACTCTGCCCTGTTATGATCATGTGATTCCATGACACCTACAATGCGGAAATACTCTTTTACCCTTAAACAGACGTCTTCACTCGGATCTAGACGCTGAAGCCGCACATGGCTGTGGTGGTCCCCATTCATTCGGCAACTTTCCAGCCCCTCTGATTGACTCAAGCTGATGCTTACTTTCTAACTCAAGATAAGCCCACTCATTCCACCACTAAGCCGAATACCCTTCACTGCAATTCCCGGGAACTTTTTCCCGTGTTAGCCACAACCTTTCACATGGAATCTCTCCCTCCTCTACCTAGATTCCCTTGATTGGACCACAGCAGTGGATCCGGGACTCAACCCTGCTTCCCGACTATCCTGAACTCTTCCGATAGCCAAAAGATTCCTTACAGTATTTCCACCTGGTTTCCTCCGAAGGTGAGTCTGCCTCCCCTTGCGTGCTCGTCCCATTTAGTTGCCCATTGCTCACGTATCTATTATCTTCTCTAGGTAGTATCCCTCAATTGACGTAGATGGGACTCACGGCCTACCTGAATTAACCCTCGTCCTATACTCGCCGACACTAGTTGATTCCTCTCCTATTGTCCTGGGTGCCTCCCTTCCCGACAGGTAGGCTTTACTCCAACCTACCCAGTCCAACCATAGCGTTGATGCCCCCCTACCCCTGGTTACCTCTCTGAACCTCTTTTTCCTCCCCTTTACAGCACTCCTAAAATTTATGGCAACCCGGTCCTGATGATGATCCTGAATAAATAGGACCGAAACGCCGTCGACCTATCCTTTAGCGCAACTTACAGCCCACATTCCACTCTGGTTCTTTAAAAAACAAAACTTTGTACACTCATTGTATTAAATCATTCATGTAGAACCATTGATCACTGTATATAACTTTGTTGTCACTTTGCGGGATACGCTGTTTCTTGCACCAGTTACTTGCGCTGTTACTTTCCTTGTCACGAGCACAACGTGCACCAAGCCCCTATGGGTTTATTTATTTATTTATTTATTTCAAAGTTTTATATAGCGCGAACAAGATCTTTGCAGATATCAGAGCGCTTTACAGAAAGATGGGGTAAGGGAAGCAAGAGGGTGATTAAGCAGACTTTTGTTACAATAATGACAAAAGGTAATACATAAGTAACAAAAAGATCGCAGTCAAATAAAAGCATAATACATGTAGATAATCAAATACACAGCTAATACAGAGTCGGTGTAAAGACTTAGTTCGGACCAAGATAGAGTTCAAGTGAATTTAGCCATTAGGATGGCTTTTACTTCTTTCTTAAAAAGTATAGTGGAGGGGATCAGCCTCGTTTCGGGAGGGATGCATTCCAAATCCTGGGTGCATACAAACCCTGGGTGCATACAAATGCTCCTTCTCAGGAGAGAAGGAGCGTTTGTATGTTTTTTCCTTCCGGAATGTTCGAGGTTTCAGGAGGAGAGTTTTTGAGCTTCTATTTGTTCTTGAGCCTCCTGATACAGTCAGCTTTTGGGTGAGGTAGTTGGGTGACTTGTGGTGTACAGCCAGGTGTGTCATGCAGGCAATTTTCACTGTATTCTGGCTTCAAGAGGCAGCCAGTTCAGGGATCTTAGGTCAGGGGAAATGTGCGAATGCTTTCTTGATCCAGTGATCAGTCTCGCTGCAGCATTCAAGGAGGCTCTTAGTGGTGCGGTTGTAGATAGGGGGAGTCCGCTGAGAGCTACTATTCCGTAGTCTATGCGTGGGATGACTAGGGCTTGTACTGCAATTTGGAAGTCCTTAGCTGGGAAGAAGGGTTTAAGTTTCCTCAGAGTGTTGATTTGGAAGTTCGCTCCTTTAGTTGCTTTGCTGATATGCTGCTGCATGTTGAGATTGGCGTCAAGTGTGATGCCTAAGGATTTCGCTGAGTCTACGATGGTGGGTTGGATATTGAGTGCGGTTAGGTGCTTGAGCCAGGATTCGGTGGTGGAGATTTTCGCAGGTGGTGAGATCAGAAGGAACTCCGTTTTCTGCGCATTAAGTTTGAGGTGATTATCAGCCAACCATGATTGGGTGTTTCTGAGCGTGGAGTTCAGTAGTTTGATGTCTTCCGGGGATTCTAGTTTGAGGTAGAGTTGAGTGTCATCAGCGTACATGTGAAAGTGTACATTAGATGCTTGAAGCAAGGTGGTGAGTGGTTCCATGACTAGGTTGAAAAAAGTGGGGGATAGGGAGGATCCTTGTGGGACGCCTAATGTTACAGGTACAGACGAGGACAGCACGTTATTGATCTTGAACTTCTGAGACCGGTTATGTAAAAAGGAAGTGAACCATTTGAGAACAGTCCCGGATAGACCCATTCTGGTATTTAACAACTCAAGTAGATTCTCATGTTTGACGGTGTCAAATGCTGAGGAGAGATCGAGTAGGATGAGGAGGCAGGAGTCATTGTGATCAAGGGTTGCCTTCACAATTAATGCTCACAGAGCTGTTACAACTGTTCTGTATAAACTGTGTTTCTAAATATATGATGCCATGAGCACCCTTGAATGAACAACCAGGAGTCTCGCTCTCTGTTTTTTGCAATGTCTTGTACATACTAAATGCATTTGCCTTTCTCGGCGAACCCAGTTGAGACATTGTTGTTGGTTTTCTATTTACTCACCCAGATCTCAACCTGTTACATGGGTTATACTCCTGTTGTTATTTACTACTCTAAGGACAGCTATGACATCGAGAGGGGCAAAGGGTACCAATACACAAGCCACCCAGCCCACAAAGGGGATCACTGGCGCGGCTTTCACAGCTCTGGCAGACTCATCTCATGAATGCCAGATAGATGTTAAAGGGACGCTGGCGGAGGTAAAAAGACAGTACAGTGTGGGACAGTGGGGATTGGGCACCCTGAAAGGGGAGGCTCAGAACTTTGTATTGCTAATTTATTCTTTCTTTCTTGCACTGCTATCTCCAAGGGGAGAAAAGTGGAATATTGTCACTGGGCTGGGTTAGCCATGGAACCTCTTGGGTTGGAGACGAATGCCCAACTCACTACTGTTACGCACCCCCTCAGCACCAATCTTGTTGATGGCCCAGAACCACTATTGAGTAACAGTTTGGAAATGCAGATGGATTTGTCTGAAGGAGATATGATGCCCCAGATACAGGAGGTCCCTAAATCCAGCGTGACTGCCTCCGACCGGGGCAAGACCTTGGATTCAGCACATGGATTTTTTAAAGAAGCGGGGCAGGAAGATGATACCCCTTTAACTCCAACACGTAAAAGTGAGAACACTTCAATGGGGTGGCAACATCGACCGATCCCCTCCCCTGAGTTAGCCGTAGAATTGTTTAATTCATTAACTGACGAATCTGACTCTTCGCGAATGGAAATCTGTCTTCAAGTGATGATGTACTTTCAGATTCGAACTGTAGCCACTCCACGAATAAGGCGGGCACCACACAACGCAGGAAGTCAGTGCAGAACAAGCAAAAGGGGAAATGGAGTGGGAGTCACAGTCATTTAAAATGGAACTAATCTGGCACGCATCTTACCTTCCCCAATTGAGATTAGTCTACACAGTATGGGTAGAGTCGGGGTGAGTTAGGAGGGAAAGGGTGGGTGGAGAAAGTATTATGAAGCTAATTGCACTTTGGTTGTGTATGGATATAAAAATGGTAATACATTTAAAAAAAAAAAAGATTATTATTTTTCACATTCAATCTTTCAACTGTATTCGATTCCGAGTTAAGAGAATACATTTCCACCCCCCAAATCAAAACAACTTCCTCCAACGGCAGTCGGCTTGAAGTTAAAGTGTTCATACAAACTTGCCATAATTAAACAATTTTTTCCAATGGTAGTCGGATTGCAGTTATCATAGTAACTCTGAGGTCCCCAAAGTTCAACATTAACCCATCGATTGTTCAGTTGGAGTGAGAACAGTAAATCTGCACCCACCCCAAAGAAAAATATTCCCCTAATGGTAGTTGATTTGGAGTGACTCCTAAAAATTAAACTCTTCTCCAAAGCTAGTTGGGTTAGAGTTAGAATATGGTATGGAGTTAGACTCATCCATATGAACCTTCCAGGATACAACTCTTTCCCCAATAGTAGTTAAATTGAATTGAGAATAGTAAATCTGCAGACCCTAACATTAAATACTTTGCCCAGTGGAAGTTGGTTTGGAGTTAAAATTATATAAATTAATTCCCATAAAATCAATAATTTCTACTTGATGTTATTTAGTTGAAGGTATAATAGTTATGTACCAAATGTAAAATTACTTTATTATTATATTGATCATATAATCATAAAAAATTAGTTGTTTCAATGTTTAATAAAACAATTTATTTTAAGAAAGTATATTTTAGCTATGGCTTTGATACTTGCTTTAAACAATAAAAATATTCTCTTGAAAATGTTACATTTCCCTATTACAAGTAGCATTGGAATTAGAATAGTAAGACCCTTATTACGAGGATAGCAGTCCATTGGACCATCGTACTCGCGGTTGTGGTCCAACCACCGCCACACTGCGGGCCCGCCTGCAGTATTACAACTGGGTCGGCCGCACCACCACAGGACCTCTTCGACTGCCGTGGATCAATGATCCAAAGGTGGTCACACGGCAGTTAGAGGCAGAAATATGCTGGCGGTGCCGCTGCAGCACCACCGAGCATATTTAGAATTGTCTCACCCCACCCTTTTCATGGTGGTGAGCCCTCCATGCAAAGGGTGGTGGAGAAGCACCAAAGGGGGGCCTAACTGGGGCCCCTGCTGCCTCTGGGCCTGGGTGTGCATGCAGGGGGGCACATGTAGTGCCCCCCTGGATTTGCACACCCAGTTCCTGCTCGGTGCATGTATGCCACACCACACAGGAAGGTGCAGTTGGTTCTCTGGGAGTGGCAGTCAACATGATAGGCCCGTCTATGAGGCTAATAGACTGCTGCTGTCAGACCGCCGCACGACTGCCTGTCAGACCAGGATTAAAGCGCGTTGCACCATCTGCTGTAGTAATAAGGCCCTAAATCTCAACTTACAAAACTCAATAATATTCCCCAGTGTTAGTTGGTTGGGATTTAGAACAGTATATGTGAATTTTTCCAAAGTAAATACTTTCCCCAGAGGTTGTTGGGTTGGAATTATCATCAAAATTTGAAGCCACAAATCAAACACTTTCCAATTGGAAGATGGAGTGAGAACAATAAATCTGCACTCCATAACAATTAGCTAATGGTAGTAGTTTGGAGTGAGAGTAGTAAATGTACACTTCCCAAAATCATAACTTTCCTCAATTCTAGTTGTATCTTGGGCGAGAACACTACATTTGCAATTCCCAAAATTAAAAGCTTTCTGCAATGTTAGTTGAGTTGAAGGTAGAGCAGTAAATCTACACACCCCAAAACCCAAACACTGCCCTTAATGGCAGTTTGGTAGAATTTAGAGTAGGGAATATGAATTCTGCAAAATTAAACACTTTGCCTAGTTGCAATTATTTTGCATAAAATTATAAAAGGTACGTGCAGAATGAGAATGAAAAAGATAGGAAATAGGTCTGAGATTCAGCTAAAATTTGTTTATTTATTGTAAGTAGACATACATTTTTAAGTCTGACTTTAATTGCATTTAGAACACGTAAGGCGTTTTTTTCTTTCCATTTGTATGTTGAAAATAGGTCATAATTTATTTTATATATTTAAGATATTATACATATATAAAGGTTAAAAATAATCAGAAGGTTCTGGAAATATTTTGTGTAGGTAGATAATACATATTAATATAAGAATTTATTTAAAATAGTTGCAATCAACAACATATGTAAATGATAGTTTAAAATACTATAAACATGATTCATATTGGAAAATACGTTTTTTTAAGAAATACAAAGTGCAAAGTATACAAATATAAATACATTTTACAAGTTATTTTAGTAAATTTGTTATTAAGACTATGTATATATGTATGTTCATATATATATATATATATATATATATATATAATATATATATATATTTATATGATAGAAATAACACACTATTTTTAATACACATTTTAACTTGAATAAATAATTTTAGTAATATAATTTACATGTATTTATTGCCATAGTTTCAGGGAAAATATATTGTTACATTCCCATGGGCCTGATTACGATCTTGGCATAATGGTCCCACTGTCGCTTATCCGGTGGTCTTCCCTCCCGCTGCCTTGGCGGTCCGACCGCCCAATTATGATCTTGGTGGGAACTCAGCTACAAAACTGCTGCACTCCCATCGCCACTGCAAAATCTCCTGATCCTGCGTCGATGGCGGAAGAACCAGAGGCTCCTGCCCAGCTTCCTGCCATCCAGATTACGATCTGCCTTTCCATTGAGCTTTTCCTGCAGTCACACCATCATGTGGGTCTCAGTGGAAAGGTAGGAAAGAACGTGCATACTCCCTTTTTTGGGGTTCCACTTCTGATTCTGTGTTGGACACCATTGTCCAGGTCCTTCATGTGTTGCTGCCCCCAGAGCATACCGCTCAGCAACCCCATTGTCGTCAGAATCAAAGGTAGACTTCTCTGTCACTTCTATGTGATGTATGGTATCAGTAACTTTCAGCTTATGTTATTTTACATCAACGAAACAGACAGTACACATAACCTACATATACATTACAACACATACACAACATATATATGTATTTTCTGATAGTAACATGTAGTACTTACCTATCTTCACAGCAGAAACACATCACTCCACCAGGACACTGCTCCCAGAAGACCACCAGCCCATCTGGAACATCCAGCCCGAAGACAGCCGAGTACTCCAGCCGCAACATTTTAATACGGCAGCCAAGCGCGGCGTAGTACTCAGTCCTGCTGCTGCGGCAGGATAACAGTAAGTCTGCCAAACTCATAATCATCAGGCCCATAGTTCTTGATAATTCTATATTTCTATAAATTGGTATAAGGTAGGATGGCTCATTCCATGAGTGCATTCGAAGGAGTTGTTCCACCATTCCAATGTATTGTTAGTTTTGGCTTCCTGTGATAGTGTACTGTTGTACACATTACACCATGATACGCAGAACTTGCAATGTCTCCTGAGCATCTGTTCAACCTGAGTATCTTCAAAGTAGGACTGCAGTTTTGACTAGTGCCTGAATAAGTATCGACCTACCACAATATTGGGTCAAAATATAGATGGACATAATATCAACACTACACCTACATTTGTAATACCCAAACACCGATCCTAAAACACTGCTTTATTGAAATCCAAAATAATTAAGCACGGGCGGAGTTGGCCGAGTGCCGCTACACTGAGTTCCACGGAGTTGGAAAAAAACTCTGTGGAACTTCGCTACGCTCCCTCTGATTTTTAAAAACTTTTTTTACTGTAGATGCATTCCTTTAATAGACGCTTTTCTGCCTGTCTGTTCTTCTTCTGCAGACAGTCACATTTCAGGCAATGTATAGCACAAGTTTACTCAGGTGAGCAGGCGATGCCAGGTATTATACAACACCTGTAGTTGCGAGGCGAGGCGTGGAACTACACTCCCAGCTCTTACTCCAACCCCCTCTGTGATCTTGGCTAAGGAGAGGATGAGACGTGACAGCGAGCGCTGCCCACTTTTCCACCATTACAATGTATTGTTAGTTTTGGCTTCCTGTGATAGTGTACTGTTGTACACATTACACCATGATACGCAGAGCTTGCAATGTCACCTGAGCCCTGAGCATCTGTTCAACCTGAGTATCTTCAAAGTAGGACTGCAGTTTTGACTAGTGCCTGAATAAGTATCGACCTACCACAATATTGGGTCAAAATATAGATGGACATAATATCAACACTACACCTACATGTGTGATAGCCAAACACCGATCCTAAAACACTGCTTTATTGAAATCCAAAATAAATAAGCACGGGCGGAGTTGGCGGAGTGCCGCTACACTGAGTTCCACGGAGTTGGAAAAAAACTCTGTGGAACTTCGCTACGCTCCTCTGCTTTTTAAAAACTTTTTTTTACTGTAGATGCATTCCTTTAATGGACACTTTTCTGCCTGTCTGTTCTTCTTCTGCAGACAGTCACATTTCAGGCAATATATAGCACAAGTTTACTCAGGTGAGCAGGCGATGCCAGGTATTACACAACACTTGTAGTTGCGAGGCGAGGCGTGGAACTACACTCCCAGGTCTTACTCCAACCCCCTCTGTGATCTTGGCTAAGGAGAGGATGAGACGTGACAGAGAGCGCTGCCCACTTATTCCACCGTTCCAATGTATTGTTAGTTTTGGCTTCCTGTGATAGTGTACTGTTGTACACATTACACATGATACACAGAACTTGCAATGTCACCTGTGCCCTGAGCATGTGTCCAACCTGAATATCTTCAAAGTAGGAGTGCAGTTTTGACTATTGCCTGAATAAGAATCAACCTACCACAATGTTGGGGCAAAATATAAATGTCCATAATATCAAAAAACACTACACCTATATTTGCAATACCTAAATACCAATCCTAAAATACTGCTTTACAAAAATATCAAAAGTTAAAATATAGCTAATACAAATAGAGTACTATAAAATCAAGTTTTAGAATTAACATTAGAATTAAAAAATATTGAAATCCAAAATAATTAAGCCCAGGTGGAGTTGGCGAAGTGCCACTATGAGGAGTTCCACGGAGTTGGAAAAAAACTCTGTGTAACTCTGCTCCCCCTACTTTTTAAAACTTTTTTTTTACTGTAGATGCATTAATTTAATAGACGCTTTCCTGCCCGTCTGTTCTTCTTCTGCAGACAGTCACAATTCAGGCAATGTATATCCCGAGTTTACTCTCAGGTGAGCAGGGGATGCCAGGTATTACACAACACCTGTAGCTGCGAGGCGTGGCACTACACTCCCAGCTCCTACTCCAACCCCCCCTGTGATCTCAGTTGAGGAGAGGATGAGACGTGACAGCGAGCACTACCCACTTATTCCACCATTCCAATGTATTGTTAGTTTTGGCTTCCTGTGTTAGTGTACTGTTGTACACATTACACCATGATACGCAGAACTTGCAATGTCACCTGTGCCCTGAGCATGTGTTCAACCTGAGTATCTTCAAAGTAGGACTGCAATTTTGACTATTGAATAAGTATTAGCCTACCACAATGTTGGGGCAATATATAAATGGCCATAATATCAAAAACACTACACCTATATTTGTAATACCCAAATACCAATCCTAAAATACTGCTTTACAAAAATATCAAAAGTTAAAATATAGCTAATACAAATAGAGTACTATAAAATCAAGTTTTAGAATTAACATTAGAATTAAAAAATATTGAAATCCAAAATAATTAAGCCCAGGCGGAGTTGCCACTATGTGGAGTTGCACGGAGTTGGAAAAAAACTCTGTGGAACTCTGCTCCACTTCGCTCCATTCCCCCTGCTTTTTGAAACTTTTTTTTTACTGTAGATGCATTCATTTAATGGACGATTTTCTGCCTGTCTGTTCTTCTTATGTATATAGTCACATTTCAGGCAATTTATAGCCAAAGTTTACTCTCAGGGGAGCAGGGGATGCCAGGTATTACACAACACCTGTAGGTACGAGGAGTGGCACTACCCTCCCAGCTCTACTCCAACACCCCCTGTGATCTCGATTGAGGAAAGGATGAGATGTGAAAGCCAGCACTTCCCACTTAGTAGCCAGGTTCGATTCCTGGCGTGGACTCAACATCCTGTGATTTTGGGTGAATCACCTTACTCTCCCTATACCTATAAAACTGACAGTGGCTTTGTGTGACGTCACTGATGCTCATATGAAGCGCTACAATGCCTGCGGGCCAAGTCCTCGCTGTATAAACTACAAAACAATAATATCAGTCTAATGTATAGAGTGGGCCATTGGCCTAGCAATAGTTGCATGGACCCCGCCCCTGCGCCTCCGTGCACACTCACCGCTGATGACTGCAGGAGACTAAGGCAAAGAGACGGGGTACTCACAGGAGCAGCAGGAGGGAGGATATGGGTGCATGGTGCGCCGAGAGGCAGACGGGGCTAGCACAGGCCTCAGCAGACCCAGAGGCAGGAGTGACTTAAAGCAGCAGGAGCTGCACCTGGTCCTGCACACATAGAGTCCACGCTGCCTATGGACGCCGGCAGAGTCTGGTCATGTGACGTCCTGAGGCAGTACTTTTGAGGTCAGGCAACCACGTCCAATCGAAGAGGATGGCAGGGTGAGCACTCTGTGCTTTGCCCGGCCTAAGGCGGTAGATGACAGGGAGCATACTGCTAGGCTGGTTTTGAGTGGGTGTGGACAGGGGCAACTTTGATCCGCTGCGGAGTCAGAGTTTTGCCTGAACTCCACATTCTCAACAGAGCGCGGAGTTGACAAAACACCGCAAAATCCGCTGGCAGAGTGGAGTTCTCTGCCCAGGGTTAAAAATAATGTAAATAATTGAATATGTAATCTGAAAAGATCGGATGTATTTAACTAAAACCAATTAAACATTTTTAAAAGTTGCAGCAATTTCGAAAAATATATCTCATATAATTAGATTTGTTTCCCAATTATTCTTTCTTTGCAAATATGTACTTACAAATAATCTTAAAAATACTAGAAACTTTACATTCTGTTGGGGTTCTTAGAAAGGTAACTTACACATGTGAATAATTTACATGTGTTATCTATTCTTGCACTTTTGAGTAAGTTTATGTTACCTGAAAAGGGGTGTGGAGCCAAATTTACAAGGGAAAACTGCTATTGCCAAAAAAGAAACTGTGGTCTAGTCCGACACATGGTCAACCGCTGCTACTAAAACACCCAACTATAAAAAATAATGGAGGTTTGACTTAAAATAAAACCCCATTGGAAATAATGATCAATTCAATGACATTATTTAAAATAGTTAAAAATATAACTAAATATAATTTAATGTTTCAGAAATCTAAAAATAGTGCACATTTTGTATTTGATTGTAAAACATTTTAATAGCCTTTGTGAATTTAAAATGTAATGCAATATACATTTTAAATAAAATATAATTTTATATTGTTTTAATTAACAAAATTCATCACTTTTAATCATTATTAATGCATAGTAAAAATATTTTTGCTGAAGGCTGAAATGTAAGTTTTCACTCAAATGTCAGAAAGACTATTTTAATTTAATTTAATATATTCAGATTACATACTGTTTATTCAAAATGAAGGGCATCATTATGATAACAAATGGTTGGACCACCGCCCGCCTTCATTTAGGTTATATAAAGTTTATTTAAAATGAAGGGCATCTTTACAATGCCGGATGGTCAGACCGCTGCCTACGATCAGGGCTGTACGGGGGCTGCCCAACAGGCAGGCGGCTGTCCGACCACCCAATTACAATTTGACCACCGTGTAGGTAGTCGGAAAGTTCTTTTTTCTACTGTGCACCATGAGGTGCCTGGAACACGGTGCATGGATATGTGGGGGCACCAAATATCCCCATGGCCACTTAGCAATGGATCACAGGGGATAGGGGGCCTGTTTGAGGCCCCCAAAGTTCGATTCTGTCTGCCTTTTCATGAGAGTCAGACCACTATGAAAAAGCAATCATAAAAAGATATCGTAATCCCTGTGGTGGTGCGTACACAGGCACCATTGCAATGTTAGGGATACAATTCTGACCGCTGCCATGACGGGATCCTTGATCCTGTCGGAGGCAGTGGTCTGTCCCCCGACCTCTGTGATCTGACCGCCTGCATCGTAATGTGGCAGACAGACATCGTATAAGTCCTCAAGTTATTACAGGCACATGCATCAAAAGAAAAACCGGTCGCAAACGGGCAGATTCTCAGAATCTGCCCCTTTGCGACCAGTATTTTTGCATTTGGGATGCATTATCCCAAATGCAAAATTCGCAATTCAAGTAATCTCTAAATTGCGATTACTTAAATTGCTATTAAATTTAAGGAATCGTAAACTGAGATTCCTTAAATGCAATGCATTAAAGTGAAAAAATTAGCGATTTCGCTAATAGGGGGTGCAAATTACCATGAAATTGAACTTCATGGTAATTTGCAAAAACTGAAAAATGCACTAAAGTTTCATGTTGCGCACACACATGCCCTTGGGCATGTGTGTGTTCAACATATGTGCACAGATCAATTTCAGGGGTGCAACAGGGCGTCTGTTTGACACCCTTGCACCCTGAAATTGTATGCGCAATTTGCGAGGACCTATTGGTACTCGCAAATTGCGCATGCAATTTCCCATTCATTCCTATGGGCTTGTAGGACCGTAGGAATGAATGGTAAGCCATTCCTTATTTGCGACTCACAGTTTGCGGGTTGCAAATAAGGAATGTGTAGGAATCACTAGTTTTACAGCGATTCCTACATGCATAGGCAACTGCGAGTCCTTAATTGCGATTCCTTAATTATCGCAATTAAGAACTCGCAAAATCCTACCTTGATGCATGTACCTGTTAGTGCTTTACCATTTTGTCTATTGTTCTACATTTAAAATAAATATTAACATTCACTTTAAATTAATATTAAAAATAAAAATATGCATGTTAATTTATTATAAAGGTAAAAAAATATATTTTCCCACTACCTTACCGAAGGGAAAGCTCCACCCCAACTGTAGAGTCCCCTTATAGTAAGATATAGAAAACAAGCAAAAAAGTTTACTTAACTAAAACAAATTAGTAAAGATTTTGTAATGTAAATGAATTATATATGTATTTATATATATATATATATATATATATTTATTTTTTTTGTTTTTTTTGTTTTTTCCAGAACAAAATTAAAAAAAAAGGAAAACCATTGGACTAGAGTGGTCAGATTGACAAATCCTATTCAAAACCAAGCAACATTGAGGAAAGTGTTTGCTTATAGGGTGTTAGATTTACTATTCTCACTCCAAAAGAACCAACACTAGGAAGGTGTTGGACACTGAGAAGAGGGGGGTTACATTTACTATTCCATCACCAAACTAAGCAACATTGGGGAAAGTGTTGGACTGTGGTGAGGGGCATATTTGCTATTCTCACTCCAAATTAAGCGATATTAGATTAGATTGACTGTTTTTCAAACAGTTCTTCAAACTAAGCCACATTGGGTAAAGTGTTAGGCTGTGGAGGTCGGATCTACTATTCCATCATCAAACAAATCAACACTGGGAAAGACTTGGACTTTGGTAAGGGCACAGATTTACTGTTCCCACTCGAAACCAAGCAACATTTAGGAACATGTTGGACTCTAGAGGGTTTAGAATTACAATTCTCAGTCAAAACTAAGCAACATTCAGGAATATGTCAGATTCTAGAGGGTTTAGATGTATTACTCCCACTCCAAACTAAACAAAATTCTGGAAAGTGTTGGGCTTTGTAAGGAGAGGAGGAAGGATCATATTTGATATTCCCACTTCAAACCAAGGAATATTGCAGAAAAGGTTGCATCTGAGGGGCCGGACGATTTATTATTCCCATTCCAAACAAAGCAAACTTGGGGAAAGTGTTGGATTCTGAGGGGAGGGCAACTGAAGTATTTCCTAAAACAAAGTAAGTAACACTGTAGAGAGTATTTGAGTTTAGGGAACCACATTTACTATTTACACTCCAAACTAGCCACATTAAAGAAAAAAGTAAAATGGTATTGAAATAAATATGAAGTAAATAACAATAGTGTAATTAATGCATTGCTTATTGAAGTCAAAAAGATACTACAATATAATTGAGAAAGTTTACAAATATGTTATGTATAAATAATTATACAATTTAATTAAGGATATACATTTATAATAACACAAAAAGTTTAAAAGGGCCATCCATTACCAGATAATCCATCATGGATGAAGTTCTCCTTTACATGAGTTATATTTGTTGGTACTTAGGAATATCTGTCTCCTTAAAGGTTTGTGGGCTTTTGTGGCTTGCTTTACGGTTATTCTGGTTCTAGTCATAAGAGTTTTTAAATTTGATATTGATGATGAGTGTCTTATTACTGTGGTGTGTTTGGAATAATGCCTCTTAAAATTCTTTCCTCTTGGTGTGGAAAAGCTAAGGCTTTTAATTCTCATACTACATTACAAATTCGTTATTCGGTTACATTCTTTTACTTTCTCAATAGTCTCATCAATGATAATTGCTAACCCATAACAACCATTAGAATAATACTCAGTGCACTTGCAGTGTTTTTATTTTCCTTTGTATTATTCTCTTTAATGCATACCACGTACGGACTAATTGTGGTTTTCCTTTTTGTGAAATTATGCATGTAGCGGAATTGGACATTTTGAAACCTGTGACTGATATGAAGATAATAATATATATTACATATATTTACATTTATAATTCCATGGGGGTTTTTAGATGAGACTGAATAAGTTTCAATATTTTCCATTTTGCACTTTATACTTACAATCTTTGTTTTCTTTTTGCTATGTGCTTGTGCAAAGCTTCACAACATTTTGATTTTTTTCTTGAAGTTGGCTTTTCACACTTAACACATTCAGGTCTGTATTGGAAGTATATACTAAATAACACATATTTAATTTGTTTTGGTTCTAATTATTTTTGTTATTAGAAACAAATGGTGTTTAAAGTAATAGCTTTTTTGTTATAAAGTGTTAGTAACCTTACTTTTTAACGTAGTGCAGTTTGATTCCTCATGTAGATTGCTGTTGTGGGTGCGTAAAGGCTTCCACTCTGTACCCTTTGCAATGAGCTAGGTATGGAGGAGTTTGTGCTTTTCTCATGTTCCGTATTTATACTTTATTTAAATTATCTCTGTTTCCTTATGTGCTAATTGTTGCTTTTTTAATACAACTGGTTACATTTTTAGGTAGGTGTTATTTTTTTTTAGATATTTCATTATATGGAAGATGGTATTAAAAGTGTTCTTTGATGTATTTGATGGATCACTGAAAGAATATCGACCGACAGAATATCGACCATCAAAAATATCGTTGAGAAAATATCGACAGTCAAAATATCGAGTTTCTATCTACAAACAGGTAAGTACAAAAATATCGAGTTAAAAATATCGTTTACAAAAATATAGTTGTAAAAAATATCGTATTTACTAAAACAGTGTTAAATTAAATTAATATTAATAATTAATTACTAAAATATACTTAAAATTACTTAAATTAACTTATAATAATTAAATAATTAATGAAAGTTAAATAAATATTTTTTTATTTCATATTTATTAAACATATATATATAGTAATAAAATATAATAAAATAATACCCAAAAACTGAAAACTGACCCTGAACCCTAAAAATACCCCTTTACCCAAAAACTGAAAACTGACCCTGAACCCTAAAAATACCCCTTTACCCAAAAACTGAAAACTGACCCTGAACCCTAAAAATACCCCTTTACCCAAAAACTGAAAACTGACCCTGAACCCTAAAAATACCCCTTTGCCCAAAAACTGAAAACTGACCCTGAACCCTAAAAATACCCCTTTGCCCAAAAACTGAAAACTGACCCTGAACCCTAAAAATACCCCTTTGCCCAAAAACTAAAAACTGACCCTGAACCCTAAAAATACCCCTTTACCCAAAAACCCCAAACTGACCCTGAACCCTAAAAATACCCCTTTACCCAAAAACCCAAAACTGACCCTGAACCCTAAAAATAAAAACGATATTACTTCACTTACCTTAAAAACGATATTACTTCACTTACCTTAAAAACGATATTTTGGCTGTCTATATTCTGTCCTGTCGATATTTTCTCCAAACGATATTTTGGAGTCGATATTATGTCCAAACGATATTATGTAGTCGATATTATGTCTGTGCACCGTATTTTTACTATCTTTTTAAGATTAACTGCTTATTTTGTGGTGTGGTATATCAATTTCTGTTTAGTGTACTTGGTAATATTTAAAACAATATTATAGCAGTCAGTCTATTTATTGTCAATATTTGTGCTTGTTAAAATTAGGTTTAGCGTGTGTTAGATTTTTAGACACGTATATTTTTGTTTTTAATATTCTTTGTTTTTCAAACCCATTAATGACTATATTCTAGTCTATATATATAAAAACGAATGTATGTCTGTCTGTCTGTCTGTATGTCTGTTTGTCCTTTATGCATTACTACACCATTCATCCGATCGCCATGAAACTTTGGGAAGTTGTTGAGTACACTTCCGCAAAGGTTTCTGGCATAAAATATTTTTTAAATATCGGCCCCCCAGGGCCCTCATATTCTTTCGAATACTGATGTAAGCACCAGACGGAAAAATGAAAAATCGTGTATCCACAAGCACTCGAATAAATAAATAGAATTAAAACGACACTTTGAAATGTTTTCCATATTAAAATGAATACGTTTCAATAAAAATGACACAATGTAAATTTGAATGTTATCATAACGAGTTTCCTTGAATTTCCTTTCTTCGGAGATCGCAGCAACGCGCGACGGGTAAGATAGTAGTTGATAATTTTGTTGCTTACATAGAGGTTTAAGAAAATTTATAGTTTGGTTATTGAAACTTTTCGTACAATATTTTTCTACTACAAGAGCTTTTTCACTCAATACATGTTATATGACAGCAGATGAATAGTAAGCAATTATCTTCTCTTTGTCGCCATGATCTTGTACCAACACCCCTAAAGCAATGCCCTTCTTCTCATGGCGGTACAACATGAAAGGCTTATTATAACAGGTTAATCCCAAAGCAGAGGTGGAGGGCAATGCTTTGTTTCAAAGTTCCAAAGGTTTGTTCTGCCTCTCTAATCATGGCACTAATTCAGGCACATCTTTCTCAACAAATTCTCACAACAACTTGGCAAATGCATTTGGGACAGTATTTTTCCTTGCCCAAAAGAGTGCGTACTTGTGAGACGTAATGAGTCTGGATAGCTTACGGATAGCTTCATTGTTGTCCAAGGACAGGTGCGCTACCTACTTAGAGGTTATGGCCTAAATATCAAACAAGTGGTAAGGAGAATTATAACTCATCTTTACTTGATCTTTGTCTATTTTGAGCCAATTCAGTTAGCATTTACAGGGAATCGTTCTTACATTGCTCCAGAGTGTCTGGAGCAATTAACAAGCCATCAGCTTATTGAACTAGCGAAGAGTAGATCTTTCATATATTTGAGGGTGTCCAGTCTTTCCTGAGGGGCTATTAAAACATAAAATATGACTTTGTATACCATGGAAGGAGAAGAGACCAAGGGACACATGTATGTAGCTTTTTCTCGGTTGCAAACAGCTCGATTCAAGAATTAGGCCGTTTACGACAGGTAAATAGCCTTTTTCCCATGTACGAAACCCTATTTTGCGATACGGTAACCTTTTACTTAATAGCAAAATAGGTTCGCTATTCGGTATTAGGAATGGCCATTTTAAGGACTTCCCTCCCTATTAGTGACTCACAGTGGTAGGTATGAATGTTTTGCAACTGAAATGCAGTCGCAAAACATTCACTTTTTGCCACCAATTTCAATTTGGTGACCACCCATTCGCAAGCGGGAAGGAGTCTCCAAGGGAATCATTCCCCTTTGTGAATGTATATGAAAACCTTTATTAAGAGCAGGCAGTGGTCCCACGGACCACTACCTACTCTTAAAAAATGTAAAGAAAACTTTTAATTTTTCTTTCTGAATTGCATTACATTTTCCTGTAAGGAAAACGGCAAGCATTTCCAAAACAAAACGTTTCTTTATTTGAAAGCAAACACAGATATAGTGGTCTGCTGTCCCCAGCAGGCCACCATCCCTGTGTTTTCAGCGATTCCCAATGGGTCACAAATTGCGACCTACCTAATGAATATTAGTGAGGTAGGTCAATTGAGACCCGCTTGGAATCGCAAACAGTGTAAAACACACTGTTGTACATAGCTGTTTGTGATTTCCTAATAGTGAATCACAAAGATTTGCTATTAGGAAATCGCAAACGGAAATGTTAGTAAATGTGGCCCTATGTGAGAAACCAAAGCCCCTTGTTTTATTAAAGCGCAAACTATTGGTGATTTTCTTAATACATGCGCTAGATCATTAGCGTGTTCAGACAGCAAAGTAGAAGGAGGTTGATGAAACACATCAGACATTGATTAAAGTTCTGGTTTCACAGTTCTGTTGGGTTCACATGAATCATTGCTCTCGCATAGGTCAGCCAGAATGGCATTCGTGGTAGGAACATCCAAATAGACTCCATCAATGGTACAATACACTGTTCTTTTTAATTTACATAAATATGCATAAAAGATCCGTCCATAGGAGGTTTGCAATTAAAGTACACTGAAGAGAAAGACCTGTTGGTCATCTATAGGATCTAAAGAGATAGACAGAGGAACACACGTTAGTAATGCCAACTGCATTAATCATTTTGCCCACGAGAGATAATAATAAAAATGCATTATATGTACTGCTTTATCTAATGTACAGGGATTAACGCATTCACAGCACAGTCTATCCTAAAAGGTAGGATTTTAGTTTTGTGAAATATGGGTGAATTCCGGTTGTTGGGTCAGATCAAGCAAACACTGGGGTAAGTTAGGGCAGTCGGGAGTCCAGTGGCCCAACTGCCCACAGTTGAAACATCAAAAACCATCAGGCAGAACAGAATCTCCTCTTACCTGCCCTGGCTCTGTTCGGGTTTCCCAATTCCCAGTCTACCACTTTGTAAGCCTTTCCCTGTTGTCATTTTGCCGCTCCTTTCCTCAAAACACTGACCCTCTGATTGCTTCCTGGAAAGATTGCATTGGAATGACATTAGTTTCAATTTGGTAGATTATTCCTTTTGTGTACAGCGACACAATGATTTGTACCAGAAACCAATTACAAAGACATTTAGTTTGCAATCCAATACCAATGGCATGCAGTTGCATCTAAACCTTGGGCAATAGCCATTGAAAGATCTTCACTCCAATCGCTTGTTGAGCAGTTTCTGCAGCATTAGCAATACCAGAATAAAGATCAAACACATACTTCAAATGGTCAAGATAATAAGCAGGAGTTGCATCTTTTTTCTGCTTACAGTTATTAAACTTTATTTAATTGGTCTTCATTGGATATACATCAATACCACAATTAAATAGAGCGCCTCTAGAAGCAATAAGAGGGGCTTCATCAGTAGGTGTGTCTGATGGCCAATTCTCCTTGTTTAACAATTATTTACTTTACTTGGCACAATAACGCAAAGCAATTGATCAACCCAGTGGTATTTTATAAAATTAAGATACAGTTTGTAATTCTTCACAGATTTCAGAGTGTTATCACATGAACTGTTGTTTGATATTCATTGTGCTGGTTTAGAAACAGGAGACATAAACGGTGACTTAGTACCATACTAGTGACTTAGTACCATGCTCCTGGGTTGGATACTCTTGCAGAGATAGGAAGGCAACTGAGTTGCCGGGATAATTTCATTACAGTTGTGATTGTCTTCCTCTGTATCCAAAGGCTTATGTTAGCGTCGGGGCACTCTCACAAGCACTCTCACCTTTGTCCTGGGATCATCCTTGGACTATCTCTAGTAATAGATGGAATGGTATCCCCGCTGCTTCATTGCACTTCTTCGGCGCGACGAGGTACTAAAAAAGATTGCTTGTGGTGGAAAGTAAGGTATTGTTTTCTCAGCGTCTTGTTTTTCCGCAGTTTTGCACAGTTGCTTGCAGTAGTCGCTGCTCTCACCATGCTTGGTGCGCTCGCTTGCATTGGATTTGCCATTGCACTCCCTGCTGGTCCATTGACCAGCACTTCTGCATTCCCTGGTGCATCTTGTGTTGCATTCGATGCTGGCATGAGGAGCTAAGTAGATTTAGCATATCATAATCCTTTCTTCTGGTGCTTATAAGTTATTACCAGTGCTTTAGAAATATTTAAGGAGGCGGTAATACTGTGGGGGCACACGTGCTAAGTCTCTCCCTCAAGTACTTAAATGGGTATCTCAGATTTTCATGGGCGTCTTTCAGTACCTGCACCTGAGATTCTTGCTTATGCTTCATTGCTTCTCTGTAGCAACTTAGAAAGCCTGCCCATTGTTCAGTACTAGAATTATGCCAGTACTTAATTTGAATCGGTGGTCTCAGTGCTCAGGACCGGCACTTAATTGCCAACACCGGTCCTTAGGACAGTCTACCACATGGTGGCGTTGTTCGTCTAAATTAAGGATGAGCACACAGCAGTTGTTTATTAATTAAATAAACATTTAAAAGGACTAATACCTGCTTGCCAAGACATCGTCATAGTTTGGGGGCCCTGAATAGTCTGAATTGTCACTCTTGTAGGAGTGCAATGGCTCGTAGTTGTGTTGGAACAGTCATTGGCAAGGCTGGCAGGGGCAATGGGTGGTGCATGCTTCAGTGGCCTCATAAGGAAGGCCCTGGCATTTATTTTTTCAAATTAAGCACTAAATTATACAAGATGTTTAAGCATTCTATATCAAAGGCGCCTTCTTCTGGGAAATTCTTTGAATCCTTACTGCTAAAGGACTTAACCCAGTCTTCAATATACCCACCAATTTTAACATTCTATGCTTATGGTATTTTGCGTGGATGGGAATTCTTCTTCCCGATTTCTATTTTCCTGCCCCATTTTCCTCACTCTATCCTCCTTCAGAATCAAGCACACAGTAAGGTGCCTACCAGCCTTGTGCAAAAGCTCTTCTTATGGAGGGGTTGGGGTAGAAGAATAAATAGGGTAAGGGTGGGTTTAATAGCTTTTGCCATCTCTTAATCTGGAGGGAGACAGAATAATTGTTTCAGTCCTGTACACGGATACCCTTGCAATCGGAACCCCTCAGCCACTGCCACAACCTTTAGAGGCTTGCAGAGATTCAGGAGAAGCAAAATCTCTGACCTTTTTAATTTACACTTTCATCAGCTCTTGTTTGTCCTAAGGGTTCTAGGAACTCCTTGCCCTCCCGCTTTCCACACCCTTCTAGAATCTCCTGGTCTATGCTGTGAATTACACATACACCGCTGATGCCTGATATGCTAGGGCTCACTCCATACCTACCTATAACTGGTTTATCTCTTTGTCACCTGCTAATGTGACTATTTCAATTTCAATCCAATGTCTACAGAGATGACAAGCACAATTAGCCTTCAAATTAAATAAACGTTCTAAGTGCGCTGGTACCGTCTGGCCAGGTTGCAGAGTACATAAAAGAAAAGCAACATTAAATGACAAAGCCAACATTTTGGGGGACTAACAAGATTGATAACAATATTTCCTTCAGCCGTTACTAAAAACTCACTGGCAGTAAAGGCTTCTGGAAATAACTGAGACATTTAAAAAAATCAATTGTTACTGAATTAGCATACCTCCCGATAACTTTTAAAAACATTTTTAGTATTTCAGAAAAGAAAAAATTTGGGCCACCTGATTACCAGACATTTTTCCTTCTCCAACCACCACACAGCCACGGCCCATTCAGGTAAGAGCGGTGAGGCAGAATGGGGGGGGGGGAGGTTTGACAGATGACCACAAGGGAAAATGAAAGAAATAAATATTTTTCCATCGTAGTCATCTGCTAACCACGCCCCCCTCCACTCCCCCCCCCCACCACCCCACCATTCTTAACTACAAGGACTGCGGCTGGCACTACCTGCAAAGAATTACAGACAAGAGACATGGTAATCGGGAAACAGAATGGATGACGTTACCATGACGTTAACATATGATCCTCATTTTGTCTTATTTTCAGCTAAAGGAAGGACAGGTTTTTGTTGTGACAACCACGGTATGCATGCAGTCTATGAATTTCAATGGAAAGTTTGAGAAGAGCAAACATTTTTTAGCATAGCTGAGTGACAAGATGGGTGAGGGCTCAGAGAATGAGAGAGGAGACACAAATATTTAAATGAGCATAGTGTGTTTGTGGTCTAGTGAGTGGGTGACGGAATAGAATTGGTGCAGGTTCATAGAGTTGTTGATTGGATGGAGCGATTAAAGATACAAATAGTGGACAAGGGTGGCTAGAGTGATCGAGGCGACAGTGAATAACAGGCAGAAGAGAAAATAAGGGGATAAAGAGTGCATGAGGGCTTACAGATTTTGATGAGCCATAGTTGGGCTCGGAATGGTTGAGGTGATGCAGGGAGGATGTGATGGGAACAGCACAGTGAGGGTGGATGGGCAAAAAACAGAAAGGATGATCACAGGATGGGTGAGGGCACAGAGGGTGTCAACAAACATTTGATGAAGCTGGCACAAAGTGAGAACGTTCAAACCGTTAGCAAAGCTCTCCATCCATTGAGTTTCCAAAGAGGAAGCAGACTGGTGTTTTTGAGGGTACTCCCATTAAATTCACTAAAGAAGACTGGTGTTTGCGTGGGCGGAGTGAGTCTTCACAGAAGGTGATTCAGCATGGATCCAATGGGAGGCATCTGGATTATTTTGATGGTGACGGTGAGTCCAATGAGTGATACTTTTCAAAGGAGGGCAAGATTAGAAGTTTGGGAGATAGATAATAGGCACGGAGGATATTGTGAGAGTGGGGAGGTGAATGAGGGAGGCATCCCAGACAGGGCGAGAGGGCACAGAGTGGAGGTGTGCATATCGAGTGATTAATGAGAAAGGAAAGTGGGGGCCGCTCGGCCCCCACGCACACATGGCTGTGCCCGGCCCCTCCCCATGGCCAGTCCTGATTGGGCGTGCGTCCCGCCTTGCCCCGGAAGCAGTTTTACGCTTCCGGGGCGGGACCGCGACATCCGTGGGGTTCAAGAGCCTGGGGAGCGCGGGAAGCGGCCTCTTTGTGCCCACGCTCCCCAGGCTCGCTCCTTGCCCCGCGGTGGGCTCGCTAATTATTCTATGACATACATGCCTTTGGCTGGGGAAATTTCAGCAGAGTAGATGGCTCACTGTTAGTTCACAGGGGCTTTGAGTGAGTTTTGACCAGGGTTCAAACTCCAGCTGGGGAAAATCGTTTTTCGTTTCCCAGGCTTCCAGCTAAACTTGAGAACTACCCAGATGTGTCTGTTTCTGTTATAGCATAATTCATGCAGCACTTTATTGCTTGTCCCTAAAATGTGTGTTTCCGTAGAGGACAGGTCTCGTGTACACATAAACTGGGTGCTTCCTTGGGTAGGGACAGAGTTGTACCTCTCTGAAGGCTTTAATGAGTGCTGTACATGTAAGGGGTTGTCCTTTTAATTATGTCAAATGGCTTGGATAGACTTTTACCGAAGGCCAAAGCTTAATGCGTGCCGGGAGTGGTAACGAGATTGATAGTTAGAACAATTGTGGAAACTTTTCTATGCTAATGACCTCTCTTGGGGTCCTCCCCGCGAGTAACGTGAAAGCCAGTTTCCCAGGTTGAGCGGCACTATATTTTTAGGCACGGACGGTAACTACGTTCTGTGCAACTCAAAGCAGAAAACCAAGCAAGGCACTGGAATATTTCAATCTGAAGACTAGTAATACCGTGGGGGGCCTAGTAATGTATTCAATTCGGGAAGCAGGGATATGTAAAAGACTCTTGTCTCATTTATTATTAGGGGGAGTCCAAAACGCAGTGTGATACTGAGGATGCTGAGAGTGCTATATACGGGAGCTTTCCAATTAAACTTGAGAACTATCCAAAGTCTTCTGCTTGGGTTTTCTGGTAGACGTATGCAGCATTTTCTTTATGAACGGGTTTTGTTTAGACTTCAACCCGGCGTGCACTCGGGTGTGAACTGGGGTATATCTCTCTGAGGAGGGTAAAACACATGTCAGGGGTGGTTGTCATCATGTCAGGTTGACTGGGATGGTATTTACCAGAAGCCAAAGTGGGGAGCTACAAAGGCTCTTGTGCCATTTTACATTTTACAGCCTGGTATAGTTAGGGCTGTGCTAATCCTTTGTGTAAAGGCTTTGATGCTGCACTGGCAAACAGACTGTCCTTTTCACACTTATATCCTATGCATAAAGAAGTGGGTAGAAAACCAGGAATAGGAAATTATGTCCTTGTCTGCAGCACCATTTTTCCGTTAGTAACAATGAATGTGAAAATAGGAAGCCATTGTTACAGCCTAGCATGGTTAGAGCGGTGCTAATCCTATGCTTAAAGACTTTGATGCTGCACTGGCAAACTGACTGTCTCTTTCAAACTTAGATCCTATTGCCTAAATACGTGGGTAGAAAACCAGGAATAGGAGGTGATGTCCTGGTCTGCAGCAGAATTTTTAGTAACAGTGAATGTGCCATGGCACCGCACTGCACACTGTGTATCATCCTTAAGGAGTCATGAGGGCGCTAGTGTATTCCCGGTGGACCCCATGCACTGGGTCACTGTACTGCACACTGGGTGCTATTCTTTAATTAACGTCATTCTACAGGGCACTGTCTCCGTAACACTAATCCAAACACAGTACATGGGACGCAAACTGAGGCTATGCTTAACACTTACAGTTGGAAGTGTTAATGAGTATGGATCTGGCGCTAATCTTATCTAAAACTTAGCATGTGAGGGCAATGTGAGACAAGCACGTGTACTGCACTTATCGCCAGAAACACTAATGGTTTGTGTTTATCTTTTCCATTTATGTGTGGCCGGGTCCATGGTGGATATCTGGGAAGTACTCCACACCACAACAGCTGCAACTGGTGGAGAGACCAAGGGATGCGTACGTCAGGTAGAGGATGGCAAACAACAACGTCAAGTGTGATGGGCAAGCGATCAAGGACGCAAGAGGTGCCAGCACTGGGTTGATTGTTTTTGGTGTGTTAACCCTAGATTGGGCTGGCCGCAGTAATGGAGCGGGATGTGGCTTCACAAAAAATGGCAGTATTTTCCTTAACAGGAAATTGTATTTCTACAGTAACGGCGCCTGTGCTCGCAGGGCCACCAGTGTGGGCATGGTATATTCATAGGTTACCAATTGGTAGGGCCAACGATAGGGATGGGGCAGTGCACAAGGGTGTGCATTGCTAGCCGTGGCAACCCCAGGAATAATAGGCCTATGCAACACCTCATCACCCCTTGTCGGGAAGTGGGGACTTCCATAGTAAAGTAGTAGACATACACTTAACATTTCTCAGAGCGTAGTGGCAAGGTGTGGGTGGTTAGCAGACTTCACGATACGCCAGTGGGAGGTGTACACGTATAGTACCAGGATACCCCCGGTCACAGCAACTACAGGGACCCCAAAGATGGGGTCTGTCCGTCCAGAGCGGGGAATGAGAGGTACTCGATAGGCACGCCCCCCACCCTCAGTCATTATCTGACTTGCGGGTAACAACGATTAGGTTGAAATGGGCAAGGGGGTTCTGGTGGAAGGGATAATCGCACTAGCAAGCAGGTTAGCAAAAGATAAAACCCAGACTGCACCATAGGGGGTCTCAGTCGTTTCCCAGGCTGCAGGAAAAGGGGGGGTTTGGACTCTGGGAGTGCGCAGAATCACTCGGTGAAGAATCACTCGGTAAAGAGGATCAACACTTGGATTGAGAAATTATTTCAAACACCTCAATTGCAGTATATCCCACAGGGGTGCATTTGAGAGGAACAATTTAGATTAGCAGTCGGCTGATAGAAAGAGTTGGCAATTGCTGGAGGGGTTGTCCTACTCGCAGGTTAGGGGTCCATTTGACAGAGTCAGGGAATGCCCTATGGATAGGGAACAAACTAGCAGGGGTAGAGGGTTTTGATTAGGAAGATATGACCTTTCAGTGTAGGCGGTTGGGGGGGGCCAGATAGTCGGTCAACTATGCTGGCCTGTGGCGGTAAGGTCATAATCGGTGAGCAGCAATTTAAGGTCCTTAGGTGGGGGCGGCCCCATTCACGAAAGGGGTCGCCCAGGGGGAGGGGCCATTGGTCTCTCCCAGAACTTCAGGGGCAGGATATCCGCTCGCTTGGGTGCGGGGGAGGGAAGTCAACGCTTTCCTCAGGCTGGTAGCCACCCCACACATACACTATGCACTATGACGCTAAGGGCGCGAGTGTAAGGGCCCTCCTGTTATGGTTAAATGGAGTTCACGGAGCGCACAAGGGTAAACGGGCCCTTGTCGCGCATGCGCATCTCGGACGTGAGAGCGTAGCTGGGTAAAAGGATCTGACACCGGTTAGCGACCTTGCCGTAGGACAGAAATTATTAGTAAATGCAAATTTAATATCAGGATGTTAGATTCGGTTAGGAACACGCTGTATTAGAGATTTGTTAAGGTTAGCCCATCATACCTGTCAAAATGGATGTAAATCTAATGTTCTGAAGTTTGCATTTTTAATAATTATGTAAATGTTTATTTTATCGATTTTTAATTTTGTTTCATATTTTAATAAATACGGCCGGGGCGTCTCGGGCTCGAGACTCCCCGCCTTCCAAAGAGAATTCCGTGTTGAAAGTTTGAATGTGTAACGGTGTTCTGCATGTTATGGCGGGGGGTGGCCGGCAGTCACAGACCATGTAGAGAGAGTGATATAACATATGTGGTGGAATAAAATGGGCTACGGGTAATAATTAACGATTATTGAAAGTAAGCATCAGGCACAAAGGAGGAAAGCATAGACTAAGTAATCCTCTGCAGGATGCAGAATTGCATTTTTTTCAGTAGAATGTTTTGCTGCGAGAGAAAAAAAAATTATCAACCACACATATATGAAGAACTAGTCCTTGTGTGGTAAAGAGTATGTTTTAAAGTATAACGCTATTATCCGGAGAGGAATCAAGAAGCCGCTGGTGGCTTGAATAGTATGGCAAGGTACTGGGAGAATCAAGTACTAACACCAAGCAGCCAGTGACAGTATTTGTTCTTTAAATATGCCCCAAAATCCTTCAGTGATTCTGGTAATTATGCAATAGTGCATTGTTACCAAATAATTCAAAAGGTATTATTTCTTGTTGATGTGTTTAATATGTTTATTCAGCCCCTCGTAGACCTCAGGTGTCACTTCAGAGTTTTGAGAGTTTAATATGTCTATTACGAAATATGTGGTGCAGATGCTACAGGTTGTAATCACAGTGGTAAATGTCTGACTGTGGAAATTAATTTTACTATTCAGTTAGGTTTTCCTATACATACTAGGGAATGGCTGATGGGAAATACAAATATTAGCAGTTCTTTCCGGGAGAGATAGCTGTCATCCTGAGGTCTGAATGAAGGTGTAAGTAATTTCCAAGTTTCTGGGCGTTGACTTGTATGAGTGCCTTCTATGTTGGCTGATTTATTGAGGCCAACACTGATTCCTAGGGTCTGATATGGCATGTGATAATACTATGAATTAAATATAGATGGAGTGTTCATCTCAAAATAAATTTAGGATCTTGCAAAGCAACTTAAGTTTGGAAAGATGTTTGATCAGCAGCTCAAGATTTTGAGTGACGCTTTACTCTGGTGTCAATGTACCAGAGCACAAGGGGTGTGCAGAAAATCAGATTACATTCCCAATGATAAGCAGTGAGTAAATATACTAGGGTAGTTTAAGCTTCCCATTACTGTGCACAATTATTATACTATTTGGTTGAGTGTTTGAATGGAATGTGCTAATATTTCTGAGTAAAGCATCCCCTCCAGTCCACAATTTCCCATGTATCAGCTAAGGAAGAATGACACCAGATTACTGATTTTCTGCTTGAATGCCTGACTTGGGCTGTGTTGTTGCAGAAATATCTTTTCTTTAAATCAGTTCAACCTGTGACTTACAAAGGCGGTCTCCAACTCCTTTTCTTGTTCTTCTTCAGGTCAACTGGATCTTTGCCACCGTTTTATATTGGAGCATAAGTTAAAATCATCTCCACAAACCCTACTTTTTACATTCAGTCAATAAAGAGAGTTTTAAAATAGTTCTAAGTCTCTGTTCTATTTCAGCAGATCCTAACCTACCAGAACCCATAAATAATCCTTTCAGAAAAGATCGAGAATGCTTTATATTGTAATGGTTTTAATTAACTGAACAATAAAGAATTTTACATTTACATTTACATTACATTTTAAGTAGCATTGAAATAGAATCTGATTTTAGTTGAACTCCTCATGAAGGGTAGTTCTGGAAACTCGTTCAAGTGTCCTCTCTCAATCAGAGAGTAGTCAAGGCAATAGCTATTACCATTAGAGAATTTAGAAATCACTGCCAGCAGTAGCTCACAGAGAAAAGGGTAAAAGGATAAGGAAACAAGCATTTACAATGCAATGGTCTCGGCATTATTAAAGGTAGAGCTATTGGCATTGCTCATCACATTTTTTTTTCTTTAAATCATAAATAAATGGCATTGTCATTTACATTGCCAATAGCTTAATCGTTAAATAAATGGCACTGTCATTTACAATGCCAATAGCTTAATCGCTCGCAAATGCATGACCGATTGCATTTACACCCACACAGAGCCACACACACAAAGCCACCCACACACACACACATACAGAGCCACCCACACAGAGCCACACACACACACACACACACACACACAGAGCCACCCCCCCACACACACACAGAGCCACACAGAGCCACACACACACAGAGCCCCCCACACACACACACAGAGCCCCACACACACACAGAGCCCTACACACACCCAGAGCCACATACACACCCAGAGCCACATACACACCCAGAGCCACATACACACGCGGAGCCACATACACACACAGAGCCACATACACACACAGGAGAGCAAGCACAGCTAGGGGGCATGGAAGCAAGCACAGCGAGGGGCAGGGGAGCAAGCACAGCCAGGGGGCAGGGGAGCAAGCACAGCCAGGGGGCAGGGGAGCAAGCACAGCGAGGGGGCAGGGAAGCAAGCACTGCGAGGGTGCAGGGAAGCAAGCACAGCAAGGGTGCAGGGAAGCAAGCACAGGGAGGGTGCAGGGAAGCAAGCACAGTGAGGGGGCAGGGGAACCAGGGGGCAGGGGAGCAAGCACAGCCAGGGGGCAGGGGAGCAAGCACAGCCAGGGGGCAGGGAAGCAAGCACAGCCAGGGGGCAGGGAAGGAAGCACAGCCAGGGGGCAGGGAAGGAAGCACAGCCAGGGGGCAGGGAAGCAAACACAGCCAGGGGGCAGGGAAGCTAAAACAAAATTCAGTAAGTAGTTGAAGACTCATCTTTTCATACACTTTTAGTGTGCTTCCCTGGCGATATTCAGCTTTAAAAACCCTCTTGTATCATTGGATTACCGGATTCAGATGATTATCAGTTTACCAACTTCTTACAACCTCCAACCCCATTAAAATGTTGTGAAGGAGCCTCCGGGCTAAACAAAAACAATTTCAAGCTATGTTTAGACCTGGGTTTTACTCGGTCTTAAATTAAGCAAAGCCTCTTTTGTCTGGTACATATCAATTGTTCTTTTTCGCAAACAAACATTCAATAGTTAATTTCATCCAAATCAAAGTACATTTTCTATTCAGAAGAGTCAAAACTGGCCAGAAAGGTGGAACAATAACATAACAAAATTGTAGGAAACATTCACTTTGAATGTGTGCTGTGTTCCCATATATATGAAAAGCAAAAGCATCAAGGTGTGGTAAGGACACTACTTAGCACAGCCTCACACCGTTCGAAGCCAAGGTTTAAGGGATCGCCTGGAATCCAGGTTGTTTCAGTGACACCCACTTCTCGCCTTTTCCCTTCAGCCTACCCACCCCTTTGTTTGTCCTGGGATGGCCCGAAGGTTCCTCTACAGTGAACTGAAACAGGTTACGTTTGAGCATGTAACTGCGCCTAAAATTGTGAAACTGGGAGATGGGGATAAAGAGCATTAACTGATGAAACGGAATGTTGCACACAATAGTCAAACTTGAGTTGAGCTACAACAGGCTCTGGTGATTTGAAGAAAAACAGAACACTGGTGAAAAAGATTACCGCGGTTTTGCTTGCTTGTATAAATGTTACTATGGAAGATGGACAAGACTGAAAGATAACTTAACTGAAGGGGGAGAGAGGTCCATCCATGAGCAGCAGTGAAGGAGAACACTCTATTCTCAATCCCCACCATACTAGGATTTTTACTAAGAGTTTATCACTAGAAGGAAGTGCGATTTGGCTGTCGTAAACGTAGGAGATGAGGAATGGATAAAGGAGTGGATTATAAGAAAGGATGTGAAGATAATTATCTTCCTAATCAGTAGCCAATGTAGCGATCTGAGTATTGGGGCGATATAGGGACATATTCTGTGTGTGAGGGAAACTGCGCTGCTGTCTATATTGTACTGCTGATCTGTGTGTGAGTGAAGAAAACTTGCACTCCTGCTGGCTGTATTCTAACACGTGTGTGTGTGTGAGTGCGTGCTTGAATGTGTGTGTGTGTTTTGATTTGACCCCGCTCTGCTTATACTGTCCCAATTGTGTGCGTGGGGAAGCAAGCACTCCCCCTAAACTCATGCTGCACCTGCTGTGTTAGAGGGAAGCTCATCAGCTACTGCCAAAGCTATGCTTTTGAACTGCTTGTGCTAGTCAATAGTGGTAAAGCATACTCGCAATATAAATCCCAAATTAATGATCTTTTCAGTGCATGCTTTTAATGGCGCTCTCTACTGAAAATCCAATCTTCCAGACTATGCAAATTGTCCTTTAAACTGTGGGGTCCACCTCTAGCAGAAACTGCAAGCACATCCTAGGCGCCAGAATTTCTGGATTCCACATACTTGCTGCTCATGGCTGTAAATCGTGCGACATCGACTGAACCTATTAATGGAACTTCTCTCACTCACAAACAGCTCTAAGAATAAAGAGGATTGCAATTTGCACACCTCAGAGGCAGAGAGCTTTTCTGCCACTAACAAAACATCCCTAACAGCAGAGACGAGTGCAGTCTGTCTGCACAGTTGAAAGGCATGGACATTCTCCGTCACTAAAAACGACCCCTGGCTCTACAGACCAATACAGTGTGTCACAACCCTCAGAGTCGGAGAGCATCTCTGTTACTAGAAAACTGCCCCTGCTCCCGAGCCCAATGTAGTGTGACATCAGCCCTCAGAGTCACAGACCTTCTCTATTACTGGAAACTGAATTCAGTAGAGGAGACTAATGCAGGGTCTCTGCACATTTCCATATCCTGGAGCTTATCTGTCATTAGCAAGCACTCCCAGCACCAGAGCTGAATGCAGTGTGCGACAACTCAGAGGCACCAGACTGCCTATCACTAATACACTGCTGCAGCCCTACAGCCTAAAGCAGTGTGTCAGCACACCTCCACCCACAGCAAGAATGCACCAGGTGAACAGCACAAAGTACACAACACCCTTTCGGTTTAGTGCTTGCACTTTGGGAGCGGAGCAGCACAAAATGAACACCTCCACATACAGCAAGAATGCACCACGTGAACAACACACTCTACGCCCTATCTGCAGGGTATTAGACTTCAGCGATCAGCTCATCATGAAAACTACCAACCACAGCAAGAATGCACAAAGTGAACGACACCCACTACATCCAATCTGGAGGCGAGCAGCACAAAATTAACATCTTACCCACAACGAGGGTGCGCCGAGTGAACAGCACACACTACACTATATCCTATCTGCGGGGCGCTTGACCTAAGCGAGAACCCAAACATGAAGCAGGTGCGCCGTAGGCCTCCATCAAGCCAGCTCTTTTCGGTCCTCGTAATACGACTACAAAGCACCTCGAGTCAATGCCCTGCGCATGATTCAAGACTGAGCTGCAGTCAGGCGTCTGTCAAGCGGTGCTCTCTACTCTCGCACGTATTCGTAGTTACTGCTACAAGTGCCCAGCCCTACGAGGAGTGTGTTGTTACACTGCAGATCGATGACATGTTGCTACTGGTAGCGGCTAACACGGACGTGCATACACCAGGCGCTTCACCACCCCTTCACGCACAGATACGACACAGCAGGAAGCGCAGGTCTGCTTCCAAATTCTAGGAGGGGGGGAGGGTATGGAGGATGGAGGAGATCCCAGACACGCACAAAGTTCTCCTCAGAAGTACAAGTGAACTCTCGCTCATCCCCCGCCCGTGCACCGGGCGCAGACGGAGGCCATGTTGTTGTCTTCGTAACTAAACCACGACTGAGAAACGAAGCAAAGCTAAACACTGTGGACGGAGCACGAAGCAAAGCCGAGAGCTTGAAATCACCTGCCTGCCAGCAGCCGATGCCAGGACCCCGGGTTGACGCCACAGTACGGATGCACCACCGCGCGTACCTGGACTGGAGGCAGCTTCGGAAGCCGGTCCCGGCCAGCCCTGGGATTGCGCTAAACTAGGAGGGAGGGGGGAGGGTTGCAGCCCGTAGGCACTTATCGCCACAATGACTAAGGCAAACATCATCAAGTGCCGAGCACTAAAGAAAAGTGAACATGGAGCTCCAGAGCTTGGCGGCCTGTCCCCGAATCTCGCAGCAAAGTCTGGCGTGCGCCGGTGCCACTTGCCAGGGAGAAGGCCAACCAGCAGGCACGGCGGGGGCTGTCACCGAACAATCTGGTGAAGACCCTGACACCCCAGAGGCATGGATGTTCTCGCAAACATACCTGGAATGGCAGCGGAACTGTTCCTGACAACAACAACAACAAAAAATGGCTGCCGCAAAGGTCCGAAATTTTCGGAATCGGGGGCGTGTTTTTTGCTGAGTGACGGATGACGTCACAGATAGAAAGAACGCAAAAAAAACACCCCCGAATCCGAAAAAGACGGGGCTTGAACCGAGTGATGCCCCTCTCCTCCAATGGCTGGCCTCCGTTTAGGAAGCCAGCCAATGGAGAAGAGGGGCGGGTTCAAGCCCCCTAACAAAAAACTAACAAAAAACATAAAATCGTCGGCTACGCCCACTGCTGCGCAGTGCGACAGTCCTCGACCTAAAAAGGACACAGAACAAATAGCCTGTACCAGGCTGGCAGCATAAAGCTCTCAGAGCGTACTCTAAGGACAGGGTGAGTGAAGAGCTCTTATCTTCTACACCTATAATGGACATACTGGTTCCCCCCAACTACCACATCACTAGACTAGACAGGGTGGGTCAAAAAGGTGGTGGAATCGCATGTATACGCAGGAGTAACCTCTCTGTCCGGAAAGTAACCTCTCCCTCCCTACCCTCCCCAACATCCTTTGAATACATCTGCCTCGATATTATCAGTGAGGGCAAACCGATATGCTCTCTTCACGGCATTTACCACCCACCAGGGGATAACCTTACCTTCTCGCAACAAATCATGGATCTGATCACAACTAATTCAGGGCGACAACTCACACAAATATACCTTGGTGACTTCAACCTCCACTGGAACGATCATAATGACGCGGTGGTAATTAGTCTTAAAAACTTCCTCGATGCCCATGACCTCTCCCAAATAAGCAACAGCCCGACCCACGAGAAAGGCTCTATCATTGACCTCATCATCTCCAAAGAGGACTCTATCCAACTTGAATCTATCCAACCCTGTGACTGGTCAGATCATCATATTGTCACATTCTTCGTCAATGAAAAAGTCAAATTTAACCCGGTTCAATCCTGCAAGCCTAAAGTCTGGAAAAGAGACCTGAAAAAACTCAACCCAAACTCTCTACCCCCCAACAGCTGCAACCTCTTACTGCCCCCTACTGGCGTTACGGATGTCCAATCCTTGACGGATCACTATCTCAACGCTATGACCTCTATAGCTAATGAAGCTGCACCTATGCAGCTAAAAAGAGCCTCCACAAAAATGTCCAATCCTTGGTACGACGGGAGTCTCAATGAGGAGAGACGGGCGATGTGAATGGCAGAGCGCACCTGGAGATCAGCCCCCTCCGCACTGCACTTAAAAACGTTGAAGAAAAAGAGAAACGCCTACTTCAGGAAAATAAAACGCTCAAAATCGAATTTCTTCAGCCGTCAACTGGACCAAGCCAAAAATCATCTGAGAAAGCTGTTTGAGCTAATCAGAACACAATCCAAGGAACAACCCCAACCACTCAGCACTTTGGGCGAAGCACCCTCCTGTGAAGACTTCGCCTCTTTCTTTATCCAAAAAACCGAAAACATAAAAAACGATCTCCTCATTGACGTAACTCTCTACCCCAAAGACCACTGCACAGCACCCACTGAACCAAAAAACAATGCTACATGGTCATCCTTTGTCACCTATTCGGAAGAAGAAATTGGTAGTCTTCTCAGCACTGTGAAACCAGCCAATCACCTCACAGACCCACTTCCTGCCAACGCTGTCAAAGACCTTACCCCGTCGCTCCTCCCACTCTGGACTAAAATTATCAACAGTTCACTTCTACAAGGGACCATCCCCGACTCCTTCAAAGTTGGACAAGTCACACCTCTACTAAAGAAACCCACAGCCGACCCCTCTGATCTAAATAATTACCGTCCCATAACCAATATTCCGACTCTTGCCAAATTGTTGGAAAAATGCGTTCAAATACAATTGACTAAACACATTAATCAGTTTGATCTACTCAATCCTCATCAATCAGGCTTCAGAGCAGATCACAGTACAGAAACTGCTATGACTCACATAATTGACGACGCCCTTCAAATCCTAGATCAAAACGATACCTGCCTCCTCATCCTTCTTGATCTCTCTTCTGCATTCGACACGGTCAAACATGAGAACTTACTCGATCTATTAAACACAAGAATGGGTATATCTGGAACTGTGCTCAATTGGTTTACGTCCTTTCTACACAACAGATCGCAGAAATTCAAGAGTAACAATTTGATGTCTTTGCCAATACCTGTATCGCTAGGCGTCCCACAAGGATCCTCCCTATCCCCAACTTTGTTTAACCTAGTTATGGAACCTCTCACCACCTTGCTACAAGCATCCAATGTTCACTTCCACATGTACGCCGATGACACCCAACTTTATCTCAAATTACAATCACCCAAAGACATCATGCTCTTGAATTCAACGATCAGAAGCACCCAATCCTGGCTGGCCGCTAATCATCTCAAACTCAATGCTCTTAAAACAGAGTTCCTCTTGATCTCACCTCCCGCGAAGATCACTACCGCTCAAATCTGGCTTAAACACCTAACCGCACTCAATGTTCATCCCACCATCGTGGACTCAGCAAAATCTCTAGGCATAACACTTGACACCAACCTCAACATGCAGAAACACATCAACAAAGCAACTAAGGGTGCGAACTACCAGATCAATACCGTAAGGAAACTCAAACCCTTTCTTCCAGCCAAAGATTTCCAAACTGCGGTACAAGCACTAGTCATCCCGCGAATAGATTACGGTAGCATCGCCCTCTGCGGTCTCCCCCTAACTACTACGACACCCATAAGAGCTTCTCTAAACGCCGCAGCGAGACTCATCACTGGATCAAAAAAACACTCCCACATTTCCCCTGACCTGAAAGCCCTGAATTGGCTGCCTTTTGAAGCCAGAATACATCTGAAAATCGCCTGCTTGACGCACAAGGCTGTTCACCTGAGCTCACCCGGATACCTCGCCCAGAAGCTGACGATTTCTGTTGGCTCCAGAAATACTAGAGGCACAAACAATCTCTTGCTAAAGCCCCAAAGATTCCGCAAGGAAAAAACGTATAAACGCTCCTTCTCAGGAATGGCACCCAGGATCTGGAACTCACTTCCCCCTGAAACCAGGCTCATCTCCTCCACCATACTTTTAAGAAAGAAGTAAAAGCTATCCTCATCGCTAAATACACCTGAATTATTACTGGGGTTGATATTTACAGACGCTGTACCATTCAGTTCTACTGATCTTTGTGCATTTTTTGTATGACTCATGTTATTGACCTACCTGAGGGTTTACGCTACCACGTATTTGTACTTGTATCATTATTGATGTATCTGTCTGACTATGGTACCTGAATGCTTAAGCTACCACGTATTTGTACTTGTATTTGTATTTGTACTTGTATCATTATTGATGTATCTGTCTGACTATGCTCCCGCATGGACCTTCCACACCCCAATTGTTATCTACTCACGGGTTGGTCCTTTCGTCTGTAAAGCGCTCTGATATCTGCAAAGATCTTGTTCGCGCTATATAAAACTTTCAAAATAAATAAATATCTTTCTAAGTAGGAACACATATATTAAACACAAAAACACATGTATGCATCCACACCTGAGTTAGGTCATCTCAATCCAATGAAAAGGATCGTTCGATGGCCCGATACATCTTTCTTCGTTCCAAAGGTAAACATGCAAAGACGGTTAAAGTATTATCTGCAGTCTACTTAGTTTTTAATATTCATGTGGGTTAGTTTCACTCTGATTTCCCGCGATAACTGTGCCGTTTACAGTATTAGCTACTCTGACCTTCACTGTGTGACAATGAACTATTCTAAAGCAGAAATATTCTAGTTGTAACTTTTACAGAATTAAGTCATGAGCTCACATTTTCCTGCATACATCAATATTTTAATATACTGTTTAGTATTCATTATTGTGAATATGTGGCAGCTAAAATCTAACCAAATATGAGAACATGTAGCTTAGGAAGAAAAGAAATACTTTATAAAGTCTGCACATTCTACAAAAATGACATGCCTAATGGAGTCAAACGTATATTATATATTTAATATAGACCAATGCAGCATCTTCTAAAGGCATTTATTTATTTAAAAAGAAAGGCAAAACATAAGTGAAGAAAATAAATGAAACCTGGTCTGGCTTGGCAATGTAATTATGATAGAAATGGGTGCTTACTACAAAAATGATGCTACACATTAATTTGCATACATTTCCCTGCCATTTTGTAACTCAATGGACGTCACTATTTTGTTGCAAGAAGGCAGCCAAGGAGAAAGATGCCTTTTGATCACTTCCATCTAGTGTCATCTGGCAAAGTGAGGCCAAAAAATCATTGGCAAACCACTCAGATTTCCAATGCGTGTGGTAAACTCTTTCTGAGAACATGTTTATGTTTGGCTGTGCATATGTATTTATTGCTATACTTATGTCTTATGACCAGTTTTATATGAAGCAAACAGAAGCCATAGGTCTTTGAGCGCTTAAAAATGTATTACACAAGAACAAAAACATGGACAGAATTGAGTAAACACAATTAAAATGCCAATATTAAAACACCAGTCTCGGCATTTTTAAATGTGTCCATCCCAGCCAGGGGAAGTCTTTGAAACAAGCAGGATTTAAATTGTCTCCAAAACTTCAGAACAGAGCTTAAGATTAAGGTTTGCATTGGATGTGATTCCAGAGATAAGAATAAGCCAGAAAAAAATGCTTTTAAATTGTAGAATTGTTCATCATTGGCATCTGTTGCAACAAAGGCTGTTACCAGCTAGGTATTCTTAGAAATGTCATTTTTAAACCGTAAGTATGCTAGGATGCTGAGTTATCTGTTTTGTGTGCAAAGCACATATATTTAAAGACAGTTTGAGCATCGGAGGAGGGGTAATGGCAGTGTAACTCTCTCAAGATGTAAAAGATGAGCTCAAGGTTCCCATTACCAGCAATCAGGGGTGTTACCTCAAGGATCGCAGCCCTCATTAGTGTAAGAGTAGACTTGAGGAGATCAGCCACATTAGAAAAAAATCTAACTTCCAGTGTGAATATAAGGAATTTTGCTGCTAAGGGCATCATTGGAGTGCTATCAAATAACAAATCAATCCAAGACTGAATTGGAAGGGTTCATTTGTTACTAGTCAGAAGAAAAAATCTGGCTTCAGAATGTATCCTGCTCGCTTTCAACTTTAATTTATGTTGTACAATCCAGTACTCAAAAGACCGCAGATCAGATCTTAGGGCCAGATGCACGGATAACTAGTGAAATTGCAACCAGCATCTTTGCAACCATGGAAAGAATTTTACTAACCGACCTATCTGCTATTAATGAGGTAGGTCGCAAACTACTACTCAGTACAATTGGAGACCATCACATGGATGGGGGCCTGCTGAGGTCAGTAGACCACCGTGCTGTGATTACTTTTAAATAAAACAAACTTGTATTTTCAAATGCTGCCATTTTGCCTTAAACAGAACAGCACTGTGTTTTTTGTTGTTTGAGAGTTGGAAATGGTCCTGTGGACAGTTATTAACTATATTGTATCATTTGTTTGCATTTGTTTTTTAGAGTAGCAGTGCATAAACTGTTTTAATGTTAAATATGTGTTTACATTTTTTTATTTTAATGTTTTACTTGTTATATAAAATACGTATTTTTTAAATTGAAATGTATTTGTTTAATATTTCATTATTAAAGATTTTCTTTTAAATATGTATTTTTTTATCTATATATAAATGTTATACTTTTAAAAATTTGGAGCTGGAAGAGCAACACTGAGCCTTTTAAAAAACTATAATTTTTCTACTATTGCTCAGATTAAAGTTGGAATAGTAAACTCGACCACCTCAAAATCTTACGCTTTCGTTACTTTTGCTCATGTTAGAGTAGCTCTAGTAAGATTAACACCTCCAAAGCTCAACACTTTGCTTAGATTGGGGTAGAAATTGTAAATCTGACCCTTCCAAAGTCCAAACCTTTTCCCTACTTCTGCCCATGTTGAGGTGGGAATGGTACATTTGACCCTCTAAAGTCCAACAATATCCTTGGAGTGTGAATCGTAATTCTAACCCCTCCAAAGTCCAACACTTACTCTACTGTTGCTTACGTTAGAGTGGGAACAGTACATCTGACACATCATCAGTTCAACACTTTCTCAACTTTTGCATATGTTACAGTGGGAACAGTAAACGTAACCCCTCCAAAGGTCAACACATTCCCTTCTTTTGTTTATGTTAGATTGAGAATCGTAAAACTGACCCCTCCAAAAATGTTTCCCTAGTGAAGCACTTGTTGGAATGGGAATAGGAAACAAAGTCCAACGCTTTCTATACTTTCATTATGTTGGAGGGGAAATAGTAAGTATAATCCCTCCAAACAGAACTGGACTGCCAGATTTTTCCACCGGTGTTTCACCTGTGGGCTGGAGCCTTTGAAAGACAGTTTCTAAGGAAAGGTGCTGACTCCTCTATCACTTTTTCCAGCTTCCTAGGAAACTACAGGAGGCACGAGGGGTACTTCAGGGGAGAGTGAGAGGAGAGACACAAGAGTGTGAGGAGAAAAGGAGCACAGCTGTTTTGGACATGTTTGCTGCGGCTGTTCTTGGTTCCCAGTCTGGCCCTGCCTCCAAAGTTCAACTCTTTCCCTACTTTTGTTTACGTTCGCGTGAGAATAGTAAATCGGACCCCTGCAAATTCAAACAGTTTTCCTACAGTTCCTCAGGTTGGACTGGGAGCACTGAATTTCATCTCTCCAAATCTTTATTTATAATTTAATTTTTTATAGTTTTAATACATATTTTTTGGTTTCATTTTAAAAGTTTTTTAAATGTAAATTATTTTTATTATTCATTTTTTTGTTTATTTTGTTTTGTATATATTTTCTATTTTGTAACATCCAATGTTTAATATTATAAATTGTATTATTATTTCTAGTTATGTATGTTTAAACAATTTTAAAATATTATATTTATTATTTGCTGCAATTATTTTAAAATATATATATTTAATCTCTTTGCCATCCTCCTCGAAAAGGGTTTTGAATTATTTAATGCACCTTGGCATTTGAGTGCTCTGTGCATGGTTTGGTCACTTTCGACTGTAACACTTTTCTTTCTATGCATTTTCCCTTGGGACACTGACAGTTCTCTCTGGCAGTAGATCTGCTATCGACACCTTCTAATTAATGTCCTCGTGGGTTTCGATAGCTCTATGGGAACTTACCAAAATAACTTCTCTTTGTTTTCAAGCCTGTTTATCATCAGACCTCATTACTGCTAGTAGTGGAAACACGTTTTTGTTTGTTTCAACCTGGTTGGAGCTGAGGCCTCAGGGCCCAGGATGGTCCTGATTATATTAACTCAACCTCTCCCCTTGCACTCTTTCTTAGTGAAGTTAATAGAGCACATGTCATACCTTGAACAGGAACATTCTCTTAAATGCATACTCTACTCAAAGCTCCTTCATGGCTTTGGGGCACTAAATTTCCATAGCACAGACACAATTGATGGAGATACATACATCCTCGATTTCTTCCTGCACCCATTGTGGCTAACATATTCACTAAGTACAATTGAAGCCTCACCTTTGCTCAGAGTCTCTGAGATAAAATGAATCTCACTTCAGGGTAAGAAAAACATCTATTTTCAAACACCATACTGGTAGTAGGGGTTAGTCACTTACACTAGGAAGGGCTTCATTGGGTTTATCATTAATCCTTAAAACTAAGACCATTAACCAAGCTATCAATTAATAAAAAGGATAGGGGGAGCCCTTTAAAGGTTAGCACTGCACAGTAACACAGTCTCTTGAGATAAGGCCTCTTCAGGGACTTCTGACAGGACTGACTGTTGTGTCACACGATACAAACTGTTTTTGTAAAACATATCTTATTAACATCTTGGCAGGACAAAGATGAGTAATCGGTGTCTCAGTGGAATACACAAAAGATATACATAAGATACTATGGCATTATCCTTTAACTCAGATCAATGAGACATCAGTCTTCAAGGGCGTACTTGTCCAGTAGGGACGGTGTAGTAGTGCACAGGTAGAATACATTCACCAACAAGGGTAGAGGGGAATGGAATGTCTAAAGGGGTTGATACCATATATGATATATGGATATTGGCCTCAAGGCTTCTGGTGGGGGTGAAGCCGAGTAGGGGAGCAGTGAGGACTCCAATTTACAAGCATGACGGATCCCCCCGGGGTGAACCCCATGGATCCTGTCACCATCCCTCCTGAGTGGTAACACATTAATCCTCCTCGGTCGAATCATCATCAGCTGCCAGAGCAACTACCCTGTAAAGTCCATATAGGGACATTCCTGGAGAATGATGCCCCATGCCTGTGCGTGATCTGAGCTTCGCAGCCCTTTCTGCGCCTCCGACAACAACACAGCTCCTTCACAGGTAGCTATTTCAGACAATTCTTGACCCCATCCTTGGAGCATGGGCCCTTTAGGGGATTTTCAAAACCAGGTTATCTGGCAATCATCTAGTACCAGGGATAGGTCCCCAAATCTTGAGGTGATTGCATTAGGTTTGGTTTTAGGGAAAAGGCCTAAGAGACAGGTGAATGGGGAGAGAATTATATTGAGGCCCATAGCAGTATTGATAAAAGTCACCACTGTGTTCTAATTTGAGGTGAAGGTCTTGCATCCCCATGTTAAGATAAAAGTCCACCCCAATTTCCAGGCAGAGGGCCCGTGCCACCTGAAATTTCAGCAACATTAGATTTATACATTTAGGCATTATCTACACCCTGAGGAAGTAATACATTTGAATAGGTTAGAATCGAGCATTTTGCGACACTTGAGGTGTGCGATTGAGGATGTTCTGCCTGTCCCTGTCTGTGAGCCCATGTTCCATGTCCCATGCCAAATGTGTGCTGTGGTTCTATGCCAGCAGTGCTTTGTAAATAAGGATATCGCATGGGACTGGTCAGTGATGAAACAGAGTGTTTCCAAGCCTTTGTGTTTTGAGGGTTCCCTGCCATCTTCCCCCGCATCCACCACATGCCAGATCCTACTGCTCCATAGAGCAGAAAGTGGTGGGAGGTATGTCATAGTCTTAAACCAGGTCCGCAAAGTTTCACAGTTTCCCATTCATACATCAGCTTCCCAATAGCATCATACTTCTTCACTCTCAGTCCCACAACCCAGGCCAGTTTCCTTCATGCCGGAGGTGTAATAAGACTGTCAAAGGAAGGTCCTTTGAATACAGGATTTTCGTCTGCATCCGCTGCAAAGTCCTGGCCCACTTACACTGTCGTGCAGTCAATAGAAAGCCAGAGTGACCATCACTCAGTTGAGTATTCGAGTTGAGCAATAGAGACAGCAGCAAGGTGCACCTCGAGATAAAGCTCACCCCAACTGACATGCCTTCCCAACTAGATTGGCTCCAATAAGCTACCCACTTAAGCTGTGTCACCAGATAATAAATCTCTACGTCAGGGACCTCCAGCCCTCCACCATCAGTGGGAAGTCAGAGTTTGGTCAGCGCCACCATCAGTGGGAAGTCAGAGTTTGGTCAGTGCCAGTCGCCCTTGGGCCATACCCCAAATGAGATGAAGTAATAGACCATCCATCTCACAAAAGATGGACTTTGGCAGACTAGTCGGGAGTGCCACAAAACATCGCAATAAGTGTGGAAGAAAAACCATCTTCAACAGTGCAACTCAGACCACCATAGACAGTGGGAGAGCCAGGGAGAATTTGATGGAAGAGTCGGGGAGGAGAATGCCAATTACAGATTGCCCTGAAGGATATCAGACACCGAATGATAATTACAGACACCCAGGTAGCGAAATCAATGTAGTTCCCAATGGAGGTAATTTCCTACCTACCATAGTGTGGTGGTTGTCTCAGGGGCGTGTCTTGGTAAAGAGATAGTTTTGTTCCAATTTACCCCAAAACCTGACAAACAGCCATTGTCCTCCAGGGTGCTGCAAGCTCCCTCAACATCTGAACGCTACCCCTACAGCTATAGTAATAGATCATCTGCATACAAGGAAACATAGACGTGATAACACAATTTCCGCTCCCTGCATCAGGGTAGAAGTGCTGCACTCTCTTACCACAGGGGGCTCTAGGGGATCCTCCTTAGATTTTAAAAATGCCCCATTATGCCCTCAGGCACCACTTGCCATCTACTCTAGCACCTCAGGATAATTTCTAATTTCTAATTTAAAATATTTCTAGAGCGCAGCGTACACCTTGCGGTTTCTTGGCGCTGGGGGGATTAGCTACTGCGGGAAAGAGACAAAAAGGAAAGATGAGAGAAGATATTAAAAGAATTTAAGAGGGAAAGGCCTGGCTGAAGAGGAATGTCTTCAGATCTCTGCGAAAGGGAAGGTACTGAGTAGCAGCACGGAGGTGATCGGGGAGTGAATTCCAAAAGGTTGGGGCCAGAATGGAAAAGCTGGCCCCGCCCCACTTTTTGCGTGTGAAGCGAGGGGTCTGAAGAAGGGACATAGAGGAAGACCGAAGTTCTCTTGCAGGTACATAGGGATGGATTAGTGAAGTGATAAAAGCGGGAGCAGTGCCCTGGCGGGCCTGAAAGGCCATACAGCCGATCTTAAAAAGGGAGCGTTCTTTTACAGGGAGCCAGTGAAGCTCCCTGAGAAGGGGGGCGGAATGGTGATAACGAGGAAGGCCGTGCACCAGTCGCGCTGCCTGGTTTTGGATAATCTGGAGTCTACGCAAGCTGTATGCGGGGATACCATGATAGAGAGCGTTTGCGTAGTCCAGTCGCGATATCACAAGTGCGGCCAAGATGATCTTAAGTGCCTGGGGGGAAAAGAAGCGGGAAATAGAGCGGATGGTGCGGAGAGTGAGGAAGCAAGAGGATACCACGGAACTAATATGTGAATGGAGGGTGAGCTGATTATTTATTTTTACACCAAGAGTTTTGACTGTGGTGGAAGGGGTGGGTGAGGGGCCGAGAGAGGGGGGCCAGAAGAAAGAGTTCCAGGGGCTGGATGAACCACCCGTTAGAACCAGCTCGGTTTTGTCCGGGTTCAACTTAAGGTGGTTGTGGTTCATCCAGTCCCTGATGAAAGTCATAGTTGACTGGAAATTAGAGACAGAGAGAGGAGAGGGGGATAGATCAAAGATGAGCTGGAGGTCATCCGCGTAGTTATAAACGGTGACCTCCAGCTGCTGGAGTGCGAAAATGAGAGGAGAGATGTAGAGATTGAAAAGCAGGGGGGAAAGAGAAGAACCCTGGGGAACACCGCACGTGACGGGGAGAGGAGTGGCCGTGAAGTTGCCTAACCGAACCGCCTGAGTGCGGTCCCTCAGAAAGGAGGAGAGCCAAACGAGGGCTGATCCCCCGATACCGGCCGCCTTGACACGGGTGAGTAAGATGGTGTGGTCCACCGTGTCAAAGGCGGCGGAGAGATCGAGGAGGACCAGTGCCTGGTGCTTGTTCTCATCCATGCCCTTTCTGAGATTGTCTAAGACTGCGACCACGACTGATTCGGTCTAGTGCCTAGGACGGAATCCGGCTTGGTGGGATGCTAGTCCTCCGCTTGCCTCCACATGGGCGCTAAGTGCCGCAGTGACGTGGCGTTCCATCACCTTGCCCAGATAGGGTAACATAGAAATGGGGCGATAGTTGGCCGAGATGGAAGGATCCGCGCCAGGTTTTTTCAAGATGGGCACTATTGTTGCTGCCTTTAGCGCAGAGGGTACAACACCCTGTGCCAGAGAACTGTTGAGGAAAGCGATGGGGAGGTCGGGGCAGCTGGAGTAAATTTGCTGCAAGACTCGCGCCGGGCAAACGTCCGCAGGAGACCCTGACTTCACTTTAGGAAGTATCTCTAGAAAGGAGTCCTGGGTGAAGGGGGGAATGGAAATGAATGGGAATAGGACGGACGGGGGGGAGGGTTCGACGAAGGCAGACGAGGGTGGTAGAATGTTGGTCTTAATGGTAGCAATTTTCTCTACGAAATAGATATTCAGTTGATCACAGAGGAGCTGGGAAGGAGGAATTTGGGACGAGGTTCGGTCTGAGAATGCCAGGTCATTCACTATACTGAAGATTTCCCTGGTTTTATTTTCTGCAGAAGTTATTTTTAAAGAGAAGTAGGAAGTTTTTGCCTCCAGGATTGCAGATTTATATTCAGCCAGTGCTGATAGGACGTGAGTTTTTAATGAGGGGCTGTAATTTATCCTCCATTTCCTCTCCGCCCGTCGGGCGCTCAATTTGAGATCCTTTAGGTGGTCATTAAACCATCTATTGAAGTCCTTGGGACGGCGGATGGCAATGCGGCGTAAAGGCGCCACTGAGTCGCATCCTCCGGCCAGCCAGGTGTCAATGGCCTTGGCTTGAGAGGCAGATGATAAGCCAGCAAGAATGGGAGTGGAGTTGCGAAGTGAGGAGGTCAAGGAGGGATAATCCAGTCTATTCCAGTTCCGCGCCCAGATGTTTTTGGTATGCGGAGTTTTGGGCATCAGGTTTCGGAGAATGAGGAAGGAAATGAGGTGTGGTCGGACCATGGGCACGGCGAAACAGCAGCCGAGGCCACAGAGAGGTTAAGGGACCAAACCTGGTCCAGTGTGTGCCCATGGGAATGAGTGGGGACGGATATGTGTGACACAAAGTTGAGGGATGAAAGATAATCAGTAAAATCTTTAGAGGCAGCGCACTCATGTGGGTCTGTAGGCCAGTAATTGAAGTCCCCTAGGACCAAGACCGAAGCAAAGTTGACCACCAGGTTAGCCAACAGATCTTGAAATGCCGGCAAGAATAAGGGTGAGGGCTGAGGTGGGCGGTACATAAGGAGACAAGTGATGGGTGGGGAAAATGAAAGAGAGCGAACTACCAGGAAATCAGCAGGGGGAATAGGGGGAAAAGGAAGTTGTTGAAAGTTCAGCTCCGACCGAGCAATTAGGGCGACCCCACCACCAGCCTTACCTGTCGGCCGGTCAGCCCGTAGGGCAACATAAGAGGAGGGTAAGGTGGCCAAGAGAACCGGGAGGGAAGAGTCACAATACCAGGTTTCGGTCAGGAGCAGCATGTCTGGTTTCTCTGAGTCGAGTAAGACAAACAGCTCGTGGTGGTGCTTGACCGCTGACCTGGTATTGAGTAGGACAACCGATAATGCCGGGGAGCGGGGGAAGGGGTCAGGAGGGAGGGGGCAAGGTAACAGGGAGTCGCGCTGCAGGGGATAGGATGTAGTGGGGGAAGAGGGAGCAACACCTTGTGTAGAAATCAGGCTACGGATAGAATCCGGGAGAGGCCAATGGCCCTGGAGGGCAGTCAAGTCCTTGGTGGTATAAGACATAATTTTAGTTTTGGCATGGAGTCGTGCCCCTAGCCCCGTCCGGCCGCGGACGGGCGCAGACGGGCTTAACTCTGGCGCAACTCCGGCGCGCCTACGTCGCGCCCGCTGCGCTCGCCCGCTGCGCTGACACATAATGGGCGGCTATATAGATGGTGACGCTGGAGGGGAGGGATCAGGAGGGCGGGGGTGGGCGTGGTGAGTTTTTAAAAAATCCAAGTCGCCGTTCCCCGCTTGTATTCAGCGGGACGGCGGTAGGCAGAAAGAATGAAGCTGCTCGCAGTCAGCAGCGCGAATCAGGTAAAATGCAAAGTTTAAAAACACAGAGCAGTCCCCAGCGCTCGGCGCGAAGCCCTCAGCCCTCTGCCACAGGGCTTTGGACGGCGCGCGAGGGGGAACAAACAAGAATTTGTAAATGGTGACACGGCAGGGGAGGGATCAGGAGGGCGGGGGTGGGCGTGGTGAGTTTTTAAAAAATCCAAGTCGCCGTTCCCCGCTTGTATTCAGCGGGACGGCGGTAGGCAGAAAGAATGAAGCTGCTCGCAGTCAGCAGCGCGAATCAGGTAAAATGCAAAGTTTAAAAACACAGAGCAGTCCCCAGCGCTCGGCGCGAAGCCCTCAGCCCTCTGCCACAGGGCTTTGGACGAGGATGAGGCGTATATGATGAGACCAAATGATAGCGTAGATATTCCTTTCTAGGACGCAGGGTACCAGAGCAAGGAACGGGTTGCAGCCTCCAAACTGCTGAGAGGAAGGTCGCAGCGCAGAAGATTGCACTCAGAAGCGAAAGGTAAGTTGCCAGTAGGTCTGCTGCATCTGGTGTTGCTAGGCAATAGTGGTCCTGGTGACAGTACACCAGGAAGCTAGACATCATCATGGTTTGATGCCCGATTGCGTGCCGAGGCGCTGCTCACTCTTGCAAACAAGAGGTGCAAACCAATGCCAGCATAGCATACCTCCAAGGTTCGTGGAGGGGAGGCGAGGAAGTCCATTTAGCCAGATGGTCTCCAGGGGACCCCAAAGGCAGTCCTTACGATTGCCACTCAGACAAAGCGAGCACGATTCAACTACTCCATGGGGCATCCCTGCAGCCCTGGCTCTCCAGTGTGCATGCCAAGGCCTGGTACACAGAGGGGCGGTAGTGAAGTCCAGTCAGTAGTCGCTACAAATACCACACAACATTCGGGGTCAGAGCTCTATTACGTCAGTCGTCACCTTGGCCACTAGAGTCACATCCCAAGCCAACTGCCACCAATGTGGAGAAGGTCACAGGACCTCCTCAGCCTCAATTCATAGGCGATAGCTCTCATCAAGCCGCTCCCAGATGTCGACCCTAGCACTATGCCAGAAGTTAGTTTGTGTAGGCCCCAGACTCCATCTTGCCAGTGAGTTGCTGGGAAGCACGATACGGCTGGGGACTAGCCGGGCAATCGTTTTTGACAACCGGCTGTGAGGTGCTCCCCAGCTGTCCCTGGGTCATCGGTGTGCATTTTACACCACAGGAGCTGGTCTCAACAGCAGGATGAAGTAAAAAACCTAGGGCTTGGCGAGGAGCGCCGCAGAGGTGCTGTTCACTCCATGGTGGCACACAATACACATATGTTGCTAAACTCATTCATTAGTGATCTGGAAGGATACACATTTATAAATGTATTTTAGTTTTTCATAAATAAGATAATTAAGTAGTCTTTTTGAAGGATGTAATTTAGAAAATTTTAATTTCGGTATTTCATTTATTTATGTAATTGTACAATATATAAAAACCCACAGTCATTTTAAAACTGAATACCTTTAAGACATAGTTTAAGATGTTTATGTTTTAAATGTTTAGAGAGATAAGCTAAAACACGAATGGACATCATTAAATATGACTGATTTGTAAACCTACAGAAGTACAAGGAAGAGGATTTATATTTTGTGATTGATATCATAACAAATTCAGCAGGTTAACTACTTAAACCTGGCCGGCCTTCTAAAAGACTTGACATTCAATATGCACACTGCCATTGGTTTGAAAAATCCCGAGATCTCCTATAAAAATTGTTTAGCTCCTGATCTAGCTAAACAATGTTCAAAGAAAAGAATTTAAGAAAAAAATACCTTCCCATTAAGTGGCCTTTTTTTGTCAGGATGGAACAAGAGGAATTATGCTTTGCTTTTAACTGCCCCAAAAAAGCTAGAAAAAAGTTGGATTTAGTATGTTTCATCCTTAATAGGCAAAGATGGTGATTTGTTTTGTGGTCTGTAATGATCAACTTCACAAAGTTTTTCTCCTGTTACATCTTAAGTTTCTGCCCTCCCTGTTGATCTGGTTAATCTGTTATTAAAGTAGGCCGGCATACATCTTTCAGAAGAGTTTTGTGCCACTAGACCGACAATTTTTACAATATTTAATGAATATTTCTCAAGTCCAAGGGTAAGATTAAGAGAGATGAAGTGATATCCAATTGCAATAAAATTTCAGGACCCCAAGGAGTATCGTTTATCAAGATTTATTAATCAATACAATATTGTTAATCAGATGTTGTATTATAAGGAAAATATGTGATATTTAACCGCAGGGAAATTAATGCTGATAGATGTGACATGACAGTGTTAGTCTAAAAGGAAACAAGCTGCTTCTAAACTTGTTATTGTGGGATGCCGAGGGACAGTTCACAAATGGAGGAAATGCTATTTAAAGGAAGTGCAGAAAGAATAACACACGAAACAGAGACACAAAGAGAGAAACAGTAAAGGTAGAAGGGACGAGCGAGTGAAAGAAGGAAAGAGAAATATAAAAAGAGAGAAAAAGACTAAACAAAAGACTAAACAAGATATTGGTAAAGAGAGGAAGACGGCGAAAGCAAGAATGACAGAGAACGAGAAAACGAGATAGCGAGAAACAGTGAGAATCAGGGAGAGTTAGAGAGCGAGAGAAAGAGAAATAGAGGAGGAAGTTGGTGGAGAGAGGTCGACAAGCAGGAAGAGAGAGGAAAGAGATAAGGGCGATACCTAAAAGAGAGTGGGATAGATAGATAGATAGATAGATAGATAGATAGATAGATAGATAGATAGATAGATAGATAGATAGATAGATAGATAGATAGATAGATAGATAGATAGATAGATAGATAGATAGATAGATAGATAGATAGATAGATAGATCGAGGAGAGAGACAGGGAGATAAATAGGGGAGGCACATTGACAGAGGGAAAAAAGGCAAAGGGCTTTTGAGAGAGAGAGAGAGACGAGAAGAAGAAAACATATCTAATTAGTTATTCAAACACCTCTTCCATACCAAGTATTTTCACCACGGGACGCTTGCCTGCAATCCCTTAGAGCTTCCCACATGCCTGTGCCAACACGGATGGCAACCAGTGAAGGAGCCATGCCTGGCGCCAGAACTGGTAATGTGATCAAACAATATTTGGAAGCACCTTCAATAACTTTTCCTTGGAAACCCCTCGAGGCCCGGAGAGCAAATACGTTTATTCGTTAGGAGCAATCCAAGAAACCGGCTTGTTTATAAAACTTGGCAGAGCCTTGAACAAGTGTAAAGCACTAATAGAAATGCATTCACTTCCCTGGCGGAGGATGGGCAGCGTATTTTACCAAAGCAATGGCACCCGGAATCCTTACTAGGAGCAACTAACATGTAATATAGCGCTTATCGACTTATTCTGATTAGGGCTAGTTATGCTGTGAAGGCATTTAGAAACTAGCATGGTGTGCTACCTCGTTTCATTTTACTTTCCGAATTTTGTAAGGAGCAAATGTCCCCCAAAGATGCTTTCTGGCACTTTACAACTTTGAAAGGGATGACTAAAGTTCGAGCTAAAACTGCTATTGTATTTATATGCGTGATGCAGTTTCTGTGTCAAAATGTATGAAATTTCAATAATATGAGTTGTCCATGACGTGAAATTATTGTCGTTCATTTGACGATGCAGTCTAACATTAACGTTTTTTTATGGTTCATAAGAATGGACTATATTCAAACAATGAAGCATTTTAGGAGCCGGATATTTGAATATCGGTCAGTACCACGCACACCTATACTCTGTTTCCGCTTGGAATCCTTGCATTGTCACATCGCACCGTGCAGCCTGGCAGTCCTGCGGCCTGCAGTGTGACTGCATCATGATGGATCTGTACATGGGTCATCTATAGTCTTCACTATTTACCCTTTATGTCTCTTTGTGTGCTCTGCCTTTTTGGATTTGTTCTTAGGCTTAGCCACCTTTCATGTTTTATAATGTTGTCTCCTCTAATTTAAGAACAAAATGTCCTCGTTATAAGAAGAATACATGTCACTTTCTGAGAACTGCATTCTGCACAAAATGGAGGCTTTATCATGAGCATCGCAAGAGAAACTGAAGATTCCAAGAAGATGAAGTTGACTAGTTTGTTCAGAAAGAACATGGGACAGAACCATGGACATTTCAGGAAGGAGCAATTTTCAATGAAGTAGCTACTACCAATAAAGAGGTTCGCAATGATGTGGGCTTACAATGTTTGAAAGTGAACTAGTAGAGTATGTGGCAACAAGAAAGTTGCACTTTGAGGGCAAGGCCTCTGCATAAGCACAAGCGTGACAGGTGAATTTGCGCATGGACAAAAGAAGCTCTGGCAGCAGGCCCATAACTGAGAAAAGAAGCCCAAGGGCACAGGGGTCAAGAGAAGGAGCCCTGGACTGGCTCTTCTGGTGGATGAAGGATGAACCCTCTTTGACCTCCTGCGCAAGTCTGAAGTTAAAGCTGATTGGGCACGGGCACACATGTATGAAACAAAAGTAGGTAAAACACCAGCTCAGGTGGGGAAGAGCTCAGCGACCAGCCATTTATTAAAATAGAAACCTGTTGCATAAGCTTTCAAAAGGCAAGGATATTATCACCCAACACAGACTGTGGAGGGAAACATATTTTCTACTCTTTCCCCTGTGCAGAGCATCATAGAGATATGACTACAAGGCTAATAGACTGCAATGTTAGGTGTACATTGGAAGCGCTCCGCTCAATATTATGGCAGATTCCGGTTCTCCTTTTACAATTTAATCTGATGTAACGTTTAGTTTACAATAGTTTAATACAGAGCCAAAATCAGCTTCCGCCCGATCCGACCAGGAGGACAAAATCAGACTGTACCTGATGCTGTAAAGATTCTGATTGGAGCTATTTCTGTAATTGTAAAGCAGCAATCTTGCTCTGCTACAATTCTACCTTGATTGCTTCCAACTTTATTTGTTTCCGCATTAAAGTATTAGTGATATCTATAAGCAAAGATAAAATTGGGGCATGCTTCAATTTATCACCCACCCTGAATTAGAGTCAGATGGGAAGGTGACAAATTAATTTTCTCCCAATAGTAGCAGAAGAAAAAATATCTAATATGACCTTATTACCTGAAGGATGAGTGACCAGGGAAGAGTGGATTAAGAGTGACACATTGATATCAGGGTGAAGCTTAACGGCCACTTATGTTCAGATTTTTATAGTTTTCCAAATTTATGGGGGGTAAAGAGTTGGCGTAGCAAATTTAAGGGGATGAGTTTCTTCCTAAACTGCAGAGAATGTTTTTTTAAATTATTGGAGCCTTTCAGAATAGACACATTCCAACATTTTCACATGGGCAAAAGAACCAACATTTGATAGTAACTAAACAGAATAACACCCTGGAAATCAACTTAATGTACTCCTACTTACTCCGAACATTCACATCAGCCACACATGCCCCCAAAAGTGAATCATCTCTTCTCTTGCAAGGGAGGGCAATATCCCCACAATATTCAATCGAAAATTACTGATAGACATCAGCACTTTTCTCCGGCCGCAGAACGTGCACAATCGACATGATCCTCTCCTGCAAAGTGTGAACATCCAGTCTTACTTGAAGGCAGACTACATTACACAATTTCTGCATGCCAAAAGTCAGACAATATGACTTCTCTCTCAGTTCTCCTTCCACCTATCCTTCTAGCCTTTCCCACTACATACATCTTCCAATACAAACTTTCAATCAACCTCATCGATTGAATTAGCCACATTTGATCCTTTCGACCTTCAAGGGAACAAACCCTGTACCTGTCTATGCCCACCTGCCACTTTTGATTAGTCTAAACATTTATCTGTTATGTTTCCTTTCTACATGCTCAAAACCTGTCATAGCAGAGGATTCTTATAATATTGGCCGGAACAAGCGGCCAGCCACGCTCGAGGTGCCACCAATATTGGGAACCAGATGGAGTTAGGTTTCTTAAAACAGATCTTTGTTTTTTATGAGTTGAGTTTGAGCCAAATATCTCTCTTCCATTTGAGTACAGAGGAAATACAAACATCATAAGAGGTGTGAAATAAAGCGATGTGTGTCTGAAACGTAAATGATCAGCTGAGTATAGTCTGCATAAGAAATAATTTTAAGTTTGAATGATTGAATCCAATCAGCCGGGGTGAGCGGGTGTGTGTAAAGATATACCTTAAAGAGAGTTTATCTCAAAGACAAAACATGAGGCCCCCTGTACAGCAGTGGAAGAGCCTAAGAGGTTGAGTTCGGAGGAGGATGACTGCCTGAGAACAGTTAGAAAAGAAAGAACATAGCCAATTTAAGACATGGCCACAGATACTGAGATTGAAAAGTCTTCACAAGGAGGCAGCGTGGGAGATGGTATTGAAGACTCCCCACAAATCAAGAAGTCTAGATTTAATACGCTCTGATACTGCGAGCAGAGAAGTGTCTGTGGGGCTAAAACTGTATTGAGATTCATGGAGATGCAAATTAGACTCAAGATACTCAGACACCTGAATGGTAATTATTTGTCTACCATTTTTGGTGCAGTGGAAAGAAGAGAGATGTGCCTATAGTTTACTGATAAATCAGGGCAGCAGAATGTTTCTTTAGTAACGTAAAAACCTGGGGCCGTATTACAGAACTTGCCTCAGGGGCACAACCGGCATGTGTTCGTGGGATGCGCTTCTCCGGAGAACATTGGTATTACAGAAGGGGCCGCAGACGCTTGAGTGGCCCCTTCTGTAATATTGAAAGTGCTGGTGCACATATAGCACCAACGCTTTTTCAAGAGGTCATTCGCACATTTGCTTGCGTGCATGGGCCCAAATGAGGGAACCCTTTGCCTCAGTGCCCACGCAGTATTACAGATGCAGGTGCAGAGGCAAAGAAGCTGTCAGTGCCCCTTGAAGCCAGCCCTGTGGATGGGGGAAAGGAGGTTCTATGGATCCCCAGACATCCCCTTGCAGGCAGGTGCAGTCACTCACTGCACCCGCCTGCAAGGAGATCCGAAATCCCTTATAAAAGTGCAGGCAGGTTGCCGACTGCACAGAGAAACAAAGAGCGTCTTTTAAACAGCTGCTCCGTATTTCTCTTGAATGCGCTGTCCTGAGGGCAGCATGAGTTTGCTGTTGTCCTGAGGGCAGTGCATTCTATATGTTAAGCTGCACTTTTCCTGTTTGCACCCAGCACACCTGCTTAAAGGTGTGCCATGGCACAAACAGGAAAAGTGTGCCCTATCTATACTAGGACCCGTGGTCATGCTTGTAGTCCAGAGGGATGCTGTCAAAAGCGATGTGTTAAACAGCTCATTTTGGATAGGAGCAAAAAACTCAACTGCTGACGTCATACTACATAGAGGACAGACATCTGCAGGGGAGACAGATTTGCAGGCTAAAATGGGTGCACTCGTCTGCTAGATTGAGAGAATAACATTTGGACAAAAAAAAAACAGAAGGGTACATACGAATATACCTAGACAAAGCGGGTCAGTGCTTGCAGACTGCCCTGTGAAATTTAATTCAGTCTGAGCAATTCTTTTATAAAAGAAAGAAGTAAGATTTTCCCAAAAAGTCATAGAACTGAGAATGAACTGCAGGCAGTCATCTGACGGGAGTAGTGATTTAACATTAGGGAAAACTTGTGGAGAAGCGTGGCTCAGTGGTTAGAGGCGGCAGACCCGGAAGCTGAGATCGACCGTGGACCAGGGTTCGATTACCGCCTCGGCGGGTCTCTGGCTCAAAATTCCACGGACTCGACAATTCTCGCTCCGGTGCCTACTCAACTCACGGGGTCACACTCTGCGACTCTGGGCAATAGCTTGCTTAATCTCCACTACGGCCCCTCGCGGCGGGATGCCTGGCTTTCACCTTGTGAACACCCTGCCGGGGTTTCTCACAGGGGAATACCAGGACGGGTTCCCTAAGCAAGCGCCGGGACGCTTACGGGCAGCCGTGCGCTTTACAAGTCTTACACATTTACATTACATTTACATTTACAAAACTTCCTCGGGGAATTATTGGAGATTTCAATTCTTTTGGAATCATTGTTGGCACTAGTCATCTTGATCAGGTTATGGTAGCTTTTGATTGTGTAATTTCTGGTCAACCATGAATGTTCTCCTACTTTCCCCGCTCAAGAGGTGTAGTTTTTGCAGCAGTAGGCATTATCCTTGCCATCAAAATATGCACTTTGTTACTGCTCATGTCAATAACTCCATTTCTTCCCTTTTAGCTATTGTTTTTCTCATCTGGCAGCATCTGTGCCTTGGATATGTTGCCATATGTTGTCATTCTGATAACCCCATTTGTTGGTGTACACACAGATCATTCAACTGACCCACTAGTTATGGGTTGGTGCTGTGTAGCTACCTATATGTTTCGTTCTACTACCCACTCCCCCAAAGCGGACAACTTAGAACACAGACCATCCAAGTAGATTCTGCCACTTTTCGTTGCCCCTAGCATGTTAGAAACCATGAAACATAGTAGGGTACCTGCAGAATAATTTGTAACTGCCCCGCAATTTAGCAGAATATTTTATCCACCTATCACACTTCGATCACTGTGCTAGGCCCTGCACCGCAAGTAAAGGTACTCTCTGGCCATGCAGGCACACATGACTCCAAACCCTTTCACACACAGGATCGCTGCAATAACAGCATTCTGTCACTCATACACTTCTCCAGTGTGTAGGAGTGAACTGTAAGAAAGTGTGCTTCAGCTCCACATTTCCCTGTATGGCAGGGCTTTCCTACTAATGCACTCACTCCTTAGAGTGTGCAAGTGATAAGCAGATGGCATAGAGAGCTAACTAAATGTCTGGATGGTAATGCTAACTAGTCTGTCTTCAGTTGCCATATATTATTCAGAAATGCATATCGACATTAGTCGCATTAACAAAACAAAGAAAGCGTAAACTTTTCAATCTCTGAAAGTTGCAGTTACATGGAGGGACTACAAACAAGGCCATCATGCCTTGCACTGATGTGACTTAGAAGTAAGCAGAAATGGTTACATTTTCTTGCATTTTATGCACTTTTGCAAAAGGAGCATTGAGCTGAGCAGGTGTTCCCTTTAACCTACCTTAGGAAATCGTTCGAAAGAAAGTTATAAAATAAATCTAGAATTAAGGAGTGGTGGCACACAGACAGTTCCCGAGCGGACATGCAGAGAGATCAATTTAAGACTGCAGACCCTGCGGAAGTTTAAGGTAAGCAGGGATACTGACATGATCTGCCATGACAAAGCGTAGTTAGACAACTATATGATCTGTAGAATTCTATTGTAAATTAGGTATGACTAGACTAGGGATGTGTGATGAAATATGTTTATGGCATTTTTAGGATTCGTCTTTATTTCAGTTATGAGCACTGAGATTCTTATAATAATTAATATTATTCTGGGCATGGCTAAACCACCAAGAATGGCGGTGCAGCCTGCTAAGCTCAGTCATCCACCCCACCATACATCCATCATTATCTGGATGAGGTCAGCTTGAACAATGTTTCGAAGTGGCACTGGCCCGGGCCACTTCTCGGCTGCTGCTCCCCATATTAGAAACCAATGTGGGGCTCTGATCGGATATGCGGAGGAAGGCAAATCCTGCACATCTTTTGACGAAGGGTGCTGGGTGCCCAGTTGTGCAGCTTTCAGGCCCCGGGAAGTTTTGATGGACACCTTTGTTGCTACCAGAGAGAGAACTTCCCTTTCTGGTATTGGCCCGGTGACACTGCTTGTGGTCCCATGGGACATGAAGGTGAAGTGAAGGAAGCAGCACACCCACACTGACACTCTGTGGCCTGTCTGGCTATATCGGACTCCCCCTTGTGCAAATTTACCTGATCTTCAGGTTGAGTTCCTTGGCTGCTGCTGGATCAGGTAGTTGATATCGTGCAGTGTTCCACTCTGTTTCCAAGGTGAAGACTTCCACAATGTAGAGGTAGGTGGATGACTTCAGCCTCAAGGTGGATCTTCACTATGGCTAATTGTGGTGGGTCAGTGTTCTGGGGCTGGCCTGGTGCATTATGACCTGTCAAAGTGGCCACTGACAGTTAGGACTGGTCAAGGGTGCTTCAGGCGCTATGACTTTGTCTTTCGACACTACACACCTACACACAGCTACCCACCACATGAAAGATATTTTTCCAGAGCACAGCTTGACCAAGCCAGAAATAGGCCCCAAAACTATTAGAAATAGTCAAGCAGCTATCACGTAATGCATCAAACCCGTTATACCCTGAATCCCTTCCAAACTGTCAATAGGCCACCTTCTTCATGTTAAAAACTATAAAGATAGAGAATGAACTAGAATTAGCTAATTAACTGCTATCCGCTGCCTCATACAGCTTCTCTTACTTCCACCTAGTACACTGAAGGGAGCGATCCATCCAAGCACCCTTCCAAAAACAGAGCCTCATGGGACACCTTCTCAACTATCAATCAAAAGAGACATCTACAACATTCTTTCATCACTAAACCCATCTATTCACTTTGCTGAACCTCTACCCCCGGCTATATTCAAAGAGATCAAAATATGCATTCTTCCCCTGTGGACTACGATTATAAATGCCTCACTACATCAAGGTATTATCCCTGACTGCCTAAAAGCAGGACAAGTAACCCCCACTTAAAAAAAATAACAATGCAGACTGCTCTGATCCTAATAACTTCCGACCCATCTCCAACATCCCTACTCTTGCAAAGCTCTTAGAAAAATGTGTCCAGATCAATTTCTGCGATCACATAGACAACTATCAACTCTTTGACCAACACCAATCAAGTTTCCGTCAAGGTCACGGCACTGAATCTGCACTTACTCCTGTCGTGGATGACATATTAAAAATGCTGGATTGAAATGAATCATGCCTTCTGATACTGCATGACCTATCAGCCGCCTTTGACATGGTCAAACATGATGGTCTACTGAAACTTCTGGAACAAAGGATGGGCCTATCAAGAGTTGTATTGCAATGGCTTTCCTCATTCCTCCTAAACAGATCCCAGAGAGTCAAAGTGAACTAATCTCTGTCTAAGCCCCACGCGATCACTCTGGGTGTTCCACAGGGATCTTCTCTCTCCCCCATTCTTTTCAATCTATTCCTGGAACCACTAGCAAATCACTTATAATCTGCTTACATCCATTATCATATGTAAGCTGATGACACTCAGATGTATCTCAAAATCCCTTCCCCTGAGGACATATATCCCTCAATCTCATCCTGCAAAACACTCATTTCTGGCTCACAGATAATCATCTCAAACCTAACACTGCCAAAACCGAATTCCCTCTCATCTCACCACCAAATAACACCCCTAATATCGAGCCTTGGTTTAAACATCTTTCAGCCCTTAACTGCTCCCCTCACATCATAGATTCTGCTAGACCCTTGGGTATTAAACTAGACAAGCATCTGAATATGCAGGAACACATTAAAGCTGCCACCAAAGGAGCAAATTACCAAATGAGCATTCTACCGAAACTTAAACCCTACCTTCCACATGAAGACCTAAAACAAGTGGTCCAAGCTCTTGAATTGCCCAGACTTGACTATGGTAGTGCTGCATTATGTGGCTTACCTTTATACAAGTTGGCCCCTATAAGAGCCTCCCTCAATGCAGCAGCCAGACTTGTCTCCGAAACAAAAAGAAATACACACATTTCCCAGGTCCTAAAATCCCTGAACTGGTATCAAGCAAGAATCCAATTAAAAATGCATGCTTGACACATAAAGCGCTACATTTTAATACCAGATACCTGGCTCAAATGCTAGAAAAATCAGGGGGTTGCAGACCCTCGTGAACTTTGCTCACCCTGCTTCTAAAACCCCAACGAACCCACACAAAGAAAACAGGCTACAGAGCTTTCTCGGTTGTCACTCTTACAATACAGAACTCTCTACCTCTGGTTGTTCGCCTAATCTCCTCTACCGCCACTTTAAAAAAAGAAGCAAAATCTTTTTTGATGACTATATTTTTACCCTAAGACAATTAATCTGTGCCTATGGAAATTTAACCATATTAACGTCTCTATGACGATTGACCATCTTATTACTGACTTTAATTGAGACAATTGTCTGTGCCTATGGAAATGTATAATAAACTGAGGGGTCCTGGAGCTAATATTTAAATAGGTTCTGCCCCTGTGCTCCAGAGTAACTTGCTTAATCACAGAGGCGTGCAGTTCCTAGGATCGGGGAAGGGGAGGTCTTTTCCAATAGTGCCCTCACACACCCCATAGGATGTCATGCTTCATCATTGGGCGTGCTCCTCATCAGGCCGACGCTGCAATGCCCGACGGGCACCCGCGAAGGGGCTCTTTAGCGGAGATCTTTTGGTGATGAAGCCAGTGGGTGAGTGCGGGTGTGTGGGCTGAGTAGTGCAGTGAGAGTGAAGAGTAAAACAGGTCTAGGAGGATCCTAACATATTGTGTTTATCTCTGGACCCTAGCCTAACTAAAAGTATTGGCCCTAACTGGAAATTATGATCCTATAGGGTTGAAGTGGTGCATAAGGTTAACGTGTTTTGTGCCTAGTAGCCCCTAGCGGGTCAAGTGGTACCTCATCAGGACCAAAGTGAATAGAAAATGTACTCTAGCACAATACCATTACTGGTTTACCATTTGGCCAAATAATAATTAGATGCAGATAATGCCCCGGGTAGACGTGTCCCGAGGTGGAAGACCCAAAGGGAGGGGGGAAAAAGGATAAGAATAGAAACAATCTAATTAGACAAGGCGATTACATACAGCTATAATCAGCAGTAGGCGTAGTTTGACCAGTGAGACTATCTACAAGTACGAGGGGGAGTAACTGAGGTTGAGCATACTTGAGCAGTGTCAGCGAACGTGGAGGCAATATTATAACAAAACATGGGGCCATATGTAAGTGAGGCAATACCGGTCGGTAATGGTGAAATTTACCGAATTTCACCGTTACAGACCGGTATTTAGGGATTTGAGATGTAGGAGGCAGGTTTGAAGGATTCGGTAATTTACCGAATCAGTAATCTAAGGAATCGGTAAATTACAGAATTCTTAAAATACCAAATTGGTAAATTACCGAATCCTGAAACCTATGTAGGAGGCACTCAAGTGAGTGCATTTTTGCATTCAGGATTCGTTATTTACCACTAACTATAAGTTGGTGGTAAAAACCGAATACCTTTAAAAAAGCATTTTTTTTGCTTTTTTGTCAGTGCCATGTGGCAAACGTATGTGTGCCACATGTGCACACATGCACGATTCAGGGGTGTAACGGGGTGTCAATGTGACACCCTGCCACCCTTGGATATGTTCCCCTGCCACCCTTGGATATGAATGGCTTCCCATTCATTCCTATGGGCCTCCAGGCCCATAGGAATGAATGGTGGTAAATACCGAATCGGTAATACCGAATATTACCGATTCGGTAAAATTTACTGAATTATTACCTACATACTATTTACCGATTTTCAAATACCGAATCGGTAAAATTCGGTATTTCAAAATCGGTAAATATTGATTACCTACATATGGCCCATGGTGCCTAAGTGCATCAACTAGGCAGGTCAACGTAATTCAGGTGCAACAATAAAAAGAGGCTAATGGCAGCAAATCCGTGTCGTCCCTCACAATGCCTTTGGTCGTCAGTAAGACCGAGGTGCAGGATATTAGTGGCGTTGAAAGAAAGTTTTTTGATTCATACTTCATGATTCCTCTGAGCTATTGTTGAGGCTCATGTGCGTGATCAAGACTAAGATGAAGCATTACTGTGAAGCTCAAGGTCGCCTGGTGAGCTGGGTATGCCGCGGCTCATTTCCAGACAAACGGATCAACACTCATTCATACTGACATTAGTGCATCATAGAAGTAGCGATAACAGTGCAAGCCACATAATTATGTGAGCCATCTATAATGGAGGGAAGTGCCTAAAAGTATAATGGAGTGAAGAATAACAGTATCAAGACCAGTGCGGTTGTGTACCGATGTTGTTAAAAGCACTGTCATGAATAAGGCAAACTCACCCAAACTGAGTATGGTTAAAGGCCAATGGGGTGGCAGAGCAAAGCTCTGATGTGCAACGTAAAATTGCTTATCATTAATTATGCTGAGTTAATCTTACCGGAATGTACAGGAGGCCACTCTGGGATATAGCAGCGGTGCGGCGTAGAACCATACTTATGGTAGGTCTACAGAGCTGTTGGCTTTGATCCTACCCTTACTCTGGACCCCATGCTCAATGCCTCCAGGTCTGGGGACTAAGTAACTTCCTCGTGGAACGTTTTAGCGTCACCCTCTAGAGTGCTGACTGGGGCGGCCATCTTGGGAGTTAATTTTATTGGTTACGAAGGTGACAGCTTCGGGAACGAGATTGTCGGAGTAGCCCCATAAGTTGCGGTCCAATAATCGTGGTGCATAGAGTGTGGTGGTACTTAGTTAAGGAAAACTAGAAAAAATTGAAATGATGGAGGTGACAAGGGTGACTAATTGGTGACACTGCCCTATTGATAATGGTAGAATGGTACTAGTGCGATGTGATGCGTTGGGCCCTAATTAAACAAATAGAGTAGATCAAAGGAGCCCTAAAATAGCTAGGGGATTCTGTGTCAATGTAGTTAAGGACTAAGGTGGGATAGAATTCTAAGAGGGCTCAAGGCTGCCCCAAGGGGGGCACGTAAGGATGGAGACAAGTGGTAAGGGTATGGGTATGCAGTCTGCCTGGGTCAAGTGGCAGTAGAAGTGCCCAGGGACGTATGTGCCTGGCTGGAATAAGGGTTTTCCTAGAATGGATATGGTGGTGCCCACATAACGGATGAGGGGATGTTTTATGGGCGGTTGAGTTCAGCCCAGGAATGTCATTTCAGCCCTCTGTGTGGGATAAGAGCCTGAAGACCCAGTTCTGTTCCTTTCTGAAGAGGGCATCTTTAGAGATGGTTGGAAAGGCTTACAGGATAGTCCAATGGAAGCTGTTATGGGTGTGATTGTGTTCCAATAAGAAGGTGCACATCTTGGTGTTAGTTTTGTTGCACCTGATATTGCTTCTGTGCTCTATCATTCTGGTTTTTAGAGGGCGCCTGGTCATACCTATGTACTGCAGTTGACAGGGGCATGTGATGAGGTAGAAGCAATTGTGAGTTTTGCAATTAGTGTGTTTGGTTTGATTCCATTGCAAGGTGTTGGTGAGTGTAATTGTCTTAGTTGCCTTGGTCAGAGGACATGCTACATGCAAGCGAAATGGCCTCTGACAGGTGGGAGGCTCCACAGGGTACTCTGAGGTGGTGGAGTCATTTTCTTCTTTGGTCTGGTGTTAACCAACAGATCTTTTAAATTTGCAGTACGCTTGAAAGCAAATCTTGGTTTGCTTAGGGTATGATCTCCTACTTGGAGGATAATCAAGTGCTTGATAACGGTTCATCTAATCATATCGGACTCAGGTGTGAAAGTCGTGATACAAGTCATTTGGTCAGACTTCTCTCTGGGTTGTGTCTCTAGCAGTACTTCTCTGTTAGTATTGTGAGCTCGCTTCGGAGCATGTTTTATCTTACTCAATGGATATTGGTGATTGGTCAAGTGAGAGGTTAATTCAGAGGACAGCAATTTGAAATTCTCCAAATTGCTAAAATTGCATCGCCTATGCAAGAACTGTCCGTATGGCAGATTGTCCCTTAGAGCTTTTGGGTGGAAGCTACTAAATAGAATTGGGCAGTGGCTGTCAGTTGGGTTTTTGAATGTAATGGTGACTAGTTTGTTCTTCCTCTGTTTGATCATTAAATCCAAGAAAGGAATGTCAGTATCGGATGAATTGGCCATGAACCTGAGGCTGTTTACCCAAGTGAGGAAAGTGGGGATCTGATTGGAATCCCCCTTCCAGAATACCAATATGTCGTCGATGTAGCGATGCCACAGGAAGATATTGTGGGTAAAGGGATTAGTATTGGTGAGTACATGCTTTTGCTCAAGGTCTGACATGTAGAGACATGCCAGACTAGGGACAAAGGTGCTGCCCATTGAGGTCCTATGTGCTTGGTGGTAGATCCGATCCACGTACTGAAAAAAATTATCCGTATGGGCAATATGAGCACATTCCATAATGAAGCTGATGGGCGTGTGGGAAGTCCAAGTGAAGTTTCTTAGAATTTCTTCTACAACCTCAAGGGTAGCCACTTGTGGAATATTGGTATAGAGGGCTTTGACATCGAGGGTTATAAGGACATCGGGTGGAGAGCCCTCTATGTTGGTAGCCTCAATCAGTCTCAGGACATCCCTGGTATCCTGTAGGAAGGTTTGTGTGATTTGTACCAAGGGTTGGAAGAAATGGTCACACAATTTGGAGAGTGGCTCCAAGACAGACCCTATGCCCAACACAATCGGTCTTCCAGGTGGTAGAAGTACCCCCTTCTGAATCTTGGGCACTATGTAAAAGTAGGGTAGTCGTGGGTTATCGTTAATGTGAAGTTCAGACTCATTTGTGGAGATCCATCCTTGGGTGAGAGCAGATAATGTGAATGATTTGATATGTAGCAGTAGGCGTGCAGTAGGATCCTCCAAAAAGGGCGTGTAGTATCTGTTGTCATGTAGTTGCAGACATTCTGTCCTGTAGTCGTTGGTTGACATTATGACAATGGCACCGCCTTTGTCTGCCTCCTTGATGGTTATGGTAATATCATCAGCCAAGGTTTTTATGGACTCAGTTTCCAGTCTGGAAGTATTGTGAAATCCTCTTACAGTGCGTGTTCCTGCAATCTCTTTTAGGACTGCCTTTTCAAAGGTGAGCACTTCAGGGGGTATCATGCTTGCATTAGGGGTGAACATAGAAGGTTTACGCAAACCTTAGTCAATAGGTTGTGACTCAGTTTGGTTGCCAAAGAAGGCTTTAAGGCAAACCTTTCTGAAGAAATTCTGGAGTTCACAGTTGGTACGGAAATTGTCAATAAACGGGGTAGGCATGAAGCCAAGACCCCATTCAGAACTGATTTTTCTACATCAGTAAGCTGTCTTTCAGATAGATTGACAATTATTTTTTCTTCTGTAGGTGGCTTCTCAATTCCATAAGTGGTTGGTGTGCTTAATCCTGCCACTGCACCTGTTTCTGCTGGTTGTTGACACCTCTTCTTTTTCTGCCTCTTCCTCTCCCTCTGTCCCAATCTCTGTCCAAAAAAGGTGGTTGAAAGGGAGCAAACAGAAATTGTTGGCCTGGCTGGAAATTGGGATATTGCCACATTATGGCTTGATAGGTCTTGATAGGCTGGGAGCCATATCCATATGCCATATTCATTGGTGTGCCAGGTTGTGATTGCTGGCTACCTCGGACGTTGGTATTGGAGTTACTGCTGGAGGAGTAGTTCCTTCTGCATTGAGAGTAGCTGTCTTCTGAGGAGGTGTCTTCCACTCCTGGAACGTAGTCATCCTTCAGGTGGGAGTAGATCTTCTCCTTGCTGAATCGTGAAATATCCTTTTGTAAATTCATGACCTTTTGTCTCATCAGGAAATCTTTGTTGTCTGCAATTTCGCTGTTGATATCAGACAGTTTGGATTTGAAGGCTGCAACAGTGATACTGGCTTTTAAGGCTCCTTCTGCTACTGTGATTTTCATGATGAGTTCATCTGCTAAGCGTTTTGCTGTTTTGATGATTAACACCAAAATGGTGCACTCCAAGCAACCAGGGACCATTCCTCTTTAAATTGTTTGTCCTCCAAGAATATTCTCGGTGTATTGGAGATAATGAGGCTGTTAGGAGCTATATAGCACCAGAATTGACCCATGAGGCCATTAGGGCCTGCAAATCAGGTTCTCCCCTAGATGCATGTCCTCCCATGATCCTCCATAAAATTATTGACATAATCAATCCTGTTGTAAACTCATTAGTTAATTCCTCACTAAGAACCGGCATTGTTCCAGATGAGTAGAAATTAGCGTTGGTAAAACCTCTCAAAAAGAAACAGAATATTGTCCCCTCAGTGCTTTCTAATCTTCGGCCCATCTCACTGCTCCCAGTGTTGGGTAAAATAATGGAGACATTTGTTCATAAGGAACTTACGAGATTTCTTGAAGTAGCCAATATTCTCCATCCTCAACAGTCGGGCTTTCGTCCGAAACATTCAACGGAATCAGCCCTCCTTGAGGTTACTGAGGTGTTAAAAACTTAGCAGACAAGGGTAAGTAAGCAGTTTTGATCCTACTCGATTTGTCAGCTGCGTTCGATACTGTCTCGCATGACATCCTTTTAAGGAGACTTGAGCGCAGCAGCATCTCAGGTACGGTGCTAAAATCATTCCTGTCTAATCGGAGACAAGCTGTGACCTTAGGCACCTTTCTCTCAACAGAGAAAACCTTAACAACAGGAGTTCCGCAAGGCTCTTCTTTGAGCCCTTTGTTGTTTAATATTTATATGGCCCCGCTCATGTCTCTCATAAGGTCCTCTGGAATTGAAGTAACGTCTTATGCAGACAATACTCAATTGATTGTATCCCTTGATAACAACAATACAGATGCCAAGGTGAACTTTAAATGCTGTCTTTCACAAATCATACAGTGAATGAGGGATAATCATCTTAAATGTAATACTGACAAAACAGAAATTCTGCCCATTGGGAGAGATGTAACCTTTGCTCCAGAGGCGTGGTGGCCAGAGGGAACTATGCCCCCCACCAGACACAGTCAAAGTAGCAAAAAACCTAGGGGTACAATTTGATGCCACTTTGTCTTTTTTGCCACACACATTAGCTACAGCAGGGACCTGTTTCAGCTTAATAAGATAACTAAAGACATTTTTTTATCTGATTCCGCTTCCTGCAAGGAAATCAATAGCAGTGGCCCTAATCCTTTCGCGCTTGGACCTCTGCAATAGCCTCCTTGCTGGAGCAAATAAAGCAACGATAAAAAAACTACAAGTGGTCCAGAATGCTGCATCACGTCTTGTTCTGAGACTTCCACACAGAGCATCTGCATCAGCAGCGCTTGAAGTTTTGCATTAGCTGCCTATTCATAAAAGAATTCTCTTTAAAATTCTTCTAATTACTTATTGAGCCATTCATAAACGCGGCCATAAGTGCCTTTCAGCACGGTTTTCACCATATTTCACTACTAGGAATCTCAGGTCACCCACAGCCAATCTTCCGAATCCTCCCTCCTTCAGATTGATTACTAAAGGAGGGAAAACGGTTGCTGTCCTGGGGTCCAAAGCATGGAATGCCCTTCCAATCAATGTAAGATTACAGGAAACCGAATCTCAATTCAGGAAGGCATTGAAAACGTGGATATACAACATTTCTGACGTCCGCTGTCTTGCATTAATCTAGTAGTAACATAAGCTGGTGTGCTATAGGACCCACGCTCATCGTTCTCTCCCTAGCGCCAGGATACTCCTTGCGGAGTGACAGTCTGCGCTTAAGAAATATTACTTTACATTACATTACATATTAGCCCGCAGGTACTTGGGGATGATCGCTCCATGCATTATAATTTTCATCAGTTGTCTCTTCATTGCTGTGATGGTGGTCCAGTCGCCGCCTTGGTTGCTGGAAGAGGTTCCTCCATCCATGTCTAACAGAGAGGGTGTTCTCAGTATTTCTGAGACTAAGTCGTCGCTGAATGATAACCCTTGGTTACTCTCCATTGCTCATAGAGAGTTGACTTCACCCAGAATAGAGGAGGAATGGGTCCCACGGCTGAGCCACAGTGCAAAGCTATAATAAACTGAGGGGACCTGGAGCTAATATTTAAACAGGTCCTGCACCCGTGCTCCAGAGTAACTTGATTAATCACAGAGGCGTGCATCCTAGGATCAGGGAAGGGGAGGTATTTCCCAATACTGCCCTCACACATGCTTCATCATTGGGTGTGCTACTCGTCGGGCCAGTGCTGCAATGCCCGATGGGCACTCGCGAAGGGGCTCTTTAGCGGAGATATTTTGGTGATGAAGCCAGTGGGTGAGTGCAGGTGTGTGGGCTGTTAAGTGTAGTGAGAGTGAAAAGTAAAATAGGTCTACCTAACATATTGTGTTTATTAGCACAGTCCCTAGCCTAACTAAAAGTATGAGCGCTAACTGGAAATTATGATCCTATAGGGCTGATGTTACACATAAGGTCAAAATGTTTTGTGCCTAGTAACCCCTAGCATCCCTCACTATGCCTTTGGCCGTCAATAAGACCGAGGTGCAGGATATTAGTGGCGATGAAAGAAAGTTTTTGATTCATACCTCAAGCTATAAAAATCATGGGTCTGCGGACTCTCGCGAAGTTCGCACACCCTGCTTCTAAAACCCCAACGAACCCACAAAATAAAAACAGGCTACAGAGCTTTCTCGGTTGTCGCTCCTACGATATGGAACTCTCTACCTCTGGTTGTTCGCCTAATCTCCTCTACCGCTGCTTTAAAAGAAGAAGCAAAATCTTTTTTGATGACTACGTTTTTACCCTAAGACAATTAATCTGTGCTTATGGAAATTTAACCATATTAACGTCTCTATGACGATTGACCATCTTATTACTGACTTTAATTGAGAGCAAGCTTTTTATACATTCATATATGTTTGTCATACACACATGTATCTTTTGTTTACCAGTCCAACTGATACACAACTCCTCATAATGTTAAGCGCTCTGATACCCACTAAGGTCTTGTTTGCCCTGTACAAAACTTTATGTATATGAAAAAACACACCGTCACTTGAATATCTCAATAGGAAAGGACAAACTCTCATCCCATCTCACGCAGGGGCGCATCGACAAATTCACAAAACTAACTGGGCACTAGACAGTGACCAACCTGTGATGTCACTGACACCCAGAGACTTGAAAATGTTGATCCCACATCTTCCATCCGAGTGGAAAATGCCAAAGGTCACTCTCCAAAGGACAGAGGGGGCAACCCCGCACAATTCATCATTCAGTAACTGCTTTCTTGTGGCGCACACACTCACATATATCCTTGGCTCCTCACTCGCCGCCGGGGTCACAACTGTGGCCCTTTTTTGCCTGTATATTCAACTTGGCAGACAGAGATGCGATCCTATGGGATTCCTGCAAACACAATGATGAAGCATGATTTTTGCGAAATAATCTTGCTTGATCAAATCTGCTCATAACTGTGTTATTAACAAAACAAATGTCTAATGGTGTGACTTTTAAAAAACTGCGTACACGGGGATATTTGAAGGTATGACGTGAAAATCTGCAAGAAAAGCACGATGTTTAGTAAAACAAAAAGATTACACATACAAGCATGGTGGCGGGGTGTGTATTGCTGCACCAACTACCAGTATTTGCTCAAGATGTAATCACAGCAGTATCAATATTTCCAAATACAGTTGTAAACAAAAATGCCCACCTCTCTAAACCAGCCATCAACTATGGTCTCAAATACAAACTATGAATACACAAGATAAGAGAGGCATTCATGTAATAACAACACTCATGGGGTTTCATCCCAAAAACACACAGAGAATGCGATGACAGAAATACAATTTCTCTCTTTAGATAGTATGGTAGATCCTTTTATTCTTTGATTAATGCATAGCAGCCAACGCGTTTCACACTTGCGGGCTTCTTCAAGACGGGTAGACGCTCGACAAAGCGAATAGAATTTTCACAGGGTATTAGCCCAACGGTTTGCAAGTGGCGAAACAAGAAGTTTCTCATCTTGAGACACACAGTTTAGAGGTGGAGGGGCAATTTTTGACAGCCCCCTAAACCAACCTTTCACAAAATATGCTCAATCAATCCTCCAACAAACACTGATGAATGAAGCAAAGGCATTGTGGTTAGCAGCACAAATTGGCTTATAGCAATGGGGAGAGAAAGCTAACAAGAGCCTACATTGCCTTTTTTCTGGCATTTCCACCCATGACCCTATTGTGTACTTGGTGGATGCATAGGGTAACCCTATCAGTGGTGAGCTCAAAAGTTTGCAATTTTTTTACGCGGAACTCTACAATCCAGCCATCAAGTCCAACCAGACTGCATTGGCGGTATTTATGGTGGATTTACCCACTCATAGGCTGAGCTTACAACAGAGAGTCCTCCTGGAGAGCATCAACACATCTGAAGAATTGGAGGCAGCCCTGACTCAAATACCATCCAACAATACGCCAGGTACCAGTGGGTTCCCGGTGGAATTCTATAAGGATTCCTGGTTACACTTGGGACTAGAATTGCAGCAAAATCGCTTAATGGTGGAAAACTGGATGGCTGACATCATGGTTTTCCCAAAACCTGGTCAAACCAAGACTCATTGATCCTCTCAAATTCAAATCAAATCAAATCAACTGTATTCGGTTTTAGAGGTATAAAACCATAAAGTTATCAATACATCAAAATTTCATGAAATATCAACACAATTTGTCACAGTTAAAATACATTCCTCAATGGTCCGTGGTAATCTGTAACATAAGGTGCAGAATTCAAGTGCATATAATCTTACCCTTTATTGAAAGCTCTCCAGTAAAATTATCCCAACCCATTTGGATATATGTGTCTTAAAAATTATCGTGAACCCTGACCCTTATTAACGTTTAGTCAAGACAAGCCCTATACTTCACCATAGATTTCAGATCACCAAGGACAAAAAAGATACATTCATCCTTCAGCAGTTGTAGTTATAGAAGAGCTGGGCGTGCCTGCTTAAAATTAATCCTCTTTAAAATCGGAACAATAAAAAACTTTCGGGGACCTCATCAAATTTTCGAAATAACACAAAGTGTAGCAGATCCTGTGGAGACTCTCCGTCGCAGACACAGGGTACTAGCAACTGACCTCTACTGCTCCCCCTAGGTATGGAAAGCAGCAGGTGAAAGAGTCCAGGCAAAACCTGGTCAATAAAAATCGTTCATAAACAGAAATTTGCGGACACTAAGATTCCGCAGTTCCAGCTCTTCCCTCTCCAATTTCCTTAAACTGCTAAAGGATTCCCTTGTTATCCCCACATCCTTTTTGGTTGTTAGTTTGGGGTTGGTGTACAGTTCGACTCATCCTAGCTTTTCAAAACTGCTCCTAACGTATCTAAGCCAAGGTATACTAAGCGCCTGGTCAAGGGTCATACACTCTTTTAGAATCGACTGGCTCAGTGTTAATCCTTCATTCAAACAGATATTTAGCCAGAACGTTAGGGGCCGGAGTGCCAAGGTGTTGCTTAAATAAGGCACCCCACTTCCTCGTGTACCACCATGTTAGACAGGCCACTAGGAACACCAAACAAGCACTTCAAATGTGTTCTTGGCCACCTGAAAAACATCAGTGATGGTGTGCCCCAATATTTCGCTCCCATAAGAGGCTGTTGCTACACTCTTAGCTTGGTAGATCTTCAGCAAAGCTACAATGGGTCTGTTTCCTAGTTTAGAGGCGAAGTTAAAAATGGCTGCATTCACCCGCACCCGATCCCCTTCTTTCTTTGTTTGAGAGGCTCCCATTTTATGTGGTCATCCAGTATGACCCCCAAATATGTAAAAATGTCTCTGCGAGGTACCTTAGCCGGACCTAAACTGAATTGGAAGCATTTTTTTGGGCGTGCCCCCACTTGCATGACTTATGATTTTGAGTTCATTATAGATAAGTCCCGTCATGACATAAAATCAGAAAAGGCATTGAGCAGTGTTTGAAGCCCCCTGGCAGTCCTAGATATAAGAACTGAGTCATCCGCATAGAGTCGTACAGGGAGACCCCGTCGCCCTACATGCGGATAATCTACCCCTGTTGATAAGACGGCTTTATCTAAATCATTGATACAAAGGTTGAACAGAAAGGGCCCCAAGATGCACCCTTGGCATATACAACTTTTATTCAAAATTCTGTGACACACGTAAGTACTGTGAGAATCTAACGTTGGCCTTAGTTGCCCGGTGAAGATCTTATAACAAATGGATGATGTTACTATCTACCCCAATATTTTTCATGGATTGCCACAGTTTAACCCTGCTCACGCGATCGAACTCGGAAGATAGGTCCATGAAAGCTAAATAAATGGTGCCGGAACTGCAACTGTGTATTTATTAAGAATCATGGTAAGATTGAGGCACTGCGCCACAGTGGACTGGCCTGGGCTGAACCCATACTGTACATCTGAAAGTATATCATGTTCCTCTGCCCAGGTGGTCAGCCTATCTAAAAGCACACGGCTCACCACCTTAACCACCGAATCCAACAACGAGATTGGCCTATATCAGAGTGTACTGTCACGGTCACCCTTTTTAAAATTAGGCAAGGTAGCCCAGGACTCAGGGCATTCATTCCTTGCTGCCGCGTTAATTACGGCAACAAGGACTGGTGCCCAAAAAGTTGGGTCAGATTTAAAAAGGTCTGGAGGGATGCCATCAGGTCCCGGGGCTTTATTACTTGTTAGCCCAGTGATACCCCTCTCCACCTCCCTCAACCCAGAGGTTAGTAGGGGGGTATCTACTTCACAGCCTGGCCGACAGATAAACTCTGGTGGGCTTTCAAACTTGGTTTTAAAATGGAGCACCCATTCATCCTTGGTAATATGTGCACCTGTTGCGCTACCTTCATCATGCTCTAAAATGGGCTATTATTAATCTGGAGCTGTTTCTCAGAGTACTTGCCTCAGTGAACTCCCTCCACGCTTCCTTTTTCATAATCAACTTGCGTTTGCCAATTTCTGTTTAAAGTCTTTACGACACGCTCTAACCAGGGTCTGATTTCTTGGACTCCCATCAAGAGCTTCCCGTAATTTTCTTGCCACCAGAGAGCAGGAGGAGTCAAACCATCTAAGGGTTGGGATGACTATTCTGAGGGCCGGAACACTTAAAAGGTCGCCTACTCTAGCAGAGATAATATTGAAAGCACTGATAACCTCCCCCAGGGATGTGTACGATGAAGTACACAGAGCTAGTTCACTGGCACAGGATTCTTTTATCGATTTGTTAAAAGCATCTGGGGAAATCTGTGTCCACTTTAGTCGTCTTCTACTATCTGTTGGTCTCATTGATCTTTTTTGCTCAACTCCTCTTTTACATGACAATAATGGTCCGCAAAGTTTAACACATAAACCTGTATTTATACAGGCTAAGAAGATATAAATAACAAGACCTCCCTTTGGTCTACCAGCCATAGAAGGAGAGGCCAGGACAAAAAAAGACTTGCAGCCCTCCAAGAACAGACCACAGTCCACCAACCATGTTTTCTGCAGACAGATCACACAAAATTGTTTCACAAATGCCATCCATATGGGATTAGAAAACTTATTGGCCAAGCCTGCAACATTCCAGGATAAAACATTATTATTATATAAATGTAGGCTCCCATTACTTTGCACTGAGGAGTCCTGCTGGGTTAACGAGGTCGCTGGGTCCATCGGTGGGGAACTACTAAGTCAATCACAAGCATCCTTCATAGACAGTGGAGTAAACAAATTAAACAACTCCAAGAGTGGGGACCAAATTTCTGTCGGCATACACGTGACTGATTTAAATAAACTGTTGATGGAGGCAAATTCAAATGAGCATTCCTAACAGATGGAATTCTCTGCATCGGACCATCAAATGGGACCATGTTGGCAGTGTTCATATGGATATACACTGGTGGTTCTGGTTTATAAAAATATCCAAGTGGTAAAGCCACGATGGTCGACTTTGAACGGAAAGGAGCAGAATGTGAGTCTGTGACAGAATCCTTTCTGCTATGTGAGGCCTATTAAAATAGATAATAACACAATCCCCCATACAAGATTTGCGCGAACTACCTATCCAGCTAACTCTTCACTCCATGGTAATATTTTTCTCCACCCTTATTCCCAGGGTTGTGTTGTGCGATAACCAGCATAAAACTTTATTCTTTAACTGGAAAAAATCCTCCTTCTTACCCCGTGGGAGGGTTGGTACATTCCCCAGTACCACTACATAAGGGGTAGATTGCGCTGGCCGATGAATTACTGGTAAATGCTGCAAGTGGACTTCCCTTCCCCCCTGAGGCCATCCTGCTGTTTGATGGTTCTCTCCCGGGACCTGTACTGAGTGCGCAATCTGACCCTGTTGTTGAGGCTTTCACTTTGTGTAGGCACTACCTGGCTTGCAGTTACTTGCCCCCAGTGGCTGTGGCTGTGGCTGTGGCTGTCCCCTACTATTTTTAGGCAAGCTGTCCAGGGTAAGGGGCTCAAATAAGGTACTTTGTCCTGATTGGACAGCTATCCCTCCCGTTAATGCATGTGAAGCAAAGCATTTAAGGTCCGTTAAGATTTTTTTGATCTGTGTCGGATGATGGATTACTGGGACCAATTTAGAGTCCAACAGGTTCATCATCGTTACCTGGAAGGATTTCAGTGCGCCCATCAAGTCTGGTTTGGACAGTGTTTGGGTGGTTGTTTTAGTTTTAGTCTTTCTGCTCTGCCCCCCATTGTTTGGGATTTCCTTTTGGTACCTGTCCCTGTCCCTAAACCATCCGACTCAGCCAAGAATTAGCTCCTTTGCCTAGTTACTTTTGATGTTTCTGGGTGCTTGCTGGAGATAATCATTGCATGCCCTTGATTTGAGGATGCTTCATTACCCCCCTTGTTGCTAATTGTGATAGCGGGGAAAGGGGTGGTAATTGAGCTGTTGGATGACTGGATATCCCGATACAATCCTGCACGACCTCCTGCAACACAATTTTATTTGGAAAGTTCAATAGTTTGTCTTCAACGCTAGTCAAAGACGTGTGTGTGTCAGCATGCATGAGATGTGTAGAAATGACAGGAGACCTAAAAAGACATCGGTTAACCAGCTCGATCTCCTCATCCAGCACTGCTGCCGCTCGCTGGAGTAACGAATCAATGGTAGTCACCGAGGCGGTAGTACTAGTCGCGGCCCCTCCCGGAACTAATATATCCTTGCGCCTAGCCATGACAAATTCAATAGATAGATTCAAAGTTGGCTGGTTATATAGCGCTTAGATAGGGGGAAGTAGCTCCAATATTGCTCCAGAAATTTGCTAGGTAAAGTTGGCCGGATTTGGTGTATCAGAGTACCACACTACATTGTCCAGAGCACAGAAACACTCTACAAACAGGCTCCCATACAGTCCACGTAAATAATACCGGTGCAAATATAAAACTATATACAGCAGGACACCGTCCTACCTTCTCCTCAGCTGCTGTTGGTACCGCAGATGGACAAGCCTCAAACAGGAACAGGACACAACGATATAACCAAGCAGCTGCGCTCCATAAGTGATTTGGGGAAATTTCCAGTGGTGGGCCAAGAGAATAGACCCAGCCCAGCCTCACACGGTCTTGGACGGGCGCAGACAGGCCCGCTCTTGGCCCAGACATGGCCTGGGTGTGGCCGGGGCACACCCGCGCTGCAGGAGCCGGTGCCTGTCTTTAAGGCGCCTCCAGGTGCTCAACAACGATGTGAAGCGGCTCCAGCCGTGAAGAACCCTGGAGCTTGGAGTGACCCAGCAGAGTCACAGGCAGCTATGAGGGCAAACAAAGAAGGGCTGAAAGCGGGATTCATGCTGTGGGGGCCTGCGCCTGTCTTTAAGGTGCCTCCAGCGCTCAACGATGATGCAAAGCAGCAAATTTGGGCAACTGAAAGCCAGGTCTAGGGGCTCTACCTGACACTGGTCATCTAAAAAAAAGGTCTGGAGGCTCTTTCTGAATGCTTACAGTGTGGGGGTTCGTCTGATGCTGAAGGAGAGTTTGTTCCAGGTCTTGGCCACGATGTAGGAAAAAGACCTGCCTTCTGTTCTGGCTCTGTGGATGCGGATGATTTCAGCCAAGGTCAGGTCAGCAGATCAGAGGTTTCTCTTGGGGGCATAGAAGTAGATTCTTTTGTTGTAGTATTGGGGTCAGGTGTTGTGGAGGGCTTTGTAGGCATGTGTGAGCAGTTTGAAGGTCACTCTTTTTTTTTCTGACAAGGAGCCAGTGGAGGTCTCATAGGTGCTGGATGATGTGGTCTTGTCGTGGGATGCTGAGGAGGAGTCTGGCTGCAGCGTTCCGGACGGTCTGGAGAACTTTGCACTTGGTTATTCTGAATGCATGGAGATTTTGTGGACTGTATGAACCAGTCTACACCTCTGAGAAATTGGCAATGCAAGAGACACAGATTTATGGGGGACTGATCCCTGCCTTTTCTTTCATCAATGAAGATAGCATTTAAAGCTTGGGGATAAGTTCAAGAGCTAGTAATGGAACCGACAATTAATGCGGGTCGCTCCTTCATGGGAAAGGAACTGGCTCCAGCAGGTCTTGAAGTCATAAGTATTCAAACCTTGGGATCTAGGCATTCTTTTATATCAATGTGATCTTATTAATGGGACCATGGTCAAGTCTTTCGCTGAGCTTCAAGAAGAGTTTGACCTTCATTGCGGTCAATTTTATCGATGCCTGCAACTGAGACCTGATCCTATACCATCAGTTTCTAGTTTAGAAAGTATCCCGGAATACATTCCAGCAGAGGCACAGGTGAGATAGTAAACCTCAAACTTCCTAATATATACAACTCCCTTGTCACAAATATTCTAAACTCCTTTCCCTAGCGGCGTTCACCCTGGGCTCAAAACCTAGGCTCCCTTCTTCATGATGAATGGCAGGAGGCTCTAGGATTCCAACGAGAAGCAACTATTGCAGCCCAATTTTGATTTATATACCTGAAGTACCTTCACTGGATTTATCTTACATGGGCTAGAATGTGGAAAATGGGGGTGGATGCTTCGGCGCTTTGCTTAAGTTGCTCTCATCAGCGGGTGACTTTCTCTCTTCAGTCTGAGGCTTCTTAGTTCTCATCCCGTTTTGTGCGGAGATGTCAGTGTGCCTCTGTAGGATGTCGGGCTGGACACTTTCCAGCAAACCTAAATTTGCTGTGCTGCACATCACCAATGATATAAAGGGCTGCAGATATAAAAGAGCCCTGTTGTGGCTCAGTTTGGTTATGGTCAATCAAGATATTGCCATAACATACAGAGGCTCCATCATGAGAGAAGTGGAAGACAAAGATGGACAGCATTATGACCTTGAACAAACCTATATTTCTTGCAAGAGGTTGTCCCTATAAACATGGCAGGTTTTAGAGAGACTGGGTTCAATATCGGGATTTCGCTTGAGGCTTGCCCTGGAAGGTACTTGGACGGTGAAGTATGTAACTTCGAGACCTGAAGAGCCCAGAACGTACTTGTGGCTGAAGGGGAGAGATTGGAAGCATGATCAGGGAATAATCTTGCTGGACTTTTTATGAGTGCTTTGTATCAAGAGAATGTCAAGATTTGTATGGAACTGCTATACTTGGTCAGTAAAAGTTTGCTTCCTGTTATTTTGAATATCTTTAAAATGCCAATAAAATTGCCTTATTAAAAAAATATAGTATTCTGAAGCATATGATTTGTAGACAAAATATGAATAATAAATAAGTAATCATAATAAAAAACTAGCTTTTGTGTTATCTGTTTCTGAAGAGGGGAGATCCTCTGACAATTTTTGTCTGAATCCTAACACTACCTATCTAATACACAAGTTCTTTTTATCCCGTGGTTCAGTAAATCCTTGTGGTCTGCTATGCCTACTTAGGATCACTGAAAGAATATCGATGACACAAATATAGACTTACCAAAATATCGAGTAAAAAATTTAGAATGCAAAAATATCGAATCCCTATCTCCAAACATGTAAGTACAAAAATATCGTATCAAAAATATCGTTGTAAAAAATATAGTTAGTCAAAATATCGAATTTTTTAAATGTCTTAAAAGTAATTGAAAATTAATGAAATAATAAATATAATTAACTTAAACATACTTAACATACTTAAATAACCTTAAAATTAATAAATATTTAATGTAACTTAATTTTTTTAAATTGTTTAATACATATATATATCTAAACATAATATTAATAAAAAATATACAATATTTTTACCGTAGGATAGCGGGAGGGTTAAATTTACTATTACCACTCCAGTGAGTGCAACAGTATAGAAAACATTGGATAGCGTAGCAGTAAAAATTACTATTCCCACTCCAGTGAGTGCAACAGTAGGGAAAGCGTTGGATAGCGGGAGGGTAAAAATTACTATTCCCACTCCAGTGAGTGCAACAGTAGGGAAAGCGTTGGATAGGGTAGGGGTAAAAATTACTATTCCCACTCCAGAGAGTGCAACAGTAGGGAAAGCGTTGGATAGGGTAGGCATAACATTTACTATTCCCACTACAGTGAGTGCAACAGTAGGGAAAGCATTGGATAGCGGGAGGGTAAAAATTACTATTCCCACTCCAGTGAGTGCAACAGTAGGGAAAGCGTTGGATAGCGCAGGGATAAAAATTACTATTGTCACTCCAGAGAGTGCAACAGTAGGGAAAGCGTTGGATAGCGTAGGCATACAATTTACTATTACCACTCCAGTGAGTGCAACAGTAGGAAAAGCATTGGATAGCGGGAGGGTAAAAATTACTATTCCAAATCCAGAGAGTGCAACAGTAGGGAAAGTGTTGGATAGCGTAGAGGTAAAAATTTACTATTCCCACTCCAGTGAGTGCAACAGTAGGGAAAGCGTTGGATAGCGTAGGGGTAAACTTTACTATTCCCACTCCAGAGAGTGCAACAGTAGGGAAAGCGTTGGATAGCCTAGGCATAAAATTTACTATTCCCACTCCAGTGAGTGCAACAGTTGGGAAAGCATTGGATAGCAGGAGGGTAAAAATTACTATTCCTACTCCAGAGAGTGCAACAGTAGGGAAAGCGTTGGATAGCGTAGGAGTAACAATTACAATTCCCACTCCCGTGAGTGCAACAGTAGGGAAAGTGTTGGATAGCGTAGGAGTAAAAATTACTATTCCCACTCCACAGAGTGCAACAGTAGGGAAAGTGTTGGATAGCGTAGGAGTGAAAATTACTATTCCCACTCCAGTGAGTGCAACAGTAGGGAACGCGTTGGATAGCGTAGGAGTAAAAATTTACTAATCCCACTCCAGTGAGTGCAACAGTAGGGAAAGCGTTGGATAGCGTGAGGGTAACGTTAATATTTGCCACTCCAGAGAGTGCAACAGTAGGGAAAACGTTGGATAGCATAGGAGTAAAAATTACTATTCCCACTCCAGAGAGTGCAACAGTAGGGAAAGTGTTGGATAGCATAGGGGTAAAAATTACTATTCCCACTCCAGAGAGTGCAACAGTAGGAAAAGTAAATACTTAATATATGAATAAAAATAAATTAAATATTAATACCAATTACAAATTAATTAAAATTAATTAACAATTGTATATAATATAATAATTAATCAATTATAAATACAAATACAAATTAATTATTAAAAAGTATTACCTATTAATACAAAATATTTACCAATTAACAATTAATTAATTAAAAATTAAAAAATAATTAAAAATTACAACAAAAAACAATAAATAAATTAAAATATTTAATTAATTACAATTAAATTACTTCCCTCCCTATTCCCCTATAAACACACACAGTAGGGAAAGCATTGGATAGCGTAGGGGTAAAAATTACTATTCCCACTCCAGAAAGTGCAACAGTAGGGAAAGCGTTGGATAGGGTAGGCATAACATTTACTATTCCCACTACAGTGAGCGCAACAGTAGGGAAAGCATTGGATAGCGGGAGGGTAAAAATTACTATTCCCACTCCAGTGAGTGCAACAGTAGGGAAAGCGTTGGATAGCGCAGGGGTAAAAATTACTATTGTCACTCCAGAGAGTGCAACAGTAGGGAAAGCGTTGGATAGCGTAGGCATACAATTTAATATTACCACTCCAGTGAGTGCAACAGTAGGAAAAGCATTGGATAGCGGGAGGGTAAAAATTACTATTCCCACTCCAGAGAGTGCAACAGTAGGGGAAGTGTTGGATAGCGTAGAGGTAAAAATTTACTATTCCCACTCCAGTGAGTGCAACAGTAGGGAAAGTGTTGGATAACGTAGGGGTAAACTTTACTATTCCCACTCCAGAGAGTGCAACAGTAGGGAAAGCGTTGGATAGCCTAGGCATAAAATTTACTATTCCCACTCCAGTGAGTGCAACAGTTGGGAAAGCATTGGATAGCAGGAGGGTAAAAATTACTATTCCCACTCCAGTGAGTGCAACAGTAGGGAAAGCGTTGGATAGCGTAGGAGTAACAATTACAATTCCCACTCCCGTGAGTGCAACAGTAGGGAAAGTGTTGGATAGCGTAGGAGTAAAAATTACTATTCCCACTCCAGTGAGTGCAACAGTTGGGAAAGCATTGGATAGCAGGAGGGTAAAAATTACTATTCCCACTCCAGAGAGTGCAATAGTAGGGAAAGCATTGGATAGCGTAGGAGTAACAATTACAATTCCCACTCCCGTGAGTGCAACAGTAGGGAAAGTGTTGGATAGCGTAGGAGTAAAAATTACTATTCCCACTCCACAGAGTGCAACAGTAGGGAAAGTGTTGAATAGCGTAGGAGTGAAAATTACAATTCCAACTCTAGTGAGTGCAACAGTAGGGAAAGCGTTGGATAGCGTAGGAGTAAAAATTACTAATCCCACTCCAGTGAGTGCAACAGTAGGGAAAGCGTTGGATAGCGTGAGGGTAACGTTAACATTTGCCACTCCAGAGAGTGCAACAGTAGGGAAAACGTTGGATAGCATAGGAGTAAAAATTACTATTCCCACTCCAGAGAGTGCAACAGTAGGGAAAGTGTTGGATAGCGTAGGGGTAAACATTACTTTTCCCACTCCAGAGAGTGCAACAGTAGGAAAAGTAAATACTTAATATATGAATAAAAATAAATTAAATATTAATACCAATTACAAATTAATTAAAATTAATTAACAATTTTATATAATATAATAATTAATCAATTATAAATACAAATACAAATTAATTATTAAAAAGTATTACCTATTAATACAAATTATTTACCAATTAACAATTAAAAAATAATTAAAATTTACAACAAAAAACAATAAATAAATAAAAATATTTAATTAATTACAATTAAATTACTTCCCTCCCTATTCCCCTATAAACACACACAGTAGGGAAAGCATTGGATAGCGTAGGGGTAAAAATTACTATTCCCACTCCAGAGAGTGCAACAGTAGGGAAAGCGTTGGATAGGGTAGGCATAACATTTACTATTCCCACTACAGTGAGTGCAACAGTAGGGAAAGCATTGGATAGCGGGAGGGTAAAAATTACTATTCCCACTCCAGTGAGTGCAACGGTAGGGAAAGCGTTGGATAGCGCAGGGGTAAAAATTACTATTGTCACTCCTGAGAGTGCAACAGTAGGGAAAGCGTTGGATAGCGTAGGCATACAATTTACTATTACCACTCCAGTGAGTGCAACAGTAGGAAAACCATTGGATAGCGGGAGGGTAAAAAATACTATTCCCAATCCAGAGAGTGCAACAGTAGGGGAAGTGTTGGATAGCGTAGAGGTAAAAATGTACTATTCCCACTCCAGTGAGTGCAACAGTAGGGAAAGCGTTGGATAGCGTAGGGGTAAACTTTACTATTCCCACTCCAGAGAGTGCAACAGTAGGGAAAGCGTTGGATAGCCTAGGCATAAAATTTACTATTCCCACTCCAGTGAGTGCAACAGTTGGTAAAGCATTGGATAGCAGGAGGGTAAAAATTACTATTCCCACTCCAGAGAGTGCAACAGTAGGGAAAGCGTTGGATAGCGTAGGAGTAACAATTACAATTCCCACTCCTGTGAGTGCAACAGTAGGGAAAGTCTTGGATAGCGTAGGAGTAAAAATTACTATTCCCACTCCAGTGAGTGCAACAGTTGGGAAAGCATTGGATAGCAGGAGGGTAAAAATTACTATTCCCACTCCAGAGAGTGCAACAGTAGGGAAAGCGTTGGATAGCGTAGGAGTAACAATTACAATTCCCACTCCCGTGAGTGCAACAGTAGGGAAAGTGTTGGATAGCGTAGGAGTAAAAATTACTATTCCCACTCCACAGAGTTCAACAGTAGGGAAAGTGTTGGATAGCGTAGGAGTGAAAATTACTATTCCCACTCCAGTGAGTGCAACAGTAGGGAAAGCGTTGGATAGCGTAGGAGTAAAAATTACTAATCCCACTCCAGTGAGTGCAACAGTAGGGAAAGCGTTGGATAGCGTGAGGGTAACGTTAATATTTGCCACTCCGGAGAGTGCAACAGTAGGGAAAACGTTGGATAGCATAGGAGTAAAAATTACTATTCCCACTCCAGAGAGTGCAACAGTAGGGAAAGTGTTGGATAGCGTAGGGGTAAAAATTACTATTCCCACTCCAGAGAGTGCAACAGTAGGAAAAGTAAATACTTAATATATGAATAAAAATAAATTAAATATTAATACCAATTACAAATTAATTAAAATGAATTAACAATTTTATATAATATAATAATTAATCAATTATAAATACAAATACAAATTAATTATTAAAAAGTATTACCTATTAATACAAATTATTTACCAACTAACAATTAATTAATTAACAATTAAAAAATAATTAAAATTTACAACAAAAAACAATAAATAAATTCAAATATTTAATTAATTACAATTAAATTACTTCCCTCCCTATTCCCCTATAAACACACACAGTAGGGAAAGCATTGGATAGCGTAGGGGTAAAAATTACTATTCCCACTCCAAGAGTGCAACAGTAGGGAAAGCGTTGGATAGGGTAGGCATAACATTTACTATTCCCACTACAGTGAGTGCAACAGTAGAGAAAGCATTGGATAGCGGGAGGGTAACAATTACTATTCCCACTCCAGTGAGTGCAACAGTAGGGAAAGCGTTGGATAGCGCAGGGGTAAAAATTACTATTGTCACTTCAGAGAGTGCAACAGTAGGGAAAGCGTTGGATAGCGTAGGCATACAATTTACTATTACCACTCCAGTGAGTGCAACAGTAGGAAAAGCATTGGATAGCGGGATGGTAAAAATTACTATTCCCAATCCAGAGAGTGCAACAGTAGGGGAAGTGTTGGATAGCGTAGAGGTAAAAATGTACTATTCCCACTCCAGTGAGTGCAACAGTAGGGAAAGCGTTGGATAGTGTAGGAGTAACAATTACAATTCCCACTCCCGTGAGTGCAACAGTAGGGAAAGTGTTGGATAGCGTAGGAGTAAAAATTACTATTCCCACTCCAGTGAGTGCAACAGTAGGGAAAGCTTTGGATAGCGTAGTAGTAAAAATTACTAATCCCACTCCAGTGAGTGCAACAGTAGGGAAAGCGTTGGATAGCGTGAGGGTAACATTAATATTTCCCACTCCAGAGAGTGCAACAGTAGGGAAAACGTTGGATAGCATAGGAGTAAAAATGACTATTCCCACTCCAGAGAGTGCAACAGTACGGAAAGTGTTGGATAGCGTAGGGGTAAAAATGACTATTCCCACTCCAGAGAGTGCAACAGTAGGGAAAGTAAATACTTAATATATGAATAAAAATAAATTAAATATTAATACCAATTACAAATTAATTAAAATTAATTAACAATTTTATATAATATAATAATTAATCAATTATAAATACAAATACAAATTAATTATTAAAAAGTATTACCTATTAATACAAATTATTTACCAATTAACAATTAATTAATTAACAATTAAAAAATAATTAAAATGTACAACAAAAAACAATAAATAAATTAAAATATTTAATTAATTACAATTAAATTACTTCCCTCCCTATTCCCCTATAAACACACACAGTAGGGAAAGCATTGGATAGCGTAGGGGTAAAAATTACTATTCCCACTCCAGAGAGTGCAACAGTAGGGAAAGCGTTGGATAGGGTAGGCATAACATTTACTATTCCCACTACAGTGAGTGCAACAGTAGGGAAAGCATTGGATAGCGGGAGGGTAACAATTACTATTCCCACTCCAGTGAGTGCAACAGTAGGGAAAGCGTTGGATAGCGCAGGGGTAAAAATTACTATTGTCACTCCAGAGAGTGCAACAGTAGGGAAAGCGTTGGATAGCGTAGGCATACAATTTACTATTACCACTCCAGTGAGTGCAACAGTAGGAAAAGCATTGGATAGCGGGAGGGTAAAAATTACTATTCCCAATCCAGAGAGTGCAACAGTAGGGGAAGTGTTGGATAGCGTAGAGGTAAAAATTTACTATTCCCACTCCAGTGAGTGCAACAGTAGGGAAAGCGTTGGATAGCTTAGGGGTAAACTTTACTATTCCCACTCCAGGGAGTGCAACAGTAGGGAAAGCGTTGGATAGCCTAGGCATAAAATTTACTATTCCCACTCCAGTGAGTGCAACAGTTGGGAAAGCATTGGATAGCAGGAGGGTAAAAATTACTATTCCCACTCCAGAGAGTGCGACAGTAGGGAAAGCGTTGGATAGCGTAGGAGTAACAATTACAATTCCCACTCCCGTGAGTGCAACAGTAGGGAAAGTGTTGGATAGCGTAGGAGTAAAAATTACTATTCCCACTCCACAGAGTAGGGATAGTGTTGGATAGCGTAGGAGTGAAAATTACTATTCCCACTCCAGTGAGTGCAACAGTAGGGAAAGCGTTGGATAGCGTAGGAGTAAAAATTACTAATCCCACTCCAGTGAGTGCAACAGTAGGGAAAGCGTTGGATAGCGTGAGGGTAACATTAATATTTGCCACTCCAGAGAGTGCAACAGTAGGGAAAACGTTGGATAGCATAGGAGTAAAAATTACTATTCCCACTCCAGAGAGTGCAACAGTAGGGAAAGTGTTGGATAGCGTAGGGGTAAAAATTACTATTCCCACTCCAGAGAGTGCAACAGTAGGGAAAGTAAATACTTAATATATGAATAAAAATAAATTAAATATTAATACCAATTACAAATTAATTATAATTAATTAACAATTTTATATAATATAATAATTAATCAATTATAAATACAAATACAAATTAATTATTAAAAAGTATTACCTATTAATACAAATTATTTACAAATTAACAATTAATTAATTAACAATTAAAAAATAATTAAAAATTACAACAAAAAACAATAAATAAATTAAAATATTTAATTAATTACAATTAAATTACTTCCCTCCCTATTCCCCTATAAACACACAACCCACAACAGAAAATAAATTACTAAAATTAACGTAATTATCAATTAATCAATTAAAATTAATTACCAATTATATTTTAATTAATTACCAATTAAACATATAAATAACAATTAATTCACAATAAATACCAATAAATAAATTAAAAAATGTAATTATTTATAAGTAAATTACTTCCCACCCTATTTCCCTGTAAACCCACAACCCGCTACAGAAAATAAATAAATTAATAAAATTAACATAATTATCAATTAATCAATTAATTAAAATTAATTACCAATTAAATTTTAATTAATTACCTATTAACAATTAATTCAAAATAAATACCAATACATAAATATTTTTTTTTTATTATTATTAAATTACTTCCCACCCTATTCCCCTATAAACCCACAACCCGCTACAGAAAATAAATTAATAAAATTAACAATTATTATCAATTAATCAATTCCGTAAAATTTATTACCAATTATATTTTAATTAATTAGCAATTAACACTAAATGAATTAACATATTTAATTAATTATAATTAAATAACTTCCCACCCTATTCCCCTATAAAAACACAACCCACTACAGAATTATATTACGCAAAAATTAAATACCATAAACTTAATTAATTAAAATAAATTATAAAATAAATATACACTTTTCACACATATACTAACATAAAAAATCACTTTAAAAAATTGGATATTATTAAAAAATTGATATTAACTTACTTGCCTCAAATTCGATATTTTTGATGTCTATATTCTGTCCATTCTATATTTTGTTGTCTATATTCTGTCCATTTGATATTTTTGTTGTCTATATTCTGTTCATTCGATATTTTGTCCATTCTATATTTTGAATTCGATATTACTGCTATTCTATTCGATTTTTTTGTAGTCTATATCTGTCCATTCGATATTGTGTCCATTCTATATTTTTAATTCGATATTAATGCAAATCGATATTAAAAACTCGATATTTTGAGTGTATACCCCTACTTAGGGTGTCCACGACTGCTTAGAAAATTACAGAATATTTACAGATTAATAAAGTTATTATAAATAAAGAAGCAACATGTTAAACTAATATTTCAAAACGTTTGGTAAAGGTGAAAGAATTTCATAATTGAAGGCTAAAATTAAGTTGGCATCCTCAGATTAATTCAAGGGAGCATTACCAGGGTATCAAACAGAATATAGCTTAGACAATTATCGGCCTGAACTGAATTTAGAAAAACTCAAACCTAATATTTTTTATCATTTGTGTATTTGTTTGATGAATGCTTGTTTCCTTATTTTCGTGTATTGTTTTGCGGTTCAAATGATTGAAATTGCTTAGGCTGATGTCCCTGGGTTCCCAATAGTAACTCAGTGGGGGTCCCTGGATTCCAATAATGATTCAGTGGGTTCCCCAGAATCCAGTAATAACTTAGTAGGGGTCCATAGAAGTCAAAAGGATAAGAACCATTGGTTTAGCAAATCGCTTCATCTTTCAGAAATAATAATACACTTTGAAAATATCCAACCTTCACACTAAAATATTATTTGTTGCTTATTTTATTTGTTAATTAAATACAATATTTAATATTTTTTGTATTTCATTGTTGTGTACTTCGGTCTATATTTTGGTGTATTGTGTTAAGATTCAAATTATAGAAATTGCTAGAATGGGGGTCCCCGAGTTCCAGTTGTAATGGGAATCTGATCTACAGAAGTAAAAAGGTTAAGACCTCTGCAATAGAGCATAACTCATTAGAGAGAAGAGTGAGAAGCAAATGGCCATTCTACTTTACTCTAAAAATGGTACCCCATGTATTGTTAACTTTTGGGGCTGAGTAGATTATTAGAAATGGTGGTCTCTAGTTGGCAATGGTTTGCACCGTTGGCAAAGTAGGGACCCTTCTTCCTAGTCAGGGTAAGGGGGATACACTTTTAAAATATCCCCTGCTCACCCCCTTGGTAGCTAGGCACAAGCAGAAAGGTTAAGCTAATAGGCAGTGTGTAAAGCATTTGTGCACACATACAGTAATACAGTGAAACTACTACAAATGAACACCACACCAGTTTAGAAAAATAAGTAATCTTTCTCTAAACTAAACAAGACCTAAAGCAAGAAAAATCCAACATACGATAATCAAAATATGACTTTTAGAAAGTAAAACAGTTCTGTCTATAGCAAATTATAGATGCTACACTTTCAACACAAAGTACCTTGGATGTGTCAAAATCATAAAAAAACACAGCCACAGGGCAGTGGATATGTCAGTTCCTTAAGCCCAGGGAAGGTGATGCATTGCTCTGCTACTCCAGGGGAGGTGATGCGTCAGTTCCTTACTGCCACGCAGGGGAGGTGATGCTTCGGTTCTTTACTGTAGCGGAGGTGATACGCCGGTTTCTTACTGTGCGGGGAGTTGAAGCGTTGGTTTCTTACTGTGGCCCCAGAGTTGATGTAGACTTGGCACCCTGGTGCGATGCGTGGGGATTCAGAGATGCGTCGGTTCTCGGTGCAGTGGCGGTGGCAATGGTGCTGCATTGATCTCTCCAGCTGTGGTCCCACGATGTGTTGGCTCTTGCAGTCGCATAACAGGGCCTGCATCAGAATCGGTGCAGTGATCTCGGTATTCAGAGATCGGTGCACGAGATTCAGCGTGCAATGATTTCTCCAGCCACAGGCAGGTGCTGCGTTGGTTTCTTCTGTGGTAATGCATCGGAAACAGGTGCAGATGTGTCACGCTTCTTTAGTTGCTTCTCTTTTCCCAGCTCCCAGCAGCAGGAGCAACCTCCGGTGGCCCAACAGAGGGAACAGGCAGGCACCTCTTGACAGGTCAGAACTCCCAGCAAAGAAGTTCAGGGTATCTGGAGGTAAAGTCGTTGTGTCCCTGAGACTTTAGAACAGGAGGCAAGCTCTACTTCAATCACTTGGAGATCTTCCTCAAACACACAGCAAAGTCTTTGTCCTCTCCTTCGCTGAAACAGCCATTGCAGGGGAACCCCAGACAGCACACAGCAAAGGGGCAGTACTTCTCCTTTAGTTTGCCCAGCTTTTCTCCTTGGCAGAGGATCCTCCTCTTGAGTCCAGAAACATTCTAAGGTTCTGGGATCTGGGCCCCACTATTTATACAGCATTTTCCTATGTTCTCTGGTGGCAGAGAGGCTCTGTTCTCAGTCAAAACCAGTTCTGTATTGGTCCAGCTTCCCAGCAGGTGGTGGAGACAGCATTGTGTAAGGCAGACCAGGCCCATTCAGGTGCAAGGAAATCTCCGCCCACTACTCTAAATGCAGCCCAGGTCTATTCAGCCCAGCCGTCACTCATCCAGGAAAGGCAGGACACACCTCAACCCCCTCTCCCCCAGTGGTTGTCTACAGTGCATGAACAACCCCAGCCCCTGTCACTCAAAGCCAAACAGTCAACCCACTAAACCAGCAGAGGCACACAGGACGGCTAAGCAAGAATATACCTGTTTTCTAAAAGTGGTATTTTCAAACATACAATATAAAAAGCTTTTTTACTAAAAGATGCAATTTGTATATTCTGAGTTCAGGCATACCAAACTCCATCTTTCTACCTCGACCCAATGGTAAGTTATACTTATAAGATGGTATACATAAACTCCCATTCTTTCCTATGGCACAGATAGCCTTTCCATAATGAAAAACAAAATACACTTCATTTCACTATCAGAACATGTCACACACACCAGTACATGTCCTGCCTTTCACATACACTGCACCCTGCCCACAGGGGTACCTTTGGCCTACCTTAGAGGTGACTCACATGTAATAAAAGGGAAGGTTAGGGCCTGGCAAGTGGAAGCACTTACCACGTTGACATGGCAGTAGAGACTGTGCACAAGCACTGCAGTGGCAGATTTGAGAACCCTTATTAAGACTGCTTGTGTCTGTGGCACAATCAGTGCTGCAACTCCATTAGCTGCATTTGATTTACAGACCATGGGCACACACAGTACACTGTACTAGTGTCTTAGCAGTAAATCAAATATACAATCATGGAAACATCAATCCATAAACACAATTTACAGAGAGAGCATATGCACTTCAGCAGTGGTAAAGTGCCCAGAGTCATAAAACCAACAAAAGCAAGTCAGAAACAGGAGGCCAAAAATCAAAATGTCTGTGGATAAACCCGCTGAAATGTACAGAGATCCACTAGATTTGTCTCTGTAAACAGCGAGGGACACAACACCACCAAGGGGAGATCAGTGCTATAAAAATTATACAATGCAACAAAATGAATATTTGGTGATAAAGATGACATTGCCCAGTAATGTCTTTCGGCTACTAATGCCGGGCCAGAGTAAAATCAGAAATCTGAACTAACATTATACACACACCTTTAGCTTAGAATAGCCAGGAGTCTACTTCTAGCTCAGAAGTCATCAAACAAGACAATCATTATTCTAGCAGCAATGTAAGTAACTTGGGGCTATCAGACAAAGATGTCAACATTTACTTCACAGACTGGCGGAATATTACAGGGCGCCCTGAGTCATGTAGTTTATTTGTACGGTGTCTCACACACACAGACACTTGTTTTGTACCGTAAATTACAATGGACTATCAATATGATTTGCTCTGCTTGAATGCCATTGTTCTTCCTCACAGGTGAACAGGTGTTTTTCTCCCTGGAGGAAACACCCCTTGAATTTTGAGGAAGCTTGAGAAGGCTTTATAATTCAGTTCTCATATCTGTCTAAGATGTGAGATTGAAAATATTGCATTACATATAATTGTTTGGGGTTTGGGGATTTAGGGAAGTCACGTATCTTAGCATATGTTTTGCTGTCACCCCTGAGGGCTTTTTGGGCTTCTTATTCGGGATGGTCCTTAGTTGTTTATGCAGTTGTACCTGCATGGAGCATTCTCTGCCCAATAACAAGCTGTGCGCCCTATTTAGAGTTTGGCAGACAGGGTACTCGATCACAAACATGGTGTATATCCTGTCCGTCATATTACAAATAAAAAGGTGCAAATATACATATATGTGTGTGTGTATGTTTTTCATCAATACTCCCAGGACCTCATTTGTTTTCCTCCAGGAGTAAACAGCACACACTCCAGCGATTTGAAGCATAAGGATTTATTGCGGTATAAATCAAAGTTTGTGGGAGTATACAGAGAAACACCCAATACATTCTGTCTCAACAGCATCTTGGTCACGGGTGAGGCACACACATTTTCCATTGTCTTAAGTTATCTGCTTACAGATTGATGACACAAAAGAAGATGGAATAGCATGTCCTTAGAATTCATATGCATCAAATGCATATTATTTAACTAGTATATCAAACTAACCCCTTAATTTATTTATCCCCTTCATTTATCTATACAATGCGCGTGACTGTTCCAATATACTTTCTGTTATGCCATCAGTCGCTAGTTATGTATTCAAATGGTATTTCAAACTGTGTCATAAGTTTCCTAGGCAAACTGAGTAATGATGACTTTGTTTTGATATAGGCACATAACTCCACTAAGCTGTTACTATGCATTTGTGGTCACTAATTCACGCCGCAGTTGAATACTTGCTCCCGCGACGGTTTGATATTTTGCCATATACGCGATTTCGGCATGTGCAAGGGGTACGTCATTATTCTTTATTGAGAACATGTACCACAATCCAATTTGGAGTCTGCTAATGCTCTTACAGGTGTCAATGTGGAATTGGCTGCTAATGGGGAGTTACAGACAATATTGAATGACAATTCTTAGATATCGGGTCTCGCATGTATCCATTCTAGCCACATGCTGAGGATATTTAAGTGTTTTTAGCTGCACACTTGTCAGATCAAGGTGGTTGGAGTTGATGTTTATTTACTTTTTCATTATGCTTATTTTACATCCATACTAATATTATAAAGAGAGAGCCCAAACCTCTGAGGCGGGTAATCTCAGTAATCACAGCACCAATCACAACACCCAATACAGCGTTGGAAAGGGCAGTTGCAGCAGAAGGACATAGGCTATGCAGACGGATAAAAAAATGCATAAAAAAAATTGCAAAAAATCCATACTGTCCATACTAATATTATAAAGAGAGAGCCCAAACCTTTGAGGCGGGTAATCTCAGTAATCACAGCACCAATCACAACACCCAATACAGCATTGGAAAGGGCAGTTGCAGCAGAAGGACATAGGCTATGCAGACGGATAAAAAAAAGTGCAAAAAATCCATACTATCCATCCATACTAATATTATAAAGAGAGAGCCCAAACATTTGAGGTGGGTAATCTCAGTAACCACAGCACCAATCACAACACCCAATACAGCGTTGGAAAGGGCAGTTGCAGCAGAAGGACATAGGCTATGCAGATGGCCACCATATATATATTTTTTTTTGCAGAGTTTTATATAGCGCGAACTTGACCCGAACTGAATCCGGTATCAGAGCGCTTTACATAGCACCAGTTACGTTACATGAGGACACACATTCATTTTTGTTAGGCAAGGGGAGATTAAGTGATTTGCCCAGAATCACAGGATGTTTGGCTTCGTTACCAAGACTCGAACCCAGATCCCCAGGTCCGAGGTCGAGCGCCTTAGCCGTTAGGCCAACTCCTCTATACATTTAAAAGGTAAAAGAACCGTGCCAGCGAAGTAGTCCCTTGTGGGCGTGTCTGCGTTGTGCTGTGGGCGTGGGCTGGGGGCGTGTGGTACATCCATCACATCGTAGGCTGTGGGTGTGTGCTGGGGGCGTGACAAACGCTGGGGGCGTGACAACCGCTGGGGGCGTGTGTCCGCCCTTCATGCCATGTGAGTCGTACATACAAGCGCCAATTACGTTGCTGCGCAGCATCAAGGGTCACGCTGGGGACGTGAGAAATGCTGGGGGCGTGTGTCCGGCCTTCATGCCATGTGAACGCAATTGCGCCGTATCCAGGGGCAAGCTGAGGGCGTGAGAAACTATGGGGGCGTGTGCTACATTCCGCCCTTCATGCCATGTGGGTTGTACTTTAATCAGAAGATCGTCTGCTGTGGCCGTGTGCTAGGGTGTGACAAACGCGTTCACCTGGAGGCCTGGTAAGTAACGATACTGCAGCCTCTCCTGCACGCTGTTACTGAACTCTCTCATTCAACGAAATTACAGGCGCCTACTACCATCAACCAGGGCTCTAGCCGGGCTCAGGCGGCGAATCAGTACACTAATTACATGCGCCTGATAACATCAACCAGGCCTGCATCTGGGCCTCCAGTGGGGGAACACGCAAATGAGCGTGTCAATTACTGCAGCTTGTCCTACTCGCTGTCACTCAACTCGCTCATTAAAAGGATTTACCCGCGGCTGATAACTCTCTCATTCAACGACATTACATGCGCCTGCTAACATCAACCAGGGCTGTAGCCGGGCTCAGGCGGCGAATCTCTACACCAATTACACGCACCTGCTAACATCAACCAGGGCTGCAGCTGGGCCTTCTCCATCCCTATTCTAATGAAACAAAAAATGTTGTCTACTGCGAGATTTTAAAATAAATTGCCCTTGCCAAATACACACATTACACACATTCTATTTCATACCCGGACAACGCCGGGACGGGCTGCTAGTATATCTATATTCAGTGATGGCCGCCATTTTGCATTTGCATTCTACGGATATGTTAGCAGTGGCGGCTCACAGTGGGAGTGCTGTGGGATGGTTGGGTGGGGCAGGGGAGGAACAGGGTGGGGGCGCAGTGGAGTCAGACATGCAACGTCCATGAGTAAAGTAAGTAAATAAATAAATGAAACTATTTACATTGGGCTCGCTGCATCGGCATCTCGGCGACATTCTCACAACAATCTTTTTAGATTAGTAATGCCTGCAGCACTTGCTATGTAGCAGACATGATATCCACCATATCTGTATGGAGTATTCCGTCCACTAAATTTTAAATAGGGCCCTAGAGTTGCAAAAGTGTTGCAAACAGTACAAAATCCTGTGGATATTCTGGTCCACAAGACCAAGTAAATGTAATTGAACTTACCATTTATTGTAGCTGTTCTGTTAGACAAAGTAGCTCTCTGTATTTTTAACTTGAAGAGCAGACTGAGGCATTAACAAGCAGCAATTACTTCAGGAACCTGTTAGAACATAATAGGAAAAGAGCAGTCCTGGCGCCTAAAAGTTGCTACATGTCGCCAGCAAAAAATGCACATCGGACACATTGTTAAGATAATTTATTTAGGGCCCTGGGCTCTCACCTACAAAATGTGGTATGCTCCATCATGGTGCTTGCTCATCAATCCTCCGATGACCAACTTGTAAAGTTGGGATGTGCTTCCAAAGTAAAGCTCTTGTGGTGGGAGTGTTTGGCACTAGAGTGATCCCATTCACACGTTCCCTGCACTGGTGAATTAGCAGTAGAGCTTCCTGACCCTGCGGTGGAAACTCCTGAGATTAAAATTGTCTACGGTTGACCTAGCCATAGTCCGGTTTTTTTTGTCATCCTATGACAATGAGAAAGGCTAAAAAGGTGAGTTATAACCCATTCTGTTTGTTTATGTTTATTTATAATGAATTAATTATTAAATATTTTGTAATTGGTAATTAATTTTAATTAATTCTTTATTAGTATTGATAAAAAATGTATTTTTATTTCAATATTAAATCATTACTTTCCCTACTGTTGCACTCACTGGATCGGGAATAGTAATTTTTACCCCTAAGCTACCCAACGCGTTCCCTACTGTTGCACTCTCTGGAGTGTGAATAGTAATTTGTACCCTCCCGCTATCCAACGCTTTCCCTACTGTTGCACTCACTGGAGTGGGAATAGTCATTTTTACCCCTACGCTATCCAACGCTTTCTCTACTGTTGCACTCTCTGGAGTGGGAACAGTAATTTTTACCCCTACGCTATCCAACGCTTTCCCTACTGTTGCACTCACTGGAGTGGGAATAGTAACTTTTACCCTTCCGCTATCCAACGCTTTTCCTACTATTGCACTCACTGGAGTGGGAATAGTAATTTTTACCCTCCCGCTATTCAACGCTTTCCCTACTGTTGCACTCTCTGGAGTGGGAATAGTAATTTGTACTCCTACGCTATCCAACACTTTCCCTACTGTTGCACTCTCTGGAGTGGGAATAGTAATTTGTACTCCTACGCTATCCAACACTTTCCCTACTGTTGCACTCTCTGGAGTGGGAATAGTAATTTTTACCCCTACGCTATCCAGTGCTTTCCCTACTGTTGCACTCACTGGAATGGGAATAGTAATTTTTACCCTCTCCGCTATGCAACGCTTTCTCTACTGTTGCACTCTCTGCAGTGGGAATAGTAATTTTTACCCTCTCCGCTATGCAACGCTTTCCCTACTGTTGCACTCTCTGGAGTGGGAATAGTAATTTTTACCCCTACGCTATCCAATGCTTTCCCTACTGTTGCACTCTCTGGAGTGCGAATAGTAATTTTTACCCCTACACTATCCAACGCTTTCCCTACTGTTGCACTCACTTGAGTGGTAATAGTAAATTTTGGATTCGATATTTTTGTACTTACCTGTATGTAGATAGGAATTCGATATTCTGGCATTCTATATTTTCTCCATAATATTTTGGCAGGTCGATATTTTGCTCCTCGATATTCTGTCAGTGATCCTATTATATTTGTTGACAATTATAAAGTACTAGCAGCCCGTCCCGGCGTTGTCCGGGTATGAAATAGAATGTGTGTAATGTGTGTATTTGGCAAGGGCAATTTATTTTAAAATCTCGCAGTAGACAACATTTTTTTGTTTCATTAGAATAGGGATGGAGAAGGCCCAGCTGCAGCCCTGGTTGATGTTAGCAGGTGCGTGTAATTGGTGTAGTGATCCGCCGCCTGAGCCTGGCTACAGCCCTGGTTGATGTTAGCAGGCGCGTGTAATGTCGTTGAATGAGAGAGTTATCAGCCGCGGGTAAATCCGTTTAATGAGAGAGTTGAGTGACAGCGAGTAGGAGAGGCTGCAGTAATTGTCCCTGCAGACACGCTCATTTGCGTGTTCCCCCACTGGAGGCCCAGATGCAGGCCTGTTTGATGTTAGCAGGCGCATGTAATTAGTGTACTGATTCACCACCTGAGCTCGGCTAGAGCCCTGGTTGATGGTAGTAGGCGCGTGTAATTTCGTTGAATGAGAGAGTTCAGTAACAGCGCGCATGAGAGGCTGCAGTATCGTTACTTACCAGGCCTCCAGGTGAACGCGTTTGTCACACCCCAGCACACGGCCACAGCAGACAATCTTCTGATTAAAGTACGACCCACATGGCATGAAGGGCGGAACGTAGCACACGCCCCCATAGTTTCTCACGCCCTCAGCTTGCCCCTGGATGCGGCGTATTTGCGTTCACATGGCATGAAGGCCGGACACACGCCCCCAGCGTTTCTCATGCCCCCAGCGTGTAACGTCCCCAGCGTGCCCCTTGATGCTGCGCAGCAACGTAATTGGCGCTTGTATGTACGACTCACATGGCATGAAGGGTGGATACACGCCCCCAGCGGTTGTCACGCCCCCAGCGTTTGTCACGCCCCCAGCACACACCCACAGCCTATGATGTGATGGATGTACCACACGCCTCCAGCCCACGCTCACAGCACAACGCAGACACGCCCACAAGGGACTACTTTGCTGGCACGGTTCTTTTACCTTTTAAATGTATAGAGGAGTTGGCCTAACGGCTAAGGCGCTCGACCTGGGACCTGGTGATCTGGGTTCGAGTCTTGGTAACGAAGCCAAACATCCTGTGATTCTGGGCAAATCACTTAATCTCCCCTTGCCTAACAAAAATGAATGTGTGTCCTCATGTAACGTAACTGGTGCTATGTAAAGCGCTCTGATACCTGATTCAGTTCGGGTCAAGTTCGCGCTATATAAAACTCTGCAAAAAATATATATATATGGTGGCCATCTGCATAGCCTATGTCCTTCTGCTGCAACTGCCCTTTCCAACGCTGTATTGGGTGTTGTGATTGGTGCTGTGGTTACTGAGATTACCCGCCTCAAATGTTTGGGCTCTCTCTTTAAAATATTAGTATGGATGGATAGTATGGATTTTTTGCAATTTTTTAATACATTTTTTTATCCGTCTGCATAGCCTATGTCCTTTTGCTGCAACTGCCCTTTCCAATGCTGTATTGGGTGTTGTGATTGGTGCTGTGGTTACTGAGATTACCCGCCTCAAATGTTTTGGCTCTCTCTTTATATTATTAGTATGGATTATGCACATAACATGTTACAGGGAAGGGAGAAGCAAGGGGAGACAAAAATCCAGAAAGCAATGAATGTGAACAATCTTTTTCATATATTTGCCCAAAACATTAGCACTTTGTTAAATTAAATGTCATGTAACCTGTACTAAACTGTGCACAAGTGCTCGTGAAGAAGGTGAACGGCGCAAGTGATATATACAGCGGAAGACGGTGCAAGAAAGAAAAATGAGATATACAGTGAACTCTTATTAGTTACCATACATTAATAAATAAATATACACAGATAGTTATATCTGTAGCTATATCTATGCCTTATATCATGTGTGTCGGACAGACGAACCAAGGTTTTGGTAGTGTGAGGCCACTCGCTCTTCTGGAAGTTGCTTTCTGCTTTGCAAGGTAGGCACAGTGCTTAATTTGAGCCGGTGTTTGCTGATGCTTTGCACCTTAATTCTCAACTCTGGCTCTCATGACATTGTACCACATGGTGAAGCTGTTTGTCTATTTTTTAGGTGAGCTAACAGCATGTTTAGTAAATAAATATGCATACAAAAAATATTATTACCAGCCTTCTAGCCCATTTTTAAAGTTTGTGTGGCCTGAAATAGTCAGAATCCTCACACTAAAAAGAGTGCAATGTGTAGCGTTGTGTTGGTACTGGCAGGGGCAGGTGGTGGTGCAAGCTGCAGTGGTTTCCTGAGAGGGGCTCAGACACTTACTTTTTTACAAATTAGGCACAAACAGCTGCATCCCTGGCTTTGGATTATCCCGTTCATCCAGTGCACCAGTTCCAGTTAGTGCAAAACATTCTCTACTCTCATCTTCCTAACAGACCAGCACAACTGGGAGCCTCATTGGGATGTCGGTCAGAAAGTACTCCGGCCGACTCCTTGTCAGAATTGGCTCCAACCGACTCGGGTTCGGTGAGTCAGACTGACTGTTTACTATGTTTCTGAACACAATTCAGTCAGACACCCATTGACTTCAATGGGAGCCTGTGTTCCGACCGACAAGAGGCTCCCATTGAAAAATGGGGTGGTTGTGGAAAACCTTGCTCTCTGTCGTAGTTGGACGGTCCCCAATGGGCCCCAACCAGAGGTCTTCCAGTGAAGGGGGGCCTGCTACAGGCCCAGAAAGTCAGTTTTTGATGGCTGTTTTGTGACAGACTGATTCAAAAAGGCTGTCTGGATCTGACAGTGTAAAACGTTGGTCAGAAACACAGTCCATAGACCTGTACGATTCGGCTCCGACTGACTCGGAGTCTCTGAATGCCAGTCGGAGCCGAGTCAGAAGACCGAACGGTTACCTTCAATTGTATCGGTCAGTCGGAAAGGTTTCTGAGTCAATCAGAAACAGAGGTTCCAACACTAGTTAGGAAAATCTGAATGCCGGTCGGAGCCTTTCCGAGCGACATTGTAATGAGTCCCTAAGTGTTCTATTTTTGAAAGCCCATCATTGACTCCATATTAAAAGGAGAGTGCATTTTAAGAATTGTGGTCTAGGGACCAAAACACCGAATGGATTAAACAGAAGCGAGGAATTGTCAGTACATCCGGGTAACTAGATATAGAATTGAAACATTTGAATTTTAATTGGTTCCGGAGTATAATCTGCTATCTATTTGAAAATTTTGAAACGTTTGAAATGTGCCAATACATGGCGAGATATTAGAAGCCGGATACAGTGACCATTTCCGATCCACGGCTGAATACTGTTTTTGTGCTGGGTGTGTTCACAAGAAAAGTTATAGCAAGGAATGGGGGCATTGAAAGTGTGCTCCATTTTCGAAAGTTAAAAATGTTTTGAAAAATGTTTTGAAATAACTTTTACTTAATACTAAAATGTGTGCAGAACAACCCAAGCGCCATATGAGGTGAATAATATAAACTAAGAGATCTGACAAACAATATTTGACAGTAATTTACTATTTAAAGATGGCCGAAAGTCACTGTACCCGAACAGTCTCTTGTCTATGTTCATGATATGTGATGCATACGCTTTAAAATGGCCGGAAACAGTGAAGATGGTAGACACCGAAGAAGAAATACCGAAACGGATTTGTCTACTTGTGAATAAACAACGTTAAAAAACTCTCCCCATGAGTGCTTTTAATCTTTGTAGCAAGGAAAGAAGTTGGAGCGAAAATAATTCCGCGGGGCACCGCCACGTACAGCACCCGTCCAGGAGTGATCCGGTTTCGCTGTAACAGGAGCGAATATATATATATATATATATATATATATATATATATATATATATATATATATATATATATATATGCGACACACTCTCTCCTGACAGCTACACTCGTCGGAGCTCGTACAGTCTCTGAAATATTGATATCCAAGAAGAAAAACATTGCATTCGCATCTTTGCCGACACCAAGTCTTGCTCACGGTTAGTGAGTCCTTCTTTGGCTTCAACTTAAATTCAGGAGCCCAATTAGGCCATTATGCAGCATTCTGGGAACTGTAGTTTTCAACATAAGCTTGCAAAAATAAAAGGTAACATATATACATGAAGGCAAAAAATCAAACATATCTGCAATGTGTATACACATTCCAACAACAGTAAACCTCACTGTTCCACTTGTGTCTATCAATACATTTCATCTATAAGACAAATATTTCTCATGTATTTGTTTCTTTCTTATCTCTTTTTTTTAAATCTCTGCTCAGTGCAGATGTTCTAAACTCTGGAATAAGTCCACATGTCACTCTATTGCTGCCTTCATGTGGGTGTTAGATTTACGAATAGGTTTTTCACAGTAATTGCTTTGACATTTAAGAATCATTCCCCTGTGTCCAAACATTCCAGTGTGGGATGGCTATATTCCTTATTTAGCACAATGACCACTGTATCGTGAGCATGCCTGTATGGTGTTAGTATATAGCACTTCTTGATTGTGCATATGTGGGCCTATCCCATTGATATGACAATGTCATTTACTAAGTATTGGTATCTAAGGGTTGCCTCACATGTGTGAATCGGTATCCCAGGTATTGTTTCACTGAAACATAGCTGTGTTCTGGTGCAATTTCAGTTACTGGCTCAGTGCCCGTCAATTCATTGCTATGCCTCTGGGAAAGCTCTATGTTCTCAATAATATTGAATTAAAGTACAGCATGTACCAACATGTTTATTAATGCTGGCTTAGTGCCTTCTATGCCCTTGCTGTACATTTCGGAAAACTATGTTCAATCTGTAAACCATCTCTATAATTTAGGCTGATTCTGCAGGGTTGTGGATAAAAAATGCCTAGATGACTTATGAGAAAAATGAGGTACCAATTACAAATGTGTGCAAAGTTCTTTGTCAGCGTCGAGCCCAAATGGAATCCTGGTCCGTAACCTGATAACAAAGCGTGATTCCAGGCGTTGAGGTTTTTGAACTCTGTCGCCGCCTCTCTCATCTTTTTGTACCCATGCCATAAAATCGCATGGTTTTCCAGTCTTTGATGGGGGTGTTGCAAATAGTGCTTGGCTGGGGCATAGTTATTATCCTTATTTTGCACCGCTCTGATGTGTTCCAATATCCTCTTCGTGAGTGGGCCTATGGTGCTACCTACATACCTTAGGTCAGAGTGGCACTCGTTTACATATATCACACACTTCGTGTTTCAGGTGAACCTTTGGACTATGGCAATATTTTGGCCTTTGTAGTCTTGAACTTCTTTAGTGTTTTTCCCGATTTGGCAGGCCTTGCATTTGTCACATTTGATAAAGCCATTTCTTTCTCTATCAAGCCGTGTTGAGGTTTGGCAATAATGAAGTGGTTTTCACTAATTTGTTTTGTAGTGATGGTACCTTTTTGTATGTGACATTTGATTTAGGACCAACCTTATGGCCAATATCCGGGTCTTTGTTCAGAAAATTTCAATATTTTTATAAATAATGTAGATTTGTTGATTCTCTTTACTTTGTGTGAGGATGATTGATATTTGTCATCCTGATTCTCTTTGATGTTTTTTTTTTCTTGTTCACCATCGTTTGAATCCAGGTCAGGGATCTGTCTTGTTCTTTCCCCTGTTTAATGTATCTGTTCGGATATACTCTCTTTTGGAACCTCTGTTCTGTGGCCTCAGATTGATCCAGCATGTCTTCCTCATTTGAACAATTGTGTCTGATTCTGAGGAATTCCCCATACGGAATATGCTTTATGAGGGAATGTGGATGAAAGCTTGATCCGTGTAAAATGCTGTTGGTAGCTGTGTTGTTTTGCTGTGAAGGGTCGGTTGTATGGGTTTATCCTTGATGTAAACTTTCACATCCAAGAACTCTATTTGTACCGTTATTATGTTGCATGTAAACTGTAATCCATATTCATTGTTATTCAGGGCATTTAAATAAGCACACAAATATTCCTCTGTGAGATTCCAAATGATGATTGATGTAATACCAGAGTCCTATTTTTAAATTAATTAATTCAGCTATTATAAGATAGCTAAATTTGGTAAACACTATGGGCATTAGGTACAAAAGGGCTCACTGGTCTCTAAGTCTGAGATTTGCAAATCACAAGATTTGCAACCACAAAATTCAAAGTGACAAATTGTGATTTTGAAAAGTCTTCCTTACTTGCAAAGTACACTTTGTGCCTCATTGCAATTCAGAAAGTAGAAAGGGTGTGAAAAGGGGCATCTTTCTTACTTCTCATTTGCAATGCCATGAATAAATACTTTGCAACCGTAATAGCAGTTGCAAACAATTGACCAAACACTGACCTATCAAAGCAGGCATTATGGATTTGCTAAATGGATGATGTCCATGACCAAAGTGGTCCACTCTACGGAGGATAGAGAGATAAAAGCAAGTTTATTGGGACAATCATTCATAAAACCTTCTAAAAAACAAACATGTAATCTAAACACATTCTAAAAACATAAAAATATGCAACTTAAAACCAATCTAGCCCAGTCCAATATTAAAGCATTTCGTAATAAAAGCATAAAACACGCAGTTTCTACTACAACATCCATTAAATGCTTTTCAGACCATAGTTGCATTGCTTTTACACTAGAATATGTTCGATATTTTAAAAATAGGGGTTCAAAAACTTAATATGAGCAGTCTTAGAAGAAGTACAACCCATGAGAAGATGACACAATGAACATTTCACATTAAGTGAGCGCACAAAGCAACCGTTTCCATCGCATACTGCCCTATGCGAACCATGACATGAAAATAAATTGGGTTACACCCCTGTCTCTTTCTTATCATTTCTTTACATAACCTAAGGTCTGGTAATGGTACCCAATAGGGAAAGACATCTTCCATTCCTAGGGACTTGAGTGTGAAATGTATTGAGTGCCTCTCGCTCAAGTGGGCCATATCTAGTGTACACCTTACTTTCTCAGTTATGTTACGTTATGTTATGTTAAAATGGTTTTTATAGAGCGCACGGCTACTCAAAAAGAGTGTCCCGGCGCTTTTATTTGAGGTAGGCTGCAGTAAACTAACATAACACATTAAGAGAAAATATGTCATAGACAGAAGGAAAACAACAAACTAAAAAAAGACCTACTGGGTAAACAACCAGGTTTTGAGGTCCTTTCTAAAAGCTAGTAGACTAGTGGCTCCCCGAAGACTAAGAGGCAGAGAATTCCACAATTGTGGCGCCAGTAGTCCAAAGGAGCGACCTCCCAAGCGCGCTCGCTTCACTCGCGGAACAGTCGCCAAAAATAAAGATTCAGACCTCAGAGAACGAGCCGGTCGGTAGAAGGCAAGTCTCCTTTGGAGGTACTTTGCTCCCGTCGCATGGAGGGCCTTGTATGTCAGGGTCAAAGCCTTAAAGGCGATCCGCTTGCGGATTGGAAGCCAGTGCAAGGTCTTGAGCAAGCCCTCAGCACTGGCGCGCCTGTTCAATCCATAGAACGCTCTCGCCGCAGCATTCTGCACAACTTGGAGCCGCTGTAACAGGTACTCTGGCAGGCCCAGGTATAGAATGTTGGAATAATCCAACCTAGAGCCTATCAGGGCCTGCACAGTCAGCTTCCTGTGCTCCTCCGATAATAGGGGAAGGAACCTCCGAAGCATCCGGAGGAGGCCGAAGCACATGCCCGACACCCCCAGGATCTGGGACTTCATGGTCAACCCCTTGTCCATCTTAACACCCAAGTTCTTAGCCATTTGGGATGAACACGTTGGGGGGAACATGTTGGAGGGCCACCAAGCCTGCCAGTCTGGCTCTGTGTCACACCCAAAGAAGAGTACCTCGGACTTATCGGAATTGCACTTGAGGCTGTTCAGTTGGAACCATTGAAACACAGCCCCAAGGCAATCCCGGATACTCTCCCCCTCAAAGTCTCCTCCTCTCTCACACGAGAAGAGGAGCTGGGTGTCATCTGCGTAGGATACGATCCGGGCCCCAAACGACTCCGCCAATGCCGCCAAAGGGGTCATGAAGATATTAAAGAGGGTCGGACTCAAGGTGGAGCCCTGAGGGACCCCGACTCCCAGAGGTGGCATCACGGCGGAATCTGGCGAGGCCCAGACCGTTTGCCGGCGGCCAGCTAGAAAGGAGGAAAACCAGCTGAACACCGTCAACCGTAGTCCTATCTCATAGAGTCTAGTGAGAAGACCGTCATGGGGGACGGTGTCGAAAGCCGCTGACAAATCCAGCATCACCAGCATGGCTTTGCCCCCGGTATCCAAAATCCCCTTGATGGTTTCGGAGACCTCGAGGAGCGCAGTCTCCGTGCTGAGATTGGGACGGAAGCCCGACTGGGTGGCGTGCAGAATCTCGTTCGACTCAAGAAAATTGGAAAGCACCGTCTGCACGTGCTTTTCAACAATTTTCGTGAGAGCCGTCAACAGAGAGATAGGCCGGTAGTTAACAGTGCTTGCATACTTGGAAAGGGAGTCCATGCTTCTATTGTAGCCCATACGGAGGGCATCGTTTTCCAATTTCTTATCCTGAACCGAACATCCCTGGCCCACTGCCTCTCACTAACAGAGATCTCTTCCCAACACAACTTAGAGATCCGCGGTACTTCTTTATCTTTAGATAAGTTGTTAAAAAAACACGAAGGGCAGCAGCAAACTGCCAGGATACCAATTTCAGTTCCCTCCTCAAACTCTCTTTCATAGTTCCTGATGGAAGGAGCAGTAACTTCTTGAGAATTGCACCCTCCAGCGGGTTCCCAACTACAAGATGTATAAAGTGTAAGAATCTCATCCCTATACAGCGCAAGAGGAGAAATGTTCCCTATGCTTTCCTGAGGGGGAAAGATGCAGGCCTCCATATGTCTGATTGAACTTAACAAAGTATCCTGTTTGTAACATGTCCCTAGACTTAACCCTCTCCATATGTGCATCCCATTTGACATTCTTATAAAAGGTCAGCCCCAGATATTCGTAAGAGTCCACCACTTCAACAGGTATAGAGTTCAGAACACATCTAAACTTTGTGACTCTTTGTTCTCTCTAGATTGAGTTTTAGAGAGTTCCTTTTACCATAAACTTCCATAGAGTCAATTTCCTTTATAAACCTAAAAGGGTTTAATCCAGCAGGATCAAGTTGTCTACATACTGCAGGCATGGTACATGCCCTTTTCCTACTTTATGAAAAAAAGATCTTGATGAGTCTAAAGTTGATGGCAAGACTGCTAAAAATAAACTAAAGAGGGATGGAGACAAGAGGCATCCCTGTTGCAGGCTGTTCCAAATTGGGATCCTGTTTGATAGCCTCCCTGATTTGTCAAATTGCACCCATGCACAGTTATCAGCATGTGAAGCCTGAATCATGCTAAGTAAATGGGACAGTATCTTTCAGCCACAGAGTTTTCCCACTTCAGGCCCCTATCCACTGTGTCAAAAGCTTTACGAAAATTGACAGAACAACAACACAATCTCTGATTGATTACTGGTGATTTCCTAATAATAGCCCCAAGGGAGAAGAAGTGATCTATAGTAGAGTGGATTGGACTTCACAAAACCCACCCTGCACAATAGGGACGCATCTATTTTCCTGTACCCATTCATCCTGATATGTCAATAGGAACTTTGAGAAACCTTTCTCTGAAATATGCAGAAGGCTAATCAATATGTAGTGTGATAGTTGTGTGCCATTCCCCTTTTTTCCTATGATTTTCACAACAGAGCCCCTGTATGAAGGGAGATAAAGCCTCGTTGAGCGTATCCAACCAAACAAGCAAGAGTTAGACCCAAGCCCACCACTCACTATTAGTCTTGATTAACACAGCTGTAATATTGTCTGGACCAGCATTTCTAGTTAACTTGATACAGTCAATTACGGAGCTTATCTCTTTCACAGCAAACCAACGAGGACTGACACTCTTCAAGGGCTCACATGTATATTGGCCAGCATTGGTGGGGAACCATAAAAATACCCCAAGTACAAACTCCAAGCATCCTTCTCCATCATACAGACCAGCGATACCGGATACAAAGTACAAACTTTATTGACTCTTTGTCAAATGTTTGTTGGTGTCCTTACTGAATTACCTCCATCATATCATTCCAATGTGTGTGTAAAAATTCCTGTATTGAGTTTTTAGACAATTAAATTCCTTTTAGGAAACAGTGCTTATTCCTAATTTTGCTTGTTTCGATTCCCTCCTCAAATGACTTTCCGCTTTCTGACAGGCTACATCAAACTAACCTTCCTCATTGTCCGCTTTGGCCGGCTTTATTAAACAGTTATTCAAATTTACAAAAATACGAGCCAACACCTTTTCTAACATCATACTAAACTGCACAATTCTAAGGGGCATATTACCAAGCAATAGCGATAATTATCGCTATTGCTTGGTTAGAGACAAAATTTTACCGCTGAGCTGCGGCGATTTGTATCGCAGATAAACCTTGGTATTACCAAGGTTTATCGCAAATGCGATAAAAAACGGCCGCAATGCATGAATATCGCTGAAAAGTCAGCGATATTCATGCATTACCGAGGTAATGCTCTTAGCCATGTTATCCACCTCCCATTGGATAACATGGCTAAGAACTGCTCAGGGCAGGTGTTAGCTTTTGGAGATATTCGCGCTTAGCGCGAATATCTCCAAAAGTTGGTAATAGGAGATAGCGATGTTAGCGACTGTTTCCAGTCGCTAACATCTTGGCACGCCCACTTTGCATGTCATTAGTGATAAATATCACTGACATGCAAAGTGGGGCCCAAGATGGTCGCTATCTCCTACTAGCTGTCGCTAACTGGTGTTAGCGACAGCTAGGTAATAGGGAGATCATTTTATCTCCGCTTTCTTGGCTTTTAAAGCCACAAAAGTGGAGATAAACCCCCTTGATAATATGCCCCTAAATTCCTTCGCCCCCTCAAATACATATATACATTCAGAAGCTTGGTATACTGCCAAATGCTGACGATATGATACGTCAAGGAGTGTTGTGAGTCTCCGGGTATAGCTTATACCCGGGGGCAAAACTTTAGCAACTGGCTCAGGTTCCTATAAAACACAGCGCAGCAGAAATTGCCCAGTGGTCACTTCCCTGGTAAGACAATCTTCTAAAATTCAAGTAAATTTGGCGCTGACAGGCAGTAACAAAAATCTAATCAATGGGGCACTCTTGGCAGCCATAGCGAAATATTTAGGCTGCCGATACATCATTCTCAAGGTTCCCATTCAGACATAACAACTAATTATTTGCCAGCCATCAACCCAACACCTTGACCTCTTTCTCAATAGTACCTGCTGGGAATGCAGCAGGAGGTTCACCTTAACACCCTAGTTTTTCCGTAATTTATTTTTACTTTTCGATTGGACATGAATATATCAACACAAACAATGCATTAAGGCAAAAAAAACTAAATACGCATACAATTAATAAAATACTCTAAAAACAAAAACAAAATATAAATAGAAGTACATACAACCATTAAGATAGCATGGCTGTGTTCAAGAGATCATTTTTTTAGTATTCGAATATTTGCTCCTAAGAAACCTGGCCACTCTCAGAAAACTAGACACAGAATACACTGTCTTACAGTGTGATCAGCTTGGCAGATTTGTAGAGCCTTCTGGCAATGCCTAGGCCCCAAGCCTAAGCAAAGTGATTTAATCTATTTTGCTAGGACAAGTTTATAAGCAGGGCAAAAAAAACATGCTGGACATCTTCACGGCAGTATTACACATCAAACGTATTTCCTTGCTGAGGAGATGGTTTGACCATATACCTGTAAAGCAGGTCAATGGAAAAGTATCCAGCCTTAGTTGGACTTATGGCTTCCTCTGGAGTGGAGCTTGCAAAAAATCAATGTATTCTTCAGAATTATGGTCGATTTTCTTTGTTAAAAAATACCTCAGTTAGGGAGCCATGGGATAAAGCTTAACAATGAGCCCTCAAGGTGGATTGCTAAAAAAAACTTTTTTACCAAAAGAGCTGAATGGGAAGTAATTAAGCCAGGGTCAGACAAGAACTTCCTCACAACTAGTTTAGTTCTGAATACATTTTAGTCAGTGGATATTCAGAGCTTCTGTCCTGATAATTAGGTCACTTAGGGCTACCCTATAGTGGGCCAATATGCCTGTTGAATAAAGTCTAAGCCAAAAGAGTATAGGGTTAAGCCTTGCACTATTGCTTATCTTGAGAAGGTTCAAGCCCAAATGCGGTGGAAGCAAAGGAAAACTCTGTGGGAGTTTCAGCAGTGATCTAATAAACAAGTCCACCGGGAAGAGTAGATCTTCAACTTTGGTATATCCTCACATCTCTGCACCAAGTAACGCTGCGCCTATGGCCTTTGCTCTATACACCTCCAAAGCAGGTGAGACAGAAACGTTTTTAAAACCCTTAAAAAGTTTATGATGGCACTAGCCCTATGATTCAAGCATAACTTGCTCTTAGCTAACTGTTCTACCCATCCATCATTCTCCGTAAACCTTATGCCCAAACAGTCAAACTCCTTGACTCTTTCAAGCAGTTTAGAATTCACTACAATTCTGCACTGACTATGCATCTTTGCATTAAAAATCATAAATTTGGTTTTGGATGTGTTGATTTCAAGACCTCTATGTTTGCAGAACAGGTAGAACTTATCTACCAGTGTTTGGAGTCCTCTGGGTATCTTGGAAATCAGGAGGGTATCATCATCAAAAGTAACAATGGTTTTTTTCCTTGCCAGGGTGGGCGAATCATTAGCTGAGTTCAGCAAATAATCTATACACCCATTAGTAAATAAAATAGAAATAGGGTTGGGGCCAGAACGCATCCCTGATGCACCCATCTATTTACATTTATTTTAGACATGAGTTCATCTTCAGGGCCACCAAGGACCCTGGCATAAATATTTACGTGCAAATGACTAATAATGGTGAAATGATGTAGGAGACAGCAGTATCTTGATGAATGGAAGGCTTTATCAAGATGGATGATCAACACTTCAGCCTCAACAGCGCAGCCTCCAGCAGATAACTCAGGCTCTCGCCAACTGTCCCCTTTCAAGCATATACATTCTATCACTAGGGACAACTAGAAAACAGTTCCCACATTCTAGTTAAGCTAACACTGATTTACAAAACATATCAGTGTTGGCTGTGATACAGTAAACAGGTAACTTAACACAAAGTGTAGGATACTACATATGGACAGCAAGCCATGGGGCATACCCAGGTCAAATAGGACTTAGCTCTAGGGATGAGATCAAACGCTGCGCGTAACTCTATAAAGTCAACGCCAAGGCTGCCCTTACCCGATTTCACTACCGCCCACCTGATTAGTTGAAACAAGAAGACTTGGTCAAGGGTGCAAGTTTTTTGTTGGAAACTGGCCTGGAGGTCAGTGAAGATGGAGTTTTCTGAGATCCCGGCTGTTAGCTTGTCCAAGACTTCTTTACGAAAACATTTCTGCAAGTAGTAAATTAAAGTAATCGGGTGGTATAGCTGGGTCACTGCGAGACCTTTTTTTGCGAATAGGGACTATGGAATCGGGCCTCGCCGTAATATTGCATTACTCGGAGTGTTAATGTAAGGTAGACATAGGTCGAAGTTACAATGGTAACGTTCAGCTGGAATTGATCTGGACCGGGATCCTTTCCGATTCTTTGAGAGGTCAAAGCTGCTTTAGTGTCAGCTAGAGTAAAGTTTAACAATTGATCAGAATGATTCAGATGCAAGACGGGCGAGGGAACAAATGAGCGCTCAACCTTGCAGGAATTTGGTGCCTCGAAATGAGATTCCTAATCGCTCAGCAAAACATTAGAATCTTGTTTTGTATAGCCCATCCTGCTCCCATGTATAACAGGTGCCAGAAAAGTTTAGTATCTTTGCCCCTGGCTGCCATAAGCAGATTATCCATTGCTGCCTTGTCCCAATCCTTCTTAGCGGCCCGTATTGCCAATCTATAACAGTTTCTAGCAACTCTGATCACCTCTCTGTTACTAAGCCTAAATGCTTTTAGGAGGTCTAATTTCTGTACTCGACAGCTGGCATTAAACCACTAGCTAGTTTTCAGGCGGCAAGCCTTACCTCTCCTGCTTGTTACAAAATGCTGGCTAATTTCCTCAGAGAAGGCGTTATGAATCTCTAAAATACCACCAGGACTGTAGAAAAGAGATTGAATGGAAGCAAGGGCCACCGAAGGACCAGTTCTAATAGAGTCCAGAGCAGTACTATTTCACTCTAGGCAGTACCCACCTGCTAGGTCTGCTGCTGTTAGTTTAGGTTAGAGTACTATTTCCTTTGTCCAGCATGGAATGTAAAGAACTCGATATCGGGCCCTTCAGGAGAAAAGTTAATGGATCACGGTCACTTTCCATCCTTGGGTGATATAAAAATCAGTAAATTCAGCCCAACGTTCGAGATTAATAAAAATATTGTTTAAATGATTGTTATTTGATCCTCCCCTAAATGTGTGGGTGAGTTTGCTGTCTGAAGGAGAGCACCCATTACAAGCCCTGATACCTTAAGATAAAGATAGAGTAATTACCTGATGGGCTACCTTTGACAGATGTCTAATAAGGGGGAGATCGATTCCTGGGATACTCCAGTAGGCATCCACCTCCTTACTAATGTCTTTGATTGATAAAGATACTTCGAAATAAACATTAAGTTTACCTACCAATATGATGTGTTTGCTCTTTTTGGAGGATTTCAAAAAGCTATTTAAGTAAGACAGTGTGGGAGAGTGTTTACTAGTATTGGCAGGTCTATTGTATACAATGATCACTAAAAGTTATTTGCCTTTACACAGAGTTATATTAAGGATTAGTATATCCTGGCCTGGACAAGGAATTAGTTTGACTAGGCCTCTGAACAGAAGTTTTCACCCAAGTGCACAACCCGCCCATCACCCTCCCCATCAAATCAAGCCTCGCCATGACCTGACCTGATGACATCTAAAACCTGGTCTAAAGGCATGAGTTCTCGAAGTGGTCAATCTGAACACAAGGGTCAGTGCCCATTTGGCTAATTAGATTGTCTTTGCAAGTAAGAGAAATAACTTTATCTGTGCCATAGTCACTTGGGAGGTTTGGGTACTTTGATTTGCATGCATAGTAGCCATGTTGTTAGAAATTAGGTTAAATGGGTGGTTTTCATAATTACTCAAAGCCTTAAGGGCATCTTTGAAATAGCTTACCTGGAGGACAAATTTGAATTGGATATCACTCCCAGCAGGTGGATCGGAGTGCCCAAGTGCAAGGAGCCCATTTGCAATGGAAGCGCTCGCTATTCAAGGTGATTTTAATAAAGTCCCACTTAGTGCCTGGGGCAGGTTGGTGCTCTGCGTGCACTATTCCATCATGGATTACCGAATAGCAGTGCCTCACATCCCTGATCCAGTGGGTTACTTTATTAGTCAGTGACTCCATATTTTTAGAAAATTGCTGAGTCTGGACCAGGTTGGGAATTTTCCCCATATATATCTCACTTTTAATCAAGGTGGTGGGAATTCGCAGGTGAATAGTGCTTGGAAAATGGATGTACGTTGTTACAACGCATGCTTTTACTACGCATGCCTTTACAACGCAGGTTTTTCAACGCAAGTCGTTACAACGACTTGCGTTGGGGGTGCTGGATAGTGAATAGTTTAATTTACTATTCCAACTCCAGTCCCCGTGGATAGTAGGGAAGGTGTTGGATAGTAAATTAAACTATTACCTATCCTAGAGCGCCCCCCAGCGCAATTCGTTGTAATGACTTGCGTTGAAAAACCTGCGTTGTAAAGGCACTGCGTGGAAAAAGTTGCGTCGTAAAGGATGTTTCCCTTCGAAAATAGCCTAGCTATATGCGTCTCATGGGTTCTTCATGTGAGAACACTGCTGTTCAGTTTTTTTTTTTTTTATAAAACCTTTATTGAGGAATACAAGGAGATACATGCGCAGGCCCACAACCATCAAGGCCGGCCGCAAAGACAATCATTAGAATCAGGAGAATCGCTAACATTAGACCAACCTTCAAACAGGATATTTCAAAGTGCACTATACAGGAGTACAGGGCGCGCGACGTATGATATGAGGTTTTCGTTTTAAATTTTAAAAGAAAGGAGGGGGCTGCAGCAACAAGGACTATACACCATACAAAAGGAACACAAAAGAGACAGGGGGGACGTACCACAGATATGATCATAAAGAGGCAAGTCTATAGCAACTATACCATTGAAGCAACCGCAATGACAAAACAGAATGATAAGCAACGGTACAGAAATCAACATTACCAAGTCTGATCCCCGCGAGCCCACCCCCAGGAACTGGAACAAGAGGCGCATTCAAATCCTGGAAAAAGAAAAAAGGTGCAAGACCCATGGACAGTCAGCCCCAAAGAAACAGAAAAGGAAAGGAAAGCCAAAAATAAGAGAAAAGAAAGGCCCATAGAAACTGAAACGGACAAAAATAAGAACCCCATCCCCCTACCCCCACCCTACACGCATGCAGAGGCTACGGCCTACCCCCCCCCTAGCAGTGTGTCTGTCGCCCTAAAAGAGTACCCGAAATACAGATAAAGAAAAAGGGAAAAAGGAAAGAAAGGTTATCACAGAAGTTCGGAGGAGGGCCATATACGTAAGCTCAAAACAGTCAGCATGGAAATCCTCGGCCGCCCATCCCCAGATCCCGAACCAAAGCAACAATATTCAACTCCACCGTCTATCTCCCGCAGCCCCAGCAGTAAACGCTACCGCAGTCAATGATAAGGGAGCGGCCTCAACCCTGGCCCCTTCGAACGGGGGTATCGACGTAGTCCAGCCGCACGGTCGCCATCTTGAACAGCACAAGTAAACGGAGTAGCCCCAGCAAAGAAGGATACTGTCCAACAAAGTCTGTCCATCCCAATGCCATGCATGCGACGATGATAGAAGGGGGGACAATGCACTGTAACGGACCACCAAAGTCCGCCGGCCAAAGCAGTAGCATCCGAGTCAGGAGAAAGTCTTAAGCGTCGCCATTAGAACACAAGGAAATAGCCAGGCATAGCTTCCAGGGACGATTCTTCGGCCAGTTCACAAACCCACCTTCCTCAAACCACTCCGCCAACTTTGCAATCCACACTGAAGTATCAGCGGGTGCTCGCACCCGCAACGCCCCCGAGATCGCCCGGGCAGGCACCGCACCACAATCGGGAGTCGGATGTGGCGCATTGTCATGCAATCGAAAGACAACTCTTCCCACCGGGGGCATGTAGGGGGAAATAGAGTCCAGCCGGTCCCCTAAGTCTCGGGCAGCATCTTGTAGATCAGATCTCAAAGTGCCCAAGGCGCATAGGATGTCTCCAATCCCCAGTGGTGCAGCAGAAGGAAGAGGGGCAGCCGGTCCCCGCACACGGGATCCCCGAAGGCGCTGCGGGTCATGAGGCCGATCTCCATCGTAAGCGCCGCATAGCCGGTCGCCCAATCCGGGTTCCGAATAACATGGTCTGGCTGAGGGTACAGGAGTAGCAGAAACCATGCCTACACCATGCACGGTACCATAGCAATCTGGGCGGTCAGACATCTCACCGGCAGCAGCCCGGAGTAAGCACAGGAGCCGGGGACACAGCCAACAATATGGCGTCCACCGCAACGCTGGAAAGGATAAACGAGCAGTCAGTGCCTTTCGCGGATCGGAGCGGAGACACAATGTTGCACTTCAAACACAACAGTCCCCAAGCGCGAAAATGAGCAAAGCCAGGCAAATCTCCGCAGTAGTTAACACAGCCTAGCAGCCGTTCCCGCTGGTCGTCTCCGCCCCGCTTCAGTATCAGATGAGATTGCAAACATGGCCGGCCATTATGAAACAAAGACCCGATCAGCTTCAGCCAGCGCCGGAAAGGGAGTGAGGGCGCCCCGGCACTTCCACCGCACGGGGCACGCAAAGAGACACACCGCTGGAGTCAGAATCGCCTCCCGGTCCCGAAAATTCAACTTAGAAACAGGATCGGCGACAGAAGGAGGTGCGGGCCGGGAGGAAGACGGAAAGATCGGCGGAGCCGAGAGATCAAGCGGCCATCATGGATCTCCCTTAAGCCCCTCCTCTGCTGTTCAGTTTTAATAGTGCATGGGTTCTGGAGCATGCTGTTGGTTGTATTGCCTAGCGCTGTAGGTGCTCTCAGAAGACAGGTTCTGGGCACATTGGAATGAAAGTCCGGAGAGTTAGTATGATTTGAAGAAGACAGAGATAATAAGTCTCAGCTAGTAGAGGACATGGGGTAACTTCCAGAGGAGTACTCTGCTCAGGGTTGGAATTGCAGTGAGCACTAAAGGAGGGAGCTCAAATTTGTGCTGAACTTTGCTCTGAGGGATGGAGCAGATGAATGTTACCAAAGTTCCCATCCCTGGTACATCACATTGTAATTTTTTTCACAATTTATTAGAAGCAATTAATTTATTCGTATATGTTTTCATGCTCAGATGTGCCTATCTCCATTTCCAAGGGCATTCTCTGACAACAAGCGTCACATGCCCTCAGTTCACACAACTCACATTGAGTCCCACATATGTCTTAATACATGGCATAATATGGGTAGTACTATTATCTAGCACACAACCCATCTGGTATATACATGGAAGTTGGCAGGGTATGCTCAGACGTGAGTCCCTTGCTCACTTTGCCACTGGAGTCAAGCAAGCCCGGCTGAAGACGGCTGTAATGCCAGAAACCAGTCATGGGAAGCTTGATTCCGATCCAGGGAAGACATGGCTTGGCAGTTCGGCTGGACTGTTCCCATGAGGCACAGGGTCAGACTGATTTGCATATGGCCATGTCTAAACTGGGGTGGCGGAGTGAGCTAAAGAACGGTGATGGATTAAACCCAGATCAGTTGACTGGGGGTGAGTGTTTGTATTGTCAACGCTCCGTCCATCATCACCTTTGGTTTTTCTCTCAGAAGACAGGTTCTGGGCACATTGGAATGAAAGTCCAGAGAGTTAGTATGATTTGAAGAAGACAGGGATAATAAGTCCCAGCTAGTAGAAGGACATGGGGTAACTTCCAGAGGAGTACTCTGCTCAGGGTTTGAATTGCAGAGAGCACTAAAGGAGGGAGCTCAAATTTGTGCTGATCTTTGCTCTGAGGGATGGAGCAGATGAATGTTACCAAAGTTCCCACCCCTGGCACTTCGCCTTGTAATTTTTCACAATTTATTAGAAGCAATTAATTTATTCGTATATGTTTTCATGCTCAGATGTGCCTCTCTCCATTTCTAAGGGCATTCTCTGACAACAAGCGTCACATGACCTCAGTTCACACAACTCACATGGAGTCCCACATATGTCTTAATACATGGCATAATAGGGGTAGTCATATTATCTAGCACACAACCCATCTGGTATATACATGGAAGTACTTGCCTTTTTAACTTGTGCCACACTCTTTTATTATAGCCCAGGCACTGTGTTTTATGTTTTCACATCTCGAACAAACATCAGTTGTTGAGTGCTCATAACAATAAAGTTGTCCAGTTTTTCAATTACGCGTATCTCTGTAACATAGACTCACGTTATAGTATCGAGAGTGCAGTGTTCTGAGTGTTACGATGTCTTTTTTTGGGTACTCACTAAATAGATTTGGACCCCTTTATTACAGTTCCTCAATACTTAATACTTATATTCACCTGCACGGGCTCTCCGTTCATGTTTCCCAGTAGGCAAGCGTGACGTGTCAATCCGGTGCCACGCGTCTGTAGGTTGAGTCCTCGACACACCCAGTGGGTGTGCCTTAAGCCGGCTTCTTCCGCGCAGTGACGGTCTATTTAAACTGAGGCCCCCAGTCATTTTGAGCGCAAGCCCAGGGACCCAGACCTACTAGGTTACTCTGCTGGGCAGGACCCTTGATGCAGTAAGTAAATGGGACTATTACTAACACCGCTACAGGTACGTGCTGTAGAAGCTGCTCATGCCGCTACTAATTCTGTTGGGCAATAATTTCACCATTTCTATGTTCTTTTCTCTTCCTATTGGGCAATTGTTTTCTACCATTTTGGCATCTCCTCTGCTGTTACCCATGCAGTGTGTGACTAAAAGGCTACCCCATGACCTCCTGAGGCCGCCAGTGACGCAGTTACTCTCCTAATGAGGGGTACTTGGGAATACTATGGATGGATGTATTGAGTGTATGGTTAAGCACGCCGACTGGTAGCAGCATTCTGCTGTCTGATATGAGTGACACAGGCATATTTCACTGAGACTGAGCACGCACAAGTACGTGCAGAACGACAGAATGCGAGTCATGTCGCCACACACTATATTGACCACCTAGTCGGATGTGGTAATGTTATATTGTATTATGTTCATATACCAAATAGGTGCGTTGACTGTTGTGTACTGCACATCAACACAGGTGCATTGGCTAGCACAACACTCTTGGGAAGCTAAATGTTGTTTACATTATGATACACTATGATTACTTTGTTATGTCTTTTTTCTTGTCTATACAGATGGAGATAGGAGTGTAATATCAGATAAATTATCTGTGCACTTGATTCTAAGGAGCAGCTATCTACCGTTACATCAAAGCAGGATAGGGACCCCCCCATCAACTGCTTTTTCCAGGGAGGACTCGTTTCTGTGCCCTGAAGAAAGTATGGGACCTTTCTAGTCTACACTGGACTGAAAAATGTTGGCATAAGGGTCATAGGGCCATAATACTCCCACTGACCCTTTTTATCCACTTTTTAATACCCCTGACATAGCCATTAATAAAGGGACATCGTGATTTGTCTGAGGGTTTTTAATCTTTATACTGTTCCTGGCCAAATCTCACTAAGAGCTCACTGGAATATAGTTGAGCCCACCCTGACTTCTAGGCATCAGGGTGACCCGATGATGAAGCATGACACCACTACGGTGTGTGAGGGTAACCTAAACAAAAGGAATCCTTTCCTTTCCCACTACCTAGTGGGTACAGATTCATGTATTCACTTAGTGGCTTTCCTCTCTCATCTGAGTTTAGATTGTGAACCTCGTTCACATTGTCGTGGAGTAGTTTTTGTGGTTTAGTGGTAAAACACTGGAGGACGTACTCCCATGTGAAAAATCCTCTCAGCCCCTACGGCACAGGGGAAGTCTCTTTCTCTGTTGCTATAGTCTTTACCAAAGTTCTTAACCACATCACACAAGTTAAGAACCGTCAGCTTTAGATCAGCCACATCCATTTTCAGCTGATGGATTAAAGAGTCTTCAGAGCCAGGGATGTCAAAGCAAGGAGAACCAGCAAACTCGTCTGTTTGCGTGTACATATCTCTCGATGGTAGATTGACGGCTGACTGGCCATGAGTTCAGGCGGCGCAAATCTATTAGTGCACTGGATCTGGGGGATCTGTAAAACGTCTGGTTGATCTGGGACAGCAATACTTGAGGTTTGAACTCTAAAGTGCTGCTGTCAGGTGGAGGCTGTCCCTGGGTCTCTGACTGTGAAGGCTTTTTCCATTCAAAGAATTAAATAACCTTTGGCCAAGCAACTCCTTTGAAACAAATGCTAATTTTCTCCAAGAAGGGCTTCCACTTCCAGTTTCAGATTGTCTAAATTAGTAATCACAAAGTTTTCAGCTAGGTGTTTCAATGTCCTCTTGTGGCCTTTCTTTCCTTTAGGTCTAAGTATTGCCATTCTCTTGCCCATTTCCAGGGGAGAACTTCCCAGTCGATGTAACACCAGAAAGAATGCAAATATAGAGACTTTTTAGAAGGGTTATAAAACAAGAGCTCTTACTCTATTTGGAATAATATGGTGATGTTTTCAAGGAGCTCGATGAACCAAGGGCCAAAAGGGATGGCCCAGCTTTTTCCGGCCAATGGCAGGCAAAGACGAGCCTGGTCTTGGCCTGTCTTGGCCTAGGCATGTGTGAGGGCTTGCCTCGCGTGCGCCCCATGCTGCGGGGAGATGAAGGGCTTTAACAAGCCCCAGCTGACAGACGCGGGAGCACCTGCGGCCGTCCTGCCGCGGTCCCATCTGGGTGCTGAAGTCTTGCTTGCACTATTGAAATGCCTCCATAAAATAAGGGCAAGCTGCAAAACAGGATTGTGGAATTAAGCAGCCCCCTCCGTGTTCTAGTACTTTCTGCAACTTATCAATTTGCCTAGGATACAAGCATGTATTAAAATCCCCAGCTATCCAAAACCTTTCCATCACCCTCTGAAAAGATTGGTCAAAATCCTCAATCCATTTAATTATCCTACCATACTCATCTTTGTGGATGTATATATTAATTAATAAATATAAATTACGTATATTCCTCACTCCTAACTCTACTACTAACGTGTATTCCACTGGATGCATTGAACACCTCACAATCTTTTTAATTACTTTAGTGGAAATTAGAGTCAATAACCTAACAGAAGCGGTGCCCTTTTCCGTCTGATTACCTTTGCTGTATACAGCCACAAAGCCCTCAATGACTATGTCCTCTTTCAACCAAGATTCCTACAGGAACACAATATGGCGCAGACTGTTTGAAAGACATTGCCAGCCTTTTTGAATCACTCAAACCTGTGTACATTCCAACTCAGGATTCTCTGGATGTGAGACAATCCACTCTCTATGGAGCACTTTCTCAGTTTCCCCATTCTGGCAAGTCTCGAAAATGAATCAGGGGCAAACCTATTGTTCCTCTCCCATTTATGGGGATCTCTCCTATAATCTACAGTTGGGTATAACAACTCTCATATTCTCAGGGGGCTGTGGGTCCAACCAATACCCATCCAGGTTGGGCTCTCGCATTTTCCCTGTTAAGTAACAAGATGAAATAAGTTTACATTGAGGTTTAGTTCCGAGCCAATGGGAGCTTAAGATTAGGTTTGCACTGGGGCCCTTAGCAAAATCTCATCTTGTACAGGAATCCTTATCCCCAGGCCTGCACCAGCTAAATTGCATTCTGCAACAGCTACCATATTTGCAATCAGTGGCAAGATAAAATAAATTTTTGCCAATTCTCTCCAATCCTCCCCAGCCTCAAACCCCACATAGGCTAAATCCCATGAAGAGATCCCGGAGAGGTAGGGGATCTTTTTAAATATCACAGATATTTTGGAACGATTCAGCAAGCACAGTTCCTTTGCTTTCTTTCCCCCTCAGACTATATCTAACATCAATACAAATGAAACTGCTTTAAGCATGGGAGGGTTAGCTGCAGATGTATTGCTTTCTTTTTCTTACCCTTGCCATTAGTTTTGTGGGCTCAGTCTACCGCCTGTCACCACGCATGGGACTGTTATTAGTTTTGTCATTTTTATCATGTTTAAGCTGCCTATCTTGAGCAGTCGCCCTCTACTTTGGGTGAGTACCCCACCGAACCTAGCAACCCTGGCACAGCAATCTCCCAACTAGAGGGACATTTTGCACTTTACCCTAAATTTAGCCTCAAACACTTCTTTTGTGATTGCGCTATTCCCCTCTTCTTATTTTTCTTAATTCCCCTGTAGAGCCTCTTCCCTCCTGACACCTTCCTCTCATCCTACCATCCTCCATGTCTCAGTTAGTAAAAAAGCCCAGAAAAAACTTAAGGGGACTATAAAAATGGTGCCCTTTTCTAGCTAACATCGGGCATTTGGATACATAACCTGAACTAGAGGTCCCATCACGATCCTGCTGAGCACTCCTAAAATCTATTGAACCCATATAATTCATGCTCACTGGCGGATCATTTTCCCACGCAGGTCCTATTGCTGTACAAGTACAATTATCGATTTTACATAGCTCGGGAAGGATCTCCTTTAAATATTTAAACTGGAAACCTGGTTGAAGCTAACTACCTGAAGAGTCTCCAGGATCCCTTGGAGTGTCTTTTGCATAAGTAGGAGGACATCCATCAGAGATGATGATGCAGATGGCTGAATGTCAGTAGATGCCCCTACCGATGAATATATAAATGCAGCAGCGGCCGGCACAGGTAAACGCGGTAGGCGGTGCGGGTGGGAGGGATTAAGTCAACAGACGACGGAATAGGTGTAATTAAATAAATAAATATTACCAATACCATCGTCTGTCGGCTTCCCCCCTGAGGCGCCCTCCCGCGTCCTGCCCCGCCCCACCCCACCGCCTCACCGCGCTGACCTGTGCCGGCCGCCGCTGTATAAATGGGACTGCAGCTCTTGAGTCTGTAATAACTCCTGAGTGTCCAGATTAGACAGTAATTCATAGGCACCGACACCCCTACTGCCAATGAGCTAGCCAGCAACCCAAGGCAAAGACGAATGTCTGTGCCCTTCTCTAGATTAAAAGAGAGTGGCTCCTCCAAATTATACTTTTGCCGACTAATATCACCTTCTACAACCATTTCTACTACATTCTTAAGTCCTCGGGCCTCTTTATCCTGTTCACATGAGGGGTTAGACCTGAGATTAAATTGTTTAGTAACAAACTAATTTATGAAAGTAGTTAAGGGAGAAAATATTGCATTTACAATTCTTGCAATGATACTTGGAATCTTATCCTTTGGCCTATATCCACTAAAGATGATAACTTACATATGTGCGTGAAATGTTATCTTTGACATGACTTCTCCTTTCAATCTCTTTAGTCAGTAACAACCAAGAGCATCATTAAAGTTTACAAATCCCACTATGTTGGAGATAGAAAATGGCAAGGATAATTCTACACAATAAGGCAACTGTAGTGATTGATAAAGCACATTTTACTCTGGGCTCTGCTTAATTATGGTAGACGTTATGGCCACAGATCAAATGTCGCTTTGAACAAACTGTTTAGAAGGTATCTTTATTGGCATTTTCCCGGGGCATCCCTTCCACGTTTAGGAGGCCTCTTAAACATGAATGAATGAATGAATGAAATGATCTTTATTCGGATTATGAAAAATCCATAAAAGTACATACAGGATGAATCATTTAAAATACATAAAAACATGTATAAAAGTTAAAATACAGCCCAATTAGACATGAGCAGCATATGTGGCATAAAGTGCATGATACAAGATATAAGACATTAAACAATTTGGGAGAGCATTCATAGATTTCTGTTTAAATAATACCAATAACATTGATTCCATACAAATAATTAAACCTCTATACGATTTATATTTAGAGTTTAAAGTGCGTTATGCATCCGAAGGCCATTATGCATGTTCCATACTTGCCCTCGATTTTACACAGGCTTTTATGAAGCAGCTAATAGTGAATATGACATCGTCAGTTGATAACATTTGCAAAAATTTCAATGCCAATTTAAAGTCTCTTAGATTGTATTTTCTGAAAATTGGCATTAGATAATGATGGATATACAATTTATAATGGCCACAGAAAATAAAGTAATGCAGTAAACTTTGTTTCCCACCGACAGAACACGGACAATCAAGTTCTTCTAGATTCTTATTATAGCCGAGTGGGAAGCTCAATAAATTTACAATACTGCCATCCCGGAACCTAAATAAAAGGCTCCGGTTCCATCTTCCTATCGGTAATGACAAATATCTGCAGGGCTTGTGGGGTTTATTTAAAACAGCATTACTTGTCTCAGTTAGTGGAAGATATTTAGTAATAGCTGGTTTCATTATTTCAATTCTCATACGTTCCTCTTTATAAAACTCATACAATGCCCGTTTTACATTATTCTTGTGGGCGGGCACAATAGTATTTGGGAAGCTAAACAGACAGCCATGTCCCACGCTAATCAAGCTAGTCTTGACCGCATTTAGCCAAGGTATGAGATGGGATCGTTCATGAGATAAACAATCTAAAATTATACGACGGGTCAAAGAAGCCGCTGGATTTGTCCATATTTTTAACCAAAAAAGCGTAGGCCTTGACCTGATAAAATCAGCTATATATGGTAACTTAAGTTCTTGGTGACAAATGAAGGTTGGCGTACAGGAAAAACCACCCAGCACCTTCCTGCAAAATCTATTTTCCTCCAGCTGCAAGGGCAGGCTATTACAATGACCCCACACTTCAGATCCATATGTCCCAGTTGGCAGGCATTGGGTACGATAGATGTTTAACAGGGGGGTAATCAGCGTACAGGAAATACCACCCAGCACCTTCCTGCAAAATCTATTTTCCTCCAGCTGCAAGGGCAGGCTATTACAATGACCCCACACTTCAGATCCATATGTCCCAGTTGGCAGGCATTGGGTACGATAGATGTTTAACAGGGGGGTAATCACATCAGCCGTTCTCGGTTGGCGAAGAGATAAAATTGAATTAATTGATTTACCAATCTTATTTCTTGCGTGGGCAGTGTGATGCTGCCACGAGCCTGTGTTGGAGAATAATAACCCTAAATAGGGGAAAGTGCTAGTGCATTTTAATTCATTTTCACCACTTTTAATTGAGAGGATGTTATATCTTTTTGAACCACAATTCATAATAAATGATTTTTTAAAATTGGTATTTAAACCTAAATCAGACATAAAAACAACAAACCCTGTAATTAATGAGCGCAGAGCATTAGGGGTGCGCCCCATTAATACTGCGTCATCCGCATAAAGTAATGTGGTAATAGGGGAACCATTAATAATTGGAACATCTTTGGAGTACTTGCTCAGGGCAGGGCTCAGCCCATTAATATATAAAATAAAAAGCAAAGGGGCGAGTACACAGCCCTGCCGGACTCCTCTTTTAATGGAAATATCACCAGATAGTTCACCATCATTGTTGATGCGTACTCTTGCCTTAAGGTCCCTGTGTAAATATGAAAGAAAATATACTAATGAATCATCTAAACCATATTCGAGCAATTGTGACCATAACCTGGAACGGTTAACAAAATCAAAAGCGGAACTCAGATCCATAAAACCTAAATAAAGTGGGGATTTTTTAACAATAATGTATTTGGCCATGATTAGGTTCAAGTTGAGACACTGCTCAACCGTACCCACGTGGCTTCTAAACCCCAATTGGCTACAATGTAACACATTATTATCCTCGGCCCATTCCCTTATCCTCTTGAATAATACCCTACCAAGGACTTTTAATGTATTGTCGATCAGTGAGATCGGACGGTAGCAGGCCGGATCGGCCCTGTCACCTTTCTTGAATATTGGTACGATGACACTGTTCGACCAGGATTCGGGGATGGAGCTGTCGGTCAGATTGTTAAATAAGTTACATAATAGAGGGGCCCAAAAGTTAATTTCTGATTTGATCTGATCGATAGATAGACCATCAGGGCCAGGGGCTTTATTACTAGCACTATCCGAAATTGCATCCTCCACCTCAGATATGGAGAAGTTCGGTCGTTCAGCATTATTTAATAACATTATAGAATCTATAGTAGGGGCTGCTATATTATAGATTTCGGAGAAGTGCTCCACCCAGACCTCTCCATTTATGTTACAGTTGATTGGTTGGATGTTAGAACCAAAAGACCTGAGTGATTTGACTTCTCTCCAGAACCCCGCGGTGTCTTTTAATAAAGCAGTCCGCGTTAGAGACTCCCAGTGGTTAACCACTAAAGCCTCAGTTCTTGTCCGTAGGGCGAGTTTATATTTGGCTCTTGATTCTCTCACTAGGTTAAAATCCCTAGGATTTTGTTGTAAAGCCACCCTCAATTCCCTATTGGCCTTTGAACATGCGGAATCAAACCAGCGAGGGCTTTGGTCTATATTTGGCCTAGATGGTTTAGAAGATTCCCTTCCCACTGCCCCACAGAGATTACTAAATGCAACAACCAATACTTCGCCAGTACTATCAAATGACAAGCAGGTGTCTATTAACAGTGGATGCTTTTTGATTACCTTGGCTAGGATAGCTTTATTATCCACCCCTTTCCATATTAGTCTTAGTTTATCGGTAGACAATACCAAATTTTGTGGCCCACTCTCAGTCTTCGAGGCGGCCTTTGTGGTCTGAGGATGGTCTAGATGTATTCTAAGCGGGTGATGGTCACTATATGCGCTGCAAATAACCTCAGCTTTTCGAATTATATTACACAGGGATGGACAAAGAAATATATAGTCTATCGTGGAGGCGCAGCCTTGACCTATATAGGTGGGTGCAAATTTAGTTTCAGCACTAGTTCCAGCAAATTCCATCGCGTTTACTAGATTACGAGATGCTAATAAATTCTTCAACTCCTCACCATTTCGGCAAGGGGCACTAGTGCGATACATATGGGCATTAAAATCTCCTCCTATACAGATACCATCATAATACCCATACTTCAGCCCCTCCGCGATATCATCAATAAAATTAAACAAAGACAAAAAATTTCCATTGGGATGATTAACAAAGTCATTATTATAAAAATTAATTATACATAAAATCTTCCTGTTAAAGTATTTCACAGCCATAAAACATTTGCCTGGTGTTGGGATCGGTTTGGTTTGTACCCCAGGTTTTATCTTAGACCAAATAGATAACCCCCCGCTTGGGCGACCCATGGGTGAGGCTATGGCCTTTAAGTTATAACAGCAGAAGCCCTCCATTGTGGGGTTAGTTAAGCACCAAGTTTCTTGAAGCAACAGTAAGTCACAATTGGTGTTCACCCAGTCAGTCCATTCTTTGATTTTCAGTTTGGAGTTAAGACCCGCTATGTTCCAACTTACAATAGAAAGTACAGAATCCAGGGGGTTATTGTTCATAGATTGGCCTCTTCCTGAAATCCCTGTCAAGGAATTTATAGCTACCTGATTTCCATTGGTGACAGATGGTAAAGGAACAACTGAGTTGGCTGGCTTAAATGGAGAGGGTCAATCCAGCATGTCCAAACCTGACAAAGGTGCGAATCTGTTAAATGTGTTGAAAGGGAAAGCAACTGGCTGAAAATGCATAGCTGGTGGCTGAGGGTACCTGGGTGGGGGGTGGAAATGCATTAAAGGCGGTCGAAATTGCATAGGTGGCTGTCTGTAGAAGTAGCTTAAAGGTAGCATAGTTACAACCGTGGAAATAGCTGAGCAATTACCACTTATGTTAAGCAGATGTCTTACAGTTCCAGGATTTTTAAAGTTAAGAACCACACAATCCCCGTCCTTATCTTTAGGTAGTGGTCCAATCCAAGGCACCCTGCGAACCGATATGATTTCTCTTGATATGTCATATCCAGCCCCCTTGTGTTTGGTTAGCCAGTCTATACATTTATTTCGTAATTGTACCCAGGTTTCCCCCTGGTCCTCCCTCAGCGCTGGTACTCCTGCCAAACCCAGAACGAACGGGCAGGCATCCGGTGGCAGGTGTAAGGGAAAAACAGGCCCTTCGTGTTTGCGAGGCTTATTGGACCCTACTTGAGTGGAACCTGTGTTGGGAACTACAGCTGATGTTGTAGCTGTAGTAGGTTGTGTAAGGCCGTCATCCTTGCTGATGGCATTTTTGTTAGTAGTAACCAAAGGGGTAGTTTTCCTAGGTGCAGGGGTTGGGATGGTTTTAACAGCTATACTAGATTTTGCACACTTAACCCCTGTATTAATAGTTCGCGGTTGGATTATAGGTTGTGTAATGGACGGTGGAGACGTTTCCAGGTTTTCCGTGCCCTTATCCAATGTAATACGGGCTGCCGGTGTTTTTGATGACAGAGTATTGCTTAAGGATTCAAGATCTTTTAAGAGACGATCGGCTCTAATTTGGTCCAGAATGATAGACCCCTTCCTTTTGGCTTCATCATTTTTAACCAGGTTGTCTAATCTGTCCAATCTTTTAAAAACATTATTAAATTGGTTGATCATAAGTTTCTCCAATCGGTTAAAAATAGTGTCCACTATAGTTTCAATAAGGTTCCCATTTTGTTTAGAGAGGTTATAATTATCTCCCATTAGTGTTGTTTGGGTCCAAATGGTATTTAAATTCCCACCGGGGTGAATGGTGGACAAAGGGGAAGTGCTATCTATATCCACTGAGTCTTTTTCCTCCGTAGGTACAGTTACCACCCCCAAAGATTTTTGTTTATTCCACAGGCTTTGGGGAGTGGGCTGTCTTTTATTCAATGAAGGTTGTTTCCTTTTATTAGCGCTTTGCTTAGTAGTACCTCTTTTCCTTTTTTCCCCTCCCGGTTTATTACTACAGGAGTCCGTAATATCCAGGGTAATGACATCACCCTGGGAAACAGGTATGCTAATAGGGATAGTTTCTTTGAGTGGAGGTTCCAGTAGGCTAGCAGCAGCGGTTGTTAAAGGGACAGAACCTGCAGCTATATAGGTGACGGTGTTTTCATCTTCCAAAACGATGGGCACGTCTACAAGTGGAAGTGATGGCTTAACCACAGTAACCTCGGGGATAATATGGATATTTCCAGTAGCACTCGATATGTTATTGGTAACAAATGAGCCCATGGAGAACCTCCTCTCGGTCTCTACAATTTCATTGAAGGCAGTTTCTATCAATGTTTCGAAGGATGTAATGAGAGAAACAGAGGCAGAGGTATCAGCACCCTGGGAAGATATATCAATATGGGTATTTGTAATAGTGGAATCGCCCATAATTGTGCTTGAGTATAACACTTACGTTTGAGGAGAACTTAGGGGGGTGGCACGCCCGACCACAGTCGTCCACGGACGGCCACAGACGACCCGCCCTTTTCCCGGGCTTCTCCCGCGCGCGACTCGCGGGTGCGAGAGGCGTTCCCTGCTTATGAAGCGCCTCCTGGCGCGTGTCCGTCGTCGCTTCCGCCGCGTCCACCCCCGGGGCAGCTGGGTGATGTAGTTCCCCAGCTGCTGCTGCTCCGGGTGGATGGCGGTGGATGGCGGTGTGGGCGCTGGCCGTGTCCCTCACGGCGCGGTTGTGGAGCAGAGCAGAGCAGGGGTAAGTTTTAAATCGTGTTGGCCGTTCCCCTCACGGCAGGTTAGGCAGTGCTTTAGGTGTCCCCAGAGCGCTTCGGCGCTCCCTGCTTATGAAGCGCCTCCTGGCGCGTGTCCGTCGTCGCTTCCGCCGCGTCCACCCCCGGGGCAGCTGGGTGATGTAGTTCCCCAGCTGCTGCTGCTCCGGGTGGATGGCGGTGGATGGCGGTGTGGGCGCTGGCCGTTTCCCTCACGGCGCGGTTGTGGAGCAGAGCAGAGCAGGGGTAAGTTTTAAATCGTGTTGGCCGTTCCCCTCACGGCAGGTTAGGCAGTGCTTTAGGTGTCCCTCTTAAACATGCCACACCCCTAGTTGCAGCCCTCCAAGGTTTTACACCCTGATTCATGAATGCAGACAATCTACAGTTTTTTGACATTTTCACATTTGAAGGTTCAGGCTTTAAGCAGGACCCTGGGCATTTCGTGTAAGGGGGCTGCAAAATGTAGTGTGCACTCACAAACTAGTAAGTTTGTGGTCATTCACAAACATTTTTCAGGTAGATTCCCAGTCCGGAATCACAAAGAGCTCTGCTCCTGTCAAAGAAATAATTAAGGGAGGGCCCAAGGCCTATATAGGGGGCCGATTACGATCTTGGTTGTAAAGCCTCCGACCAAAGTATTAATTACTTAAAATTAATTTACTTTCGACCCCATACCCCTACAAAACTCACAGCCTACATCCAAAATCTTTTTTTTTTTAATAATTGCACAATTATCATCATTAATTATCAATTAATCTAATATTATTAATTAAAAACTAAATATTAATGCATTAAAATTAATTAACTTTCCAACCTTTACCCCTATAAACCCCACAACCTACACCTAAAATTAAACTTTAAAAAAATTATTAACGCAATTGAAATAATAAATTCTCAAATAATAGTATTTAACAACTAATTATTAATTAATTTAAATTAATTTACTCCCCACCATTTAACCCTAAAAACCCCACAACCCGCTCCTAAAAAATATTAATTACATAATGAATATAATTATCAATCAATTAATTAACGTTAATTAACAACTAATTATTAAATAGTTATAAATAAATTACTTCCCGCCCTTTACCCCTTTAAATCACACAACCCACACCTAAAAGACAAATACACAATTAACATAATTATCAATTAAATAAATAATATTATATACAAAATAATCATTAATATATCAGAATTTAATTACTTCCCAACCTATACCTCTATAAACCGACCACCGCTGCAGAACAAAAAATCCCCTAAATTACTTACATTAGATTTAATAACTACTAAAAATGTAACAAATATTTAAAAACATAAACAATAGTTATATAAAAAAAGTTACATCATATACATTTAAAATATATACTAAAGGACATCACAATAATTAAAAAATGATATTTTAAACAACCATATTTTTGCAAATGATATTAACGACTTCGATATTTTAAAAATTGATATTACTTACCTTAAAATCGATATTCTTGACAACAATATTCTTGGTAACGATATTTCCATATCAAGATATTTTGGACACAATATTTTTACTTCGATATTTTGTCTGAATACCGTATTAGACAACCACATGCTTATGATGTTTAATTATCACCAAAGTTGGGGAACCGTGTTCGAGTCTCGGCAGGGACTCTCAACATCCTTTGATTCTGGGCAAATCACTTAGGGGCTTATTACGATGTTGTAACGGAAACGGGAGCAAATGACCTCCGGTCAACGGTTCAGAACGCCTAATTACGATGCGACCGCACATGGTGCAGTCACATACTCACATTTTCCTCTGGGAGCATGTGTTACACCCATAAACTGGCTTTAGCATAAGCTCCCATAGCTAAATAGGAAGTTGTGTTCATCCCTGAACTGTGTGTCAGGCACCTCAGGGTGCCTGCCACGTGGTGCAGGGATCCACAAGGGGGCATCATAGGAGCCACTTCGACCCCCAACCAGAGGCTACAATCAGAAGGGGGCCCTGCTAGGGGCCCCCAAACACACTTTACAAAAGGCTTTCCGTGTCGGAAAACCCGGCATGGAAAGCATGCCGGAAACCGTGCAACGTAATCCGGATGGCATAAAACGCCGTCCATATGGATTACGGGCTGGTTCCAACTGCTCAACGGGCTCCTTGAGCTTGGTGGAAGCCAGCTGAATAATCAGCCAGTTTCACTTCCAACCGCCTAAATTGTAATTAGGCGTTCGGAAGTGAAACCAACAATCTTGGTCTGAAATCCTCCGACCTAAGGTTGGAGGCTTTCTGACCGCGATCGTAATCGGTCCCTTAATCTCCCCATGCCTAACATAAAGAAACCTGTCCATCCGCAACACAACTGTTGCTCACGTAAAGCTCTCTGGTGCCTTCGGGTTGAGTTCTCGCTATATAAAAATGCCCCCCCCCCACAAAAAAAACACACCAAACAAATCACGTAACACAAAATTACACCTGTTTCGGAGCTCTATACATTCTCACACTCATGTCTGTGCTGAGAACATCAGAATTTTAAAGATGGGCAAAAAAGCCCAAGCAATTGATGGACTGTGCTGTGTTTAAATGCCAATAACATCACACACACACTAATAGTAGCTTCTTTATACATGCTCTAGGTGATTCTTCTACAGTCACTGCTTAACCCGACCTCATGGCTAACGGACCCTTATAGGAACACTGGCTAGCACATCTGCACTCACAGGTTTGATTATATTCTCAGACTGACGCCTTGTAATGCGTCCTCAAACCATCAAAGGCTTAAGCATACTTGTACTGAAAATTCTTAATGCAAAATCAGTGTTCCCATTAGCTGTATATTACGATGGTCATTTACTAGCATTTCTGCATAGGTGCTGGTGGGGGTCAAAGCAGTATAAAACAATACAAACCATTGCAGTTATTTACTTACCACTGAAAAGGCCAGCGGGTGCAGCGGAATATTGTGCTGTGAGAGTACAAGTGCAACCATTAGTTATCTAGGCCTACGTAATCTCACTCACACTGGAAAATGTCTACAGCGCTGGGATTATGTAAAACACGAGACACCACTATACTAACAGCATGCAGCACTAGTTTTCTCAATCATGCATCAGTCATTCTCTGGACAGCAACTGTCCAGGCGATATTAGGCTCAGCCATGTTTGCCTACATCTCCCAGTGCCTACGATGTCTGTGGACGCCACTGCAAGCACCAATCTCACTTTGTTAATGGACAAGTTCTTTACAAAGGCTCCTGTTTTACCAATGACATGACCTAACTGCATATTTCTTGCACATTTCTCAGAAAATACCAGTTCTATATGGAGGACACTGGATTTAGAACTAGGAATTACTGGATCCTTCCTTTAGCTCGGCATCAACCCCAAGTGCAATTTTTGACAAATCATTTCAAGTTATTTCAGCTGTGACTAAAAAGCCACAAGACGAATAAACTGCATACACCAGTTTAAAAAACAAAAACGGTTTACTCATAAGCTTACGGTACACGCGAGGTGGGTGCAGACGGAGGTACAAATTGGCCCTGGCACATCTCAGACTGCACCACAAGGGGAGCAGGCAGGCTACTGGCTCCCTTCACCATGATTGCTCTCCCTGAATCCAGCCCCTCACTCAATAACCCGCCCCCCAGCACTAATACTTCCCAGCTCCAGGAGCGGCTTGTGTCAGGGAAGAGTGGCAGGGAGGGAGGGGTCAGGGAAGGGGATAGGGGCCGAGGGGGAAAGGAAGGACGACTCATGAAAATAAAAAAAAACAATTAAAAAACGTACCTGCTGCCTGCCGCATTATGCTCTTCTGCTCCGCTCCATCTGCAGGCACAGGCTCCCAGACTCCCCTGTGTCCAATCCAGATGCTGCTCTGCCAGCAGCAGCAAGATTGGCCTGGGTGCCCTTTGTTTGCACTCCCGGAGAGACTGGGAGCCTGTGCCTGCTGTCTCCAACCCGGCAACACAGCTGGGGCACGAGACAGCTCAGTGCGCATATCAGTTTGCCCATCCTGTGACAGCCGGTCAAACCGACATGCAGGCTGACAACAGTGCCCACCACTCCCCCTCATCACTGTTACCCAGAAGACCCCACCCTCAAAGCCCGAGAAGGAAAAATAAAATGATAGTAAACACGCGTTATTATCATTTTATTTTTAGGTCGAGCTCAGCAATACGAAGCATTGCATCTAGCTCGACAACTATAGCCGCCCGTCTCCTTGGAATCTGAGACAGGGGTCGGGCACGAGCATCGACTTCACCTCGTGGGCGCGCACGCCCAGCCCGGCGCCGTGCACATCGCCTGCCTAAGATTCCCTGAAGCGCGCACATGCACAGACACATACATACACGCAGGCACACACACTGCATGCACACACGCACACACGCGCACACACGCACACACCCACACACCCCCTGCCCCTCCCCCCCTTACCTCACGGGCCTCTTGTCCACACGCGGGGCTTCCTTCGTTAGCAGGGCTTCCTTCGTTCATGGGAGCCTCGGCTCCTCTGCCAGCACAACGCGGGACTCCCCTTAGGCTTGGGAGCCCCGCAGTAGTATCTGCTGGTCTTTACCCGGGCCCCCTCCTGGGACCCGGGACTTCAGATGCTGCCCTTTGCTTTCGGGCCGGGGCTACTTAGAACGAAACTTAGGAATGGGCGCGCATGCGCACCCAGCCCGGATACTAAAAGCAGCTCAGTATCCGGGCTGGGTGCGCACGCGCGCCCATGCGGGTTCTCTAGCTTTCATTTCATAGGGGTGAGTGCTCCCACCTCCGGCGCGTGAACGTGCAGGTCCGCAAATCCCTCGCACCAGGCTTTCAGCGTGACCAGATGGGATTTACCAAGAATGCAGCACGTATGTTTTAAATACAGACATGGATTTAAGATGAATTTTTTATCATGAGTGACCTATAGCAGCGACAGTGCATTTTTAAATTGCCTACTTGCCTCCACGCCTCTTCGCGACACCTATTTTTTTTTGGTAAGTGTGTCTGTGAGGCATGGGAGACACCTCGAAATATGACGAATCCGCGGGTTGGGGCGGGGAGGGGAGACAGAGCAGGGGAGGGCAAATGTCAAAATCGGTGCTTTCTCGCTCTCATTTTAAAATCATTCTGCGCTCGTCGCGGAATGAAAATTCGTGACATTTTATCTCAGCGGCATTCATCATGCGGTGCCGTGCGGGAGGAGGAGGCTTTGTGCGCAGTTCTGAACCTCGCTCTTTCTCTCTCATCCACCCTCTCCCATCCCCTCTCTCTCCCGTGTTGCTTGTTTTTTAAGTTTTCAGAAGTTCTCATAGGACTGTGAAAGTCCAAGCGAGCTCCTGGAAACAAAGGTGAATTACAAAAAATAATTTAAAAAATGAAATGTATTCCAAATGTAGGAGGAATCATTTGTGTGAATTTCGGAAATTGGGTGTTTTTAACCAGGTATATAGATGCCATGAGCTGCCTAAACTACCCATGTACTTTGCCTGGTCTCTCAGATTCTGCCAGTTAACAGTTAATAGCCCCTCCACCCTCCCTCGAGAGGCGCTACTAATGAATGCGCCTTGCTTCACACTTGTTTCCTCCTCCTGTTCTGAGGAGTTCACACCACAGCATCCTTCCATCGGGTGCGATTCTCCGAACTGGATATAAATGACGGTCCGTGGCAAGTTCTCAACAAAAGCAGCACGTGCTGAGGAGACAACTGGCGACAGGCTACTGTGTGTTAAACTGTGAACACACACACTTCCTGCAGACATGATGCTCACTGCCAGAGCTAATCTCCTGAAAGCCATTACAGATATTTACAGCTTTTAATTCCTACAGCCTCACGCCGCCATTAAAATGCACGTACAATCATTTTCGTTTGGCTGATAGAACTAAGGGCAAAAATGCATAATATGCTGTGATGTCACATGTGTCATTTTGCAGCTGAAATTACTCTCTTTGACTATGGCATTGTAAGCTCTTCTGGATGCCTTTTATAATACAAGGTATGTAATGTTATGTTGATTTGTATAGCGCACTAATCACCCGCGAGGGTATCCAGGCGCTTGGAGAGGTGTGTAGGTGTGAGGTCCCCTATGTGATTGCACGAAGAGCCAGGGCTTCAGCTTCACGCGGAACTCAGAAGTGAAATTCACAATTTCGAGGATGTTAACAGATGATAAATGCACTCTCCGCAGTTATGATATGAACTTGTTTTGTATATAGTGGTATTGTAAAGCACTTTAGGCTGCATGTCTGCAATTCCTAAGTGCTATGAATAACGTATTATTATTACCGAGTATAATAACATTTCATTTACACGCATGAAAACATTTGTTTTCTACCAGAAGTTGCACTCCTGACCTAAAGATCGTAGCATATACTGGGATGCACTCCCGTTTTATTATCACGAATTTTTTATAAATTTTCCTTTTTCTGTTTTGTTATTCTTGGCATGAAAAAAAAAATAGTTCGGAATTCAAAGAAATCATATTGCTGTGAAGCAGAAATTAACTATATGTCTCCGTCAGCAATAGACTATCAGGTTGCAAAGCAGAAAGCATCTATGTTACTCAATTGCCTTCTCCAGATCCGGACTATTCTCAAGATACAGCAATTTATGATTGCATGAGCACATGCAAAGATGTATGAGAAAAGGAGGCGTGCTACAATACCCACAACCGATCAAACAAGCATTTGCAATGCAATAGGTCTCGCATTTACGCAAGCTTGACCTATTGGCATTGTAAATGACAATGGCTTTTAAGATGTTACAATAACCAAAACATAAATAAAAGGCAATATCATTTACAATACAAATAGCTCAAACTCTGGCAAATGCGAGACCTATTGCATTGCAAATGCTTGTTTACATTTTAGGCTGCTGGCGGTGGGGAGGGGGGGGTGATACTCCTCCACCATAGAGGAGGAGCCACCGATGACCACCTCTGAACAGGTTGTATATCTTCTGGTTTATTTCCAGAATCACGTAAATTAAAGGAAAAGTGCTCAGTAGTTCATGGTCAACATGGTTGTTCTCCATGCCAGGGATAAAAACGCATAATGTACTGCTGTAGGTAAGGAATACAAGCTGGACTCTGAGATTCTAGACCTCTGACACCACCACACCTAAATCTGGGCAACTCATAATCAGGGCTTTAGAGCTTTTCTATCAATCCTATTAACTTCCAAAGGATACATAGAGCTGAAGATGAATGACCTGATTCACAAAGTAACAGCTTATATTATGATTGTAAAGAATTCACAGGAGTGGGGGGCGTGACCAGGCTGCCGACCAAGCTGGCCGGGCAGCGCTGAAGCTCTGCCAGTGATTGATGAAGTTCGTCCATCATGCTATTTCTCCTGGCCAAGATCAGAGCGGGACAATGCGGCTGTCTGCTGGAGAACCCCCGCAATCATCTGAGCCATAGGTGGAGTCTAAGCTTCCATAATTGCGGCAGCAGAAGCAGATGTGGTCCGAGGACAGAGCTGCAGTGCAGAGCAGGGTGCAGCCAGGGACTAGGCCGCGCGGGTCACTGCAGCGGAACACAGCTCCAGCGGGCATCCATTATCGGGTCGGCCTCGCAGGTGCCGCCGGACTGCAGGTAGGCCTGTTCTTCTTGCGAGCCCACCCCCCCTCTTGAGCGTTGCTGGTAGCCTGAGGCCCCATACTTGGCTGTGGTTCGGCCCCTTTAGCCCCCGGAGGCTCCGCCGCGATAGGGGCTGCAGGTGAGCCTGGGGGCCAGCCACCCGGCTGTTGGTGCTGGACTGGGGGGCTGCGGGGGATTAGGACTTGTCTGGCGGTGCCTGGGGCTGATTCGGACTTATCGGGTGCCAGAGAGCACTGTTGGATGCTCAATGCACGTTTTTGGAGCTCCAAGGAGACTGAGCCCATTTATTACCGCCCTGATGATTCTGTGACATGGCTGTTAATGGTGCCGAAGATGGGAGCTACTGAAGTGCCCCGGTGACAGCTTGTAATGACCTATTCTTTCTACATATTCCTGTGATACAGATGGGCAACTACATTGACCTATTGTCTGCAGGGTCCTGTGTGGTCTTTGAGTCGTAGTGGGCCCATACTTGCTCCTGTCTGTTGCGGCCGTGACCTCAATTTGTGCCCTGGGCCAAGCTGGCAGCTAGACGGAATGGGGTGAAAGGACCCCAAACATCGCCTACTACAGTCTGGGAAACCTGCTGAGCAATTGGTTGAGTCTGGTGGCGGCATGGCGGATGGGGGCATGGAGGACACTGGCCCTAATGAGGCCCCATATATGTGGAGTAACAATCCCAGGCATATATCAAAACAACGACCAATAGATTAAACAAAACAAACTAGTGCAGTTTATAGGAAATATACATTTTTAATTTGATTAAAAAGGATTTAATAAAAAACAGTGCATTGATCAGAAATGATAAAAGATTGTATAATAATACATATATATTCACAAAACAATTTAATTAAAAAGGAGGTCAGGTGGCATCCGGTCGACGCGTTTCGACATAAAATATGCCTTCATCGGGACTTAAACCATCCAATTTCTAAATTTATGTAAATGTACACGAACAATACTGTTCACCATTTATTTTGACCTGCAACACGGCTGTATAGACGATCTCTCATCGGTTTCAAAATTTGAAGATTTATTTGTGGTTTTCTTGTGTTTTTCATTAAAGTATCATAGGAACTTTCGTTGTCTTGGGTGTTTTTAGGTTACAATAAGAACCGATGACACTATCCCTCAGGGGATTATGCTCCGTTCGTCATCTGGGGTCAATGAAAACGGCTGAGTACCACATCTAGGCCACCCGTGTGCGGAATAACGTCCTAAAATCTTGAAGTGATATTATTTAGTGGTACCGCTTCGTTCACGTGCGTAGAGCTAACACTTTTGAAAGGCACCGAACTCCTACGTTCTTTTATATTTATCCAGTTCCTAATTTTGCATAAAACGGTTTTCCCCACGTGATTCAGTTCTGAGTGCGTGTCGGTGATGTCGTGATATTAAATCTTTTTCAGTATTCAATTCCCGTAGCTCCTGGAGTCTACGGCGGAGACGTCAAAAATCCGTCTTCTTTTAAAATTACCATCACACGTCACTCCTGACGTTCACACGGGGGCACCGATGAGTCAAGATCTGCTGCCGATGGGTCAGATTATTCAGAGAGAACACCTAATGAGGCCCCAACAGCCTCAAATACACAGCTGCTAGAAATGCGGGCAGGTTTTAAGAAACTTGAGGGCCGCTTTGACACGCTTGATAAGTGGCTGGAGGGCATGGGCGCCAAGCTGGACATACATGGAGGCGCTTAGATACGGTGGAGGGCAGGGTGTTGGATTTGGAAGATGGCACAGTTCAATCTACCAAGCGAGTAGACCGCATGGAAAAAATTCTTAGGGAGGTGGCCATCAAGAACGAGGACTTGGAGGCGTGCAGTAGGCTCAATAATGTTCGCATCCTGGGGGATCCGGAGTCATCCGACACAGACCATATGGATAAGTTTGTGGAGTCCCTACTCACAGCCATTTTTAGGTCTCGCCTGTCAATGCGCTTGCGCATTGAGCTTGCGAGAATATAGGGGCTTATCCAGAGCTTAACCAAATGGGCGATTTCATGCAGTGCCTGTGAAAAGCAAGCTCAATGCGCAAGCGCATTGACCTAAAATGCGCGTGCACATGAAAGCCAGCCATCTGCCGCCAGCAGCTTCACCGCCCCCTGCTGCATCAAAGGCTTTCGGCCGTGTCACATTTCTCCTCCCCCTCCCCACAGCAATGCCAAGAGCTTTCACTTTCACGGCCGCCAGGCAGTGTCTCTCGTTTCTTCTCCCCTTTCCCTCCTCCCCACTCGCTCATCAAAGGCTGCTCACTCTCCTTCTCCCCCGCCCCCACCCCATCCGACTTGTTTTTGCGGGCCGTGTCCCTCGTTTTTTAAAATCTTGTTGATAAAGAAGCCTTCACTTCCACCTTTCTCGTAGAAAGGGCCCATTGCTCCCTGGGTCCCTGCCCTAACCCTGCCTGCCCTCCTAGGCCTATCATTGCCCAACTGTTAAATTTCCGGGACAGAGACACTGTGTTGAGGTTGGCGAAAGAGTGGGGCTCCATCACATGACAGGGCTTGACACTTGCTTTATACCCAGATTTCACTATCATGGTTCAGGTCGCAAGGAGGAAGTACGCTGGCGTGAAGGCCACGCTGCGGAACCTGGGCATAAGATATGGCATGCTGTACCCAGCTCGACACCAAGTAGACTTTGATGGCCGAACTTGTGTATTTGACACTGCCACCGCGGCCCAGGAATTGTGCAGGGACTACAAGGGAAATAGCAGCAGCCACAAGAATAAGGCCTTATCTGGGGCATCAACTCCTAACAATGGCTCGGCTGCCAGTGTAGACTTATTTTCTAATGAGTAATGTTGGTAATTTGCATGGACGTACTGCAGCTAATTGTTGCATGCACTCCCTTATTATTGGGCGAAGGACATGTTTTTGCATGATTTTGCAAGTTGGGTAAATGGTGTGGTGTTGCCACGACCCAAGTGTTGATCAATTTGTGTGTGTTTCAATTTTGTGATATGTATATTGTACTGATTCAGCTAGGTTTACGAGGGTGTTTACATGATTCAGGTTCATGGTTTTTCACTGGGGATAATCCCTGTGTTATGTTGCACTGGGAATGGGTGGGGAGTGGTGAGGGACATGGTAGATTCCTGGGGTTGCTAATAGTTCTCCCATTGTTTATTCACTGCAGCATTACACGTTCCTATTGTATTGCACAAGCTCACTCACTGCCCAGACCACTAGGATGTCTGATCGGGGTAGGTTAACATCATTTTAGGATCTCACATTAATCACCTGGAACGTAACGTCCGAGGGCTTAATAATGCTAAGAAAGGTAGACAGGTCTTGCATTATCTTAAGCAGCACCAGGTACACATCGCTTTCTTGCAGGAAACTCACTTGCCTAGAGCCCTCACCACTACTTTCGCCTTGGGCTGGGGTCCACACCACTACTTTGCTGGCTATAGCACATATGCCCAGGGTATGGCTGTCCTGATATATAAAAGGGTCCCTTTGCACTTTATGAAAGCGTACACGGACAGGGAGGGGCGTTACACTTTGGAAGAGGGTCTCCTGATGGGTTATCGGATTGCGTTCATCTGCATATACGCACCTAATGTTGATTGCCCGGAATTCTTCCAAGAGCTTCATGCACAGCTTTTACAACTGGAGGCAGACTATATATGTTCGGGGGTGACTTTAATCTTTGGATCCGGTGAAAGACAGTACATCTAAATCCCCGGATACTAAGCGACGGTCACGCCACGTTTTGGTTGACATGTGTGACTCCAGCGGCCATGTGGACATGTGGCACCAGCATATTCCGGGAGACGCTGTGTTTATTCACTATGCTGCTCAATATGGCACCTGGACCAGATTAGATTTTTGGCTTGTCTCCTCCAACTTCGCTTCATGGTATAGGTCATCCCAGCATCTCCCGAGCACTTACTCCAACCATTCCCTTGTGGTTTTGCGTGTACATACACCCAGACCAGAGGGTTCTGAGAGGGTGTGAAGGTTCCCTGGACATGCCCTGATGTATGTGGTGTTTCGATTTGAACTTAGGGAGGCTATTATTGTCAACTTCAAGCTTAACAAAGGCTCTGTGAGCTCGTGGCCCACTCTCTGGGAGGCGTTTAAAGCCTCCATGCATGGCATTTGTATTTCTAAGCACTCAGGAGTACATAAAGATGTGCGTGGCTCGATCGTGAGCTTCTCACTGAATTTAAAGACGCAGCTGAATGAAAGTCATTTTTTAAGCAAATTTGCCGTTGCTAGGCGATACGGGGAAGGAGATAGACCAGGCTGCATGTTAGCGCTTCTAACCAGAGCGTCGGTTGGATGGTCATACACCACCTAAACACGTTCCACCACAGGTCACACCCTGTACAGCACCTTTGAGATCCGAGATGAATTTCTATCCTACTATGCCACTTTGTATACCACTCGGGTGACACAGGATGAAGTGGACCGTGATAATTATCTTGCAGAGATTGCAATGGTGTGGCTCGAGACGTTTATGCAGCAGATCCTGGCGGAGCCTTTCTCCGTTGAGGAGATTGGCTGCTCTATTGATGCCATTAATGGTTCGACGGCTCTGGGCCTTGACGGTTTTATTGACGTCTTTTATAAAACCTATAAGGATTTGCTTTCGCCCATTCTACTGGAAGCGCTAGACTGCAAGGTTCTCCTCCTACTTTACGTGAGGCTATCATAATTCTTCTTTCAAAGACCGGGAAAGACCCAACTTCATGCAGCTCGTACAGGCCTTTATCACTTTTAAATCTAGATTATAAAATATTAGCCAAGATGATCACATTATGACTGGCCCTATTATTGGACCGTATTATTTCCTCGGCTCAGTCAGGCTTTGTCCCTCACAGGTCTATGGTGTGAAAACCTGCGTAGGTTGTTTGCGGTCATACATTGGATCCACTTTGTAGTCCCGGCGGCCGTGGTCCTATTGGATACTGAAATGGCTTTTGACTTCTTGGAGTGGCCTTTTTTCCTTGCGGTAATGAGGAAGCTTGGTATCCCAAAGGGATTTATTGATCTCACAGCATTGTTGTGTGCCGCCCCAACCGCTAGGCTCCGTCTGAACGGTACACTGTCCTCCTCAGTCACGCTCACTCATGGCACCCGGCAGGGATGTCTACTCTCTCTGCTGCTTTTTATATTAGCAATGGACACATTGGTTCATCATTTCCAGGAATGGCATCTGCACAGGGGTCTCCAGTTCAAAACGGGCCCACTTTTAATCTCTCTGTATGCAGATGATATTATTCTGTATGTCCGTCGCCCCCAAGAGAATTTGGAACTGCTTATCAGAGAGATAGTTAGGTTTGACGGATCCTCTGGGCTGGGTATTAATTGGGGAAAATACGAGATTTTCCCCCTCACACAGGCCACTGCTCGCTGGAAGTGTGAATTCCCACTTGCGTGGTGCGAGGAGTAGGTCAGGTATTTTGGGGTACAGATACGCAGAGACACTGAGCAAATAATCCGGCTAAACTATGGCCCTGCGGTACATAACCTGGAACAGCAAGTAGAGTGTTTGTCAAAGCTCCTGCTATCCCTGGCGGGCCGTGTAGCCCTGGTAAAGATGTCTGTCCTTCCGAGATTCTGGTATCTATTCCACAACATACCCATTCCCCTCCCCACCACTTTCTTTTGTGCGCTGGGATCTCATCTCATCAGCTTGGTCTGGGGGGCGGACGGCCCTGAGTTAGCTGGGACACCTTGTCTTTACCATATGTGAGGGGTGGGTTTGGGGTCCCTAATTTCCAGGTATACTATTTAGTTGCTCAGTGTAGCTTTGCTCACTCCTGGTATCATCATGATGCAAGGATTCCCTACTCTAGGCCTGAGGCTGATCTGGTGCTTCTGGCTCTATTAAGCTCTGCGTTCCCGAGGGGATTCCCCAGAGATCCCAGTGATATTCAGACAGTCTCCACCAATAGCTGGGCCTGGCGCAAATTGGCTGAAGTGACAGGGGAAGGTGTTTTGTGTTCATCGGAAATCCCTGTGGCGATTAACCCTTGGCTTCCCATCACAGAAGAAAAATTAGTGTAGCACACACTTGCAGCATATTCCATGACTAAATTTGGGGATTTGTTCCCGGGGGGACATGTATTTTGTAGTACTGATTGTGGTCGCTTTAGCGAGGCCACATTCAAGGACCATTTTGTTTTTGCTCAAATAGGAAGGGCGATACGCGCCGCGATTTGGGAGTACACGCTGGAGCCTGATTTCTTCCCTCCACCCACCCTCCAAATCACAAGCCCAGGGGAGAGCACTTAATTTCAAGATCATATAAAGCATGTATGACATTAATTCCTAGTAGGAACATCAAAATACGGGAGGCATGGTAGTGGGAACTTGGGCACCCAGTTCAGGATTCGTACTGGTCCTCCTGTTGTGAACAGACCAAGGAAGTCTCCTTAAATAGCAGACATAAGCTTATACATTTCAAATATTTGTGGAGGGTATATATGACCCCAGCTCAGTTACATGCTATTGATTCAAATTGCTCACACTATTGCCTCAAATGAGTTTTCCCACAGGCCGACTTTGCCCACCTGACGTGGAATTGTGTTAAGTTTGGGATTTTTTGGAGATCCATATTTGAGACTTTATCACAAATGATTCACTTGGAAGTGTCCCCTATGCTGGAGCTTGCTTTGCTGGGATTCGTGGGGGGAGGGCTTTCTAATTAGATCCGTAAATTCTCAGCCATTGCCCTTCTGCTTGCAAAGAGGGAGATAGCACTTAAATGGGCTAGCAGAGCACCGCCTATGGTCAGGGACTGGCTCCATAGTCTTACATACTACAATACTAATTGTGAGCTATATACCAGCACTCGACCTCTTGCCTCCCGTCCGAAAGATATTTGGGAGCCGCTCAAAGCATTCTTGCTGGGAACTAGCACCGCCTCTGCTACACAACCACCCAATGGGATAGTCCCCATCTGAGTGGGGTAATTACAACACATTTCGTTTTATTGGGTTGCTATGATTCTCTACTGTGTCCCTGGGTTGTCTGCACTGTGTTGCTGCTTGGGATTATTCTGCTCTGGGTGAGCCAAGTGAGGACGTTCCAAATTTTGATGTGCAATATACCCTGTGAGATTACTCTGTTATGTACTTGTACGTGTTTAAATTGCAATTGCATTACTGTCTATTTGTGTTGCTGTTTCACAATTGTAATGAATAATCATGCTGGGTTGTAAACTATGAGAAAATGGAAAAATAAAGTAAAAAAAGAAAAGAATTCACAGGAGTCTTGATAAGCTTTGCAACTCTATACAAGTGTATACAGTTACACCTCATTACACCCCATGCAAGGGTTGAGACGTGAGCAGAACAACTTTGTGGCTATTGCAAACTACGGGTGTTACACCTAAACATCAAAGTTACAATATCAGTGGTAATACATTTCTAAGACACAATGTTTACAGTATCATTATATTGAGGTAATTAATGTTGGTGGTTAGGTAAGAATATCATGTTTCTAGTTTTTTTACAGTACTATCGAAGTTTAAATCCCCCGCTAAACCTTTTTTTGGCTATTTGGAGTAGTTCTCATAATGTATCCATGGCAAAGTTGCATCCTTTTCTTCCAACATCATGGGGATTTTATAGGTACCCAGGGTTTGTGGATTTCCCCGGAGGGGACCCAGATATTAGCCAAAATACAGCTAAATGGAGAGAAAGTGCTGCAGAAGAAAGTATCTGTTTTTCCTCTGCAAATGGTATCAACAAAGGGTTTGTGGTGCTGAAATCATCTTCCCGAGACAGGCAGACTTTTGTCTGAAAACCAAATTGTTTTTCATGGTTTGGGCATTTTACTGGGTCATAGCCTATTTTAGCTACTTTTTGTGTTTTTAACCTCCTTTTAGTTAGTTGTAGAAATGGGTGTGAAAGCAATAATGGATCCTGGAAAGCTATACATTTCTGAAAAGTAGACACAATTCCAAATTCAGCAATTGTGTGGATCTTTCAAGATTTTTTTTATAGAAACTAGCAATTGAAAATAAGACAAATTGAAAATAATTTGAAAAAAACAGCCATTTCTGCCAACGTTTTCACCTGTAACTTCTTCTAAGTATGACAGATTTTTTAAAGTAATATGCTATTGCATCTGCTGGATCATTCTGGTTGTGGGGATATATAGGACTTGTAGGTTCACCAAGAATCCGAGGAACCCAGAACCAATAACTTAGCTGCGTCTTGCAATGGTTTTTCATTGTGTACCAGGTATAGAGCAAATCATTTGGTAAAATATAAAGAGTGGAAAATAGTTATCACCTATGTATTTCTGAAATGGGAACAAAATATAGAGTTTAGAAGCAGCAGCTATTTGCACATCTCCAAAATTGTGGGTACTCATGCTTGCATGTGAATTATAGGACATTTTTTAAAGTGACTTCCTTTTAACTATCGTCTTACATTTGGAAGGCAGAAATGCATAGAAAGTCAACAGGTAATAACAGTTGCTCTACAATTCTGTGTTGCCCAAGTCTCCTGATAAAAGTGGTACTTCACTTGTGTGGGAATACCTAGTGCCCGCGACAGGAAACGGGCCAAAACACAACATGGACACACCACATTTTACAGTGAAAACTAACCCTTTTTTCGCAAATTACCTTGCTCTGGAATTTGAACCCTAGCTCAGCCGAACCTAGGGACACCTAGCAAACCTATACCTTTTTAAAAAATAGACACCCAGGGGAATCCAGGATGGGGGTGACTTGTGTGTCTCTCACCAGGTTCTGTTACCCAGAATCCCTTGCAAACCTCAAACTGTATTAAAAAAAAACACATTTTCCTCATATTTCTGTGATGAAAAGTTCTGGAATATGCGTGGATCCACAAAGTTCCACACACCCCGCATTTCCCAAAGTCTCCCGATAAAAATGGTAACTAACTTGTCTGGGTAGGCCTAGTGCCCATAACAGGAAACGGGCCAAAACGCAACGTGGATACAGCACATTTTTACAGTGAAAACTAACCCTTTTTTTGCAAAGTGCCTAGCTGTGGATTTTGAACCCTAGCTCTGGCGACACATAGGGCAACCTAACAAACCTATATATTTTTTAAAACTACACACCTGGGCAATCCTGGATGGGGTGACTTGTGTGGCTCTCCAGCATCCTTTATAAACCTCAAACTGTGTCAAAAAACACATGTGCCTCACATTTCACTGATGGAAAGTTCTGGAATCTGTGTGGATCCACAAACTTCCACCCACCCCACATTCTCCAGAGTCTCCCGATAGAAAGGGTACCTCTCTCGTGTGGGTGGGCCAAGTGGCTGTGGCAGGGAAGGTCCCAAAACGTATTGTGGAGACATCAAAATTACCTATCACAAAATGACCTGATTTTGTAAGGGGGAACCTGGGTTTTTGGCCCCGGGTTCAACGGCCATGTAGGGAAACCTGAAAAACCCATACATTTCTGAAAACTAGATACTCGGTGGAGTCAAGAGAGGTATGGCTTGCGTAGACACCCCAACATTTTCTACCCAGAATCCCCTGCAAACCTCAAATTTAACTGAAAAATCAAATTTTTCCCACATTTCTGTGTGGGAAAGTTGTGGGATCAATGGGCTGACATAAATTTTCTACCACTCAGCATTACCCCAGGTCTCCCGATAAAAATGGTACCTCACTCGTATGGGTGGGCCAAGTAGCTGCGACAGGCAAGGGCCCAAAGCATATTGTGGGGACATTAAAATAACCTTTCACAAAACGACCTGGTTTTGCAAGGGGGACACCTGGGTTTTTGGCCTCGGGCTCGGCGGCCATCTAGGGAAATCTACCAAACTCACACATTTCTGAAAACTACACACCCTGGGGAGTACAGGAAGGTATGTCTTGTGTTGATCCCATCATGTTCTCCTATCCAGAATCCCCTGCATACCTCACAATTAGCTGAAAAATACCACATTTTTCCTCACATTTCTGTGTGGGACAGTTGTGGGATCACTGGGATGACACAAATTTCTTACCACTCAGTGTTCCCCCAGGTCTCCCAATAACAATGTTACCTCACTCGTGTGGGTGGACCAAGTACCTGTGACTTGGAAGGGTAAAAAACATAGGGATTAAGGGTGTAGCACAGAAAATTCTAAGCGCTACACTTTTAAAAAATATATATTTTTAGGTGATTTTGCATTGGACGGCCACACAAGTGAGGTATCATTTTACTCAGGAGACCAAGGGGAATGCTGGATGGTCGTACATTTGTGCCGGCACAGTGATCCCACACAGAAATGTGAGAAACATGTGAATTTTTCATCTAAATCTGAGATTTATAGGGGATTCTGTGTAGGCAAAACATTGGGAGGTCCATGCAACCCATACCTTCCTGGACTCCCCAGGGTGTCTAGTTTTCAGAAATGTGTGGGTTTGGTAGGTTTCCCTAAATGGCCGCCGAGCCCGGGGCAAATACCCAGGTGACCCCCCTTGCAAAACCAGGTCATTTTTTTGATAGGTATTTTCTCCACAGAATGATTTGGGCCATTTCCTGTTGCGGCCACTATGCCTACCCACAGGCATAGTGAGGTACCACTTTTATGAGGAGACCTGGGGGCACGCTGGCTGGTAGGAAATTTGTACTGGACCGGTGATCCCACCATTTTGTTACACAGAAAAGTGGGGAACATTTGATTTTTGCAGGGGTTTCTGGGTAGGAAAATATTGGGAGATCCATGCTGGCCACACCTCCCTGGACTCCCCTGTGTGCCTAGATTTTAGAAATTCTGGATTTGGTAGGTTTTCTTAGACGGCCGCTGAGCCAGGGACCAAAAACGCAGATGACCCTCTTGAAAAACCAGGTTGTTTGTGATAAATAGGTGGGCACCTGTGTTTTTGGTCCCGGGTTTATGGACATCTAGGGGAGCCTAAAAAAACTAGACATTTCTGAAAACTAGACACCCGTGGAGTCCAGTGAGGTGTGGCTTGCGTTGATCCCCTAACATTTTCCTTCCAAGAATTCGTGCAAACCTCAAATTTAGCTAAAATGTCACATTTTCCTCTAATATCTGTATGGGAAGGTTGTGGGATCACAACACAAATTTGCCACCACTCAGCGTTTCCCTCAGTCTCCTGATAAAAAATATACCTTACATGTGTGGATGGGCCTATGACATGGAAGGGCCAACAACGTTTAGAGATTGAGGGGGCCCAAAACGGGTCCAGAAGGGCATTTCTTTATACATTTTTAGGCTGACGCTACTTTGGGCACCCACACAAGTGAGGTATCCTTTTTATCGGGAGACCACGGGGAATGTTGGGTAGTAGGAAATTTGTGCCTGCGCGATGATTCTACAACTTACCCACACAGAAATGTCAGGAAAATGTGACTTTTTAAGTAAATTTGAGGTTTGAGGGGGATTCTTGGTAAGAAAACGCTGGGGGATCCATGCAAGCCACACCGCCAGCCAAGAGTGAGTACATGCACACCACCATCCACACTCACCACCAGCCAAGCACCATCCATGCACACCTCCAGCCAAGCACCATCCACACACACCGCCAGCCAAGCGTCAACCATGCACACCGCCAGCCAAGCGCCATCCCCGTACACCGCCAGCCAAATGCTATCAATGCATGCAGTCAGCCAACCAATATCCACGCACACTGCCAGCCAAGCGCCACCCACGCGCTCTGCCAGACAAGCACCATCCCCACACACTGCCAGCCCAGCAGGGCCGGACTGGGAACAGCAACCAGCCAAGGCTGATTGCTGCTCGACTAGCCTGGGAGGGGTGCGTGCTAGTAAAAAGCACCGTTACCACCAATCTACACACCATCATCAAGACTTTTTAAGTAAATTTGAGGTTTGCGGGGGATTCTTGGTAAGAAAACGCTGGGGGATCCATGCAAGCCACACCGCCAGCCAAGAGTCAGTACATGCACACCACCATCCACACTCACCACCAGCCAAGCACCATCCATGCACACCTCCAGCCAAGCACCATCCACACACACCGCCAGCCAAGCGTCAACCATGCACACCGCCAGCCAAGCGCCATCCCCGTACACCGCCAGCCAAATGCTATCAATGCATGCAGTCAGCCAAGCAATATCCACGCACACTGCCAGCCAAGCGCCACCCACGCACTCTGCCAGACAAGCGCCATCCCCACACACTGCCAGCCCAGCAGGGCCGGACTGGGAACAGCAACCAGCCAAGGCTGATTGCTGCTCGACCAGCCTGGGAGGGGTGCGTGCTAGTAAAAAGCACCGTTACCACCAATCTACACACCATCATCAAGACTTTTTAAGTAAATTTGAGGTTTGCGGGAGATTCTTGGTAAGAAAACGCTGGGGGATCCATGCAAGCCACACCGCCAGCCAAGAGTCAGTACATGCACACCACCATCCACACTCACCACCAGCCAAGCACCATCCATGCACACCTCCAGCCAAGCACCATCCACACACACCGCCAGCCAAGCATCAACCATGCACACCGCCAGCCAAGCGCCATCCCCGTACACCGCCAGCCAAATGCTATCAATGCATGCAGTCAGCCAAGCAATATCCACGCACACTGCCAGCCAAGCGCCACCCACGCACTCTGCCAGACAAGCGCCATCCCCACACACTGCCAGCCCAGCAGGGACGGACTGGGAACAGCAACCAGCCAAGGCTGATTGCTGCTCGACCAGCCTGGGAGGGGTGCGTGCTAGTAAAAAGCACCGTTACCACCAATCTACACACCATCATCAAGACTTTTTAAGTAAATTTGAGGTTTGCGGGGGATTCTTGGTAAGAAAACGCTGGGGGATCCATGCAAGCCACACCACCAGCCAAGAGTCAGTACATGCACACCACCATCCACACTCACCACCAGCCAAGCACCATCCATGCACACCTTCAGCCAAGCACCATCCACACACACCGCCAGCCAAGCGTCAACCATGCACACCGCCAGCCAAGCGCCATCCCCGTACACCGCCAGCCAAATGCTATCAATGCATGCAGTCAGCCAAGCAATATCCACGCACACTGCCAGCCAAGCGCCACCCACGCACTCTGCCAGACAAGCGCCATCCCCACACACTGCCAGCCCAGCAGGGACGGACTGGGAACAGCAACCAGCCAAGGCTGATTGCTGCTCGACCAGCCTGGGAGGGGTGCGTGCTAGTAAAAAGCACCGTTACCACCAATCTACACACCATCATCAAGAGCGAGTCCACCCACACCATTAGCCAAGTGCAAGTCCACACACATCGCCATAAAAATGCCAGCCAAAGGTCAGTGCATGTAGACCGTCAGTCAAATTCCAGTTTACACACACACAAACTCTCCCTGGTTTCTAGCGGTTTTCTGCGCCCGCTTGGGTGCAGATGAGAATAAAAGTATCACTGAAACAGCCCTGATCTGCCTTCCGAGGGGCAGGAAGGCCTTTCTGCCGGTGGGGGCATTAGCATGCCCATTCTTGGCAGCCCCCACCCAAAACCAAAATCCCTATATACATATAAAAAAAACCTGGTGCCTAGTGTGCTGTGTGCCCCCTGGGGAGGCAGAAAGGCAGTGGTAATTTTTTTGGGGGGTGGGGGCATTGGCATGCCCATTTTGGGCTTCCCCACCTCTACCTATAAAAAAACAATCCCTGATACCTAGAGCGCTTTCTGCCCCCCGGGGGCAGATCAGGGGTGACTGCCCCACCTGCCAGTATCAAAATCAAGCAGTCAGACCGATGTACTGTAAGCCGGTCAGACAGCCACTGGCAGGCTGTCAGTAGTGGTCCAACTGGCATCCAAATGAGGCCCTTAATGTTTTACAAAAATATTAATTTATTTTAGTTTTTAATAATTTTTAAGTATTTCTTTTACTTTATTTTATTATGTTATGGGTATTTTGGGGCTTGGGTGAATCATTTATTTAATAATATTTGTTTAAAAATGTCTTTAATTTTTTTTAGATATATATCTTTTTATTTTGGTATATATTGCTTAGGTTTTTGAATTTTGCAGGGGTTTTGGTTGTGTAATTGTTGTAATTAAAGCTTGAGCCATGGAATGAGATGACCTCATGACAATCTAATGAGGTATTCTTTCCCTGGACGAGCTGCTGGAATGACCTGTGGAGATCGGTCGGTGGTTGCCAGACGGCAAATTCAAGCACAACTGTATACATGTCTTTAATGCTGGCGACGAGGGTGGGATCCAAACCCACGTGTGCAAAGCACAATGGATTAGCATGTTAGTTTCACTTATCAATTATCAATTTTCACAGGTATTGCATTCTTTAATTCGTTTCATTCCTTCATTTCTAAATTTTAAAGTTTAATTATTTTTTTAAATTATTTGCTGATGTTTATTTTGGTGTTTTTCATTATTTTGGGGTTCTGGTTGGTGAAATTTATAAAACATAATTTTTGTTTTTTTTAAATTGTATAGTTGTATAATTTTAAATAGTAAGTACATTATTTAAAGCTCTGGTTTCATACTAGTTGTTTGCGTGTGTAGTGTATTACTTTTTTTTAACTTATATTTTATTTGGTTAATTCTAATTTAACAAATGCTTTTATTTATTTTTAAAAGCATTTTTGTTACTTTTAACTTGGTCTGTTGGGTTTTAAAGGTTTTTCTGAGTGGTGTATTGGAGTGTATGATTAAAAATGTTAATTGTTTTTTTGAATTGGGGTTTATTGATGGAACTTTTATTGTTATAATAATTCATTTTTAGGGTGCAGAGACAGGTGTCTCACTGGTTACTGATTAGTTTTTAGAGTGCAGATGTGGATATTGCACTGGGTTACTACTGATTTAGATTTAAGGAGCAGCAATGGTTGTTGAACTCGGTTACAGATTTGTTTTTAGTGTGTTGGGATGGGTGTTGCACCAGGTTACTGATATGTTTTTAGAGCACTGGTGTGGGTGTTGTTCTGGGTTACTGATTAGTGTTCAGGGTGCAGGGATAGATGTTTCACTTGGTTACTAATTAGTTCTTAGTGCATCAATGTGGGTGTTGCACCAGGCTACTGATTGATTTTAGGGGAGAGTGATGTGTATTGCACAGGGTTATTGATTCGTTTTTAAGGGTCCGGGATGTGTGTTGAACCAGGCTACTGTTAAGTTTTTAGGGAGAACAGTATTTCCCTTTTTAGGTCGAGCCTGGGCAGTGTATGCGCTGCTTTGCGAGGCATGCTGTGTTCAGGTAGGGACTTGAAGCTCCATCCACACTCAGCCCATATTTTTCATTGGCTTGTGTCATTGTCCATTTTAAACTGTGGCTGTTCATTGGTCAATAGGCTTAGTAGTCTCTCCTTAGTATCGCCTTGTCTCATTTTCTGACCTCCCGTGTCAACACCCCTTGTTACATGTGTTGTTGCTCTGTAGGATTTAACTACAGTCTCCGAGTACTATTTTTTCAAATAGCGTTGTCCTGCATGCAATCCGCTCTCTCCTAACACTTTTTAAAATTATTATAGCAGTGGCGCCGAACAGGTCTTGCATTTGCAAGAGTTTTGGCAATTTAAATGAAAAAAAACTTTTATTTATCTGTTTTAAAAACAACACAAAAATAAAAAGCATTGTCATTTACAATGCCAATAGTTCTAACTTTCGTAAATGCCAGACCTTTTGCATTGCAAATGCTTGTTCACTGTTTTTACTATGCACATTTTTCTAGTTGACACCTGGAAAAATGTGCAATGGACACAAACCCGGGAAGAATGCAAGACAACAATGTCGTGCAATACAGCTTGAAAATGATTTCAAAGTAAGTATGGAACACAGTTGTAAATAGTCAAGCGACTTTCCCAAAGGCAAGGGACACAACAAGATCAGTTGAGCCTGTCCATCATCAACTTCCTTCATCTCGACGTGTGCATGTACCCTCTTCAGCTATTTCACCGAACGCTCCCTCCTGACTGAAATAGGCCCTTGTTTTCTGAAATCATTTCCGAAAGAACTCATGCCTGGTGATGTCACCAGATGCCGGGGTGCAATTACAGCCTTATTAAGGGCCACAGCAGAGGTTTCGTTTTGCATAGTTCTACTGTAAGTAATCCGGCAGTCATGCGCGATGAGGCTCAACCGAAACCTCCAGCTCTGTTGTAAGCCCGCGCTAATAGAGCAAGGTGGATCCTGTAGACAGGTGAGATGGAACCCGCTAACCAAGGACAGGTTTCTTCGCGGTAGAGCTTTGTTCTTCTATTTGTGTTTACACAAATCAGCAGCAGATCAGAGGGGATGTTTTGATACGCACAGAGCATGTGGCCTTGCGGCTGAAGCTTGCCCTTAGAGCCGCAGAACGCAATTCGATTTGCATCATCAGCTCAGAGTGCAACCTCCCTGATGCCCTCAGACCCGGTTAAGGCTATGCATTCAGGGGTTTAAATTGGAATTTAGAAGTACAGATAGTCACTATTTAGTGTACCTACCCTGTCTGAAATGCAGGTACTCTCTCCCGAAATGCTGAGAAGTGCAGTTCTGTCTCAGTGTCCCTTCTAAGTTAAAGAAGTGCAGGTACTTCGGTGTGGAAGGTAGGTGCCTATTTAAAGCACCAGTAAACCTAGAAAAAGTAAAATAAATCTGAAGGGATTCAAAGGTGCTCAAGTGTAATTGTCTGTAGAGCATTTACCTAAAATCGCAATGACGTATGCACTTTTCGTGTTTATTGTCCCTCCTGTCTGTACATTCTAGGTTTTTGTGTCAATGTCTTTGAAAATGCTAATCTGTTTTTCGTGCATACATGTTTTTTAAATCAAAAGAGTGCACTTTTATATTTTTTCACCCAGCCCCACTACGCAGAAATGTCCTCAATTTCTGGGGTACACTATATGAAAGCCCACTTGCGTGCATAACGTCTGTGTAAAGTTATTTTTTGTCATCAGGGTTGTGGTAGTATGCAACAGCGAGAGATGTTGTGCTGGTAGAGGGAGCACTAAAAAACTTCAAATTGAAACTTTTCTTTAGGAAATCGTGTTTATTGTTAATACAGAGCCTGGGCTTCGCTGATTCATCTTAGCAATAAGAACTGGATGCTCTGTTTGTTATTAAAAATTGGTGCGCCAATAATCAAGCCTTCATTACTTTTCTGAACTTTACAAGGCTAAATGAATGCATGGCAAGTCTGAGGTTTAAGATTTAATGCTAGTTTTGAAGAGGTTCCATCACTCTGCCAGGGCTTTTTGAAAGATGGAGCCAGCAAATCAGTCATTGTACTTGATTGCGACGGTCGAAAAGGCATTTACACAACCGTTAAGGAGGCGCTCTCGCTCACTAGGCGGATTTTTTAAATAAACGTAATGATACAAATTTAAGTCAGTGCTTAATTTGTTAAAAAACAGAAGTGCCAGGGCTCAAGTCACGAGGCCTCACCAACTTGCATCACCCATTGTAACCACCGTCTTTTCCAATGACACTATCTACACAACTATTGCTAGCTGGCACACCACAAGTGTGACAATTCCGCCTATTCCAGGCCCACCACAAAGCTATTGAAATATTTTGGGTGGCAGGTGTTAGTTGTTTTAATGCATACTGAATTAATAAACAAATACTGTTCTGATCATCTCCAATTTATACAAACAGCGCCACCATGTGGCAGCTGTCATAAGTGCCAGTGTCGACAATTAAGTGCCCTTCACCGGAAACCCACTGCTCAAATTAAGCTCTGATAGTATTGCAACTGGGAGTCAATGAAGCGTGGTCAAGTTAGGAGAGAATTGATCAGATCTTGTCATCTTTAACAAAATTCCATCAGCTGCAATTTGTAGATGACCTGTTTGGGTAATCTGAAGACCACTATGTAAAATGATTCAACATTTCGGCCGAGTGATGACATATGTTAGTACACTCAGGGGTATATTCTCCAGAACGTGTGATAATCATCGCAAAAGTAACTTAACGCAACCTACAACATCGCAGTCCATCGCGGGAATTTTACGCTTTGTTAACCAAGTATTCACAACACAGCGGTACCATGCCATAGTCACCAGACAAAGCTTCAAATGGCCGCATTCAAATCAACGCCAGGCTGTAAAAATGCGAAATACAAACGCATAAAAAGCTGCGATGAGGCCAAGCTCGAGACTAAAAGCTGCAAAAACCAGCCACAGACTAGACAACCCATCAGTGATGCCGGAGACCACAACCACACCTCCAACACCGCCGCCCTACAACAGCTCATGAACTTCACAGGCAACCCACCGCCAGGATCAGGGCAGCCAAGCTACATAGAGGAGACCCCAGCCCCTGCACAGACCACACAGCAGGAAGCACCCTCCACCATGGCTGGCTCCCAACACTTCACTGGGCCACACAACGCATTCCAATGCCAGGTGTCAGAATGCCCAAAGGAGCTGGCCGGACAGGTGTGGGTGGGCTCAGAGCTCATGGAAGCCGAACTACATCACAAACATGGGTGTTCAAGTCCCATCAGGGACCACCAATACCCCACAAAGGAAACCCACACCGCGACAAATACACATGCATGTGCACATGTCCTGCAATGAACCATGCCCAGAGCCACGGAATCATCATTCACACCCCCACGCTGGACCTCCGTACAACAACCCAGTCCACTCTTCATATGCATTGAGTGGCTGACGACAAAGCTACATGTCCAAGGTCTCAGTTGCTGCCTGCGGTGACATGTCTGCGTCCGCTGGACACAGCACAATGTAATGTTGCAGGGTCCAGAGCCCTTATGCATACAACAAGACTACACAGGCAATAGAGATGAGCGTGCTAATGTGAAGGAAATGTCTAGGATTGAGTCCTTTCGGGTCATTCCTGATGCAGCTGCAGTGGGGGGAGTGTCGTCACAAATGCATCATCTTCCTCATCGCGATCCTTGGTCTCCCGCATTGCCGGAGGTGACATTGCTGCGTGAGCTGTCCACAGCACATAAGCAAATCAGTAATAGACGATGATTTGTGGTGCACTGAGTTAGTGGCACCTGGAGTGCTGAGCAGGGAATCAGGCAGATGATGGCATCCACTACAGGCCTGAGCAACTCCTTTAGTCTGCCAGTACCAGTGTTTCGACTCTGGAAGATGGTGGATGGAGTTGGCCCTTACGATGGTGGCGTGTGCCTCCTGCGGTGATGCGCCGTCCGGTCCAGTCAGTACTCGAGTTGATGTGAGAGCCCTGGTGGTCCACAGGTGAGGCCGGAGGCAGCAGACAGCGGAGGGCCACAGACACATGGTGTTGAGGACCCCAAGGCCATCATCTCAGAGGCCATCCAATATCTCAGTAGAAGGGGTCCCGAACCTGACCAGCATAGAGTTAGTGGCCCTGGATGCACAGCGGCAGGCACAGGCACCCCGCCACAGGACGGTGACTTGCGGTGCACTGAGGTAGGGCCACGCGGCCTTGGAGGGTACTCATCCATGTCAGAGGTGAATGGGACAGAAGGTTGCAGGGGACAGTGGAAGGTGTCCTCCAGGGCATGATGCAAAGGTCTGATTTTATCCAGAAACAGCCAATGGTGGGGTGGGAAGCGACAGCCTCATTGCCAGAACCAATTTGGTATCAGCTAAATGAGGATGGAAAACTACCCCCCTAGTTCATAGACTCAGACTCCACCAATGTACGACCAGTAAGTGTCCATGTCTGTCAGGGAAGAGACTTAGTGGCACAGGGGCTGGGAGGGGATGCAGTCTGCGATGATGCCGGTACACTGATATGGACTCCCCCATCGCTAAATCAAGACTCTGTGACCTACTAGACCACAGTGTAGGCCGGAGGCAGCAGTCAGCAGTGGCCCACAGCCACGTGTCATTGGCTCGCGATGCACAGAGTTAGTGACACCAGGGCAGTTGTCGGTAGTGTTCGATCACCTCCGTAATGATGATCCAATTCCCTCCGGACTGCAACGCCTCATCCTCTTACGCCTCTCCTTGTGTGCAATGATATGTATTCTGCCTCTGAATGGTCGATGTTCGGTTCCAAATCTGTGACGTACTCGTGTGCAGCATAGGCCGAGGGCAGAAGTCCGCGTGGGCCCGCAGACACGTGTGGTTGTAATGCTATGCACAGACTTGGTGGCACCACATGGAAGGGAGTAAAGTGCTATAAAATCTGCAATGAATAATGTTCTCTGCAATGGTGTAATCAAGACTCAGTTAAAATGTGTGACCTATTTGTCTGCTGTGCATGCAGGTGTAGTACGTCAATGGGAAAGGAGTACTGCGGGCCTGTGTTGCGGAGGCCGTGATGGTCTGAGGTGGCTGCCATGGCCGCAGGCCCCGGGCTTGGTGATTGCACCGGCACTTGGTAGGCCCTCTTCGACACACACCAGGGTGGGCAGATGGGCATTGAGACCTGGGTGCACAGGGCCAGGCAGGACTGGTTCAAGGACCAGCGTCCCGGGGTGCAGCTGCCGCACAGGATCACTGGTGACTCCACTCATGGCGTTTGCCTAGTTGCGGGGTGAGAGGCGCCACCCTGGCAGAGACGTTGGGAATTCTGGAAGTGGACCATGCCCAGGGTTACGTGCCTTTTATTCACACCCCTACGCTGGGTTGGGGTACGCCGGGCTAGCCCACTCCGCTCACGCTTACAAGGAGGACGTACAATCTACATTTCCGGGATCTTCCCCACTGGCTGGGGTGACCTGGTTGTGTCCACTGTCCACTACACTCCAAACACTTGAGGTGTGTGTAGACATGGATATGTGTGTGGTCTGTATGCTACAGTCCGGCCATCACATCCATGCCATACTTGCATTGTGTACATTCTCATTCATGGGTCACTTGCTTCCTTCGCACATGCCTGGTCCCCACCTCTTCCGACATTCTGCCATTGTGTGGCCGAGGTGCCATGCCGTTGATGGCTAATGTACATGGCTGGCCCAGGTTCCCACTGTGAGTTATGCTGTCGTGTCTGGTGGGTGTGCATGTTGTATGTGAGCCTGTGACGTGTGCATTCCCAGTGTTGTGAGTTGCATGATTGTGGAGATGAGGTGTGTGGTGTGTGCATTTGTGATTGGCCAACGAGCAGTGCATTTCCGTAGGTGGCATCCTGGTGGCGCAGGTTGATAATGGACTGTCGGAAGGTGTAGGGATAATGCATACTGCCTGGGTGGTTTGCGGCGACGTTGGCGGAGATTCGCCGGTGGTCCACTATTACCTGGACATTGGTGTGATACGTGCACTTTCTGTTGCGCTTATTGTGTGCAGTGTTGCCAGGGGCCACTTGTAGGACATGTGTGCAGTCAATTGCCCCCTGACACGTGCGGGACGCCAGCTGTGGTGTACATTCCTTGCTTGGTCTCCGGCTGTTCCTGCACAGTGTGTGGGAAGTGTAGATATTGGGGTATCAGGCTGATGGTGTCATCCATGAACATTGTGAGGGACTTGGTTTGGCACATGGATGTAACAAAGGCCCCCGCAGCCCCCGCTGTGCGGGGGGGGGGCCAGCACCAGGGGCCCCTGCAGCCCACAGTACACTCACAGCAAGGGTCTATCTCTGGGACCTAGTTTTAAAGTTATGCTCGTTGCTGTTGTTCATTGATTAATTATATGGTGCACATGCGCTCCAGACTCACCTGCTGAGCTTCTCTCTGTGGTTTGCAGTGGTCTGCAGTGCCAAGCAACTTGTAAGTGAAGAAGTTGCTGATTTTAATTCTTGCCATGCATTCATAATCACTTTAAAGTGCGAAGCGATGTTTCAACTTATGTTAAATGTAATTCTTGTGGTTTTTTTCTTAAGGCTTGCAAACATGTATTAATTGAATGCTTAGATTTATACTGACATCTTCTGATATATGGGGAGGAGACTGGGACAGCGCAGGTGGACAGATACGTAGGAATGTGTGAGTGTGGAGAGTGTGTGTGAGTGGAGAAACTTTCTACCTCTCTAGGTACTCCCATAACAGACTGTGCTGTGCAAAGCTACGATTATGTGGTAGAGAGCACCACACCTCTGTGCACATAGCGTGTGTGTTCAGGCCCGCACTTTTTGTGTGGTGAAGAGCGATGCAGTCTCAGGGTCATCAACGGATGTAACACGTGTGAACTTGTTCTTGTTGTTCATTCTTAATGCAACGGCATCCTCGTTCACACCTCATTTTTTCCCGGCATATTTATTAATGTACTTTGCGCATACTAATGGATTACCTTTGACACAGAGTTCTCTGACACTGCTGACGGTAACCCTTATCCAAGAAGTCTGTTTGTCACAGGATCTCTGGGTCACAGTGATGGTCGTCCCAGCAAGGTAAAGTTAAGTGACCCCCGCGTGCAAGGAATAAGCTTCCTACACATTGAGGTTATTTACTTTCAGTTCAGAAAAAAACCTACCTTGGAAATTTGCTTTCTACGAGCAAAAAATAATTACAGCGCTGACACTTTAAAAATGGCGCACGCACCGCAAACTTCATTCATGTGAAGAGAGCTACCATAGCATCGGCAGGGGAAGAAAGTGTAAGCAGTGCCTTGCGCCGTGGCGAAGAGAGGGTAGAAATAAAAACAAATATGCGGAAGACAGGTCCGATTTGATATTCAAATTTGGCTCTGGCAACCAAAGACTGCAATAGGAGAGTTTAAGCGGTCGCCATTGTCCCGAGCTGCCTCGAAATTGAAAGTTAACTGGAGGTTTCGAATCAAAATATACCAGATTTTTGGGTGGTGGGGCAAAGAGTTAGGTGATGAGCTGGGCCGCCGGGAGGGGGCACCCATGTACTTTGCAGGGGGCCCCCCCTCAAGTTTCGTTATACCACTGGTTTGGCCTGGCTGTGTGACTCCACCGTCTCAGGTGGCCGTTGGTTGGAGGGTACCAGAAGCCAACACATGCAGCACGGCCATCAGCTTTGTCTGAGGTGGGATGTTGTTTTCCGCTGTGTTGGTACCGTCAGCCTGTGGGCAATGGTGGTCAGGATGCAGAGGAGGGTTGTCCTTTTGGGCATGTGGTGGGCAATGACATTCTCTGGTGTTGGGTCTGGGTGGTTGGTGCATTTTGGGAGGGTCGCTGTCTTTGTCTGCACGGCCTCAGTGTTGGTCCTGGGGGGGTGGTGGGTGTCCGGGGTGGTGGTCCTGGGGCTGGTGGAGGTGGGTGTTGTGGCCCTCTTGAGTGTCTGGCCTGCATGTTCAGTGGCTCCATGGCATCTGTTGCTGTTCAGGTGAAGGTCTGGACTGGGCTCCCTTTTGTGGTGCAGGCTGCCGTCCGCCTTTGCAGCAGGTCAGAGCAGGTGTTAGTGCACCTTATCGCCTGTTTTGTGTTCTTATTGCAGATCAGGCTGGTCGTTGAGAATGTTGTGGAGTGGTGTTGTCGCAGCTTTTTGCTCAGGAACGCCTACTCTGCATCTCATTAGCAATAGTTGCGGGGCTCATCTGTGGCGATGTTTTTGGAGGCTGCTATCACCGGAAAACTGGTGATATGGGCTGTTAGCACCAGCTTGTGAATGGGGCAGCAAATTTATCATGACTTTTGCTGCGATAACTCGGCGATAGCTCCTTGAGAATATGGCCCTGAGAATACATTTTGACACAATAGTAGCCAGTTCGGGCACAATTACGGTACACCCTGACATAATATTCAAATATTCTTCGACAGAAATACATATTTTGCCAAAGATCATACAAAGGCACACTATTCTAGCTTACCAAAAGTATGTGTAACAAAAACATTTATTGTTTTAGGATCTTCACATAGTTTAACCCAATTTGTTCTTCATAGCCCTACTCGGAACACTGTCCCCTTAGTCCTTACTGACGGAGGCTGCTCTATCCCCCATTCATGTCTCCCGGAAAGGGACCAGACAAACACCCTTTTGATAGGCGGCACATCTTGGTTAAAAGGTTTAACTACAATACCAAGGCTTTTCTGTATAACTATGTAACTATGTCCTACTAGTTAGCCCCCAGGTCAATGCATAGTATAATAGTTCCCTACATTTGTCATATTTAGGATCCTTGGTAAATCAGTGCCCTTTTGACCATCTGTATCTTGTATCTAGGATCCCGAGCTTGGTCTGAACCCAAATAATTATGTGTCTGTGCACCTTTTTAATTTTTTTTCAATTAATATTTCCATTTTAATAAGCAACCAATATACAGAGGAACATATAACAATTCAGTTTACATTCCATGCAATACTACATTGATATATGCTTAATTCTGATTGTTTAGATGTATATTAAACTGTGACTTTCAACTTTAGGTTGGTCCTGTGTGGGGACGGTACACAAGATTTCTAGAAAATCCATTCCAGGAGTCAAAGTAATCTAGTAGCTTGACGCCTGTCCTAGCTAATTTAATAGCATTAACCATTAGTATTTCATCTCCTATTGTCCATTCCCTCATGTCTTTTATTCAGTCTTTTTCTATTGTAGTTTAGAACTCCTCCAGTGTATTGCTAAGCACCTTTTGGCAAGCAGGAGCATTGTTATTGTTATTGTTAATTTAGATTTATAACGCGCCCAATCACCTGCAGGTCTCTAAGCGCTCGGAAATCGATGTTATTACAATAACTTAGCACAACAGATCAGAGAGACATGGCTACCAGTTTACATTACGCTCAGGGCTCTGCCGAACAGTAGTGTTTTCAGCAGTTTTCTAAACCGCAGGAGATTCCCTTCCCTGCGTAGCCCCTCAGGCAGCTTATTCCAAAGCTGAGGGGCCAGTACAGAGAAGGCTCTCCCTCCCTTGGTTACTAATTTGTAACGGGGGCAGACCAGCAGCTGGGAATCCGATGATCTAAGTGTTCTCTTTGGACAATACACCTCCAGGCGATCTTTAATGTAGACAGGGGCGTGACCGTAGATCGCCTTATGGGCTATATATAGGCTCTTAAATTCAACCCTCTCTCTGACAGGGAGCCAGTGAAGATTCTGTAATAGAGGGGAGGCCTTCGTTCTTCTAGATAATCCAAAGATCAGTCGTGCGGCGTCGTTCATCACGACCTGTACTCTGTTAGTCAGCGTTTTTGGGAGGCCAAGATAGAGGGCGTTCCCATAGTCAATCCTTGAGATGACGGTCGCTGCTAAAATTGAGCGCAACATAGATTGAGAGAGAAAGGGGGCTAACTTTCTAAGTTGCCTGATAATATTCGTGCAGCTTCCCACAACGGAAGATATTTGGCTGCACATTGACAAATCACAGTCTAGTTTAATCCCCAAGCTCTTTACGTTCGCACTTGGCTTTGGGGCTGATCCCAACTCTGAAGGCCAGTACAGATCGCTCCAGGGTGAGGTGGTAGATGGAATTACCAGTACCTCGGTCTTATCCGGGTTGATCTTTAACAGGTTTTCCATCATCCATCCTACAGTGTACCTCAAGATGTTCTGGACTTGAATTTGAGCTGCCCCTGTATTATCGACACCCAGCACAAGCTGAGTGTCATCAGCATAGTTAAAAACTCTGCAGCCCATATTGGCCAAGGATGCAATCAGAGGTTGTAGGTAGAGATTGAACAGAAGTGGGGACAGTGCGGAGCCCTGTGGTACCCCGCACTCTAGAGTCCCCACCTCTGAAGTCAAATCCCCCAGTTGTACCCTCTGTGTCCTTCCCAAAAGGAAGGATTGCAGCCATTTAAAGGCTAGGCCTCTGATTCCAAAGGCCTCCAGTCTTTCCAGGAGCAGGTCATGGCTGACAGTATCGAACGCCGCTGACAGATCTAATAAAATCAGGGCGCTCGGTTTCTTGCTGTCAGCCATGCCTCTTAGTTCATCCAGCACCGAGAGCATCACTAACTCGGTGCTGTGATGCGCTCGGAACCCTGCCTGCCGCTCATGTAATAAACCATGGGATTCCAGATACAGGGACAAGGACTTCAGCACATGCTGTTCTAAGATCTTTGAGAGGAAAGGCAGCTGGGAAATTGGCCTGTAGTTCTTCAGAACAGCCGGGTCTGCTCCTGGTTTCTTTAACAGGGGCCTAACTCGGGCCTCCTTAAGTTCGTCCGGTAGATACCCTGTATCTAGAGACCTATTAAGGAGAGAGATAATCCGATCTTCCAGTAGAGGACGTGCCACACGGAAAACACTCGGAGGACAGGGGTCCGCTGGGGAACCGGATTTAATTTTACTCATCAACTGCTCTAGACTCAACTCGTCCAGCTCAGGGAACTGTACTAGTGTATAGTAGCACTATTCACCACACTACTCTTTATTTCCAGGATGATGGTCTTTACTTTTCTAAAAAGTACCCCTGGAAGGTGTTGCAGTTTATGGGGGATTCGAAATTCTCCTGTTTTTTACTCAGCTCCGACAGGATTTTAAAGGTCTCCTTCTGGGTGTTCCTGGCATTCTTTAGGCGAGACTCTGTAAAAAGGGTCATCCCATATCGCACCCGATGCCCCGGCTGCTGGTGCTGGGCGACTCTTCGTTTCTATCTTGAATAATTACCAAATAAAGAGACGGGCACTGGAGGTAGGAAAACAAGAACAGGGTTTATTACTCATGAGGAGAGCCTGTCCTTTGGGACACTCGCATAGTGTCTTCGGGAGGTGCTCTAACAAGTTTCTCTGAGGCTTCGTCTTTTATACACAGGTTGGTGACACACAGGCATCCTTCATTACAATCAACACTTTGTATAGTATGGAGGTATTCCAACATGTGGCTACAGTAGGGCCCTTATCCTCCATGCAACAGGAGGGGGCTGTCATGCGGCTGAGTGTTCTGCTGATTCCTTTGGAATGTGCGTGCCTGATCGAATCTCAGGGGTTGGGGCGGTCATGATCAATAGTGGCTTCTTTCTAGAAAGGCGAATACATACTGTAGTGGACAATGAACTGTATCCTCAGGCTAAGGGATGACCAGCGGTCTTGTGCAGACATTCGGGCTCAGAGGAAGAGGTCATCAAAGGAGGGGTATTCATGGAGGGACAGGAGGTGTTGGTCAGGCGCGGGGTGCGATTCTTAGGGACAGAGTCATGCGGGAGGGGAGGGCTAATGATTTGTGCATGAGAGAGCGGGGGTAGTCAGGGTGCATGGGGGATGCTTGCAGGGTCAGGGAAGTGGCGTTGATGAGCGATCGTGAACGGGGAGATCATGAAACCTAAAATGGCTGTCGTGTACGTGTGTGCAGGGGTCTATGCTAGTGGGACAACACAGTCAGAGTTTTAGCGATATCCATTCTGTTTACACCAAGAGGTACCGTGAACATAAATGAACGCCGCTTATGTACATACATATTGCTATTTTTAACAGTCCCCACTTTTTACATAAGCACGTTCAATTTCTACACAGTCGTCGGGATAGGCAGAATACAATGCATGTCACTTTACATCTGTTGGGCTCTTTATACAAGCCTAGAAATCGGCATCATATTCAGTCGGTGTAGAATCAAAAATGCTTCTATACATAAAAAAAATCAAGTTCACATTTTTCTCTCTAGTGACATCATATACAGAAAGAATGCTCTGATACCTTACGGCTTGTCAGTACTATAGGGGATCTTTGGAAAACTAACCACATGAGTGACCGATGAAACATTTCTTAAAAGGCAATACAAAATGGTTGAGGGGGGTGTTCAGTTCGATACAAGTAATTTTAGTCAAGGGGCGAATAGAAAGTTCTGGAAAGGGGGAGGGTCTTTGTCGCAATGTCTTTTAACGGAGTCCGTCTTCTTTTGTTGGCGCTGCTGAGCGCCGGCGGTGGAGCTATAGGTCCAGCTCGGATTCGTCCTTACACGTTGCAGGGTGCGATCAGTCCTCTGCTGTTAGATCACAGTCCTGTTTCCTAACTCAGTTTCTTAGGGGTGCCTTATGCTGGGCACCTGCGTGTCTTTCGTTTTCCGTGACAAAATCCCAGTCCATAGTCATTTTTTATACGCAAGAGTTTGTTGAATAATCGAGGGAGGAGAGGGCGGAGTGGGGCCAGATCTTCGAACACACCAAGGGACCAAGGGAGCAAAGGACAATGAGCAGGCAGGCCCATCAGTCGGACTCAGAAAGGGACGGGGACTTCAGGCACGAGTGGGTCAGCAAGTCGAGGGCTTCAAGGCAGCCCCTTATTTCTTCATCAGCTGAACTTGGAGGTTGTGCCTCGTCCCACGTCACGTTGCTCTACGGCTCCACCTTTGGTCGTCACACGTGCTCCATGATCTGTGGCCAGGCGGTGCGTCACGTCCAGCTCCTCTCCTTTGGTGATTGTATCTTTGAATGGGTGAAAAACACAAGTTTTAGAAAAACTGGTCGAGAGAATAGATATACATCTCAATCCATCCCCATTCTTAAGTAGGTGGGGAATAGGTTCATCGGTCACAGTCAGAGGTCGTCACTTATGGAGTCTGGAGAAGGGCATGGCATATTGAATCTATAGGCTGGCTTGGCATTCATTCGCGACATATGATAAGAGAAATTCGGCTTTCGTACACAATGTATTACGTTACAAAAATCGAGTCCTTATGTGGTGACTCGTTCTTCCCTTTAACCCAAGTATCAACGATCTTACATCTCCCTTCGGGGTCGGCTAATTTTTTTTTTTGCAAGCAGAGGTATTATCATCATGACGAAGGGGGAAGGGGTAGATATAAAATGTGGCTTTCCTGGGGGATGACCGTTACTCAAGGTCATTAATTTCGTTTCGCGGGTAGCTGACATGAGGCCAGGGCTGATCGGGCGTGTTAGTGTTTTTGGACAGGGAGCTGGGGTCGATCGGGAGAAGTGGGGTACTCTGGACATCCGCACTTAGGTGCAAGGGGGTGGGGCAATCGGGACATTTGGGGATCGCATTTTTAACGAACTGAGAAACAGAAGGCCATTGACGTTATAGTTCCCTTATAAAAGGCCAGATTAGGGGACATCCGTCGTCTTACCCGTCCTTTCCTTCATTACCAACTCGGGTTCTATCGTTTGCAGAAAGGAGAGGTAGTAATATGGCAAGTCACAATCGTTTTGGTTTTGGTCAATTTTGCTGAACACCTTTGCGTTCGAAGAAATCCAATTATGTTTGTGTCGGAGGGACACAACGTTCTTGCACAAAGGAGGAGGGAGCAGGGGGACCTTCAGAGAGAGAGAGAGAGAGAGAGAGAGAGAGAGAGAGAGAGAGAGAGAGAGAGAGAGAGAGAGAGAGAGAGAGAGAAAAAGAAAGAGCGAGAGAGAGAGAGAGAGAGAGAGAGAGAGAGAGTCGCTCGCACTCTAAATGAACCACTCGGTACACGTATACCGTGGGGAGAGAGAGAGAGAGAGAGAGAGAGAGACGTGTACAATAATGGACCGTTCAGTGCGCGTGCAACACAGAACAACAGAAGTTAAGTAACACGGAAACACAGGCAGAGGGATGACGTAGATTCATGCATCACGTACACACAAACTCAGACGGGGAGACAGTACAAGTATTATATACAAAGACCCAAGACAAACATAAAACAGTTATTGGCCATAATTATCTTTTTCTGTATGCTGCGCATACTTATTGTTCTGAGTTCTTTTTACCTGTTTCTTATCTTTTTATTCGTTGGCTGCCTTTTTCTGGTGGCTTTGATTGTACGCACTTACGCCTTTGGCAATTGGTCATGAACTAACCTAGTCGGGCTAATGTTCACAGAGGTTTTTTTCGAGTCACTTTAGCAAGTACGTTTCCAGGCTGAGACAAACCGTTGGTGTCAATTGGAGAGCAATGGGGCAGCTTTTAGTTATATGCCTATAAGGATGCGGAAAAAGGAGGTAGTGGGTTTTCAAATATTGGTAATATCCCTAGTCCTCTCGGCGGAGGATACTGGTGTAACCCTTACCTCGAAATACCCTAAACTTTTCCCTACTTAGTTAAACGTAAGAATGCTTAATCACGTGTGTACATTATTCTTTTTGCTCTATTCGGGGTTTGTCGCGGTTAGGTACTATAATCAGACCCCTTTTCCCGTCTCTTCATCTGTTGGATCACTATTTTCGTCGTCATTCCGAGGTGACCTGCAGAGAGAGGGAAAAGAAGGGAAGGGAGGGCAGGCTACATTGATACGCACTCGCGCGCATAAACCCAGAAAGGCTTTTACTTACTGCGTACTCGGCCTATTTCCACAGGATGCAGTCACTGCCAACTGGGGCGTTTAAGCCCAGGGGGACCGTTAGTGTGATTTTTCTTATACAGGTAGCATATAAAGTATGGGCTAAATACCTGGATCTTCAGCGGTTGCTTTTGGCTGTATAAAAAGGAAAAATATACAACTAAAAATTCGGCCCTTCATATTTGCAATATTTCTACGTGCTATACCATTTCAACCCTTTCATCTAATCGAGCTTAGTCATTCCGCCCATATTTCAGTTATATTGAAAGATAGGCATTATTCATTCAAGACTTTATCAATTTACACGGACAAATATAGTTGTTTTCTCGAGAAATCTTTAATAAGAATGTCGGTGCATAAATACGGGCCTACACTCCTGTGGATCAGCCACGGAGCAGGCTGAAACTGTAGATGCGAGGATACTTTATTAGTAGAAAACTTTAATGGAGTCGGTGGTCTTTTATTTCATACAAAAAATGCGAAAAGCGCAATGAAATCACATTGAATCTTTTAGCGTGAGCGTATATTATAAAACATCGAAGTTTCGAACTTTCAATAATCATGATGCGCCAAACTCAACAACAATTCATTGTCCGAATGTTCAATCGGTACCCATCTTAAGCAAATTCATTGTCCTTTGTTGTCCGAACACCCAATCAGTACCTATCTCATATCATTTCATTGTTCGAGCTGACGGTATACATCCTATATCAATCCATTGTTCGAACTCACAATCAGTACACATCCTATATCAATCTAAAATGTTTAAAAACTTCATACATATCCTATGACACCAAGGCTGAGCAATCGGAGTACAATAAAGAGTTGAGGGTTTCATTTGCTTCGGCGCCATTTTGGGTGCAGTCAGGCAGACCCTAGGCATAGTCTAAATGTCTACTAACTCGTGGTTGGCCCAGAGCTTCCTCTGGTAGTCCAAAGTTCCGTTAAAGGGCAAAAGAAAGGATCGGGGGTTTGAACCATCAGTCAAAAAAAAAAAGGGGGGAGGAAGGCAACAATGTTCCTACCGGGTCATACTGTGCTTTCACTGGAACTGATCCGAACCGTGGTCTGCAGGATTCTAGTCATTCAAACTGAGGCTGGCGCCAGTATGGGAGCGCCGACGTCCTGCGGCTACATTTCCATCGTTCCGTGGGCAACCATGGCAGTTATTCCCCATCGGGGGTATTTGCGGGAGTCGGGGACTCCTGCTGTTCCTCTAGAATCTTCAAGGTTGTGGAGAACTATAATGGTGGAGTCGACAAGTGACCAGGCCATACCTGCATGCTGGGCCCACTCTTGCCGGGTCGACCGCCATCTTGGGAGTTCGGCAGCCGCCAGCAATCGCGGGGTCAAACGAGCGGACGGGCTCCCACCTGCCGGGCGAGGCGTTGCAGCATTGCCACAGTGGAAGAACCCTTTTCGGGCGCCTGGAGCGTTGGGGGTGCAACTGGGAAGCCTCCACCTGGGGAGGCGGGAGAGGCCTGTTCGCACCGTCTCTCCCTCCCAGTGTACCCCACGGCGCCAGCTTGACATTTGTTATGGCCGGTGGCGATGAGGACGGGGTGTTGTGTATTTCTATAGGTTCTGAATCGATCCCCCTATTCCTGACCCTATTCTGGTTAAACTAACTATCAAGTTAACTAACAGTCAGCCCATGAGGCAAGAAATCCCCCATGATGCAGATACCGTTATCTGACGCAGTCACACTACGGCACAGGAACGTGTTATCTGATTAGGTCATAACGCTTGAGATCTAATTAGACAAGCGACATTCCTCCAGCCCCTGATAAGGCATACGACGTTCTCATAACAAATCAAACCTATGACAACCTGGAAAATCCGTGCGGCCATTGTTTTGATTTCACAGAGAACTTTTGCAAAAGAATGTGCTAACGAGCAAGTCGTATGACATCTTTATTGACGTACCTATGTCCATCCTTACGTCAATCTCGGCACCTTTAAGGTATAAATATTGCCGACCTTGCCCTATGCAAACACACGCGTGGTGACAAGACGGAGCAGCCACACTTGCCGAAGCCGAGAGCAGAAGCAGACCCCGCTGGCAGCAGCCCCGCCTTCCTGACGCGCTGAGAGACGCGCTGCTATCTCAAGCCGAGAGACCCAGCACCGGCGCTTCTGGGCAGCCCTCGCAGGCAGCCTGGAATATCGAGAGCAGAGAAAGAGATACCATTCCTCATTCATCCTAACTTCCAGGTACAGAACTGAATAACCCCTCACAGAGAATTCTTTAGTTATTCACTTGGCAAAAACAAACTTAACTTAAACTGTAACTTTCTATTCCCGCCCACGCATTAGACTTAGGTCAGGTACACGGGGTAGGCGTATTTAGAAACACCAGTTGAGTACGTTTAGTCAAATGTATATGTGTATGTAAATATATTTTAATCATTTTAAACATCATATGGCTCAGAAACCATATCAATGTTTTTACAGTATTATTTTATACTATTGCTTCTAATGTATGCACTTTACTTAACTATAAGTATTGCAATAATATCGATCCATTTCTCTTGTACGAGAAAAGAGACTGATCAATAAATAACATCTTTTATTGAACACGCCCGTCTCTTCCTTTTCTCTACATTCTGATGAGACTAAGAATGCACGTACTGACTGAGTAAAATAATTGCCTTGTGCTCACACGACTCTTGAGATTGACTCTTGATTAGGGGAGAGCAAAGTTGTCATGTTCTATGGTTGTCAGAAACTAAATCCCTTCCTGTCTAATCAGGGGAGTTAATCCCTTCCTTGAACATTCGAGAAAGTTTCTAGCGAACTCTGAGCTTAGCTGGCAAACCCAAAAATTAAGTCTAGCATCGACAGTAGTAGACCTAGTTAACGTCTGGTCTAGGCCTTTACTGCTGTAGGTACTATTCCAATGCGCAGAGCCTATTGGGAAAATAGGAGCTACACTACATGGCGCCCAACGCGTTTGGAAAGGGCGATAAAACTAACGTAAGACATTTAGAGTAACTCAGTCGTGCTTTCTCACTCAGACCCCTTTTCCCGAATACTCCAAAGACGTCTGGAGTGGGTGAAAGGTTATATCCTCCAAAACCTCGCAGGAGGGAACTCCTATGTATGGTTCTTGGTCAAGTCAACGTTGAAGGATAAAACAGTTCCGAAATATTGTGCATCTTATCTTTGTTCCATAAGAAACCTGATCTGCAAACAAACATAATACCATCCTGTCTGTAAAATGGCAGAGAGTGATGATGAAAGAGAGGCAGTTAGATTAGCAACTGAACTCGCAGATGCTGATGCTACCATGCAAGCAGCAGACGCGGATATAATACTCATTCCGGTCATTAAAAGGAGATCTATAACCTTAAAACTTATAGAAAATGGACTGACACCTAGAGGTGGCACAGTCATATTCGTAATCGAGGCACACGAATATCGGCAGACAGAGGTATACTATTCATGGATACATTTTCCAGCAGCAAATGCTGTAACAAAGTACTTCCACTATTACAAAGTAGAGGAACCTCCTGAAACGTACACTCCTTTCGAGGAGGTGGAAGTACCACTCAAATTCCAAGAGCATTTGCTCTTATTTGATGGCGCCCTAAAACATAACAATCACATTACAGGTAAAGTTCCAGCTAAACGGGAACAGATACCATTCTGGTTGGCACAGAAAATGCCCCAAATAGAGGCGGTGTTTCCTGACACCACCCCATTAGAAAAACACAGGATTCTGACTATATGTCTCCCAATGGGAATCGCACCACACATTGAGGACTGTGACACTTGGGGTACAGTCTTTGCTTCCATCTACACAAAAACGCACGGTGTCCCATCCATTTCGGTGATACCAGATGTGCTAAAACAAATTCAAGATGAATACGGTCCAGAACCTGCTTTAACTCTTGGTATGAAATTACTAAAAGACTTCAAACAGGTTTCGGCTATATTACTAGCCAACATAAAAGGTGAAGCAGCAAACGTGGCGATCCGCCAGAGGTTAAAAGAGACAGATATAGCAGACCAACCAGCTGAAATTGCCAGAATCATAGAAAAATCCTATGAAGAACTAGGCAGAGATAGTCTAGGTGGAATACCAGTAAAACCGCAACTGACTACAAGTCCAGAAAAAATATTTTTTAATAATAATAATTCACCAAAAAAGAACTGGGATGGAACCAAACAATCCAATCCTAAAGAAAAGAAATTCCAGTCCAGAGGAAGGTCTCCTAGGCGAAGAGAGAAATCTCCAAACCAAAGACAGAGGTCACCGCAGAGTGACCCCTCTGGGAATAGATATAACCTTAGAAATAGGGATAATATTAAAAAACCTGATAGATATCAAGACATTGATACACGTCCCTCTCAATCTTTTCAGACTTCCTCGCAGAAATCGGAAAGAAGAGGACGATCAGAAGAGCACGCCAAGTCCAAAGACAAGGAACCTGCTCAACAAAAAAAGAAATTACAATTTCAAAAAAAGAAGGTAGCCAGTATCAAGGTAGTTAAAAATGCCGAGAATACTGAGGACACAACTGAAAAACGGAGAGTGGGCTCAGACAATGCTAGACAGCGCAGCAGAGGTGAGCATAGCTCGCAAAGTCCTTATGAATCATCTGGAGACAGTGGACACGAATGAATACCTTCAAGTGGAAACTGCAGACACCAGAGTTAGCAAGCCCCACAAGATATACGAGATAACATTACGTATAGAGGGAGATAAGACTAGGAAAATAAGGGGACTATTTTGGGATAACCTCTCCAAAGGCTATGACATCCTTCTAGCTGAAAAAGACTGGCCACCAGAGTTTGTCAGGGAGTGCCCTCATGGCGAAGAAGTAATTATGCCTGCCTTCTCGAATCAAATACCGATTCATAAAAAATACACACTTGCTAGAAAGTGGGCAGTGGCCTTAGCACCTGCTTTATATAAAAATCATGTAGGATGGGATGAGGATTCTCCTCCTCACAAAATCCAGTTAAAATCACAACCAACTGCACAAAGGCAGTACCCAATTAAGCAAGAAGCTAAAAAACAAGTAAATGAAATACTAGATCAGCTAGAATACCAGGGGGTGATTGAAACTTGCACCTCACAAATGAACAATCCTTTGTTTCCGGTCTCCAAACCAGACAATTCGTACCGTCTAGTTTTGGATTACCGACACCTTAACACATGTTGCAAAACCTTTGCAGTGCAAAACTCACACAGTGCTGCACTAATGAATAACATAGTGCGCAAAAAATACAAAACTACCTTGCACATTTCCAATGGATTCTTTTGTCAAAACATAGCACCAGAGAGCAGATCTTTAACTGCATTCTCAGTAAATGGCACTCAAAAACAATTCTGTCGGTTAGCCCAGGGGTACAAGAACAGCCCGGGGGTATTCTCAGCGAGAGTAACAGAATTACTACAACTATATGATGATGAAGCATTATCTTATGTCGATGACATTTACTTAACAGATGATGACTTGGATACTCACTTGAAAAGAGTGAACACCATAATACTTGGGTTCGCTGCAGAGGGTTACAAATTCAACTTCAAAAAGTCCAGAATTGCCCATCTGACGGTCCTATTCTTAGGATATGAGTTATCAAGTGAAGGCAAAAGCCTGGCAGACAATTTCCTAGAGAAATGTGCCGTAATCCAAGCTCCTAAAACACTAAAAAACCTACAGTCAATTCTAGGCTTCCTAAATTTCGGAAGAACATACATTGCAAATTACGTAGAAAGGGTCAAACCCCTTTATGATCTAATTAAACCAGACTTTAAAAGATCCAGTTGGACTCAAACACACACAGAAATTTTGAGATCCTTACAAACAGACATGCTAATTAAAACAAAATTAGAAACCCGTGATAATACACGCAACCTTGTGATCCGAGTCATCCCAGGGAGATGCGGATTCACATACCTAACCTCTAATGAGGGAGAAAAGGTACCAATTGCATTCAAATCACACTTGTACACAAAAGCTGAACAGAGATTCAGCAACAAAGGAAAAATAATTCAAGCAGTTCAAACCGCAATAGCTAGAGAAAAAGACATAGCTGACGGTAGACATATCACAGTCAGAACAGCTGAATCAGCCTTTGAGGCATTAACAACACCGTGTAATTTACCATCAACAACATTGGATCCAGAATGGATACAATGGGTGAATTCAATCACAACGGACAAAGTATACTACTACTTTGATCCAGAACTAGAAGAATTAAAAAATCTAAAATATGAAAAGACGTATCCTCTGCCAATCGACATTCTGCCTCTACGACATTACGCCTGTGTAATCTATACAGACGGACATGCTCAACCCTCCGTTTGGGGAGAACATGCATACAATCCCACATGTGAGATTACAAAAGAAGTGTGGCGCGGAGGTAAACTAAGACCTCTATTAACAAAATCACACTCAGTAGAAACTAATTCAGAACTACAAACTGAAATAATAGCTTTGAAAATGGCGCTAGATAATGCGGATCGTGAATTCCCGACACTTATAGTGTCAGATTCATATTACTGCGTCAAATCATACAACAAGGATTTGCAGACATGGATTCAAAACGGTTACAAAGATGACACAGATGCACCAATAAAGCAGAGACTGCTCTGGGAACAAATAGCTCTTTTACAAAAAGAACTACCAAAGACTCACGTGATACATACACTGAGTCATCAACGTGATGGCGTTCACGTTGCAGGGAATTCATTGGCTGATGAGGCCGCGAAAGCAGCTGTGCAAACGGCTTCCGTAGCTGCCGTCACCCGGTCAAAAACAAAAATAGACAGCGAAATATTACAATCTGTCAGCGCTTCAGAAAAGGATTCGATAGAACCACTCCCTAAAGGCTTTCCAGTAAAATACTCATACATAACTGATGCAAACAATGTTCCTTTTGCTCGAATCCCTGGAGTGGGGGATAGGGCAATTCCAAACATGGAACATAGGTTAGGACTAATAATAGCGGCACACGAAGGGCTTGCTTCTATTCATGCTGGCGTCTCAGCCACAGTATCATTATTAAAACAGAGATACTGGTGGCCACAGATGAGAAGACAAACAAGGAACTATGTTCTAGCATGTGAAATATGTCAAAAAATGAAAGTATCAACGGTGAGACGTCCAGCGCAGACGCCCCTTCTAATCTCGGATAAACCATTAGCCTGTGTTTATCTAGACCACTGCGGTCCCTTACAAAGGGATGGTAACTATAAATATATCTTGGTCGCAGTGGACTCATGCACGAGATTCATATGGATGTGGCCCCAGCGAACGGCTGACGCCAGAACTGTTATAAAAGATTTGCGGGTCTTCATCGGCACATACGCAATTGGCATTCTGCATTCGGACAATGGTCCTGCTTTTAGCTCTCGGGCTTATAAGGAGGCCATGGTCAGCATGGGCGTGCAATTGCGGTACTCTTGTCCATTTCACCCTGAGGGGAACGGAATTGTTGAAAGAAAAAACCGTGACATAAAGCAATCTATAACGGCAAAGGTATTAGGTTCGGGAGCTGGGTGGGTCAAACATCTAATAAGTGTCCAACGTAGTCTAAATAACTTGCCAAGAAATTCTCTGAAGGGATTCAGTCCGTACGAATTATTATTCGGAACTAGGATGTTGATCTCTGACCTTGATAGTCAGACTTCAGTGGTAATAGAAAAAACCTTTGATGTCAAAGACCGTTTGGCTATTTTGCAGGACTTAAACAAAACAAGAAAAGACCTGAGCAACATACAGTTGAAACAACAGCCAACGACCACTGAAGAATCACCACCTGTCCCAGCAAGACCTGTCTGGATTCCAAAAGTCGGGGATCTAGTCAGGGAGAAGATCGCGGTAAAGAAGGAATTTGGGCCTTCTTACAGAAAAGCAGTTCCTGTCTTGTCTGTCAACGGGACAAGATCAGTTGTACTACCGCCACTTGCTGGAAAAAAGGAGAACCGAGTTGTATCCATCGACCTGGTAAAACCACAACATGTGGCCAATAACAAACAGTAGGCCAAGTGGACTCCCAATAAGTAGCAGAACACCAAGGTTTGCTACCAGCACAGAGGTCCTAACAAAAAGGCTCATCACATTCGAAACGCCTAAAGAAGAACAAGAAGAACTATGCAACAATGCAATAGAACTCAGACCTCTGAAAACCCAAATAAAGACATTTAGCAGAGACACACCAATCTATACTGAAGTACCAAGTGAAAATGCAAAAAACAGAAATCCTGAACCAATTGGAACAATTGACAGAACTGCATCCGGTTACTTCATCAACTTCGATGATTCCTCTGACGGCTTCAGTGAATCAAAGACACAGCCATCATCCAAATCCTTTAAAGACAAAGCTAAGGAACTTTTGAAACAACTGAAAGAAACATATCTGGTTTCTCCATGGATTGAATTTTGGGTGGGTTTTGGTGCATTTATCCTCATACTTTGGCTCATCATGGTATTTACTTTGGGACGCTTCATTGAGGGAAAATATGCTAAAATGGACACAGCAAGTCAGAACATCAACTTGATCCTCAAACCACACACATCTTCACACGTCGAGAAAAGAGAACTTTCTCCAGAACTTTCTTCAGCCAACTTCACAGCCAATCCGATACCTGGTGGGGTAGCCTGGGACAACACTGACTATGAAATTTATGGTCCGGTCGAGATCCTGAAATATCCACACCAAATCAAGATCTCTTTGAGTGACTTTGCAAAACCAAACTCATTTGCTGATGATTGGGACTTTGAAAGTATTAACAATATGATGTCTGACTTAGTAATGTCTGCTAAATTTACAAAACATGATTATTTGCAAGGTTCTACAAATTATGATAGTATGTATTGCTATAACCATTATGGTAACCATTTTCTGCATAAATCTGCACAACCTAGAAATGTTTTAAATTATAATCAATGGGAACATTGTGCTACGCCTCCAAAAGGAAGCTCTAGAACCGTTTACGACAAATATTCATATTTTTCAGGTTTTAACACAAGTAATGCTGAAACATTTTATTTTAAATTGTCAAACAAGACAGGGATGAAAACCATGATAACCAACACAAAATTGATATATTCAGATTCATTCTTTGAAAAAATGAATACTTTTGGATTTGATTATTGGGACAAAAATGTTGATTTGAAAAGTGTTTGGGGTACAAAAGAATGGCAAGTACAGGGTTTAGAAGCTTTGTTTAGAGCCTGCATGATCCCAGAACAAATGATATTTTTAAATGACACTGTTCAACAAACCACCTGTCTTGGCTTAGCCAAAATCAAAGATTTAAATAACCCGTCTATTCCAAAGCCAACAATGTTTAGCAATAGCTCTGATACAGATGAAGAGATAGACGTAAACCATATATTAAATCAAAACAGAACACATCCTGATTGGAAACAATGGTTGATCTGGCCCACAGATACAAATAACTGTCAAGATAGATTCCTGAATAAAACACAGGGTTTCAAAATGACCAGGCCAGACCCTAGATATCCCCAAAGACATCACCCAGGGATAATAACAACCTACAGTGTGGGCAAATTATGCCTTCAATGGCTACAGACTTCCACACTGCCTGAAATTAAGCAACACCTAACTTTACTTACTGATGGTGCTGACTTGCGTGATTTCATACTGGGACCACGCAAACAGCGTCAAAAGCGTTTCATAGCAGCCTCTGTATATGCAGCATACAATGAGGCCTGGAAGGTTACTCAAATTGAGACAGCAGAAAGAATACGGGAAATTGACCGTATCAATTTGGAAAAATCACTTTCTGTAGTGGACAATGGGTTAATGACTCTGTCCTCCAGAATTTTTTCATTGGACAGCATTGTGTCTTCAGCAATCGATATATTATCGCAAGACTTACTGTTATTACAACAAGGACAGTCACAATTGCGTTCCATTGTACAGCTTGGCTGGACGTTACAAAATCTGCGTTCAGGCTATGTGCCTTGGCGTTTAATCAACACAACGTCACTATTCCAAATCTTTAACCTTACTGATAGACAAATCGGTATGGCGCAAAAGGGTGCTGATTATACAATCTTGAGCATTGAAAAACTAGAAAGATTACCAATGACAATGTCAGAACGACCTGTCAGTGAATGGATAATCCACGGAATCATAAATATTCCAATCTCAACCTTCAGGTTTCAATACTGCCAAAAATATATACAGGCTGGCATGTACGAGAAATTGGGAAAGGGGTACCTTAAAACAACTTGGAACCTGCCCTATTCACATGCATGTGTCAGTAATAAAGGACAGAAAGTGTTTCTTAGTGGCAACAATTGTGATATGTCACTAAGCGGCACGCTTCTGTGTAACGGAATTAGTTTGCATGGAGCCTGTGAAGGGAATTCATACAACCTTTCATGTCACCAGCAAGGCGCACCTGCAACTGAAATAGAACCATTCTTTCAAAGACTCTATAATGGGAGTTACATTCTTATTGTAGACCGCAGATGTTGCAGTCTTATGCCCGGGACTCCTTATCTAGTAACTACAACAGCGAAGGTCAAGTGCTGTGGACGTTCTTTGTTCCCCAGCTCCTTTCCAGACAGGGAGGCAAGGGCATGGCCCAGTTTGAAAATTACTTCTATTCGAATAGACACTTTAAGCAGAATGAAAACAGTGCTTCTTCAGACGCCTACAAGGCTCACGTCATCAAAAGAAACGTATGATCTATAAGTCGCAAGGACGACTGCAGAGATACATACATTATTATCAACTAATTCCCCCGTACATTTCGCGGAAATCCTAAGCGAAATCTTAAATATTTCTGATACCACTGGGGTCTCAAAGGTATTTAAGACAGTATTTTCGATGGCATTAACACCATTCAAAGCCATACTGGGTATTTTTCCAGATTTCGTCCATTCGATTTTTGGCGGACTTCCCCTGATCCTGGGACTAATTGCAGGAATCCTATTCCTAGTCCTTATTTTTCGTTATGGCAACCCATGTCACAGATCAAACTCTCGCGACAATGGAAGATACGATCCTAGCCATTGGATACCGGGACCGGATATCAAAAATCCTGGGACTCTCCCGGCTTAGAGACCTAAACATGACTTGGTTTCTATCATTTCGACCAATGTGGCAAAGGTGTGTTTTACCTGTACTAAGGTGTCTGCTATGCGGAGAAGAATGCGTGTTAGACACCTGTCTGACGCTACAATCGGATGCGCCAGTGGATGCAGATACACTGTTGGTTCCTACCAAGGTTCACGCTTTGTGCTGCCCTCAAAGGCTGCCAATCCTGATGACGGCATTCCTGGAATCTTCACCACTACGATTGAAGAGTAGTGAAGTTCAAGATGAAAGCAACATCGAACAGGTACGACCTTCTGTCAGCAATGCAAATCAGAATGTCAATGGAGACAATCATGCGCACGAATGCATGGTTACCCCTATTTCCGACTTAGTGGAACTTTCCCATGAAGCTGTTGACAGTTTTTTCGAAAGCCTGAATGATATGATGTTCTCTCCAGAACAGAAATAGAGACTTTTGAGTAAACTCGCACACGGCGTTCCCTGAATTCGGCCTTCAACTTTAAAAATAAAGTCACATGAACAATTACAATCCAGTTCACGGACAGCAAATTTTTCAGCATGCCCCTTAAAATATTTTTCTACATATTTTTTCCCGGGACACTGATCTTCTGCTTAAAGTAAGAAACTATTCCTAGAGAACTAAGATTTCTATTTTTAGATACTTTATATAGACTTTAGCTGCCCGCTGGTAGGTTCACAAATATTTTATTATGTGATGAAATGGTCTCGGACTTCCTTTCTGTATAGCCATATTAAGAGCCATTTCATGTGTATTTCTCATATACCAATAAGCAATAATGCATAACAATGCGTGTTTACTTTTGCATTTAATTCATAGCTTAAGTGCATACAATATATATGACTGCAATTTTTCAGTATATTTGAAAATTTCGAAATGCATTTATGTATTTTGGGGTGGTAAGGTATACACTTTACTCTATAGTATGTTGTACTATGTTATACTATGCATAGATTAGTAGATATGACCATAGTTAGCGTGGAGTGGGTGTCGTGTATTTCTATAGGTTCTGAATCGATCCCCCTATTCCTGACCCTATTCTGGTTAAACTAACTATCAAGTTAACTAACAGTCAGCCCATGAGGCAAGAAATCCCCCATGATGCAGATACCGTTATCTGACGCAGTCACACTACGGCACAGGAACGTGTTATCTGATTAGGTCATAACGCTTGAGATCTAATTAGACAAGCGACATTCCTCCAGCCCCTGATAAGGCATACGACGTTCTCATAACAAATCAAACCTATGACAACCTGGAAAATCCGTGCGGCCATTGTTTTGATTTCACAGAGAACTTTTGCAAAAGAATGTGCTAACGAGCAAGTCGTATGACATCTTTATTGACGTACCTATGTCCATCCTTACGTCAATCTCGGCACCTTTAAGGTATAAATATTGCCGACCTTGCCCTATGCAAACACACGCGTGGTGACAAGACGGAGCAGCCACACTTGCCGAAGCCGAGAGCAGAAGCAGACCCCGCTGGCAGCAGCCCCGCCTTCCTGACGCGCTGAGAGACGCGCTGCTATCTCAAGCCGAGAGACCCAGCACCGGCGCTTCTGGGCAGCCCTCGCAGGCAGCCTGGAATATCGAGAGCAGAGAAAGAGATACCATTCCTCATTCATCCTAACTTCCAGGTACAGAACTGAATAACCCCTCACAGAGAATTCTTTAGTTATTCACTTGGCAAAAACAAACTTAACTTAAACTGTAACTTTCTATTCCCGCCCACGCATTAGACTTAGGTCAGGTACACGGGGTAGGCGTATTTAGAAACACCAGTTGAGTACGTTTAGTCAAATGTATATGTGTATGTAAATATATTTTAATCATTTTAAACATCATATGGCTCAGAAACCATATCAATGTTTTTACAGTATTATTTTATACTATTGCTTCTAATGTATGCACTTTACTTAACTATAAGTATTGCAATAATATCGATCCATTTCTCTTGTACGAGAAAAGAGACTGATCAATAAATAACATCTTTTATTGAACACGCCCGTCTCTTCCTTTTCTCTACATTCTGATGAGACTAAGAATGCACGTACTGACTGAGTAAAATAATTGCCTTGTGCTCACACGACTCTTGAGATTGACTCTTGATTAGGGGAGAGCAAAGTTGTCATGTTCTATGGTTGTCAGAAACTAAATCCCTTCTTGTCTAATCAGGGGAGTTAATCCCTTCCTTGAACATTCGAGAAAGTTTCTAGCGAACTCTGAGCTTAGCTGGCAAACCCAAAAATTAAGTCTAGCATCGACAGTAGTAGACCTAGTTAACGTCTGGTCTAGGCCTTTACTGCTGTAGGTACTATTCCAATGCGCAGAGCCTATTGGGAAAATAGGAGCTACACTACAGGGGGGGGTCGGAGGTATGTACAAGACACCCCCCCCAGTGTTGTCAAAGCCATTTTTGAAGAAAGAAGTGGTGCCTGGCGTGTTGCTGCTGCCATTACGGAGGAGAAAAGAAAGAAGTGGCGCCTGGCGTGTTGTCGCTGCTATTACGAAGGAGAAAAGGAAAAAATGTCCCATCCGTCTCTGGGCCGGGCTTCCGGTGGATGTCGGCTGGACGCCCTTTGCTCTGGCCCCATGAACGGGTTCCTTGGTTTATCGGCTGCAGCCGGATCCAGTTGGCCCCAGTCCCCGGCCATTGGTGGCCGGACCGGGGGAGCATGTGGCGGGACTATCTGCAACTATGACGTGCCACCGCGGCCGGACTGGGAGAGAGAGGGGAGGGTCGAGGACATAGACATTCCCCCCCCTACAACTCTCCAGTGTGGTCAAGGCGATCCCCTGGCTGGGTCCCGCTGGCCCCTGTCTCTCCTCCGGCTCCACCCTATGTTACGATTTCCTGGTCGACTGTTGGCAGCAGGACCCGCCTTATATGGGTTGCTGCCGGCTGGGCGTAGCCGCAACCCTGCCCCACCTTGGAAGTTTCCAGAGTGGGGGGGGGCGGATGTTCTGCTGACTTTCATTTTCTACAGTTTACCGTTCTTGTTTCTAACGTTTCCTGTTTTTAGGGCATTAATAGGTGTTATTATTACGTATTGTTATTGTTTCTTGCTCGTTATTTTAAATAAAAGTTCATGTTCATCAGCGGCCTACTGATTTCGTTTTCCCATTCCTTTCTTTCCAGGTTGTTTCATGCTAAAGCTTCTGTTAACAGGTTACAGTGATCACTTAGTTATTAGTGTATGTGTCCTTTTCACTAGGGGTGTTCTCTGGTCGGGCCAGATGATCTTCCTCTAGTAAATGGTCCGGGCGAAACTGGCGTATCAACCAGTGGGGAGTAGATAGGTATGACAGATTACCACGGGGGACAAAGGTCCGCATTACCTACCCTTCACTACTTGCAAAGACTAGAGTGTGGCGACTTCTGTGCTCGTTTGCAAAATAGAGAATACCTCCAAAAAGAGAACCAATTCCCAAACAGTCAATGTTCGGGCAAACAATCAATCAATGAGGAACGAAATAGGAACGACGTGTTAAAGGTTTGCGTTACCTACCCTTCACTCTCTGCAAAGGGAGAGAGAATATTCCTATTCTTCCCCGTTTGTAGGTAGAGAAGATCCCCAAGAGAACCAACTTCGAACAATTCAATGCTCGATTCAATCAATCAATCAATGGGGAGAAAAAATGAATAAGCACGACGTGTTACAGTTTTGCGTTGCCTACTCTCCACTATCTGCAAAGACTAAACAGAGTATGGCGATTCTGCGTTTGTTTGCAAATAGAGAATTTCTCAGAGACGGTCAATAAGTAATACTAGTATTATCAAACAATCAATCAATCAATCAATTTCGCAATTTGTCGTGTTTCACGACCTTACCCGGACCGGACCATATGGGTAGTTCTTCGTCTTCCTTTTTCCAGCGCCCGATCGTTCTCTTTCTCCATGTTTTTACCGCAGCATTCCTGTGGGATTCCAGTCAGGACAACAGGTCACTTGAGAGAGGTCCGTTCGGAATCGGTGAAGTCCATTCAATCGGCAGCCGGACGAGGGCCCTCTCAAGGCAGGTATACTCCAATCATTTAGGTGTTCACCCCATCGTCTGGACCTCTCTTACCGGACCTTATGTCGCTGATGGGCCCCGCGTTTAGGGCGCCAATTGTAAAAAGGGTCATCCCATATCGCACCCGATGCCCCGGCTGCTGGTGCTGGGCGACTCTTCGTTTCTATCTTGAATAATTACCAAATAAAGAGACGGGCACTGGAGGTAGGAAAACAAGAACAGGGTTTATTACTCATGAGGAGAGCCTGTCCTTTGGGACACTCGCATAGTGTCTTCGGGAGGTGCTCTAACAAGTTTCTCTGAGGCTTCGTCTTTTATACACAGGTTGGTGACACACAGGCATCCTTCATTACAATCAACACTTTGTATAGTATGGAGGTATTCCAACACGTGGCTACAGTAGGGCCCTTATCCTCCATGCAACAGGAGGGGGCTGTCATGCGGCTGAGTGTTCTGCTGATTCCTTTGGAATGTGCGTGCCTGATCGAATCTCAGGGGTTGGGGCGGTCATGATCAATAGTGGCTTCTTTCTAGAGAGGCGAATACATACTGTAGTGGACAATGAACTGTATCCTCAGGCTAAGGGATGACCAGCGGTCTTGTGCAGACATTCGGGCTCAGAGGAAGAGGTCATCAAAGGAGGGGTATTCATGGAGGGACAGGAGGTGTTGGTCAGGCGCGGGGTGTGCGATTCTTAGGGACAGAGTCATGCGGGAGGGGAGGGCTAATGATTTGTGCATGAGAGAGCGGGGGTAGTCAGGGTGCATGGGGGATGCTTGCAGGGTCAGGGAAGTGGCGTTGATGAGCGATCGTGAACGGGGAGATCATGAAACCTAAAATGGCTGTCGTGTACGTGTGTGCAGGGGTCTATGCTAGTGGGACAACACAGTCAGAGTTTTAGCGATATCCATTCTGTTTACACCAAGAGGTACCGTGAACATAAATGAACGCCGCTTATGTACATACATATTGCTATTTTTAACAACTCATAGTACTCCGCCTTAGCAAGTGAAATACGTTTTTTTATACAGGTGAAGGGAGCTTTTATAATGATTCTTTGCTGTATCCTGCTTAGATTTCCTCCAGGATCTCTCCAGAGCTCTGAGTTTTCTTTTTTGTTCCCTCAGTAGTGGGGTAAACCAAGGGGCCTCTTTGCCAGGTCCTTTTATTAGTTGAGTTCTTTCCGGCGCTATCTGATCAATGGCTTTACTCAAGCTCCTAGTTAGATCCGCATATTCTAGGTCCAGACTTTTATCTGTATTCAACAGACAGGCCACTTTCGGGAATACCAGGGTCAGGGTTTTTAAGTCAACCTCAGCCCATTTACGGGTTTTTCTAGTACCCCGGGGTAGATATTTTAAGTGGTCATTGATATTTACCTCACAGGTCACCAAATAATGGTCAGTCCACACACAAGGGACCACATCCCTAAGAATGACATTTGGGTCTGTGGTCCATACTAAATCAAGGGTATGACCCTTGATGTGTGTGGGAACTTCCACGAGTTGACTAAAACTCAGGGAGGACATTGTAATGTCCAATTGGCGTGTAGCCAAGTCCCTGTGGGGGCTGTCCCAATGCAGGTTAAAATCTCTCATTATCAGGATTTTCTTATACCTTGTACGGAGGTCAGACATAATAGGAGCAAATAAGTCATTAAAAAGTGGGGTTGAGTTGGGCAGGCGATAAATCGACAGAACCACCCAACAGGAGTTATTCAGGGTAATCTTTACTCCTACCAAATCAGCTAGATCCACCGTTTCTGACAATAGTCTTTCTACGGACAAGGTCTTTTTAAATAGGATCGCTACTCCACCCCCCCCCCGCGCAACCCCTCCGCGGTTCTGCCATATTGCATCATAGCCATTTGGCAGAGCAGCGATGATGTCCGGCATGGAATTTTCGCCCATCCAAGTTTCTGTAAGGGTCAGGACATCAAGGTCCTCATCCTGAAGCAGTGTATAATTCTCCACATGATGGCTGTGAAGTGACCTGGTATTTAGACTCGCTATCTTTAATACAGGGTATTGGGCTCTAAGGGTTCCACTATGAGGTCGCAGTATGACATATTTTTTTAGCCTAGTAATGACTCCATGATCTGTTAGCGGCTCACCATTATCTAGATAACGTAGTTCCTCCGATGTATAGATATGCCGATGGTCAAGAGTCCCGGCCCCGAGCCCGTCCGTGCGCGGACGGGCGCAGACGGGCTGGACTCTGGCGTGACTCCGGCGATGATCTGGCGAGCCCGCAGCGCGTGACCGCTGCGCGTAAGCATAGCCGGTTTAAGTACCGGTCTAGCGTCCTTGTTACGACTAGACCGTGCAGAGCCTCACCCCCCACCCAAGATGTCCGCCGCTATGGCAGTGAGTTGAGTGAAGCTAAGCCGGTAGCTTCTCGAGTGACTAGAGGAGCCGCCCCAACGCGGTGCTTGTAAGCATGTGTATATTTTCTTGTAATTCTCTTTTATGTTTTTTTAGAGTTGCTGGCTTCTATGCCTAACAGTCATACCTGTGGTTGTATTTCTGGATTTATATGTTCTTAGTACTTGTCTATGGTGGTTTTCTCATAGCTCAACAGTGCTGACAGTCTCAAGTTAAGTGTTGTAATGTACCTTCTGGCAGCTTGCATTTAGACCTGCTAATATTTTTTGTAGGGTCTATTTTATGCATCATTATTGAGGTGATGTATATCACATTCAAGTAATTAAAATGCATAAGCCCAAATCTTGCATTACCGGACTAAAGCCATATAAGTCAAAGGGTAGCTACCCACATTTTGTACGTGAATTGCATTCCACTGTGGTAAATAAATAATTAATTACCGGTACTATTTTTGAATACATTTATAATAACAGATAGCTCAATAAATAAGAGGCAGGATCCGAGGAATCTGAGCTTAACAGGCTTTAATCAGGCATAAGGGAAGGGACAGGATCGGGACAGCCTGAAATAGAGTGGCACGAGTGGCAGCTGCCGGGACAGGGGAGAGAGGGACAGCAGGACAGCTAGCGTCATATTAACAGTACATGGTATATATAGTAAAACATCACAATTACATTTCATACAGTAGGCGTAACAAGTGACAAGCGTAAGATAAGAACACATGGGCGTGAAAAGTAGGCGTGCACAGGGCGTGCACGTAGACATGTGATGAGAACGTCACAGAAGTGTCATGAAGTGGGTGGATACATGGAGGGGGCTACCTGAGCAGCTGGGACCTTTAACCTAGTGGTGCGCGCAAACGGACTATGACGTGTATCTGGGGAGAACTGGGGGCTCTGACTTCTGCACTAGAAGAGGAGACTAAAGTCTGCGATGTCAGGACGACATGTACCTATAGCATATCTGGTATCTGGTGTTTGGAGTACATGTTGATAGAATCCAAAAGTCATCAGGGTAAAGGCTACTTGACACTAAGACTGGGGCATGCATATATTCTTCATGTATTGCGTGTGCTATGAATCTTTTATGAATATTAATACAGTAATTCTCTTGCATGGAGACAGGAAGACTAGACTATAGCTGAAGCTGTTTATACAGTTCGTTAGCTTAGGAATGTGAAGACGAAGAGCTGAACTGATAACTAGAGGCATAACATATTCTTGGCAGACAGGCAGGCAGAGCCAGGCCGGGCACCGCGCTGCGCGGCAGGAAGTAAGTGAAGGGTCAGGGATGCAGGTGGGGGCTGTATCGCTCTTTGGAGCAGGTTCAGGAGACTGGAGCTTGAATCTGGTGTTCGGGCCCTCATGAGGCCTAGAAACGGGGACAATTCAATGAATTAACGTGCACAATGGAAAACGTTGGCAACATAGGCCTGGAAGTCTAATTCACGTTGCTTTCACGGGGACTGGATAACTGGCATACTAGAGTTGGACACGACTATAATTGCGTCTGTATTCGGTCATAGGGGAATACATGCATATCGATCATGCACATATAATATAGGATGGGGAACACGTAGGCACACATGACAAGGCAAAATTCAATTTTCCACATTCCCTCCTTGTGCCCTACGTTTCCATCAGGAAACATCAATATTCATGATACCATCTATCATTTCATATAGCATCATTTGCTCGTCTCGAATTGTCTGGGAACGGGACTTTGGACTAGGAATACAAGATGTAGCACACAAGCCGCAAATCGCAGGGCCACATTGTAAACAGAGACAGCAACTGAATATGATCATTACTGCTATACCCAGGAATGACAATACTTTCCATCCCCAGGCAGATATAATACTCCAGAGCCAACCGGACCATGTCCAGGTGCCTGGATTCTGGTGTAACTGATGGGCAATTTTATGAAGTCTGGTTATAGCTGAATAAACAGACGGTGCGTTATTAGGAATGAAAATGCAACAACTAGATCCGATGACTCTACAAGCTCCTCCCCTATCGGCCAGTATGACGTCAAGGACGAGGCGATTTTGAAGCACGACAAATCTAATAGCAGATTGCTCTTCAGTTAAGTTACCTAGAGAGGAAGTAGTCTCATTCACTACTGCTTCAAGGGTTCTAGTTAACCTACGTATTAACTTACTATTCTGGACAGGACCTATGAAGAAAAAGAAACCTCTATTGAAGTCTGTATACTGTTCTAGAGCAGTTTCAGTTTGATCGACAATTGGGGACTCGATCTCCCTTCTATGTCTAACGTGTACTAGATGTGTGTTTCTGTGATAATCCGATGGGGCTAGGAAAACTGGTGGCAGTAGGAAGGCAATATAACATGTTCCATCCCAATCAAGGGGCAGACGTACATATGCGGTCTGACCACATACAAAATACGAATGACGTGAGGCTTTAAAAATAGATTTCCCACTGTCACTATACTCGATCACAGTAGTACAATCACTGTGTCCTAGATGTACAGAACCATTCTTTCTGACACATAATTCGCCTTTAACTGGTAGAACTGAAATAGCAGGCAAATCTGAAGTAGTCTCGGACTGAACATTCAAAACCATGAAATTCGAGGAATAATTACCTAGATCATATACTTCATTTTCTAGATCTAACCCTGTTCTATGGGGAAGACCCTCCTTGTCTGGGAAACATGTTCTATTCAGAAGGGACATGTCGTTTGAGGATGACGTTAACGTAGACCATGCTCCACACGAACCATTATGTGAAAACGGATAAGGAAAGAGTGGCAGAACTCCCTTCGGTGTCTGGAAAGGGGGGAGTCGACCACACACCCAACAATTAGTGGCATTGCTGGTCTGGTGTGAATAGTGTAACATACGGATAAAAGAATTGTTGCGCATGGCAAGACGATAGGATAACTCGTGAGGAGGCAGTTCACTGAAAGTGTGCTCTGCTGTAACATTAGAAAACATATGTACATGTGAATTAATAGGAGGAAAATATATATATAAAACATAACTTATGCCTGTAACCATAAAACTCGGAAAAAACAAAAGTAATAGTGTAATAATACATCGACTTCGAATATTCTTTTGATAACGGATTCTCTTAGAGTTTCGACTAACTTTCTCACTAAGTGGGTCTATCTTATACATGTCAGGAACCTGTCTAACCGTTTCACCCGAGAGGGACTTAGACAATTAAACTGACTGACTTACTAGACCGTAATTTTTCTTTATACTCCTGCTGCGGAGTTTTCTCTAACAGGGGAAGTTTAGATTCAGTGTCTGGGCAGTCCTTGAGAACGGGGCAGTCTTTGAAAAATGTCTTTGGCCGAAGTCCATGGAATCGCTTTACATGGCTGCAGTGCAACCACCCCTTCCTGCCTTCCACCTTGATGGCCGTCCTCGTGGTGAGTAGTACTAGTCTTGGCTCCTTCCAACGGGGCTCCAGCGGACTTGAACGATCGAAGTTCCTCACAAGGACTAGGTCGCCTGGTATGACCTCGTGCGGTTTCAGTTCGGTGTTGTCTGGAAAAGCGGCGGCAACCTGTGAACGACAAGATTGTAGTGCAGACATCAAGGAGGCCAAGTAATCTGTCAGCATATTACTGTCAACATCAGTTATCTTACGGGGTCTAGGAGTACCCCACATGTTTGGGGGACGACCGAAAACTACCTCAAAAGGTGACAGACCTGAACGGGAGTGAGCGACCATTCTCATATAAAAAAGGGCGACTGGCAGTGCTACCAACCAATCTACGCCTTTCTCTGCGCATACCTTTGCAATGCGGATCTTTAAAGTCTGATTATGTCTCTCAACGAGACCTGCTGCTTCGGGATGTCGTACACAGTGGAACTTCCACTGGTACCCTAACAGAAGAGATACTTGTTTCATGAGTTCGGATGAGAATGGCTGGCCGTTGTCTGAATACACGACCCTCGGTAATCCATAGCGGGGGAAGTACTCACGAACCAACTGCCTGGCAGTGGTCGCGGCAGTGTAATCTGGGACTGGATATGCTTCTGTCCATCTGGACAAAGCACATACAACTACGAGAACATACTTGAAACCTCGACATCGCTCCATCTGAATATAATCCATCTGGAGGACTTCAAAAGGGTGGTCAGGAGGATGGAATCCACCTTGTTCCACCGGGACACCTTTACCTGGATTGAACTGACAACAGATCATGCAGGTACGCACTTTCTGCTTTGCTGCTGCTCGTAGATGCTTATTAAACCAAAGGTTCTGAATGCTGTCTAACATGGCTTTTTCTCCTAGATGTGCAGGACTATGTGCGGTATTAATGATGACTTGAACCATTGAGTCGGGGAGAAACCATGTGGCTTTCCCCTTCGTCAACCATCCTTGATCTGTCTGGACCCCTCCTTGTTCAGACCATTTCTTGATTTCATCGGGAGTAGCATGTGACTGGATATCTAGTACGTCTTGTGTAGGGTCCTTAACTGTCATACAAGTAGTCTGGGCTGGAATGTCTGTCTGTGTCGTGTTAACTGGAATGTCTGGAGTCTGAGCTGTGAGCTTGGCTGTTCGATCTGCTAGATCGTTACCCTGGGAAATGATGTCGGTGATTTTCGTATGTGCCTTGCACTTCATGATAGCGATAGCTGTCGGTAAATGTATTGCTTCTAACAGAGCTTGAATGAGGGGGCCATGCTGAATCTTGGTTCCATGAGATGTCATGAAACCTCTCTCTTGCCAGAGTACTCCGAAGTCGTGTACGACTCCGAATGCATAACGTGAATCTGTGTATATGTTTACTTTCAGGTTCTTAGCTCGTATGCAGGCTTGGGTCAGAGCGACGAGCTCTGCTGCTTGAGCAGACAGTGTGTCAATACGATGTGTTTCTATAACTTCGGTTTCAGTAGTCACTGCATACGCGGCTACTAGTTCTCCTGTACTTGTTCTCATACATGAACCATCCACATAGAGTGTCAGGTCGGGATCAGGTAATGCAATGTCTGTCAAGTCTTGTCTTGGCTTTGTCATGATGTTAACAACTTCCACACAGTCATGTGTGGCAGGATCTGGAACAGTCGAGGGCAACAGTGTAGCAGGATTTAAAATGTTGCAGCGTCTGATTTCTATGTGTGGCTGAAATAGTGTCAGTTCATAACCTGTTAAACGTGCAATTGTCAAGTGCTGAGTCTGTGTTCGGTTTAAAAGAACTTCCACAGAATGTGGAACTTGTACTGTCAGGGAGTGTCCTAACACTATGGAATCACTTTGTCTGATAGCTAGAGCTGTGGCTGCAACTGACTTGAGGCACGCAGGCAGAGCCTGGGCCACTGGATCTAATGTGCTAGAAAAATAAGCACAAGGCTTGTATTGTCCCGCTTGATCTTGTGTGAGAACAGATAATGCAGTACCTTCACGTTCAGTAACGAAAAGTGTAAAAGGCTTACTGTAGTTCGGTGTTGCTAGAACAGGTGCTTGGCATAAGGCTTTCTTTAACTCATTAAAAACAAGTGTATGTTCTTGGGTCCAAGGGAGGACAGTCGATGTGGCTGCCTCCTGTGTCGTTAACTGTATCAGTGGCTTGGCTAGATATGCGTACTGAGGGATCCATTGTCTGCAGTAAGAAGTGAGGCCGATAAAAGCTCGTACCTCCTTCTGAGTCTTGGGCTGTGGAAGATGTGCTATTAACTGGATACGGTCTGGTGTCAACTGCCTACCCCTCTTGGACAGTAAGTGTCCAAGGTAGACCACTTGCTGGACACAGAATTGCAGTTTCGAAGGGGACACCTTGTGCCCCATCTCGGCCAGGAAATACAGGACTGTAAGTGACGCACGTTCGCAGTCACGTTCAGAACGGGCTGTGATCAATAGATCATCGACATACTGGATCAGGGCAGTGTCAGTTGGCATGTGTATATTGTCTAGTTGTCTCTTAAGTGCTTGACTGTAAATACTAGGACTTTCTGTGAAACCTTGAGGTGCTCGTGTGAATTTATAGCTTCTTCCATTTAAACAGAAACCGAAAAGAAACTGGCTGTCTGGATGAATGGGAACACTAAAGAATGCATTCTTGAGATCAATAACAGTAAAGAACTCTGCTTCGGAATCAATAGCTGTCAATAGGGAAGAAATATCTGGGACCACTGGGTACTGGGGTATGATACATTTATTAAGTTCTCGAAGGTCAATCACTAATCGATAAACTGGAGGTGCATTTGGATCAGTACGTTTCAGAATCGGAATGATAGGAGAATTACATACATTGGAGTCAGTTTCTACAACTACTCCTTGAGCAATGAGCTCGTCAATAATTTTGGATAAGGCTGCTACAGCCTCAGGTGGCAACTTGTACTGTCGGATTCGTGGTAATACAACACCTTGTTTCAGAGTGACACGATAGGGTGTAATGTGCATACAACCTACATCAGTTGGACCTTGCGCCCATAAATGCTGTGGTACATTCAATAATCTTGAATCACAATCACGTAATGCATAATGACCCTTAAAATCACTTAGGAACAGTCGTACTCCTTCTGGGGAGCAGCAAATTACTGCACCTAATTCTTTCAATGTCTTGATACCCAATAAGTTTTCTGGACAAGATTTCGTAAGTAACAAGTCTGTAGTTCGGGACAATGGACCAACTTCTAGGGAAACTGGTTTCGATATTTCATTAACAATAGGCTTTCCTGAAAATCCAAGGGAGACATTTCTAGAGCCTGAGAGTGGAGCCCCTGGAACCTCGTCATGACTGATGGTAGTCCTACTTGCCCCTGTATCAATCAGAAACTTTCTGTCCTTCCCTAATACTTGACTGTGTACATAGGGACCCTCTTGATCTACAGGAATCTCGATGAGAGGCAAGCCAACCTCCCTCTCTAGGCTGTTTCATGAATACTGCTGATATTCTGGATAATCTGACTGTGCGTACTGGTACATTTGCTGTGTAACGTGTTGTGTGGCAGCTATAGGCTGCGGTACTGTAACTGTCTGTTGTGCGTTCTGCGGTGCTTGCGTATTCTGCGGAACATGTTCTTGTCTAGGCGGACGTGGTCTCTCTTTCGTCTTACCAGTAGCTATGTTATGTTTCAGAACTGCACATTCGTTTATATAATGACCTGGCTGTTTACAATAATTACAGGTCCCTTTAACGGGAACTGCAGAATGACTGGTTTGATTCGCACCCCTCTTCTGACTGTCTTGGGGAACAGACTGTGCAACCAGTACTTTCATTTTCGTGTCTTTCATACGTCTCCTTTCGTGTTCTTGCTCTTCCCTGATTCTGTTCTGGTGGTACTGGAGCATCTGAAGCATTTGTGACGGAGTATTAGCTTGCCAAGTACTCTCGATTTTCAGTACTCGATTTTTAACTTGTGGTAAAGAATTTTCAACTAGTTTGGTAACAAAAAGATGTGGATATGACTCACTACTTGTTTTCAGACCGCTATTTATAATGAAACATTTCTCAAATCTAGAATAGAAGTCACTAGTGTCTTCCTCTTGTTTCTGTTTACAGGCTGAGATAGCATCCCAGTCTTCCTTTTTCGTGGCTAGTAGTCTTGGCAAGACTTGTATTAACAATTCGGGCAAAGCTTTGGCTTTTTCCCCAAGACCGGTACCTGGAACTCGTGTGTTATCTTCAGTCTCTAATGCGGTCCAATCTATCTTTTTCTCTCCCACCTCCCATTCTTTTTCTTTGAGTTTTTCATATATGCCCGCAGGCAGCAGGACCTTTAGCATTTTAATGATATCAGGATACGTGTATTCACCCATACGGAGCATGTCTTTTAATTCACGGTGGAACCCTGCTGGACTTTATCGTGACAGGGTATTAACTTTTTCATTTCCAAGAGTTCTATTTTCGTGATAGGGGTGTAAACAAATACTCGTTCTAGCTCACCCCCCGTTCCCTTAACTCGGTGTACTTCTCGTAACGGATTCTGTCTGTCTATGTAGAATGATTTTCTTACTGGGGCTGGAACAGGAACAAAATGCGGATTCAGGAACGTTCTGTATTTGTGGCGTTGTTCTAGAATGACACTAATTAAATCGGTACCTAGACCTTTCCATCTGTTGAGGAGTAATTCGTTCAGGACATCATACAAAGGACCTGGATCAGAATGCTGATCCTCATACAGTGTGATGAGGTGCTGGATCATATACATACCCACCAGTCGCTGCTCGGCTGGGGGCAGTTTCAGGAACGTTTGTGCCACTATTTCGTCTGGAAATGTGGCGGAGTCACTAGTCCATCGGACGGCGGATCGGGCTAGTTCTTGTTCATGCATGGTACTAGGCTCACTATAACCTATTCGTAATTTCAGGATTTTATCTGTAGCCTGGAATACTTGTTCCAGAGAACACTGTTCTGGTACTGTAGAGGGAAAAACTTTCTTGTAATCTAGGTGTGAATGTCGGTCGGAAAATCTAGTTCTACCTACATACGCTATTCTGTCGGGATTCTCGCTGTCTACCTCTTCACTGGAAGAGTCATTCTCTTTCTCGGTTGCTCTATTTGCTTTCTCTTTCTCGTGTAAACGTAAAATTACTTTACGAATTTTCCTGTACATACTTTCTATACTACCTTGTGTCTTGTGTTTTCCCTCAGCTATGTTATCACTCCATCTCGTCAGGGCTTTCATCTCTTCCTTATCTTTATCAGGATAATCTTGTTCTCTTATTAAACAGTTGATCAAGAACTGCAGAATCATACTTTGGATCTCGACCTTTCTGTGTGCCATAGCTTCGTGAATACTTCCTGGATTCTCCCCTGTACGGATAAAATGATATATTCTGTCTAGATGTTCCTTCATATCGGGCAGGGTGGCCAAGAAGTTGGCAACTCGTCTTAAACGTACTGAATACAGGATCATGTGATCTTCACCTGGTACTGAATCATATGTGCAGTCAGTAAGGTGTCGCTTGAGATCTGCGTATGTAGTCACTTTTGGCGTACGCTGTAACGCTGCTTCTCTCAGCGTCATTCGTTTTGTTTGAGGCGGGGTGATAGGAGCACCTCCTGCCGCCCCTCCCGGACTAGAATCGTCTATTAATACTGAATGTGCTGGTAAAGTGACTGGCAAAACACGTGGTGCGGACTGGTCCGGGGGTACTGGCACATGGACAGGGTTCCCGGGACCAGTGACTGGAGGAACAGGAATTACATTATTAACAGGGTGCTGGGGTTGAGCAGGCGGAATAGGATTTGCATATTCTGGGACAGTATCGTCCAAATAGGACGACAGAAAAATTTCAGCTGCAGTCGGTTTATGACGTAGCTTAGTCGGGACCAAGGGTGGCGGTAAGTTACAGGATGCTTCCGGGGTTGCCTTCGGCAAGCCCTCGGCAAGAAGAGGATACATACCTTTAATAAGGGCATTTCTCTGTCTGTCTGACTGTTCTGCTCTAACTCGTTCACCTTCTTCTAGAAGTTCCCTTTCTTGGGCTTTTTCTGAGGATTCCCTACTTAATTCTGCTTTTCTGAATTCTTTCTCGGATCTCCTGTGAGATTCTTTGCGCCATAACTCGATGGCGTCTTTCTGGGACTGTCTGGCTTTCTTTTTCCATAATGCTTCTTCTACTCGCATGATGCACTCGGCATCCCATGTACCTGATACAGGCCATCTATATTTCTCTTCAAGATCTTTAGTGTAATCTGTCCATAAGTCTAGATATAATATGGCATCTAAGCCATGCTTGTGATACATAAAATGACCAGGACTGTCCCTAGGGGGGACAGGAACTGCTTCTTCGAGTAACCCTTTCCTAGTTTTGATCTGGCGTAATTTCGAGAATAGAGGCATCTTGAACTTGTACTTCGACTTTAACACAATATACAATAGACACAGTAATGAAATGGCAAACAAATCATTCATACCACGACATAAAAATACATGAATAACAGAGCGAACAGAAATATTACCTGATACATTGAAAACACAATACTTGAATTTCTCGAGAACAGACTTAACAGAAATACTGGATGCACTGCTAAAACAGTACAGAACAGACCGGTCTCATAAAGAGACACGTCGGACCGTATCCACCTAGGTGAATACTTCGGATTGGATCTGTGTACCCAAACCCAACGGACCAGGAACAAACTAATGATCCTGTCTAGATACTTCCCCCGCAACGGTACTCACCGGGAAGCAGAAACTGAAGGCCTCGGACTGGACTGGACTGCTACGACGTCTGGTTACGCATTACGGACCACGCATGTGCTTCGAACTTCGGGCTTCGGTTACAGGTGGGCCTCCGGATACCTCGGACCTTGTTCTCTCGGCTTGGGCTCTGGTCGGAACGAACCGCATTCCACACCGCCTCGTCTGGATGCCGGACCGCAGTCTCCGTCTCCTCCGTGGGCTTGAGGGAGACTTGAAGCAGAAATATCTGCACGTGCACGGTAGAGTTCCGTCACGGCTGTAGAAGGGTCAGGGGGCCTGCGTTACATCGCCGGCGCGTGGGGAAGGGGCTCGTCCCTATTCGGGCGCCATTTATGTGGTAAATAAATAATTAATTACCGGTACTATTTTTGAATACATTTATAATAACAGATAGCTCAATAAATAAGAGGCAGGATCCGAGGAATCTGAGGTTAACAGGCTTTAATCAGGCATAAGGGAAGGGACAGGATCGGGACAGCCTGAAATAGAGTGGCACAAGTGGCAGCTGCCGGGACAGGGGAGAGAGGGACAGCAGGACAGCTAGCGTCATATTAACAGTACATGGTATATATAGTAAAACATCACAATTACATTACATACAGTAGGCGTAACAAGTGACAAGCGTAAGATAAGAACACATGGGCGTGAAAAGTAGGCGTGCACAGGGCGTGCACGTAGACATGTGATGAGAACGTCACAGAAGTGTCATGAAGTGGGTGGATACATGGAGGGGGCTACCTGAGCAGCTGGGACCTTTAACCTAGTGGTGCGCGCAAACGGACTATGACGTGTATCTGGGGAGAACTGGGGGCTCTGACTTCTGCACTAGAAGAGGAGACTAAAGTCTGCGATGTCAGGACGACATGTACCTATAGCATATCTGGTATCTGGTGTTTGGAGTACATGTTGATAGAATCCAAAAGTCATCAGGGTAAAGGCTACTTGACACTAAGACTGGGGCATGCATATATTCTTCATGTATTCCGTGTGCTATGAATCTTTTATGAATATTAATACAGTAATTCTCTTGCATGGAGACAGGAAGACTAGACTATAGCTGAAGCTGTTTATACAGTTCGTTAGCTTAGGAATGTGAAGACGAAGAGCTGAACTGATAACTAGAGGCATAACATATTCTTGGCAGACAGGCAGGCAGAGCCAGGCCGGGCACCGCGCTGCGCGGCAGGAAGTAAGTGAAGGGTCAGGGATGCAGGTGGGGGCTGTATCGCTCCTCGGAGCAGGTTCAGGAGACTGGAGCTTGAATCTGGTGTTCGGGCCCTCATGAGGCCTAGAAACGGGGACAATTCAATGAATTAACGTGCACAATGGAAAACGTTGGCAACATAGGCCTGGAAGCCTAATTCACGTTGCTTTCACGGGGACTGGATAACTGGCATACTAGAGTTGGACACGACTATAATTGCGTCTGTATTCGGTCATAGGGGAATACATGCATATCGATCATGCACATATAATATAGGATGGGGAACACGTAGGCACACATGACAAGGCAAAATTCAATTTTCCACACCACAATTGCCTTCACATTGTTGTGATTTAATCTGTGTTCATTGTATGGACATGAATAGCTCAGTAGAGTCTAGTGATTCTTCCTCTGTCTTGATCTGCTCTAAGGTTTGGGAGTTACATAAAGGTTCTCGTAATAGTACCCACACTTGGTTTTCCATTCTTCTAATGGCATTGTATTGTTTGAATTGTCCTGCTTTGTGGGAAGACAATTACAGGACTGTATAGGTATTTCAATATTTTTGTCTTCTATTCCTGCATTTACTATCTAGCCAAGTTCAGTTTTTTATCCAATTGTACGAATTCTGGGAATATCCACAGCAGGAACTGTTGTGCATATGGAAACGTCTTACCCCACCTCACGTGGAACATCCAAACCTGTGTCATCATGTATACATCATATATCAATGATTTGACTGTATAATAAAGCTAGATGTAGGTCCATCTTTCATTCGAAGGCCTCCCAATGGGTCTAGTCTATACTATTCTCATCCCCAAACCACCCTGCCACATTTCTAATTACAGTGCCTATTAATATCCTTATAGACCTGGAACTCGCAATCCCCCATTCTTCATATGTGCATTATAAAGTTTCTATTTTGACTCTACTTTTGTTTTTTCCCCAGATCAAGTTTGATAAGGCTGGCTCCAGTTGCACTACTATTTTAGCTATCACTATTCTCCCTGCCAGGCCCACAGCAATGATGTCAAATGCTTGTAGATTTTTTTATGTCTAGTATCAGTCTTTCTGTGTTCAGTTAATTCCATCTTTCCTCTAAATGTGTAACCATGATCCCTAGAAATATTTCCCTTGGTACTTTCAGTAGTGAACCGAGAGGAAACATAAATTAATTTTAGATGATCTGCAAATAATAATACTATGTGATTGTGGTTGAGTACCTCTATCGCTCGATTTTGTAAAGAAATTCACATTTGTCAGGCAAAAGGCTTATTGCCAAGGTGAACAATGATGGTGACAGTGTTGCCTCTTTCTAGCTCCCTCTCTTCTGTGGTCCTAATCCTGTCAAGTGGTTTTGTATGTACGCCTGGCAGCCTTAGGGTGGTCTTCCCCCAACTTTTTGCCTGCCTCCCTCCATTTTTCTGACCATGCCTTTGCTGGCTGTGGGACTCTTTGCACTTTACAACTGCTAAACTGTGCTAAAGTGCTTGTGCTCTCTCGCCTAAACATGGTAATATTGGTTCATCCCAAATTGGCATATTTCATTTCCTTTTAGGTCCCAAAGTAAAGTGCACTACATGTGCCCGGGGCCTGTAAATTAAATGCTTCTAGTAGGCTTGCAAAAACGATTCAAAAGGGGGTGGTGATGGACAGAGTATCTGAATTAAGCAGAACACTCCTAGCCAGTCAAAAGATCAGGGCTTGATCCATCACCGTTTTTTAGCTCACTGCACCATCCCAGTTCAGAACCTGGCTACATGCAAATTAGTCTGACCCTGGCCCAGTGCATCATGGGAACAGGGCAGACCAAACTACCAAGCCAATTCTTTACTGGAAAGGAAACAAGCTTCCGGGGACCGGTTTCTGGCATTACAGCCGTCTTCGGCCCGGCTTGCTTGAATCCTGATGGTGCAGTGAGCAAGGGACTCACATCTGAGCATACCCTTCCACACTTGTGGTGGCCAAAACGATTCAAAAGGGGGTGGTGATGGACAGAGTATCTGACTTAAGCAGAACACTCCTACCCAGTCAAAAGATCAGGGCTTGATCCATCACCGTTGTTTAGCTCACTGCACCATCCCAGTTCAGAACCTGGCTACATGCAAATTAGTCTGACCCTGGCCCAGTGCATCATGGGAACAGGGCAGACCAAACTACCAAGCCAATTCTTTACTGGAAAGGAAACAAGCTTCCGGGGACCGGTTTCTGGCATTACAGCCGTCTTCGGCCCGGCTTGCTTGAATCCTGATGGTGCAGTGAGCAAGGGACTCACATCTGAGCATACCCTTCCACACTTGTGGTGGCCAAAACGATTCAAAAGGTGTGGTGATGGACAGAGTATCTGAATTAAGCAGAACACTCCTACCCAGTCAAAAGATCAGGGCTTGATCCATCACCGTTTTTTAGCTCACTGCACCATCCCAGTTCAGAACCTGGCTACATGCAAATTAGTCTGACCCTGGCCCAGTGCATCATGGGAACAGGGCAGACCAAACTACCAAGCCAATTCTTTACTGGAAAGGAAACAAGCTTCCGGGGACCGGTTTCTGGCATTACAGCCGTCTTCGGCCCGGCTTGCTTGAATCCTGATGGTGCAGTGAGCAAGGGACTCACATCTGAGCATACCCTTCCACACTTGTGGTGGCCAAAACGATTCAAAAGGGGGTGGTGATGGACAGAGTATCTGAATTAAGCAGAACACTCCTACCCAGTCAAAAGAAGACGGCTGTAATGCCAGAAACCGGTCCCCGGAAGCTTGTTTCCTTCCCAGTGTAAGAATTGGCTTTTGTAGTTTGGTTTGCCCTGTTCCCATCATGTTATGTTATGTTATGTTACACTTTATTTGTATAGCGCACAACGACTCAAAAAGAGTATCCTGGCGCTTTCACAGCGAGACCTACAGAAAGTAACACAACACGACAACAAAGCAGAAAGAGAATGTGATAAACAGAAAAAGAAACCTATAAAGTAAACAGCCAGGTCTTAAGACCTTTCCTGAAAGCCAGCAAGCTAGTGGCACCACGAAGTGTCAGCGGCACTGGGACAGGAACAGACTAATTTGCATACAGCCAGGTTCTGAAACTGGGATGGTGCAATGAGCTAAAAAACGGTGTTGGATCTAGCCCTGATCTTTTGACTGGGTGAGAGTATTCTTCTTAATTCAGAGACTCTGTCCCTCACCACCCCTTGTTGTAAATATTTTTGTCCACCCTAAGCGTGGAAGGGTATACTCAGACATAAGTCCCTTGCTCATTGCACCATCAGGATTCAAGCAAGCCGGGCCGAAGACGGCTGTAATGCCAGAAACCGGTCCCCGGAAGCTTGTTTCCTTCCCAGTGTAAGAATTGGCTTTTGTAGTTTGGTTTGCCCTGTTCTCATCATGCACTGGGACAGGAACAGACTAATTTGCATACAGCCAGGTTCTGAAACTGGGATGGCGCAATGAGCTAAAAAACGGTGTTGGATCTAGCCCTGATCTTTTGACTGGGTGAGAGTATTCTGCTTAATTCAGAGACTCTGTCCCTCACCACCCCTTGTTGTAAATATTTTTGTCCACCCTAAGCGTGGAAGGGTATACTCAGACATGAGTCCCTTGCTCATTGCACCATCAGGATTCAAGCAAGCCGGGCCGAAGACGGCTGTAATGCCAGAAACCGGTCCCCGGAAGCTTGTTTCTTTCCCAGTTTAAGAATTGGCTTTTGTAGTTTGGTTTGCCCTGTTCCCATCATGCACTGGGACAGGAACAGACTAATTTGCATACAGCCAGGTTCTGAAACTGGAATGGTGCAATGAGCTAAAAAACGGTGTTGGATCTAGCCCTGATCTTTTGACTGGGTGAGAGTATTCTACTTAGTTCAGAGACTCTGTCCCTCACCACCCCTTGTTGTAAATATTTTTGTCCACCCTAAGCGTGGAAGGGTATACTCAGACATGAGTCCCTTGCTCATTGCACCATCAGGATTCAAGCAAGCCGGGCCGAAGACGGCTGTAATGCCAGAAACCGGTCCCCGGAAGCTTGTTTCCTTCCCAGTGTAAGAATTGGCTTTTGTAGTTTGGTTTGCCCTGTTCCCATCATGCACTGGGACAGGAACAGACTAATTTGCATACAGCCAGGTTCTGAAACTGGGATGGTGCAATGAGCTAAAAAACGGTGTTGGATCTACCCCTGATCTTTTGACTGGGTGAGAGTATTCTGCTTAATTCAGAGACTCTGTCCCTCACCACCCCTTGTTGTAAATATTTTTGTCCACCCTAAGCGTGGAAGGGTATACTCAGACATGAGTCCCTTGCTCATTGCACCATCAGGATTCAAGCAAGCCGGGCCGAAGACGGCTGTAATGCCAGAAACCGGTCCCCGGAAGCTTGTTTCCTTCCCAGTGTAAGAATTGGCTTTTGTAGTTTGGTTTGCCCTGTTCCCATCATGCACTGGGACAGGAACAGACTAATTTGCATACAGCCAGGTTCTGAAACTGGGATGGTGCAATGAGCTAAAAAACGGTGTTGGATCTAGCCCTGATCTTTTGACTGGGTGAGAGTATTCTGCTTAATTCAGAGACTCTGTCCCTCACCACCCCTTGTTGTAAATATTTTTGTCCACCCTAAGCGTGGAAGGGTATACTCAGACATGAGTCCCTTGCTCATTGCACCATCAGGATTCAAGCAAGCCGGGCCGAAGACGGCTGTAATGCCAGAAACCGGTCCCCGGAAGCTTGTTTCCTTCCCAGTGTAAGAATTGGCTTTTGTAGTTTGGTTTGCCCTGTTCCCATCATGCACTGGGACAGGAACAGACTAATTTGCATACAGCCAGGTTCTGAAACTGGGATGGTGCAATGAGCTAAAAAACGGTGTTGGATCTACCCCTGATCTTTTGACTGGGTGAGAGTATTCTGCTTAATTCAGAGACTCTGTCCCTCACCACCCCTTGTTGTAAATATTTTTGTCCACCCTAAGCGTGGAAGGGTATACTCAGACATGAGTCCCTTGCTCATTGCACCTTCAGGATTCAAGCAAGCCGGGCCGAAGACGGCTGTAATGCCAGAAACCGGTCCCCGGAAGCTTGTTTCCTTCCCAGTGTAAGAATTGGCTTTTGTAGTTTGGTTTGCCCTGTTCCCATCATGCACTGGGACAGGAACAGACTAATTTGCATACAGCCAGGTTCTGAAACTGGGATGGTGCAATGAGCTAAAAAACGGTGTTGGATCTAGCCCTGATCTTTTGACTGGGTGAGAGTATTCTGCTTAATTCAGAGACTCTGTCCCTCACCACCCCTTGTTGTAAATATTTTTGTCCACCCTAAGCGTGGAAGGGTATACTCAGACATGAGTCCCTTGCTCATTGCACCATCAGGATTCAAGCAAGCCGGGCCGAAGTCGGCTGTAATGCCAGAAACCGGTCCCCGGAAGCTTGTTTCCTTCCCAGTGTAAGAATTGGCTTTTGTAGTTTGGTTTGCCCTGTTCCCATCATGCACTGGGACAGGAACAGACTAATTTGCATACAGCCAGGTTCTGAAACTAGGATGGTGCAATGAGCTAAAAAACGGTGTTGGATCTAGCCCTGATCTTTTGACTGGGTGAGAGTATTCTGCTTAATTCAGAGACTCTGTCCCTCACCACCCCTTGTTGTAAATATTTTTGTCCACCCTAAGCGTGGAAGGGTATACTCAGACATGAGTCCCTTGCTCATTGTACCATCAGGATTCAAGCAAGCCGGGCCGAAGACTGCTGTAATGCCAGAAACCGGTCCCCGGAAGCTTGTTTCCTTCCCAGTGTAAGAATTGGCTTTTGTAGTTTGGTTTGCCCTGTTCCCATCATGCACTGGGACAGGAACAGACTAATTTGCATACAGCCAGGTTCTGAAACTGGGATGGTGCAATGAGCTAAAAAACGGTGTTGGATCTACCCCTGATCTTTTGACTGGGTGAGAGTATTCTGCTTAATTCAGAGACTCTGTCCCTCACCACCCCTTGTTGTAAATATTTTTGTCCACCCTAATCGTGGAAGGGTATACTCAGACATGAGTCCCTTGCTCATTGCACCATCAGGATTCAAGCAAGCCGGGCCGAAGACGGCTGTAATGCCAGAAACCGGTCCCCGGAAGCTTGTTTCCTTCCCAGTGTAAGAATTGGCTTTTGTAGTTTGGTTTGCCCTGTTCCCATCATGCACTGGGACAGGAACAGACTAATTTGCATACAGCCAGGTTCTGAAACTGGGATGGTGCAATGAGCTAAAAAACGGTGTTGGATCTAGCCCTGATCTTTTGACTGGGTGAGAGTATTCTGCTTAATTCAGAGACTCTGTCCCTCACCACCCCTTGTTGTAAATATATCTAGAAGCTTGCAGCACTATTTGCGCCACCCACATAATTGGACCGTTAACCGTGTCTCAGGCCTGCCACTCCTGTGCCTGTGTGTGCAGTTTACTGCCACTTTGACTTGGCATTTAAAACTACTTGCCAAGCCTTAAACTCCCCTTTTCTTACACATAAGTCACCCTAAGGACAGGGTACAGTGTAAGTCAATGGTGGTAAACAACCTTTACAACGCAACTTTTACCACACAGTGCCTTTACAACGCAACTTTTACAACGCAAACCATTACAACGCATTGCGCTGGGGGGCGCTCTAGGATAGGGAATAGGTTTAATGTACTATCCAACACCTTCCCTACTATCCACGGGGACTGGAGTTGGAATAGTAAATTAAACAATTCACTATCCTGCGCCTAAAAGCACTATGCGTTGTAATGGTATGCGTTGTAAAAACCGTGTTGTAAAAGCATGCGATGTAAAAGCATGCGTTGTAATGTCATACATCCGTCAATGGTTGTACATGTACTGTTATGGTCTGCATGTCCTGGTAGTGACAAACAGGTTTTTCACTACTGTGAGGCCTGCTCATCTCATAGGCTAACATTGGGAATTTCTTAATTCACTTTTTAAGTTGTAATTCAGAAAGGAGTAGTTATTTCATGTTTTATTTCTTTTGATCTGTAATGATTAATCCTCTTTACTGGTAAAGTTGGATTTAGCACTGCTATTTTAGAAATGCCACTTTTATAGAGTGGACATTTCTCTGCTCTTACAGCTCTGTGTGCCTTGCAGCCTGTCTCTATACATATCTGGGGTGGGTGACAGCTACACTTTGTGCATTCCCTCTAGATAGCCACAAACACAGCAATGCTAGGTGTGTCTGAGTACCCAACTATGTACATCTGTATTCTGATGGCTCTTCCTGGGCATGGAGGGAGGCAAGGGACGACACTTACACTTCAAAAGATAGTGGCCTGAACCCATACAAAGGACTGATTACCCACTACTTATATTCTGGACCTGGGGCTGTGCCATTCAAAGACCTTTCTTTGAAATCTCCTCAACTTCAAAGGCTCATATGGATATAAGTACTGGGTCGCTGACCCTACCAAGACAGAACACGTCTGGACCTGTGACCACTCTACCAAGAAGAAGAGCTGTTGTGCTGCTAAAAGGACTGGCATGCTGCTTTACCCCTGCTTTGCTGATCACTGCCTTGCTGTGCTCTTGCCTGCTGAACTGCCCTGCTGCCTGCTCTGCGACTGACTGGGTGAGATGAACTGGACCCTCATCACTTGAACCCAGAGTGTCTCCAAGGGCTTGCTGGCATGCTTCCTGTTTCTAAGTCTCAAGGATATTAAAGACTTGAACCAACTGCTTCTACGCCTGGACTCTACACACCATGAGCCTGACCAAGTGGTGCCATCCTAGTCCTGGACTCTTGGAATTGAGGCCCTAATGTACTCAATAACCTGCACTCAAACATCCACATCGGATTCAGTGCCTCTCTGGTGCTGTGTGGGTCTGGACCAGTGCACTCTTGCTGTTACTTATAGTGGACTTGGCGCATTGCCACCGTTATGTAGAAGATTTCTACACATCTCGTCCACAGCGTGATCCACGCATCTTCGTAGTGACAACATCATCTGGATCAAAGGTACTTTTTTCAGCCGACCCAAGGAGGTCTCTGCTGCTGGCCCGTGCTTCCTCACAATTGTCCTAAACTCTTGACTTCGTCCTGGCCTAGTGTGACTCGATAATTCACTTATGCGCCTATTGTCTCTAAGCGCTCTTCTGAGTTTTGGATTCCATACACTTCATATTTCAAAGTCTACTGAAAAGATTCATATCATTTTTATCTTGTTTTATTTATAAAAATCACAATTTATTTTTCAAAAATGTTAGGAGTCTTTTTGTGATGTTTTCACTGTTTTACTGTTTAAATATTACACAAATACTTTACACATTGCATCTTATGTTAATCCTGACTGCTCTGTGCCGAGCTACCAGACGGTGAGCACAGGATAATCAATGATTTGTAGATGAAAACATCAGGATTGCGGACAGTGCCCATAAAGAGCTGGTGCGAGGTGATCAACTGATTAATAGTTAAAGATTGCTACAGCTAAATATCTTACTTGAAAGTTTATTGTGCACAGTAATTTTAAAGTGAGCTAGGACTCTCCAATAACAACCTCATTCAAGAAATTGCTGTTAGTTTACCTAATGAACAAATGGCTAGCATCCCTAATAAATTGCCCAATTTTATTGACAAATCCAACCCTCTTTGTAAATATAACTGAGCTGATTTTCTTTGGTCAGTAACTTTGCTTTGTTTAAACTTAGCTTTGTGTCATTGTTTTATATGTAAGTTTGATTAGTTAATGTTTGAAATTCATGTAACATTTATTAGTCTGGAATTCTTTAAAAAAAAACCTTGGTTGCTTAATTATGAAACACTTTTATTGCAAGTTTCTTCTCTTAGCCAGCAACTGAAACTTTAAGGAGGTTGGAGACATGAATAGACTAGACTGCCAGCCTCACCAGAGAATGTCAATAGGCGCCACCGGGAACATGGGCATGCCGCAAATATGGCGGTTGTGCCGGTCCCCGGGACGCTTCTCCTGTGGGGGGCGGGGTCAGCACGGCAATTGATGCTGCCGGTGCCCACGGGCAATGATTGGATTGTTGAGGAATGCCGCGTAAGTGCAACAAGCACTTCCGGGGAAAAGTAGGAAGAACAGTTCCTGGATCCTGCCGGGACCTGTTAGAGCCAGTATTTTGGCTGTTTGCTCCTTTAAAAGGAGTGCGGAGCAGCGACACAGTCTTTTCCTCACCGCTCCACCTTGGGACAACTGCACGCCCCTGTCCACACGACAGATGTCTTCATTTAAACCCTCTTTTCTTTCTTTACCTCTGCAGGCTATTTCTTTTTGGAATTTTTCAAGGACTGTGAGCATGCGGAGAACACAGCAACTGGCAGCAGCAATTTTGGGCACTCTCCCTTCCTCCTCGGTGGACCTGCACTGTATCACGCCTGTGCGCCATGCGGGTTAGAGTGAATACTCACCTGCCCCACTTGACTGGACTTGTGGGAGTGGCTCTGGCTGTGGGAGTGCTTGCAGTCGGCCGGGGCTTGGTTTGTTGATTAATTTAAAAGGGAGGTAAGGGTTTGGGCATCGCCCTAACTGGACCCAGGGTAGTTGGGGAGTGCATTAGGGCAAGGGTTTTTGGAGACACATTAGCGTAGGCAGGGGTATTGTTTTGACCTGCAGCATAGATTTTGGAGCTTTTGCCGATTGTGCAAGGGGGCATATTGAACTTTAAGTCAGCATTCCATAGGTGATTTTTGGACTGTTGCATAAGATCGGTGTCTTCCCTGTTGGGGCTGCTAGGGGTGCTTGTGTGGCACCGAAACGCGCGTTGACCTAGGTTGTTCAGATCTTGCTGAACACAGTTATCCTACATGGTCGTGGAGACCTCACAACCTATTCTCTACCCTTTATCCAGATATATTTGCTTGTGAATGTTGTATGAGTCTGGATGGTTTGCGTTTGAGTTTGCATGAGTATTTGTTTGATGTATCTGTAATTGCTCTAATTCGGAGGGTATTAGTTCAACAGTGTATTGTATTTATTCTTGAGTTTCATGTATATATATATATATAAAAAGTTTTATAAAAAAGGAGAACAAGTTTATGAAATTTTTGATACATATACCTTCAATGCTAAAAAAGAAGGAAAATAAACAACCATGTTAAAAACAATTTCATTCCAAGATTCTTGTTGATGTAACTACATTGTTGTTAAGCCCATTCTGAATTCAGTTTCACTGTGAAGAAAGAAATATAGGTTGTAAGGGAGCTCTTTGTTGATTGTACTTGTGTGCTATATATATCTTTAGTGGGCTCTCCTTTTCATGTGTTAATTTGGTAATAGCACCCAAGGTGAAGAGGGGTCAGGTTCCAATCGTATGGAGGAGTGGATGGATGCAATGATGTGCACAGTGACTGATATGTGGCAGTCCTTGTCGGAGTTACATAGGAGAATAGATGGGCAGGAAGAAGCTGAAGAAAGGTCTAGGCATTTGGGGTGGCCCCCAGGGCAGCATTCCCTCCGTAACCCAGGAGATCTAAACCCAAGTGTGGGAGTGGGGGGCTGCGCCACTAGAGTTGCTGAGTCCAGGGCTCCCAGGGCCTTCAGCCCCAGCAGGGGATTTCCGGCCAGAGGAGGGGAATGGGGCAGCTCCATTGGGAGTAACCCCACCAGGGGGCCCTAGCCAACCAGGCACATTAAGGGGTCCCAGGTCAGAGGGGGCCCGACCCAGCTGGTAGTACCCCCCTGTGGGTCCCCTGCGGGTAGTGTGCCTGGACAACCAGATTTGGTGGCCAGTCTAGTGGCAGTGCTCCCATGGTTAGCAAAAGCTGGGACAATGATCCCTTATGCAGGCAATGGGGGCCTGGTAGGCAAGGGGTAGGCAGTGCAAAGGGCCAGGAAGTTTGTAGCACAAGTGGAAGAGGCTAAGCAGGGGGTGCCGCAATCAGTTAAGATGGGCCCACCAGCGGCAGTTGTTGGGGTTACCAGCGGGGCAGGGCAAAACAGCTCAGTGAGCGACAAGAGTGGCCCTGAGCCTTCCAAAGCTGCAGGAACGGAGCACGTCAAGACACAAGCCGGCACGACTCCAGGTACAGTGCAAGTTTTATTGAGTTTAGGTTTGGGAGAGCAGCGCTCCTCCTGAGAGCATCTGGGGAGACACATTTCACAGGAGGTGAAGGAACAAATCTGGAAAGGGGGCTACGTGAATATGTTTTCTTTGTTAGTTGATAGGGATGAGAAGGGGAGGCTAAATAGATGAGGGAATAGGCTCATCCAAGGGATTGGGCAATTGGCCCACTAGGAAAAAGATTGATGAAACTTTGGTTAATTGGATAAAGGCATTCTCCAACTATCATGCGATAATGGTGGAACGGTTCCCCGGCTGGGCGCGCAATTGGCGTGCTATCAGAATAGGATCACCTGAGCGCATGATGAGTATGCGGGAGTGGGTTGGAAGGAGTATGACAAGGATTTCTGGAGGGCGAAGGCATCTGACCTGGGCTTAACCTAGAATCAAATGGATGTCATCTTGTGGTTGCGGCACATGAAACCCCTGAGCCAAGGTAAACAAAAGAGGGCAGTCCTTTTGGTCAGGTACACTCCATAGCAGGGGAGGGGGGCAAGAAAGGGGTTTGTTGGGATTTTAACAGGTGGACCTGCACTAGGCCCACTGGTATGTGCAAATCCAGGCATGCCTGTTCCTTCTACGGCCTATCTTCCCTCCCGGAATTTTATGTTTCAAGAAATCAAAAGATAAGGGAGGTATAAAACAGGAATGAGGGCTTGTTGCTTAGCAAGGCACACTCATCCATAAAAACAATGGCTTTGATACCCTGCCTTAATAAATACTGTTGCCCAAACACAGCCCAGACTTTGTTAGAAGGGTCCTGCACCTGGCTTTTCTGGGATCTCTTACTGCCGCAATCAGCAATCAGTGAGGGATAACAAGCCTGTGGCAATAGCTAAAATGTTTAAGGAATTGCTTTTAGGGAGACTGTCCGGTCCTTTTGATATGATAGTGATTGAAGATTTTGTCTGCGCATGGCTGGGGGTGGTGCCCAAAAAAGACCCAGGGGAGTTCCCTTTGATCCATAACTTATCCGCTCCCAGGGGTCAATCATTGAATGATGCTATTGATGGGGCCCTGTGCACTGTGAGACACGCGTCATTGGATCAGGCGATTGCAATGCTGCAGTCGCTTGGCCCAGGCACGTTGTTGGCGAAATCTGACATAGAATCTGCCTTCCATTTACTGCCAGTTCATCCACAAGAATTTCATCTTTTGGGGTTCCAGCTAGAGAGGGAGTACTACATGGACAAGTGCATGCCAATGCTGTGCTCTGTCTCTTGCTCATATTTTGAGAAATTCAGCTCCTTTCTGGAGTGGGTTTTCAGGCAGGTGACTGGGCACCACTGGGTATTGCACTATCTGGATGACTTATTGTTGCTAGGAGCGCCAGGTTCACAGGAGTGTGACAAGGCTTTAGAAGCATTTTGCACACTCATACACATGTTTGGAGCCAGGAAAGACAGTGGGATCGCCCACACAAATTGAGTTTCTGGACAGAGAACTGGATTCAGTGGAGGGTGTATCATGCCTGCCGCTGAGTAAGGTAAGAGGTTTAACGCTAGCATTTGGAAGATTGCCTGAGCGAGGAAAAGGTCACTTTACATCAACTGCAGAAGGCAGGGGGAATGCTTAATTTTGCGCTAAGAATCATTCCAATGGCCCGCCCCTTTTTTGCGTTCCATTGCACAAGCAATGTCTGGTTTGAAAGAGAAGCGTCACCACACTAGGTTGTCCAGTGAGGTTAAGCAGGATATGTGGATTTGGATGCCATTCCAGCGTGATTTCAATGGCACTGTAGTGTGGCCCAGCCCTGCTAGGTCCAGCCTGGACCTTGGTCTCATGACAGACGCTGCTGCGAGTGAGGGTTTTGGTGACGTTCTGGGCCCACAATGAGCAGCGCATCGATGGGCAACTTGGCGGGTTGATGCCGGAAATACAGGTAACATTGGATTTATGGAACTATTTCGCATCTTGGTGGCCCTAATCTTTTGGCTGCACCAGTTTCACAATCAATCAGTAGTTTTCTGGTCTGAACATATGGCAGTAGTTGAATGCATTAATCAGCAGTCTGCTAATTGTAGAATGATGCTTCGCTTGTTAAAAGAGATAGTACTTCAATGCATGAGATTAAATGTGATGTGTAGGGCCAGGCATGTCCCCGAAGTACTCAACCACGCTGCTGATGCATTGTCTAATTTCAAGATGCAGGGTTTCAGGTTCTACCATCCAGGAGCAGTGGACAGTCCAATGTCTTTTTCAGAGCATCTGTGGCAACTTGGTGCCCCTACCTATCGGACCTTGTGGCAGCTAGCCTAGCACCCAGGACCAGGAGGGGCCTATGAGGGGGCTTTTACTACCTACTGCAATTTTCTGGGGGCGCTGGGAGGGAGCATGGCGCGAGCCAACGTGTCATATCATTCGGGTAGGAATTGAGGGATGGGACGCTCGGTGGCATGCGCCAGGCGCCACGTGGTGGAGATAGCCTTTTTTGCAAAGATGCAGGGACATAGGGATACCACAGGGCTCTTTTGTAGTACAAAGGGCTCTGAAAGGGTGGCAGTGCCTGCAATGGTCCCAGCCGGACATCCAGCACCCGATTAGCGAGGAAGTATTGTCAGCCCTCATCGAGGCAGTGGGGAAAGTATGTAGATCCACTGGGGAGGTACAGCTTTTCATGTCCGCCTTTTCCCTCACCTTCTATGGTGTTTTCAGGGTGGGAGAATTAGTGGCGCGTAACAAGCATGATTGGCATGGCGGGATGCAATTTGCACATGTTCACCTGCAGGGAGGATTTGTTTCCCTATCAATTCCGAGGTCCAAGATGGACCAGAACTGGAGGGGTGACCATGATATTCTGTGCAAAGCTCAAGGAAGCACATGCTGTTTGGTAGGCAACCTAGAGGCTTTTCTGGCTTGCAGGCCACAAGGCGCGGGAGGGCCACTATTCATTCACTAGGATGGGACCCCCTCACGAAATTTCAGTTTGGCAGGATATTGACGTTGGCGCAGGGGGTTGCAGGCCCGGATACATCAAAATTTGGTACCCATTCTTTTAGGATTGGGGCAGCCACTGAAGCCACTGCTCGGGAATGCAGAGTCATGAAGTTCAGAGAATATGGTGTTGGTCTTCTGACTGTGCCACATGAGGGGAGCTACCCGTTGTCTGCCGGTCATCGGAGCCTCACCCATTTGAGGTCCCCGCCTGGGGGCCAGGCCAAAATGAAGTCTGTATCATAGGTCATTCCTATGTGAGCAGGTTGAAACAACATTTTTTCACAGGAAATGTTGCTGACAGGGCATGACCTAGCCTAGATGTTAGGGGCAAAAGACAGGGCATGACCTTTTGTCAGAGGGCGGAAGGGGGGCAGATAGTCGATCATTTATACTGGCCTGTTGCGGTAAGGTCTTGATTTGTTTAGTAAATTTTTCCATCTCTTAGTAGGCATCCCATTACTAATGGGGACACCTGGGGAGGGATAGTGGTCTCTCATCATACTCCAGGGGGTGTTTATGGGTGGTAGGCTGAAGGGTGCGGGAGGTAGGAAGTTCTGCTTCCAGCAGGCCCTTGGGCCAAACCCTGCCCAGGCTCATGGGCGCCAAGTTGGTATAACAGCAGTTCCTGGGAGGTAGTATTGGAGGGTATAGGGGGTGCCCGAGGGAAGGAATCTGATGGGCAACCGGGCCTCCTGCGCAAGGTAACTCTGGTAAGAAGGGAGACCTAGCAAGTAGTTGGGGCCAGCCATGACCTTGCATGTAGGCTCATCCGGAATACGCAGAAAACAAATTGTAGATATTTCAGTTTAAGGTTAGGTATGGCTATGTATTAGATAAGTCTTAAAGTTAGCCATAAAGATGTATAAATACGTTGTGTATGACACATATAAAGTTATTGAATATGTGTGGGTTTTCAGCGTATTGAAAAATGTTTAAAAATTTTCAAATTATGATTTTTTATTTTAATAAAATACGGCGGGGGTTATCGACCCCTGTTCCAAGATCTGTGTTGGATGTTGATTAATTATCTCTGCCTCGGGGGAAAGGTGGGGACGGGAAGTACCCCATGGTCTCTGGAGGGGAGGTTGGGGTCAACCTGATTGTAGGAGAATCGGCAGTACCTGACCAAAGGTAGGGACGGTGGCAGAGTCTCTTCCTCCGCTTTTTAGAACTGGCTAGCGCTACGGCTAAGAGCAAGGCTGAATGCTTACACTTACTGCCAGCATTATTGTGACATACTTTTAAATTGATAATTTTTAAAAAGCATAACGAAACTATTTTGTTTCATAGCAATTTTAAAGACCTGATTGGTATTGATACTTCCCAAGGTGCCTGAGCTCGATCATCTGCCTGCACGCCTCGTTCCGACTCGGTGACTAGCACCGTTGGGCGGAGGGCGGACAGGCGAGAGCCAGACTCACTTCCGGTGTTTGAGCGGTTAGCGCTCTAGTTAACACAAGGGCGAGAGACATAAAGCCCCTCTACCATTTCGAGCGCGCAGCGGTCGCGCGCAGTGGATCACCTGCGAGATCGCCTAAGAGGAGCCAAAGAGTAGCCCGTCTGCGCCCGTCCGCGCAAGAACGGGCCAGGGGCCATGGAGGATTACACAAATCTACCTCATGTATCCCCCCCGGAAAGATTAACATACTCCTCCAAGGTACTGCGGAGCATAAATACTCACTATGCGTTAGGCATAAGCTGCAGTATGCGTCCAGAGGTTGAAGGCCCTTTCTCTTGCCGCTTCTGTCACACTCAGTTCTCTACGCAAATGAGGAAGACATACTGCAGAAGATGTCCTAATCCATTAACTTCCACCATATCGCTAGTCGCAGATGACCTTCCAATGGGGAGGAAAAACATTTTATGTAACATAAGGTTCCTTTCGAAACATACCGCAGAGGTTTGGGAACTAATTTCCTCCAAACAACCTGATGTATGTTATTTTACGGAAACGTGGCTTAAGCCACACTGCACCCCAGCCATAACTTTAGCTACTCCCTATAACTATAAAATGGTCAGATTAGACCGTCCTTTGAAAACTGGCGGTGGGATTGCCATTGTATATAAGGAAGAGCTGGTGGTCTCGGTCTTAGAGGAACTCAGCTCTCCCGACATTGAAATCCTAGTTTTCAAAATACATACATCCCCTAAAGAAAATTATAAAGGCGCTCTAGTTTATCGGCCACCTGGTCCCTACAGTAATTTCACCAATGTTTTGGTCGAATTGCTAGTCCCACATATTAATAATGATAGTGAGTTCATATTAGTTGGAGATTTTAACATACATAGTGAGAGATCAGACTGTAATGAGGCACAATCTCTACTAACAGACCTATCACCCTTAGGCTTAATATTAAGGAACTGCGGACCCACACATCAGGCAGGTCATACCTTAGACCTGATATTTTCTAATGTCCCGCTTGTCTCCTGCCCGCCTGCAACTCAGGTGAGCTGGACTGACCATTTTATTTTGGAATTCACTACCCCCTTCCAAGTACCCACTCCTTCATTCCCCAGCTCACTACCTTGCATCCGTAGACAGTGACATAAAGTTACCAATCTGACCTTTAGAGAAAATTTTAATCCTCCTATTCTCCTACCTTCGGATAACATTGAAACTGCTCTCAAAAAATTTGAAGGAGAAACCGAGAAAGCTATAGATAAAATTGCCCCACTAAAACATTTTAAATCTAGGCCAGCTAAAAAGCAAGAAATTTGGTTCTCTGACCATCTAAGAAAACTTAAATTAGGGGCTAGGAAATTAGAAAAAAGATGGAGAACTTCCCATCTTTTAGAGGATAAGAATAAATACTGGGACGCTTTATCCTTCTACCATAAAGCAATTCGCACTGCACGAAAAGCTTATATCACATCACAAATACAAGAGGCAGAGAACTCTCCCAGGGTTCTTTTTCAAATCTTACAAACATTTGCTAAACCCACTGCCTGCGAAGCCCCTGATATATCTTCCCAACAGTTGTGTGATGAAATTTCTTGTTTTTTCACTAATAAAATCAATACAATTTATGACAAAATAGTGTGCACGAACCAGGCTACACTTTTAGATGTAGAACGCCCTCCGAATCTTACAGAAGCTATATCGGATATGCACTCTTTAGATATCCTTCCCCTCATCTCATTACAAGAAACATCTATTTTGATAAAACAGATCAAAAGTGGGAGCTCAGAGGACACTATCCCTGCCAGGTTAATGCCTGCATTGGATGAACAACTATGCCCTACGATCACTGAATTGGTGAACCTCTCACTTAGTTCAGGTATCGTCCCTAAGGAGTGGAAGCGAGCTCTTGTCAGAACTATAAGAAAAAACACCGCCATACCTTGGTCTGACTTAACTAACTTAAGACCTATTTCTCTACTACCATTCTTAGGAAAACTTATAGAAAAGCATGTGAATCGCCACCTATCCGGACATATTGAACTTGCCAATGTTCTGGATGACTCGCAGTCAGGATTCCTCCCCAAATACAGTACAGAATCCACCCTCCTGTCCGTTACTGATGACCTTCACATGTACCAGGACAAGGGCTTTTCAGTCATCTTGGTTCTACTAGATCTGTCGGCAGCGTTCAACACCGTGTCTCATACCATTCTGACTCAACGGTTGTCGAACGCTGGCATTAAGAACAAAGCCCTTGACTGGCTGAAGAGTTTCCTATCCGATCGCACCCAGAGAGTCACCATGGGTGCGTATCACTCAGCGGAAATAGAGGTTTCTAAGGGGGTGCCACAGGGCTCATGTTTGAGCCCTACTCTTTTTAAAATCTATGTGGCACCCCTGGCAGGAGTACTGCGTAGGTACGGCTTCATCCCCGTATCATACGCAGATGATACCCAGCTCCTATTTCCTTTTAAAACTCTTTCCGCTGAGGTTAGGAACTCTTTTTCTTCAGGTATGAAGGAAGTGGCAAAATGGATGTCTACCAACTATCTCCAATGTAATGTCAACAAAACGGAGGTCATGTTGTTTGGGGAGGCTAAAATACTATGGACTCCGGAATGGTGGCCATCAGAATTAGGAGCAGTCCCTGAACCTAAACAGGTCGTGAAGAATCTGGGAATTCGGTTTGATCACGACCTGTCATTAAAACAACATACAAGCTACATCTCAGGGATATGTTTCCATACCATCGGTCTGCTCCGCAAAGTCTTCCCACTTCTACCCGACTCTGTTAGAAAAACATTAGTTCAGGCACTGATCCTTAGTCGGATCGATTACTGCAATGGCTTGTTGCTCTCTGCAAACGAAGGAGTGTTGGCTAAGTTACAAGTCATTCAGAACACAGCAGCCCGCTCGTTCTGAATGCCCCCTCGAGAACTGCCTCTAAGCCCCTCCTCGAACAACTTCATTGGCTCCCAGTTCGACAAAGAGCCAAATTCAAAATTTGCTGCTTGATCCATAAGTGCTTGAATGGACAGGGGCCGATTTATCTTAAGCGGAAATTTGTCCCTTACGTTCCAGCACGATCCCTTAGATCAAGTAATGATTTCCTCCTCGTGGTTCCTCGCGTAAAAAAAGCCAGACACGGAGATAGAGTTCTGGACATCATTGGTCCCAAGTTGTGGAATAAACTCCCGCTGGATTTAAGACGATGTAAAGAACATCTTACATTCCGGAAATCTTTAAAAACCATTTTGTTTAAAAATGAAATCTAAACGTCAGCTTCATACCATGCCCGTTAACCTACCGGTTCTAAAAAAGCACAGAGATACTCCTGCTGGAGTGGATTCAAGCACTATATAAACCAATAAATAAATAAATAAATATGCAGAGTTATGTCATTCTGCATGGAACTGCTTCGCTTATCCCACCCAGTATGGTTCTTTAAAAAAAAAAACACAGCACACCTAAATAACAACAGTTCATACAATTTTACCAAGGCTGTTATAAGTGGTAAGATGTGTGAGAACAGCTCAAACAAAATGTGTGATATCCCAATGTTAGATATTGATCCTGGAACCTTGCTTACATAAGAGATGGATTAGACCTTAAAATAGCCCATAGAGAATTTAGATAATAACAGAGTCCATTTCCACTGGCTAGTTTTGGCAGCAGACACCCAACACCAGCTTTTTTGTTGAGTGATTTATTCATTAATGATCTGCCAAGTTGTCATTTTTTATACATTCGGCTCAAAAAGACTATAGCTGTTTTTTTCTTATCATTACACCTTAATTTATAGACATTGCAATTGTCCATAAAAAGAAAGACAGATGGCACCATGTTTTTTGTTTGGTTCACTGGTATGGATATTTACTATGATATATTGTGGGTGTTGCAGTGCTAAATTTGACCCGATGGTAGCTGCTGAGGTCACCAGCACTCATATTTGGAAACCAGCATTTATTTTTCCTCTTCACACATTTCCCTAGAGCAAGAGAGGGAAAAACACACAAAGGTGAAAGAGAAAGACAGAAAAACAGTCACAAATTGAGAAACTAGGGACTCACAAGAGGGAGAAAAGGGGGTCAGGGAGTGTCTTGCATTGGATTAATGAGGCATGGAGTGGATTCAAGACTAGGCAATCTTGGTATTCGGTGCACTGATATTTAGTGTCACCTGCCGCAGGATTCTGAGCAGGGCTTTGGGCACCGGCACTCATTCTTTTACAAACTGAGCACATAATCTTACATAATCTTTTTTTCCTTCTCCTTAGGTCAATGTCATCCTGAGGGAGGCATTTTATGAATTCCTTCTGAAATGGGTAGATTTCATCTCTATGATTTCATTTATATGCGATGACCCTAGACATTTTTAACAAAAACAAATTTTAGTTTCCCAAGGAAGGGACTGGTTCCCATAGGCACATGGGATTGTCAAGAGTCATTTGCAGCAAACTGCTGGAACTTGATTACTAAGAAAACTGCACATCTCTATGAAAACAAATAGAGCCTACACTAGGTGAACGCCATTTTCTTCACTGTTATAATTTTTAACTGGTCTTGTTCTTTTGTTTTTGTTTGTAAATTTATTTAATGCACGTATAAAAATGTTGTTCAATGTTTTGCATGAAAGTACTATCCTTGATGGATGGAAACTTTTTTTCAACTACATTGATTTGTATATAAATGATCTAGTAATGGGTGGGACATTGTACCTATGCTTAGTAGCCTCTTCTTTTTTACATTTGAATAATCGATGTTAATGTCAATAATCACAGGGATTGAAGGAATCCATTTATCTCCATGTAGTTTCCGGTCAGCCCACAGATTCAATAAACAGATCAAATGGCTTGCCTTACAGAACATTTTTTTCTCTTTTCTTAAAGGTTACCTTTATATGGTGTGACAAGCAATTGACTTTAGAATCTTGCTTTCATTGGCATAATTGTGACCTATATCCTGGGCATTCCTAGCCACATTTATCTTTCCATGTCATATAGGAGGCCTCTTGTGACATACATAGATAGCATGGCTGAATACAAATTGTCTTTTAGTGCCATAATGGGGCACATGCATGACACATTGAGTGTCTTCTTGTAATAATAATTGTTCTCCAAGTCGTACTGATCGCCCAGACACAGTAGGGCTCATTATTTGCCCTCTCAAGCCTTGTTTACATACTTCAACTGAGTTGTTGCTCAATATGAAATTATATGAACCCACGCATTTAATTGTAATATTGGTGAATAGGTATGAAAGTCAGAATCTGTTCCTGTGTGAAAGTACTATGGGTGATCCTTTTTCAGCTCTTTCATACTGGCTTTGGCCAGGTCACTGACATTGCACAGGCACACTCCTCCAAATTCTAAATGTGTTTGCATATAATATTCAAGGATCTAGAATTATGTTTTTAATATTGTATCACAGCAGCAGCTCATTAATATTACTGCACATAATCTGCAGGCCTGTTTTGATCTAAAACAAACTTTTTAATGGATGTTGCACGAAACATAAACACAACATTTCTCTGCAAAATGTCTGTAATAGATGTTCACACATCACCCAAGTTACAAATACATTGAAAGAAAATGGTTTTTAAAACAATCTGTTTAAGAATCATTCAAGGCAATCAGGACAAGACTCGTCAGAACAGAGCTGGCTCTATCAGGGGCCCCCTGAAAGGCTGGGGCCCTGGGCCAGAGCCCTCTTTGCCCATGCCATAAAACGTCTCTGATTTCTTCTCTTGTGGAGGCTTTTCACCATTTATGTTGATAAAGCATTCTATGGCATTATCACTGCTGCCGCCTCAACCTGTGCATGTACAGTTAGTGCCACATGTTTGACCCTGTAGGCTCTATTTAAGTGCGTAGTAGAGTGTTGTAAACATATCACTTGTTTTCTCAACTCTATGATCCCTGTTTCTCCCGTGCTCTATTCTGTATTCTAGAACTTAGGTGGCTCTGACTCACATAGAACCTTTTAGAGTCAGTTTGTGCCTGGCCAGCAAGCGTTTGGTAGACTGCTGTTTATGCTCAAATAAAATAACCTATTTAATCTACAAGAAAGCATCACCTCTTATATACAACAATTTGGCGACGATGACGAAGATTCCTGCTGGTCAGAAGGTCTAAAGAAGGTGAGCTGTGTCCTGTGAACGGAAGAAGACGTTTTACAGATTTAAGAAAATGACAAGCAGCAGCTACCATCGCAAAGGAACCCACAAACAGCCTGATTCATGTACGGGCCGTTTTGCGTGTCCCTAATAGCGATTAATAGCGACTCGCTATCGAGGAAACGCAAAACGGCATTCATGTACTTTTCGGGGAAAAAATAGCGACTCGCACGCGGGCGCTAAAGCCGTTAGCGACCTTCAAAAAACGCAGAAAAATCGCTATTTCCGGCTACCTGCGATCGGGATTGCGACTCGCAATCCCGATCGCACGGGATTGCGACTCGCAATCCCGTGCGCTCGGGAATGCGAGTCGCATTCTCGCGGGATCTGGAAAACGGGAAGACGCATTCCGAGCACCGTGATGACATCACAACCAGGAAGCAGCCCGTTCCCACCCCCAAACACCACAGTGACGCTATCGTTCGAGTGTGCACGAGGGAAAGCAGACGCTAAACCTCCGTTAGCGACTCCCGAACCGGCCGAAATAGCGACCGCCATGTCCGAGGAACCTGTCCCTGGCCCCAGCAACAGCGCTGGCCGCAAGCGCAAACTCAAGTTCTCCGAGCAGGAGCTGGAGAACCTGATTGAAGGGGTGGTGGCCAACCACGACCGGCTCTTTGGTGCCAACTCAAGGAGGGTCCCAGAGCAGGAGAAGCGGAGGATCTGGGTGGGGATAGCCTCCAGCGTCAACTCCGTGGGTGTGGCGGACAGGTCGTTGGAGGAGCTGAAGAAGCGCTGGTACGACCTCCGAGGGCGTGCCAAGGAGAGGGTGGCGGAGCGCCTTGGTGAGGCCTCGGGCACTGGAGGTGGCGGACCGACTGTCTCACCCAACACACCCCTGGAGGACCAGGTTGAGGACACCTTGGAGAGGGAGGCGTGTGTTGGCGTGACCCCTCTGGACTCCTCCCGCCCCACCCAAGACACCCAAGGTAAGTGGCATGCGACTGCGACCCTGTCCCCTATGACCGTCCCTGACCAAATAGGCTCACTCATTGGCCCTTAGTCATGCCTATGTTGTGCATCAGGAAATGCCCTGAAGCATTGTGGGAGACGTAGTATGTCCACAATGTAGTAGTACCACAATGCGGCCAGTAAGGTTCCAAAGTGCGCAAATCCACAGCCATCCAGGGAATGACACCCAGCATGCATGTAACATCTGCACGTCTGACAGTCACATGCACCTAATGAGTATCCACTTACCCTCACAGGTGCCGATGATAGCAGTGACAGCGAGAGGCTGCTGATTGATGAGGAGGCCCAGGAGGAGGAATCCCTACCCGATACCCAGCCACCAGCCCCTGCCGCTGCACCAACACCAGCAGCCAGGCCCCCCACCGTACCTGCTGCTACATCTGCCGGCCCACCGGCTGCCAAGGCCAGGCCCCCCACCTTACCTGCTGCTACATCTGCCGGCCCACCGGCTGCCAAGGCCAGGCCCCCCACCTTACCTGCTGCTACATCTGCCGGCCCACCGGCTGCCAAGGCCAGGCCCCCCACCTTACCTGCTGCTACATCTGCCGGCCCACCGGCTGCCAGAGCCAGGCACCCCACCAATGTGCCTCCAGTGCCTGCCGCACCAGCAACACCAGCTGCTACACCACCTGCAGCTCGTCCAACCAGATCTGGGCCAGCCACATCCGCAACACAGCGGCCGAACAGCAGGAGGGGCAATGGGCATCTCCATGCCTGCATGAGCGTGGAGCGGCGCATGCTCCGAATACACCAGCGCCAGTCGCAGCAGCAAGGAGCCATCCAGCTCCAGCTGCATAAAATTGGCCGCAATGTGGCGGGAGTCGGCGAGCGGATGGACCGCATGACGGCGGCCACGGACCGCATGACGGCGGCAATGGAGGACAATACTGCAGCGCTCGTGAAACACCGCAGTGTTGCAAGCAGGCGCCACCACCAGCTGTTGAGCCGGCTGTCGACCTATAGTAGGTCTAATTATGTGGCAGCAAATGCCACCACCCAACTTGCGCGGCGCTCTCTGACCCAGCAGCACCAACTGGTCCAGTGCTGCGAGGACATTACCCGGGTGCTGGAGCACTTGACCACCGCCGTGACCGCACTGCATACACCTGTGCTACCGGCCATTGTAGGGGGAGACGATGCGAGTGAGGGTGCCTCCAGCGTGAGCAGCCACTCTGCCACGCAGGTCCCGCCACCTAGGCGCAGCACCAGGGCTACGCCTGGTACAGCTACCCAGGATGAGGAAGAGCCTCACAGGCGCCTGGGCATTCTGCGCCGGAGGCGCCAATGACATTGTGTGAGGGACACTGGCGCAGGCTGACGCTAAGCCTGCCATGAACCTTCACATGCAGTATGCAGGAATACTGTATTTTGTAAATAGTTGATACCATGACCCTTTTTTCTTGTGAATCAAACAAATACATTTATTTTGCTGCACACATTCGCCTTGTGTAATCATTACATTTTGCATGCAATTGTGATATGTGGGGTGGGGGAAGGGGGTGGGCTAGAAATTGTTAGCTGTGATGTGGTTGCGACGTCTGTGGCCTTCAGCTGGGTTCTCCCCGCGTGCATGGTGCGCATGTGCTGGTGGCCGGTCGTCCCCCTCAGATTCACTGCCTGAGATGTCAACTGGTATCCGGCGCTTGGTTGCAATGTTATGAAGCATTGCACAGACAGCCACAATGCGGCAGCACGCTGCAGGACTGTAATACATGGCCCCACCTGTCTTGTGCAGTATACGGAACCTGCTCTTGAGCAGGCCAAATGTCCTTTCAATACAGTTCCTTGTCCGGATGTGCGCAACATTGTAGCGCCGTTGCTGAGGTGTGGCAGGGTTGAGGTAAGGGGTCAGGAGGTATTCCCGTAGGGCGTAGCCACTGTCACCTGAATGAGAGGAGCAGATGTTGATTGCCTGTGCAGCGCAGTTACTTCATAGCAATGTGACATTGTCGACAAAGTGTACTTACCAAGTAGGTGTCCTTCCCCAAACTCTCCCCTGATCAGTCATGTGTGGAGTCCGCTGTGCCTGAAGATAAAGGAGTCATGGGTACTCCCTGGGTACTGGGCCACAATGTCAGTGATGATGGTCTTGGCATTGCAGACCATCTGTATGTTGAGGGAGTGGTAGGACTTCCTGTTGCGGTACATATACTCCGTGCCAGCAGGTGGGCAGATGGCGACGTGGGTACAGTCTATGCAGCCGAGGACATGGGGAAAATGGGCGACATTATAAAATTGTAGTTTTGTCAGGTCCCATTCCTGTTGGCTCGTGGGAAATGTGATGTGCCGGTGGAGCTGGCTGAGCATGGCGTCAACAAAAGTGTGGAGGCAGCGTGACATGGTGGGCTGGGATATCCCCCCAGCAGCGGCTACTATGCCCTGGAAACTGCCGGAGGCCAGGAGGTGCAGGCTGCACAATACCTGCACATGTGTGGGCACAGAATTGTTTCGCCTTGTTGGGTGCTGCATGATGGGGTCGAGTTCTTGTATCAGCCAGGTGATCATTTCCCCATTCAGCCTGTATTTTGCATAAATCTGTTCTCTGGTTTGGCCCAGCAAGGTGACCCGCTGCCGGTAAATCCTTGCCTGCCTCATGCGTCTCCTCCGTGCAGCTCGCTGTAGCCTTCGCCGCCTCACCACCATGTACATCCCAGGCATTGTGGAACGCCTAATGCTGCTGCTGAATGTCCTTATGTGTGATTGGTCAGGCCTGGACCTGTTGGTGATTGGCCAACAGTTTTTCAAATTTTACTTAATCATGGCTTTTATGGTTACCACCTGCTTTGAGTTGTCCTTAAATTGCGCCGCGCAAACGTGCGAATTAGCGCTTTTTCGCTAATGTATTTATTTCATGAATGCCGATTGAGACAATATTGCGTTTCGCTATTCATTTCGCAGATTCCGTGGTTGGTCGCTATTTCCGTATCGCTAATGCTCGACTTCCCGGAGTCTGCGACTATTATAGCGTAATCGCTATTTCAATCGCTATTAATTTTTTGCGAATTCGCTATTTCGTACTTGAATGCCGATTCCGTGTTTTGCACCCGCAATTGCGTTTTCGCAGCCATTGCGGGCGCTATTTCGCTTCATGAATCAGGCTGAAAGTGCTGTGTACATCGGAAGTCCAAGAAGGAGAAGAAATTTTGTTTCTTCAAAACTGAGGAATTTACCTGGCTTTTGTTGACGGTGCAACGAACTGTGAGTAATCTGCATCGTTTGAATCGAGACTCGCGCTCACTGTGCCTGCATCATTCCTTGACTCGCGCTCGCTGTGTGTACGTCATTCCTCTCTGTCTTCCTGCGCGAGAGGAAAAGAGCTGCGCGTCACAGTTTTGTTTCTGTGATTATGATATCTGAGTTTCTTTTGCTTTTTTCCAGACTGCCCCTTCCGAGTTGAATGTCAGTCATAACATATGATCGGAAATCTACATTGTAGATGTAAAATGGAAATAGCAAACAAATAAATGCTTTATACATATAGAAAAATGATTGTTGCACAGTTGTGCCCATCCCTTGACTTACTGTGGCCATTCCAGACACAATTCTGGCTATGCCTTACATAATGATTGAAAACGTAATTGCCAAATAATGGGTAAACCTTCTATTTGATGACAATTGCGATGAAGATTATGGCAAGCAGGAACAGTAATACATGTGACTCCTTTGCGAAAAAGACACGCTTCTGTTTGGAGACTATTTACGAACATATTAGTTTTTGCCATTTCATGAGAGAAAACTCTTTTTGTTGATGGATATGCTTCTATTTGGAGGACTTCTGCTGAATTAGGTGAAATTAAATTTCTAAATTTCAGGGTGAAATGACTGTGATGTTAGAAACTAGCAGTCTGACACTTCAGACAACAAGACTGAATTTTTAAAATATATTTAAAGCTGGTGTTTGAGAGGTAGTTCGTGCTGAGTGTGGAAGGCTTGTGGCTGACTGACAATATATACTAAAATACCAGGATGGAAATTTGCAATGAAGAATGTTGCTGTATGTGTTTTGAAAAAAGATTGAGCATGTAACATTGTCTAACCAGGTTGTTTAATTTGCTTGTCAAACATATAGCTAATTTTAAGGGGCAAAGTACCGAAAATAACAATATTTTGTGACCAAGGTTTTCTTGGAGAATGTACTCCAAATATAATATTAAGGTTTGCCTAGGACAGCACAAAAGTACTGGGATGTTTAACCCATAACGCCTGGATTTCTAGCAATTGTTTTAAAAAATTGTGCATCAAAATGCATTTTGTGGCCCTCTTTTACTTGAAAGAATTTAGGCTTGAACACTGCACAGGATGCTAATCTAGGCAGGTATGTATGTATGCACGGCCTCCTTCTAGCACCCCCTGGAACTTCACCAGTGTCTTTTGTACATGCGGCGAGTTATACTAGTTGCAGAGGCTTGCATTGGTGCCGGTGTGGCCGTGTTCATGCACAAAGGATGTTGTCATAAGCTGGACGGCTCATTTCTTGCGCTTACCAAGGTGCCTCTCACAATGGGTTTTTAACTATCCACTCAGTAACCGTTTGTCAGTTATTTCATCCCAATTATAGCAGTTATGTTTTCCTCTTCAGAAGAAACCACAGAGGCCTCCGTGTATTCTTAAGCAGCATAAACTGTGCAGTTAGGATAAGCCTAACTCTAATTACACTGTCTCTGTGCTGGCGCTGCAGGAGAGCCATCTTGTCTCACTTTAACGACATGCTCAACTGGCTGTAGAACATTGTTTTACGGAATGACAGGAAAACAATGAAGTCCGTCAACCATTGCAACTCCTCCCAAGCAACATACTGCAGGTCTGTAGCAAAGTCTGTCTTTGATGTTTGAAGCCCCAGGCGTTTCCTCCAGGCAAAACACAGTATAGTGAGCCTCAGCGGCATGCTGTTGAAATGCAATTATATGTTTGTCTTCCTTGGCTAAGCTTTAAATGAACACCTAAACAAGATTCTGTCCAAGCAAGAAGGCGCATGAGCCCTTGTTTCATCCTGTGTGCTTGGGCTACAGCATGCTATGACCAGGGCTGAGCAGAGAAGGGCTGAGAAGGAGTCACACGAAGCCATTCTTAGCTGTGTGCGTTAACCTGTTCGAGACATAAATGCCCAAACAATATTAGATGCATAAATGTATACATCTCTACACAGTTTGATGCATAGTTAGCTAGTGACATGGATAATGCACAGACAGCTGCATGGAGATATAGGCAGGTAGGGTGATCAATACATAGAAAGACAGACGGACGGACAGATAGATACACTGGTGATAGATGACATGATAGGATATTGATAGAACAATAGCTTTACTGAGAGATAGGCATATGGATGGATGAATTGATTAATGGCACGATGGGTGTGCAGGCAGGGATGAAAACATAGAGACAGCACAGTGTGCACATAGAAAACAGGAAAGCAGACAAAAATGCAAGCAGTTAGACAGATAAACTGTTACTTAGTTATATGAGAGAAAGCGAGTGATGGAGAGATGAACACAAATTATCCCACACAGAATAGTCAGTGCTCTATTTTCACCTTCCCAAGTATGGCTACCAGGATTAGAGAACTGAGATTTTCACTGGAGTTCAGTGTGCTCTATATGTACAGCTGGGTGTCAGTCAAGTACTTTTTTTGTGAACTGTACTAGAACTCCTTGACTCATCACCAACATAGTGAAGAGGGTAAAGAGTCAAGGGCAATCACAATGGACTACCAAGAATGATATTTCTCAAGAGAGTTGTCTAAAAGAAAGTAGTCTATTCAATGGCACTGATTTTGGACTCAAATGGAGAATCACTGGTAAAGTATGGCTAGACTTTTATGTACTACTATAAAGTGTGCAAAAATGCACTGATTGAAAAGAATGTTTATCATGTATAAAGAGGGTATGTCTGAGCACTATCCATGGACTGTTGAACCTTAAAAGTATTTCACTTGGTCTAACATCTGCCACAAAAATATATTTGTAACATGAAACACATATGTAGGTCTACCTTCTGATGAATGGAAATGACTAGGGCCAGACGTATAAATTATTTTGACATTTGCAAACACTCCAATTTGGAAGATGTGACTGCAATATTTTTTTCTAATGTACCTATCCCAATATAGGAGTCAGTAAACTGTTACCAACTATTAAAGAAAGATTGCAACTTTGTGCTTGTTAGGTATTTGGAAAAGGAGTGTTGTTGGCATCGATATGCAATGTATCAATGTTTTGGGACCATAATCTGGTTGCAGACATTACAAAGTCACAGACTCCCAAACAGGGGTAGTAACCATTGGGACTGCTTCCACTTTGTAAATGTTTAAAAAAAAGTTTGCTGGTGAGTAGGCAGTGTTTCAGTGGATCACTGTCAACCCTCTAACAAACTTTAAAATTTCAAAATAAACTTTACTTTTAAAACCGTGGCACCTTTTCCTTTCAGGAAAATGAGCTGCATTACAAAAAAAGTTTACTTTCATAATGGAATGTTGATCCAAGAAGGCCACCATATCTGTGATGCTCACCAATAGGAGTAAGTAGTAATTTGCAACATACCTCAAAATTATTCATGAGGTAAACAGATTAAGACCTACTCTGAATCGGAATTCCATGAACTGACCTATTAGTACACAGGTCAGCTTGTAAAACAATACCAGTCAAAAATTGCGACAGACATCTGGTCTAATGTTTGAATTAAGTAATAATAATGCCTATGATAACTCATCGAAGGGCTGCTGAGTTTGTGATGTGCACTGTGTAAATTACTAATGTTGTTCTAAAATATATACTCCCTCTAGTAAATGTGGTGTTAACAACACCCCAACCTAAACACGTTTAGTACATGCATACTTTTTTCAACATCAGTTGCATAGGACTACTCACACTAAGCTCCTAGCTGATGTTGCACAATAATCACAACATAGGGTGCAAATGAAGATTAAAAGAAATCTTCTTATTTTCAGAGTCAATGATAAATGTAAATGTGCTGTTCCTGTCTGTAGCATGGCATGCTGGAAGTCAGCCTGTTACAAATTAAACAAGCATTTGCAAAGCAACAGGTCTCACATTTATGAATGTTTGAGCTATTGGCATTGTAAATGACAATGCCTTTTATTTATTCGTTGTTTTTAAAACAGATAAATAAAAGGCTTGGCCATTTACAAAGCCAATAGCTTAAGCTCTCGCAAATGCGAGACCTACTGCATTTCAAAGGCTTTTTTTTGTAAAAGCGCCTCATACTGCTCTTTCACTTTAACAGTGGCCATTCTGCTTTCTTTAGACGCGGCTCATCTAAAGAAAGGGGCGTGGCCACCATTAAAGTGAAAGTGCAGTTTGGGGCACTTTTAGAAAAAAAAGCATCTGTTTGTCAAGTTGAGATATAAATGCTTTTTTTGTAAAAGCGCCCCATGCAGCGGTTTCACTTTAATAGCAGCTGGACACCATTCTTTAGACGCAGCTTGTCTAAAGAATGGGGCGCAGCCACCATTAAGGTGAAAACATGGCATGGGGAGATTGTAAAACAAGCATTGGAAATGCAATAGGTCTCGCATTAGGAAAGTTTGAGCTATTGGTCTTATAAATTATTTATTTATTTATTTATGTGTTGTTTTTTAAAATAGCTAAAATAATAGCTTTGTCATTTACAATGCCAATAGTTATAACTTTCGCAAATGTGACAACTATATCATTTGTAATACAACATGTATTGTATTTATGTGACTTAGATGTATTGATATTACAAATAACAATGGCTTTTAATTTTTTTTAAATAATTAATACTTAAATAATTTATTTAATTTGTAATGTCAATAGCTTTAAGTTTTGTAAATAACTTTTGTGAAGATTATGTTTAGTGTTTTTTATTGTGTCGAAAATTCAAGAACACAAGTGAAAAATTAACATCTTTTTGTGATTTGTAATAAAGCTTGTAAGCTTGAAAACTTCTTGAAACATTGAAAGAACATATTTGAACCAGTGATGCTGTGGTGGTGATATTGATTCTACAGAATAGATAGGAACACGGTTTGCCAGAAGTGGACTATTCTGTCACAATTAACATGTTTCTCAGGAGCTGCACGCAGATAACAGCAACCAGGCTCCTTTGCATCTGAGTGTCAATTAAGGCTGCTTTCTTCCAAGGCAGGAGGCTGGTTCAGGAGGTGATTGTGATAAGAATATCAAAGCGATGCTTTGATCAGCACGGAGCTGTTCGACAAGAGCACATTTCAAAAGCGCGGGAAGTTGGGATGGGAGTGACTGCTGTCGGCAATTTATCTGCTCGACTCTTTCCTGTGATACTCAAGGCGCAGCACAAACACTTCAAAGGTGGTGCGCGGCTGCAAGGGTCACTGCGCCATGCAGCCAGAAAGTGGGAACGCCAAGAAAATAGATGGAATGGCAATGAAGCGAATGGCAAAAGCTACGGTGTGACAGGTCACGCTGCCCTCAGAACCCCTAAAAAATAGCGTGAAGTGAATGTATAAAACACAACAAAAAGAAAGCAGACAAAATCGTTATCAACATAGCGGCCACATGACTTACTAATTCACAGTGGACTGTTGCATTAAAGCACACAGGGATCGCAGATCAAAGTAAATCCTTTAGACAATGAAGCCATAGTAAAACGCTAAAGCCGACAAGGGAAAAAAAGATAAGTGCGCCTTGGTAACATGTGTTTCATAGGGCTGTGTGCTACAGGCAAATGTGGCAGACCTAAGGGGTGGACTTGTCATCTCAGTCAGTCTGCTGCAAACAATACATAGGAGATAGAGAAGCGGCTAAAGATTCTGGACAAGTAGTATTGCTAGTAGCTTGCTCTGATGTTTGGAATTACACGAGGGCATGCATTACATGGGGGCAGAAAAGGGGAAACGCTGGAGGCGCTTTGCTAGTGATTAACAATAACATGAAAGACAAATGCAGCTATAAAGCTCTCTGCTCTCTGCTTCGGAAGTTACCTGATAATTAGGGCACTGGCGCCACGTGTGACTGTATTATACGTTAAACAACAATCCGGTTATGGCTCGGGATGTATCGCAGGGCATTTAAACGGGCCGGTAGTAGCTGTGGAGTTAGGTTGCTGATAATGCCAAAGTTCTGCGAAGAGAAGAGATACCAAAACGCAGTGTGACTAAATGCAGACGGCTGATGTAAAAAGCCAGCTAATAAGCGGAGCATGATGAAGTAATTACCTACGGGGCAATATTTGCCTCCTAGCGAGCTTGCGCTGCGTGGCTGATGAGTAACCGTAAAATGTAAGTTGCTGATACTGCTGTGTTTCTGTGAAAGTGAAAAACACAGAACACAGTGTAACTAAAAGCAAACGGCCGGTGTAAAAAAATGGCAAATGGGCGCTGCGTAATGGGGTAATTACCTGAGGGGCAGTGAATTCCTCCTAACAGTCTCATGCTTCGCGGCTGATGTTGCTGGCTGGTGTCAGCTCGCAAAGAAACGGAAGACCCAAAGTCTGGCTAGTTTATGTAAACGACAAAATAATTGGCCGAGAACAAGGGGCTGGATATTCCTAAAGGTGCAGCTGATGTCAGCTCGAAAAAAGACGGAAAACCCAAAGTCTGGCCAGTTGCTATAAGCTACAACATAATTGGTCAAGAACAAGGGGCTGGATATTCTAAAAGGTACAGCTTAAGGCTGCTAACGTTCTGGATTGATAGAACAAGGAGTGCCGGTGTATATTAATTGAGAGGTTTCTTCTAACGCTCTAAATCTCGCGCTATTAATTGATAATGAAACAGTAACAAGTTAAATAAGGAGACACGGCCGGCCGGCCGTAAAACTGAAAGCACGGCCAGCCGGCCGTGAAAGCCTTTGATGCAGCAGGGGGTGGAGCGGCACCCAGCTGGGCAACAGATGGCTGGCGATTTGCTGCTGTGCACGCGCATTTTGAGCTAAAAGCGCACGGCCACAGCAGCAAATCGCCAGTGTAGTTAAAGTCTGTTTAAGCCCCTATAGTCTCGCTCCACTCAATGCGCATTGAGAGGCGAGACCTAAAAAAGGGAAGAAATTGAAAAAAAAACATGCTGCCGTGTTCTGCGCTGCAAATAAACCAAAGGTTCGGCCACCACTGTATCAGTGTGGAGTTGCGTGCTATGAAAAAAAATAAAATAAAGTGTTGCGGTAGTGCATGTCCTGCCTGAAACAGCAGCAGGTGAAAACCATGTCACTGTAATTAAAACCTACTGAGTAACAACACATGTAACAGGTAGTGTCCTCATGGGAGGCTACAAAATTAGACAATTGTGGTACTAAGAAGGGACTACTAAGCCTATTGACCAAAGAAAAGCCACGGTTTACAAAGAACAATGACACTAGCCAATGAAAAATATGGGCAGGGAGTGGGCGGAGCTTCAAGTCCATACTTTAATACAGCATGCCTCGGAGAGCAGCGCATTCGCTACCCAGGCTCGACCCTAAAAAGGTTAGAAATAGGGCAAGAATGGGAATTGGTGATATAAGCAGTAGCCTTGCACTATTCTATTTACATTTTTGATAGTTATTTGCATATTGTTTTTATGGCTGGGACACTGCTGACTGCTGAATAGATGCACCTCATGAAGGAGGAAAGAAGTGAAAGAGCAATTGGGCCTGGAAACTTGAGCAGAAACTATACAGCTTTAAAAGGCCCTGAATCAACTTACTCCTGCTATGCCAAAGGAAGCCAACATTTTGAGCAGGGGCTCACGCCTCAGGCTCCTCTCAAGTTTTTGAAGGCTACAAAGGTGGACGGGCACCATACAGGCCAGACTGGCATACCTGAACATACGAGGGTGAGAGAAGAAGCGCTTGGCAGGGTGTTGTCCGGACAGCTCAATCCTAAATTTGCCTGCCTCATGTTCCCCTGCTGGCCTCACCCTCCATGTGAGCCCAATGGAGGTCTTGGATTCTAGAAAGCCTTATTCTTTCTTAATTTTATAAGGACACATGATCCTGACCTTCTAGAATTTAATCCCAGAACAAATTCCGTTTTCAATATTAGAAGTGAATAATATTTCAGGGTAAAAAAGAGACAAATGTGGTGAAAGGAGACTTACCCTGCTCCTATTATTTCAGCCAAGAGAGCAGCATGGCACTGATTTGGTAGTTCTCAACTTCTACAGTAGGAGCCCAGCTCTCCTATGACACGTGAGCCTTGTGAAAAACACTTTCATGTATGTGACGGCCCTGACCACCCTAAAGCTGGCGTTGCTTGTCATTGCGGATTAGTGAGTTGGGTGAACAGATTTGCCAGCTGTCACTTCACAATCCTCTTTTCCAAAAGGAAGTAAGACTGCATCATTCATACATTTCCTAGAACTGTGACTGGCAGGCGGCTGAAGTAGAGAGAGAGATTTCCCAACTACCTGGTGTCTCTGAAACGATAGTGTGAGTGAGACAGAGCCAGACTGAGGAGAAAGTGTATTGCCTCAGACCAATACAACTCTCCTTGCTCTTAGGAAGTATTAGGTTTCCTGGTAGGCTTATTATAGTGCAGTTCACCTCTAGGAAGAGGGGAACCCCTAAGCTGCTCCCCAAACAGAGGGCTCTACGCCTAAAGAGCCACTCCCCTCTGCTCAGTTGCAGGTAGATGGCTTGTTTGCACACTGTCTTGTTGCTACATGCCCTTTCCCAGACGTAGAAAGGAAACCTACCTCCCCAGCAATTAACATATCATAATAAATACTGATAGAGACATGATGTAAAAATTGAAGCAGCTAAAAACATTTTTGGACTAACACTCGGCTTTATATAAACTCACAGACAATCCTACAAAGCACTCAGGCAGATTATAGGTTTGGGCAAAGCTTGAAAATTGCTGCTATTATATTGTTATTATTAACACCTTGTAATTAGCCCAGAGGAATCCTAAAACGTTCTACCCAGATTCGAGTTATAATGACGGAAAATTGGTACCTTTGCAAGTTGCATGGCGCCCGCTCTGATTAACCTTAAGTAGCAGGACTATTATTCTGAAAACCTTTCTGTGTCATGTGCATGTTGGCCTTGCAGAGCGCTCGGGGCCTGGAGAGAGCAGGTGACTCACAAGCTCGCTGCTCTCTTTTGAACAACTGCTGCAAGATCAAACAGGGGGAGTGGCATTGCAACACGAAGCTCAGACTAACAGGGTCTTCAGAAGACCATGAAGCTTCTGGGTTAAAAGGGTGAGCGATGTCATCGCAGCAAAGGTGGTACTGACTCGTATCAGTTTAATGGGTATTGTCTTAGCAGGTTCTTAAGTAGTATTGGGTAAAGCGCTATATGATGTCATGCACATTGCAGGTGGCTATTAAATATCTCCCGGTAAGCCTGTGTGATCTGGGAAGTTCTATAGTCAAAATCTCTAATAGATCCCTAGTCTTACTTTTGGCACACTTCAGGTTGACACAAACCACATAAGATTTCCCCCACAAGGAGCTCTTACTGCCCTTGCATTCCCATATAAGCCTACGCTGTTTTAATGTTGATATCTTTATAATGTACGAATTTATTGTGTTCTCAACATTTCTGAAAGGGCAGTCAAGTTGGCGCTCATTCAAGTGCATGTCGGGTACATGAGACCGCTGTTTCACTCCATTGCTGACCTGTTGAAGGCCACAGCCTCTGGGCAAGGTCTTAGTTAACGGAGAGGCCTGCCAAACTCAGCAGCCACCACATGAAGTTAACATTAACACTTGCCAACAAGGCCTGTATTTTAATACGTGACCAACAACTAAACAACTAAACAAGACATTTTCATGATGACATACTGGTGCCACCTTCTAAGAATTCAACAATTTTAAATGAATTGTATAGTATTTTAAAGTTTTAACTTAAGCACATAGAAGATAATACAAAACATTCTTTCTATGTCTTGGTCATTCAATACTTTATTATCAAAGGATTCTTCCTCTATCTCAAAAAGGACAACCAACTTCTGGACATACAACTGTACTAGATATGAGTTCCTAAATCAGCATGGTGACACAACACATAATCAAGAAATAAATTCAGAATTGTGGTCTGGGAAAAGAGAGGCGGAATAGATACATTTTTATAAACCTTTCCAAGCTCTTGTGGGTTTTAGAAATCTTTTCACAACGGATCTTGGTCGACCTTTGAACTAAAACTGGAGCTCCTGGCATGTAAGCAGGGCCACTGGAATTATGTGATAGTGTGCCACGGCGTTTTTTGCATAATTATAGATAAGCAGCATTTGCCTCATAATCCATCATCTACTGCATGATCTTCAGATTTTGACAAACAAAATTATGTTTTTTCTACCTTAAATGGCTCAACAGTTAGTAAAACGAAGCAAAAAGGCCATAAGAAAAAGTTCACTTGTTGCTTATTGCTATATGTGGGTGTTAATATGAGGTGCAACCGATGCCCAGACAGTTTTAACAAGTGTAAAAACTACAAAATAACAAAGTATTACTATCACAAAATGTGCAGCATTGCACCACATAATTTGGCCCTCCTCTGCCCCATAATTCCAGTGGCCCTGGATGTAAGAGATAAATAATGCAGCCCCTCTCGAGGCTGAGGTGCGATTCCATACATGGTGAGACTACTTGTTTAATTTGTTAATTTAGTAATCACAAGGGAAAGACGTTGGCGCACATTATACGATAGGTCATTAAAACTTGACTGCCGTAAACTGGAGAGAGCGTGGAGGAAGGACCATTCTTCGTCTAGGAAAGATGATTATAGGTCTGCAATGAAGCTCTACAAATTAGAGATTAAAAAGGCGCAAACCTTTTTCTATGAAGGGAAAATTAATGCAGCAGCCAATGCCCCTAGGGAAATCTTTAGGATAGCTAAGTCCCTTATTTCACCCCCGGCTGAGCGTCCCACTGCCGAAGGTGCACAAGATCGCTGCAATGAGCTGGCTGCCTTCTTTTCAAAGAAAATTTTGACCATATACTCCTCCTTTAGCAATTCTATGGTCATCGCCCGCTCTGCCCCACACAAACCAGCTGACTCTCTGGCTCTCTGTAAGCTGGACACAATTCCGCTTCTTGATGCCTGTAGTCTGGATAGATTAATCTCCAAAGTTACTTCCGGGTCACCCAATGACCCGGCACCCCCCCGGATCTTTGTCAAGGCCTTGGACGTTATTCGCCCTGTCATCTTGGAAACCTTAAACACTTCCATTGTGTCCAAATCGGTCCCACTCTCCTGGAAATGTGCCATGGTGAGGGCACTTCTCAAAAAGCCCACCCTGGATCAGAGCAACCTGTCCAACTACCGTCCCATTTCGTTGCTCCCCTGGTTGAGTAAACTGCTGGAGAGGCACGTCAACAACATCTTAACAGACTATTTGGAGTCCAACTGTCTGCTGCGTGCCTCCCAGACAGGATTTCGTCCTCAACATGGTACCGAAACCGCTATGTTAGCGGTTACAGAAGAAGCAAGAGCTATTCTTGATCAGGGAGGAAAGGTGGCCATCATCCTGTTAGACCTTAGCGCCGCGTTCGACACGGTGAACCATGCCACGCTATTACATCGACTGGCTGGCATGGGCGTGTCGGGCGCGGCCCTGGATTGGCTTGCCTCCTTTCTGAGCGAGCGTTTCTTCCAGGTCTTTGAGGGTGAGACAGTCTCTCCCAAACATCCTCTCAGGTGCGGGGTTCCTCAGTGCTCCTCCCTGAGCCCGACCCTTTTTAACGCCTACATGGAACCTCTGGACAGGATAGTCCATCCCTTTGGTGTGCGTATTGTCACCTACGCGGATGATACGCAGCTGGTGGTCTCGCTAGACCACGCAGACGGATCATCCAACACCTTAGGCCCCTGTCTAGAGGCTGTTGCCAGATGGATGCAAGCCTCCTGTCTGAAACTTAACGGGGAGAAGACAGACATCATTCTCCTCGGAAATTCCTCCCCGTCTGTTCTTGCACCCGTCTGGCCACCATGTCTTGGCGTTCCCCCCGCCCCCAGGTCCGAGATAAAGAGCCTTGGGATCTGGCTCGACACCGCTCTTGATTTCTCGGTCCAGGCCACTAAGACCGCTGCCACTTGCTTTGGACTAATGAGGATGCTCCGGCGGGTGCTCCCTCTGCTCCCTCTCCAGGCGAGGAGGATCATGGTCCAAGCCCTGATTCTCCCCCGCCTGGACTACGGGAATGCTCTCTATCTGGGAGCACCGGCCTCGGTACTTCAGAAGCTCCAGGTCACACAAAATAGTGCGGCCCGCCTACTGTTTAATCTGCCCCGTCGGCAGTCGGCGAGGAAGGCTCTGAAAGACCTCCATTGGCTCCCAATAGCTGCCAGAGTGCAGTTCAAGGCTTTGTGCATCCTGCACAAATCCTTCCATCGTGTAGGCCCAGCGATTCTGCACCTCTTGGTTACGCCCTATGTTCCAGCTCGCTCCCTTCGTTCTGGCACCCTGCAGCTGGCTACCTCCTCTAAGATCAATAAAGCCCGGTGGGGTGGCCGCTCTTTTTCCCACTCGGCGGCCAGACTCTGGAACGCCCTTCCCCTCACCATCCGAGGAAACAGCAACCTCTTGTCTTTTAGAAAGGCCTTGAAAACGCATTTGTTTGCAAAATCCTGCTGATCTGCCCTGAGCCTGCGCTAAACCATTTAATCTTCAAGCGCTGCGAGGCCTCAGGGCAGTTATGCGCTATACAAATGCAATTTTTCATTTCATTTCATTTCATTTCATGTGAAGGTAGTCCAGTGAGTTAAGTGCTTGCTCTGCTATCTCTTTGCCACTGGAAGGTCAGAGCATTGAATACCTGCTGGGCTGGTATTCAATGTTCATCCATTTAATGTCTATAAAATTACTATTGATTCGGTCGATAGACGCTTTTTATGTTTTTTAGGTTCCTGAATCTGGAAACCTATGGTAGCAAATGCTAAATCAAAAAACAAAAGATTAAGGAGCAGATTTACAAGCCCCTTGCGCCTCTTTTAGGCCGCCGTTGCGTCACTTTTGTGACACAGCGGTGGCGCAAATCCAGCGCCATGATGCGGGGTACTTACAACGTGACGCATCTGGGAGATGCATCACGTTGTAAAGCCCTGCGCCACAAGAAGGCGTACCTGCGCAGGTGGGGGGGGGGTTCCGGCACAGGAACGCCTCCTAAAAGTGGCTGAGTGAAATCTACAAGATTTCACTCAGTCACATTTAGGGCCATGCTGCGTCAAAATCCTGCACCTGCTTGAAGCAGGCATAAGGGTTGACGCAGCATGTTAGAGATAGGGCACCCCTGAGCCTTGCTGGAGCTGCGCCACGCTTGCGACACAACTCCAGCAATGCACTGTATTTCCGCGAGGGATGCGTCACGCATCTGCCCATCCGAGCGCCATGGTGCGCCGCATTGTAAATGCGGCACATCAGTGGTGGCGCACGGGTGGGCCGATGCGTCGCAATTCTTCGGGCACATTTCTGCTGATTAGCAGAGATGCGCCAGAAGTCGTAAATCTGCCCCAATATTTCTGAAAAGGTATCCACCAATGGGCAGAATGAACGTATTCTCTGATTCAGAAATGGACTCCAAACTCGTTGCTATATGGATATAAGCAAATACCTAATATTCAGACAGGCCTGGAAAGAAAAACACGAACCGGTCCCAGATCCTTGCACCTTCAAAACCCGAGGCTCAATTTAAAATAGTGGAAGGGCTGTATTAGGGTAACCGACACCTTACTCCAGGTCATTATGGAGACTGACTCCAGTCTCAAACTTTTCAACCACAAATCAGGTGCGTTCGTCTATTTCATGCAATTGCAGCAAAACAGAACTACAACACCCAGAACGCATTCGTATCACACAAAAGTGCTGGATTTGCAACTGTGCCCCTCATGACCTGGAGGGAAGTAGTCGCCCTTTGCATTATTCCCACCAATTTGTTAGGACTTCTGTGCGATAGTGAACATCCCAATAGACCAATATTGTATACTCTCAATAATTTGTGACAAGAAGGGAGAATGCATTTAGTCACTTCTTTATTGTGGCAGGCCAAATCCAATCCCTTCTCCTGTCTGTGCTCACGACTCTGCCATTTTACTTATAGCATACAATGTCAAACTCTAGAGAGGCTTCAATATTCTAGTGGCAGTATGATTATTAATTGGAGGTGGTCAATATTAGTAGGCAGGCTGCTCACATTTCACAAATATCATCGTCCAGCCTTTTGGAATTGGGTATATAAGCTTAACAATTCTGAATCTGAATGAACTACTCAATAAAATAAGACTAGCATGGGATACCAGTCAGTGTGATGCCTTACGTTTCCTCTTTGGAGATTAATGGATGATGGTTGGTCTAACTGTGGTTCAAACCATATATTGGAGAGTTCAGGGAACTCCAGAGATTGGTTTTGCCATTTCTTTGTTGTAATTGTGTCATAACACATAAGATTCTGTAATACCTATATGAATGCTCATCTCTTATTTATTTATAATCGCAGATTAGTTACTTATAAAGAAAATACATCAGAACTGATTTTGAATGAAATTAAATTCTGACATCACAATGCCTGCTGCCAAAGCCAGCACCCGCGGTGAAAGCCAGATCAGGTCATGGAGCATAATTGAAGCAGCTGTTAAAAGCAACAAAAACTAAAAGTTGCTTTTCTTTCTTCTGTTCTATTTAATAGTTTACAACGATAAGCAGAGAGAATACCTTTAATTTTGTACCCCTGAGAAAGAGAAAAGCTAGAATCTTTCTGCATGTTTCTACACATTCCAAGCTTCTGCAGATGTAAAAAAAAGCTTTTATTTGAACCATTTCTAATAACTGTTTTCCACAAATATATAACTTTTTTTTATTGTGTTTAATTTTGCACCAGACGTTTTATTTTTATTTTTTGTGTTTGCAGACATACTTGTTCTTTTATTTGAAAGAGCTACGTACCAAGGGTTTAAGTGGTTAGTGGGAAAGATGATAGTATGACCATGTATTATATAGGATAAAGTACACCCTGGAGTACATGATAAGGAAATTGCAAGTCACCTTGGAGTTCTATAACCTTATCAAGGTACTCCTTGGTAACTTGCAATATCCTGATAATGTACGGCAATGGGTACTTTATCTCTTACACAATTGTATCCACATAGCACTTTCTACTCCTAACTAGGCAATGAAGTGCTTTACGCAGCTCTGGAAACCAAGGTAGTGGGTAATCTGGTGTTCTTTATTATTTTTGGCTGCATGGATTAGTTATGTGTGCTCAAGCAAACCATTCCATGCATTCACTCCAGTATCATTGTGGTAGATTAAATTAATAGGATTTAGGTGTGGTCATTACCGGAGGGAGAGGGGAGTATGTGAACTCATGATGAAGGTTGATGGTGCTCATGCATGAGCTACTGCCGATTAGATATTGTTGGTTATATGATAGATGCACGCATGGCTAAACCATTCATGCCTCTACCACACAGCCTGAACCACAAATGTGTCTTAACCACACATTCCTTCACCACGAAATTTCATCCTACAGACATGAATGGTAAAGGGGTATGTGCAGATAAGGTTGCCACCAGTCCGACCCCCAACCCCTCCCTAAGCTTTAGACCCCTTTCCTCCCCCCCCACCTTGTGGCACCAAACCCGATAACTACTCATTCTCCCCCCCTGCATTGAGGCCTAAAACCCTGCTCCTTAATATACACTACCCCGACCCCCTCCCACCCAGAGCTGTTCTAACCCGTAAACATACACTACCCCAACCCTCTCCCACCCCCACACTGTCCCTAAAGATACCCCAACCCCTTCCACTGCCCTCAGGCCTATAACCCTAACTTTTAATTTAAAAAACTACAGACCACCTCGAGCCCTAACAACTACCCTGTCTTCCCCTAAGCCCTAAAAAGTACCCCAACTACCCATTTCCCTCTTCCTGCCCTGAGGCCTAAAACCCTGCAATCTATAAAAAAGAGGGTATGGAGTTCCTATGTGATGCAAATCACTTGGAAGGGGAGGGTTTAAAAGTACTACAGGTAGTGAGGAGGACCTAGGGCCCACACACACCCAGCAAGCTAGGTGTCATGCTTCATCATATGGGCCTTAAAGGGGCTCTTTATCGGAGATCTTCTGTTCCTCGCCGTATTGGTGCCGTGGGTGTGAGGGGCTTACGTGAGTGTAGATGTGAAGAGTGGTGATAAAACAGGTAAGGGAGTCCTCTATGGTAATTTTTATTCTGCGAGGGACCCAACCTGGTTAAAAGTCAATAGGGAGGGGTGGGTCTTTTGTTATAATGTGACAAAAAATGCACTCAACTCCCAGATGGTCAACATGTTTCTCACCTTATGCCTTCAAGAAGTGGTCATTGGCAATTCTTCAGGACCGAGTGAATTTAAAAAACTATCTACACATGAATGGCAAGGTGCAACGCTACCCTTCCACTAGTTGTACCCCTGGGACATTACACTTGGGGACTGAGACAACCTGTAGTACAAGAGAGAATACAACAGTCTATGTAGGTTTCACACAAGACAATGGTGATGTGGTGTGTTCAAGTTGCTTATTTAAAAAAAATAATGCTAATCATGCATTACATTCTAGAGCATTATCTGACTTTCATTAGAAGACCCCTTTAGTTATCTGAGCACAAGTGATAAAAAACGTGGAGGTGAGTGGAGCGTAGACTCACCTAGTTTGGTATCGAGTGCTGCCTCATCAGTTGCAGCGGAGTGTAAAAGACACAGTCAGTGGTGTCTCTGCAATTGTGAAAATGACACATTTCCCACTCTCAGGGGTTAGTATCCTGATATTTTGCACAATGTCTCTGCCAAGTAATAAAACAAGTATAAAGGATCCTGGACAGTCCGGGTGTAGCCTAAGTGGGTGCCATTGCACCCTCTCGAAACTCCATTAAAAGAGACTGCCGTGGTCACAGTCCGTAATCCCAGGGGGAAGTACTAGGCGCACCACAACATTAACGGATAATGGAGGCCATGGTGATAACCACCGCATACAAGCTCCCCAAGGTCCCGGGTGCATGTAAGGCAGGTTCTAAGAATGTTTATAGGCAAAAGTGGCAGGCTCCACAGGCAGGCGCAATTCAGATACTGGCACAAGTATACCTTACCTCTATATGTCGCAGTCGACATGTAGTGCCTCCAACCAGTAGTGCTAACTTACCTGCTGCCATTAGGAGCCAGCCAGCAGACCTACCCCGCTCCGCTGCATCCAGGAAGGTGTTTCATCCCTGTACTTGGCAGCGTTAAATACCTTCCGTGTTTGCGGCAGAGGAGTGCGCGGGAAAGCCGAGCGGGTACAGCTGGTGTCAATGCGTGTCATGTGATGGTGTAAGGTGCTCGTGTGACTGCGTAAACACGGCGGCCATCTTGGAGCGTACCAGCAGGATGGTCCTATAGTCTGTGAGAGTGTGTCACGGATCTTTATCCTAACTAATATATTACTGATGCGGTTTAAAACCAAAAATTGTCATAATGTAGGTTGGAACTCATAAGGAATTTTAAAACGACCATGGCTTGTGTGTTTTCCAAGGTTTAAAATGTAATTAAAATAAAATCAAAAAATAAAAGTAGTGTGAAATTTTTGAGCTAGTCAGACAAAGTTAATAGATATGCGGATGACATGTTAAAATCTAATGGGCTGGGCGATGTAGGGCCCGTGTGGTTGGGGTCTACAAGTGTGTTCAAAGGAGCTTGGTTTAAGGGCGCCAGTGGGTTGGATTCCATATGGTAACCTTTGGATCCAGGCTTTAGTCAGTGCAGGCCCTAATTCAGTTATGGCTGAAGATGTCACCAATGATGGAGTTGTGTTGCCGGATGGTGTAGGGGTTACATATTTTTATGCCGCTCTAATCTCAGCGGGTGCTCACAATGATTAAGGGAGGGTAGTAGGGATTGGCAAATTGTCAATCAATAATTCAGGATGCTCCACGGGATTTCATCATTCAGGCCACAGTTAGCTGAGTCCAGACGATAAACCCATCTCTGCTCCATCCTGAAAAGAGCTGTTTGTGTAATCTGTTGGTGTACTTCTAGCACCACCCACCCAAACTCTCAGGAGGGTGTCGGTGTTCCGTGAATTGGGTGTAGAGTTTTGTGCTTGTCTTCAGGCAGCGAATATTACTTTTATGCTCTGTTATCCTAGTTTTAATGATTCTCATGGTCATCCCTATATATTTTTTCTCACATGGGCATGTCAACAAGTATATGCAATGTGTCGTATTGCAATTAGTATGTTTTGTGATTCTCCATGTGAACCTCTCAGAGAGTTTCAATTCTTTAGTTGGTTTTGTCTATGGGCAAACAGCACACGACCCACAAGGAAAATGTCTTGTGAAGGGTGGAAGGTCCCATAAACATCTTTGGCTAGTAGTGGGTTTGTTTTTGGATCTTGTGTGTATCTACAAGTCTTTCAGATTGTTTGTTCTCTTGAACGCAAATCTTGGTTTAGGAATTTCAAGGTCCCTAGTATTTAAAATACCCCAATGTTTGTTCACGGCTTTCTTAATCAAGTTCGATCGGGGTGTTTTATTTATTTATTTTTGAGGTTTCTAAGCGCTAGCCAGACCCGAGGGTATTGGAGCGCTTTACAACATGTCAGAGAGGAGACAAAAATACAGGACAAAGGCATGGTAGGAAAAAAAAATACAGAAAAAGTTCAAAGGGAAACTTTATAGTCCTGCTGAGTGTCGGCGGAGTGCCGTTGAGGTAGAAAAAGTTCAAAAAGAAGCTTTACAGTTCTGCTGAGTGCCAGAGGTGTGCCGTTGAGGTCGAGAGGTCGAGGAGGCCAAGGTGTGGCATTGAGGAAGAGGGGTCAAGAGGTAGTCTCAAATCCTAGGGAAAGGCAAGACTAATGCTGGAAAAGTTCTCTTTGCGGTGCTGACCCAGGGGATGAGAGTTCAGAGAGAGGTTAGGAGGTAGGTAGTTATTATGTGATTACTGAAGGTTGCCAGTTGGGGCGCGCTGTCAGGTGACAGCCTGTGGCGGCGAGAGCGTCACGTAATTGCATTCGGGAAGGCACGGTTGGGGTAGAGGGTTTTTAGGAGGCTTTTGAATTTTGGAAAGGAGGGGGTGGTTCTGATTTTGACTGGGATGGCGTTCCAGATTTTCGGAGCGTTTCCTGCAAAAGAGCGGGCAGCAGTCTTTTGTTTACGCGTTTTTAGGGGAATCAGTAGGAGGGAGTTGGAACTCCTGAGGCTTCTTGCTTGTCCGGCTTTCTTGAGTTTGGAGGCTAAGTATTCCGGTTTCCATGTGTACAGGGCTTTGTGTGTGAGGCAGGCAGTTCTGAAACTGGCCCGCAATTCGACTGGGAGCCCTTTTAGATCTCTGAGTGCAGGAGAAATGTGGTCAAATTTCTTAATTCCGGTGACCATTCTGGCTGCAGCATTGTGTAGATAGTCACACAGGTGACGTCATTGTCATGTTCCTTTCTTTTTACCTCTAAGATAGTCTCACAGTGATTATTTCGGGCACGTTTCATACAGGTCCTGACTTGTTTTTTAGGGTATTCTCTTTTCAGTAAGTTTGTAGACAATAGTTCAGCTTGAGTTTTTTAGTCATGTGTTAAACTACAGTTTCTCCTTATGTGGAGAAATTGACTGAAAGGTAGATTGCCTTTTAGGGTCTTAGGGTGGTAACTGCTGTGTAACAGCAAGCTATTCATATCTGTTGGTTTTTTGTACAGGGTTGTGTCCAGTTTGCCCTCTTGTAATCTGATTGTCATATCCAAAAATTGAATTTCTGTACTAGAAATCGTGTGGGTGAACTTCAGGTATTGGTTCTTGGTATTGATCCATTCACAGAATTCAATGCAAGTTTGTGATCCCCCTTTCCAGAAGATGAGTATATTATCTATGTATCTCTTCCACAGTCTCAGGTTAGCGCCAAAGGGGTTGTTGGCATGCTGTATTTTCTCATGCTCAAATGCCTCCATGTATAGGCATGCTACACTAGGTGCAAAGGTACTCCCCATCGAAGTACCCTGAGACTGGTGGAAGAGTTGTATGTTGAATTCGAAAAAGTGTTCTGTAAGTGCTAAGGTGGCACACTGCATGATGAAAGGAATGGGGGTGGGTGACCCCCATTCAGTACCCATCAGAGCTGTTTCTATCATGGTCAGTGTCTCTCTCTGTGGGATGTTGGTGCATAGTTGCTCTCTATCCAAGGTGACTAATAAGTCAATGTCAGTACTGTCTTCCAAACCATCAATGATACGTAAAACATCAATAGTGTCTGTCACGTATGAAGGGATCTGTTTAACCAATGGTTGTAGGTAATAATCACAACATTTGTACAGGGGTTCTAAGAGAGAACCTATTCCTGATACAATAGCTCTACCTGGGACTGGGGTTGTACCCTTGTGTATCTTCGGGAGGGTGTAGAAGTATGGAGTCTTTAGGTGTTTAGTGATTTTTTGCTAACCCATCCGTTGCTCTCTGCCTCAAAAACCATAGAGACAATTTCTCTTGCCAAACGGGTTGTTGGATTCACTGTTATCGGGGTGTAGAATTTTCTATTCTGAAGTTGGAGTAAGCATTCAGTGTCATAATCCTTGGTGGATTGCATGACAGCTGCTCCCCCTTTGTCAGATTGTTTTATTGTAATGCTTGTGTCCTCTGTTAGTGTTTTTTAGCTGCACGTTCTTGATTAGACAGATTGTGGAAGGGGGCCGGTATGTTCCCGTTCTCAAGTTCTTTTAGCACTGCTTTTTCAAAAGTCAATACTTCTGCTGGTACCATGTTCGTAGTTGGAGTAAATGTAGATGGATTGTGTAGACCTGAGTCAATTTGGTTAGTTTCTGGAGTGTCCTATAAATATGCTCTTAGTCGAACCTACCTAAACAGGTTTTTAACCTCACATTGTTCTTGAAACCGGTTTACCTTCGGCGTAGGTACAAACCCTAGCCCTTTTTCCAGTACTTTTTCCTCAATGGCAGTTAATTGTCTCTGTGGTAAGTTCACTACTAGACTGCCCTTCCCCGTATTTTGCTCCGGGTGTCCATCCCATTCGGTGTTTCGTCCCGCCATTGTACTTGTTTCTGACCTCCTCTTCTGCGCCCTCTTCTTCTGCCCCAGCCTCTGCCTGCAAAAGAGGGGTTCTCAGTAGAATAAAATTGTGATTGATTTGGATGGTACATTGGAAAAGGCCAGTATGGTGGCTGTGGGCAATGAAAGTGCTGTATGTTATAGTTGGGATATTGCTGGTGGTTCCTCTTTTTTTTATTAGAACCTCCCCAGCTCCCATTGCTCAAAGACAGAGCGTAGGGCATGTACGTTGGAACTACTCAAGCCCTGTCTGTCCCTCTTGTGGTTTGATAGCCTAAAACCCTGCTCCTTAACATACACTACCACAACCCCCTCCGAGCCCTGTGCTGTCCCTAAAACTACGCCAACCCCTTCTACTGCCCTTAGGCCTAAAACCCTAACCCCTAATTTTAAAAACAACCCGAGCCCTAAAAACTACCACACAAGCCCTGAAAACTACCCTGACCCCCCCAGCAATGAAAACTACCCCTACTTACCCAGCCCTGAAAACGATCTCACAGCTCTGAACACTACCCCAGAGCCCTGCCCCAGTTACCTCACCACATCCTCTGGCTCTCTTCCTGACGTGGTCTTCCTGCTTCCACCCAGCTGTGGTCAGCAGCTAGACCACACACTGCCTTAACCATGCATATGCCTGGTTAAGGCATTTGCGTGGTTAAGGAAAGCGTGGTTACGCTTGCGATGTTGGAACCGACATGGCGGAGGCAGCGGTGTTCCTACTGTTTCCCAATATTGTTAGGTTGCAGGGGTATGACTTTGAAAGTAGCAGAATTGTGAGCTTGTAAATGAGCTGTGGGTGTTTTGCAGAAATGCGGAGCATACAGCAAACATGCATGTGACAGAGTAGATTGTGCGGAACAAGAGGAGGTATGCAGATAATTTAAGCAAAGGAGAGGGCCAATTGAAAGAAAGAAAAAAGAAATGCAACAATCCGACGTTTTGAGTAATAACCAGTTTTATTGCAAAACTTCAGGAATATAGAGGACTTTTTTTGAGACAACATGCAAATTAATATACAAGACTGTGGAAAGAAACAATGGGGCATATTACCAAGCAATAGCGATAATTATCGCTATTGCTTGGTTAGAGACAAAATTTTACCGCTGAGCTGCGGCGCTTTTTATCGCAGATAAACCTTGGTATTACCAAGATTTATCGCAAATGCGATAAAAAACGGCCGCAAAGCATGAATATCGCTGAAAAGTCAGCGATATTCATGCATTACCTAGCTAATGCTCTTAGCCATGTTATCCACCTCCCATTGGATAACATGGCTAAGAACTGCTCAGGGCAGGTGTTAGCTTTTGGAGATATTCGCACTTAGCGCGAATATCTCCAAAAGTTGGTAATAGGAGATAGCGATGTTAGCGACTGTTTCCAGTCGCTAACATCTTGGCACGCCCACTTTGCATGTCATTAGTGATAAATATCACTGACATGCAAAGTGGGGCCCAAGATGGTCGCTATCTCCTACTAGCTGTCGCTAACTGGTGTTAGCGACAGCTAGGTAATAGGGAGATAATTTTATCTCCGCTTTCTTGGCTTTTAAAGCCAAAAAAGCGGAGATAAACCCCCTTGATAATATGCCCCATTATCTGCATGCAAAGATAATGCAATATGAAGCATTTTTAAATCAGACAGTCTGTCCAATACAAAGCTGCTGTTAGACCTTTGATCCTGCCAGGTTAGCTGATCAGTTTATGGGTTGGAAGTGAAAAGTAATGGCTGGATACATAGAAAGTCAAATATTGAGAGCTTTGGCTGTACTCAAACGACACCCTGATTCCATGAATTTGAATAAGGAAGCAAATTGAAATGATTAGTAAAGCGAAACTCTAGTATTGGACGCAGTGTCCCTAGTGAAAATAATTCATCTTTTAAACCTGCTATCTCAAAGAAGCGTGAATTTCAGCGTCTTCGTTCACCACAGGTGGAAAATGCATGCTAGCATTGTAAAGGGTGTATTCTTCCTTTATCTCGAAGCTGGAATCAAATTCAAACTAGCTTCTACTACTATTTATTAGCGCCTCTCCTTCTCATGCCACTTGAGCCATTTGTGGCCTTTGTCACTCAGCATTGTTTAGCCACATTCACACACCTCAGTCCCTGTTGCCAATCCTGACATCCATGAGTTGCTTCATGTTGCCCCCAAACAACCTGTAGTGGAGTTAAAGGCCTCCATTTGCTTCACTTTCTAATGAAGGCCTTTATCCACTATTTGTGATCTTTGAGACCTATAGGCTTTCCAGCATGCTCATACTTTGTAAAGAAATATGCTTGTGGTCTCGTTCCAGTCACTTGATTGGCAGCCATCTTGGCTGGGGCGGGTATAAATACCATGAGGAATTTTCCTCTTTCTATGTGTGCTGCAGGATGCAGCGCACGTAGAAATCGGAAGCAACAATGAGAAATAAGGATAGTTTACTGCATTAAGCCTCCCCTAGGAAGGCGTGGTATTTTGGCTCATTCTGAGGTCTAGCAGTAATGATAAATCAGGGAATGCATCAGAATCCATGGGAGTTGCTTAGGAACACCCACATAATGCCCATGGAATGCTTACATGGGGCAGAGTAACGCAACGAAGCGATTTATGCTGAATTGCTTTACTCCAGAGTAATCAAACCTTCAGGGCCAAGCAACGCAAACCCTTGATAAATATGCCCCCCAATTACTAAAGAAAGCAGCTGAAACGTTATACTCTCTTGTCCAGGCGATAAAGTTGAAGAAATCTTAATATCCATTCCCAGAAAAGAGCAGTGGCACTAATTTTGTTCTCACCACTCAGATGAGAGAAACCGCTTTCTCCACCTGCCTGGGCAAAAGTAGTGGAAACCATCTTAGTTACCCACCCTCCTTAGAACACAGTAGTGGGATCCTTCCCTTTCCCTTCTGCGCATGACAGAACAATCTAAGCCATTTTATTTTCATTGATAAAAGGGTACTGGCAGCCATCTTACCCTCCACGTCCCAGGAGAGTGCAGTGGAAGGCTTGCCACATAGGCCTCTATTTAGATCTTGGTTACTGCTTTGTTAGAATATTCAATTCCCGCAGCTTTCTTTGTGTTTTAGATTTGCCAATTGCAAAATAATGAGGATTACAACAACAAAAAAACAACAAAAAAACGGAAAATGTCCATACATTGCTGAGGTACCTTTCCAGCTGTTGTGCAAGGCCTGTAGAAGTAGCTGTTTACTTTTTTTGTCAGTATTGTTCTTCATCTCCATTAACCTCACCCCCAAAATGAGTCCCTGAAGCGTGATGTCCACTTCAAGTTAGATAACGCATAGATCGTGCAAACTGTAACTATGCCACCTTGGGTTAATTTAGGGAACTTCATAGTTCTAAAAGTAGAATGAAATTCCCTGAATTCTCCCAAGGTGTAAATAAAGCGTTAGAAATCCCTAGTCTTCCTAGACGATTTTGAAAGACACTGCAGTAGACACTGCAGTACTTTAGCGAGTAAGCACTACAGTGGTTGACTTGCAACTTTGCTTGTTTTTCGCAACTTTGAAAGTTTGGTGAAGTATGCCGCAAGAGCGGCTTAAAAAAAAATAACAAAAGCTCTGTGACACAGCCAACGCTGGCCGAGTCGTAGCACATATACATATATATATTTCTTTTAGCTATGCTGCATAGCAGTTGTACTTCTGAAGAAGATGGCTAAAAACATTGACAAAGCCAGCAGTTCTCTGGTAGTCGTGATCCTGGGCCAGATGTACGACCATCCATTTTGCAAGTCGCAAATTGCGACATTTTGTGACTTGCTATTTGCGACTCTGAGTCTGAGACCCTGTATATGATTCTCAAATAGGTCGCAAAGGACATGTCTTATTAATATTCATGAGTCAGGTTGCAATTTGCCACCCATTGGGAATGGCCTGCAAACACAGGGATGGTGGCGTGCTGGGGACAACAGACCTCCATGTCTGTGTTTAATTTTTTATAAAAGCAACTTCTATTTTTTCAAATGTAGCCCGGTTTCTTGAAAGGAAAACGGGATGCGTCTTAAAAACAAGAATAAAAAAGTTTCTTTTCATTTTTTAAGGGCAGGCAGTGGTACCTGGGACCACTGTACCCATTAACAAATGGTAAAGGGTCCCAAGGGGACCCCTCCCAGTTTGTGAGTGGCTTAACACCCACTTGAAGTAGGCGGTAAACGGCAAGTGTTTTGCGACCGCAAATTTGGTTGCAAAACAATGGTACATATCTAAAAATAGAGTTTGTACATACCCCCACCCTCTTTTTGCAATTGCAAAAAAGGGTGCAAAAATAAGTCATAAATCTGGCCCCTAATAACTTTGCCAATGCTTGTATTCAATACACTTATGCAGAACGTGCTTATATGCAAATTTGCATGAGGCGTGGTAGTCGGGACATTGCTTGCCTGCAATGACTTCTCTTTGATGTCCCTCCCAGTTTGCTTTAAAAGTTCCTTGTGATTCAAGCAGATGATGACGAAGCCGCCTTACCTCCACCTCTTCCTCCAGGAAGGCCTACCCTGTTCCTTAGTTAAGAAACATTACTCGCAATGACGATGGATTAAAATTAGTCAGATATAATTGGGCAGATCGATTGGGAGTACATAAGCCACTAGAAATAGAAATGCATTTCCATGAAAATAGCAACAGTGCACGCCATTATTCGAAGCATTTTTGCAATATTAAGGGTGTTCTTAATTACCTAATTGGCTGAGTTTAGCAAAAAATGTCACTTAGTTAAGAAAAATTACTCCCAATGACGATGGATCAAAATTAGTCAGTTATAATTGGGCAGATCGATTGGGAGTACAAAAGCCACTAGAAATAGAAATACATTTCCATCAAAATAGCAACAGTGAACGCCATTATTCGAAGCGTTCTCACAATATTAAGGGTGTTGTTAATTACCTAATTGGCCAATCTGAGCCGAGGCCTTGCATGACAAATCGCACATAACTGACTTGATTGATACTAGTAATGTCAGCTGGACAAGTTTTACAAATTGTCTGAAATGAAAGGTGTGGCTCTTCACTGGATTTGGAAGAGGATGAGTTTCATTAAGGTGACGAGTTTTCAGAGGTTAGCTTACCCCTGCCATGTCTGTGTTTGTCTACATAACTACACAATTGTTTGTTGGAGGTGTCAGCCAATTTTTGTTCTAAAGGAGAGAAATAATCAGTTTCCACCTCAAAAAAGAAAACTGGAATAATTCAGAAGTGGGGATAAAACTCCTTTACTGAACATACGAGTAAATGTTTCTTTATTTCTGTTTTGATACTTGCAACCCTCAGAAAGTTACAAGAGTAACAGTTACAGAAGGGTTCAAGAGCTTATTTTACAAATGATGCAGTGTGATAGATTTGGACTACATATCACAAACTCGGAAGGATTTTTAATGCTTTTGAAGCAATGATGATATAGGTTGGATTCTTACAGGGAGTAAATTATACATTTTTAATGTAGTCTAATGGTTTCTTATCTACATAAAAATTATATATAAATCCTCAAGAATTGCTGTAATCCTGCGGGACTCCAACAGGGGCCAAAAAAAAAGGCAGCCAGCCTCCATGAATTTATTATAAACCCGGGTAGCCCACCTCTGCGCCGTATTAAATAAGGTCAGGGGTGCCCTGTGGCCCCTTCCTCGAGATATTAAAGGTCCCAGGGAGCCCACACCCTGGTCCAAAATGTGCATATAAGGGTAGGGAGGTAATGCAGCCTCCCTCTGAGACTCCAGACGCCTCAGGGACCTCATCCCCTGGTGCCAATTTCAATAATAAAAGGGAGGGGGACTGCGTGGCCCCCTTTCCCCAAGCCATGACAGGGCCCAGGGCAAAAATTTGTTTATATGGGGAGCGGGGTCTTTCCAGATCCATGACAGGCCCCAGGAAGCCCACCCCATGCCAAAACTTTTGGAAATGGGGAGGGTAACACGATCCCCTTCGTGAGCCTCTAAACACCCTGGGGAGCCCACCACCAGGGCAGATTATTTTAATTAAGGGAGGGAAGTTGCCTGGTCCAGCTCCCAGAGGCATTAATGCCCTTGGAACCCTATTTCTATGGGCATTATCACCTGCTGGATCCCGGGGAGCCCACCCCAGGGACACAGCGGTTTCCTTGTCCGTACCGATGCAGACAGGGAACCCTGTGTTTGCTCCCACTTGACGGGGCATTTTCAAAACTCTCAACATTCAGGAACAAACACAAAGTCTGCTCCCAGCCAGAGGGAGCTTTGAAAATGCTACTGCTGGCTGGGAGCAGATTTTTGATCTGTTTCCCTGCCCGCATTGATGTGGGCCAGAGAAACAAATTAAAAATTGCTTCTGCCTGGAGGGAACAGCATTAGTAGATGGTGCCTCCGGTGAGATCAATGCCGGCTCCCACTGCATGTGGGGAGCCGGCTGGGGCAGTGGGGGCCTTAGGGATCTGCCAGTGTCTACCAGAGTATATGGTGGGTGTACTGGGTGGGCATCCACCTTTAATAATGCAGCTCAGAGGGATGAGCCCCCCCGGGTGGGAAAGGCTTTGATGGGAGCCACCCTCCCCTTTAATTTTCATAATGGCTCTGGGAGATGTGGTCCCCAAGGCCATGTCTAGAGGGACACACAACACCCTCCCCTTTATTTTAAGTTGTGGGCATGACAGACAGGGCCTAATAAGTCTCGGTCAGGGTGACCATCTATCCCCCTCCTCTTTAATTAAAAAAATCAGTCCTGGGGGATGGGATCCCCAGGGCCTAATAAGGATCCTGGAGAGTGGACTCACGTTCCCCTCTCCTTTCATATAAAAATGGCCTGGGGATAGGATCCCCAGGGCCTAAACGGGCTCAGGGAGGGGGGCCATGCAGCCCCTTCCACTTTCTTAAAAAGAAAAGGCCCTGGAGGATAAATCCCCCTAGGGGAAGTCCACAGGGCCTAATCAGGTTCAGGGAAGGGGGCCATGCAGCCCCCCTCCACTTTCTTAAAAAGAAAAGGCCCTGGGGGACCGGGCCCCAAGTACTTAATAAGGCTCGGGAAGGGTGACCCCTAGGCTGCCCTCCCCTTTACAAAAAATAGGGGCCTATGGGATGGGGTCCCCAGGGCGTACTAAGGCCTGGGAGGGAGGAACATTGACCCCTCTCTATAGGTCTGGTGGCCAACCATACGTAAAGTCAACCACTTGTGTGCTTGATTATCTTCACTAACTTTTCCAAAAAAGTGCCCCACTTTGTGTAGTTGAGCATCGAAAGCTACTGGGTGATCCGTCAAGGGGGGAGCGGGGGGGGGGGCAGAGAAAAAGACAGGGGTAAAAAAATGTGTGTTCCCATGGTTATTCCTATAGAGATTTTCGCCATGACTACAGACCGAACAGCTGAATGGAATTACACTAAATGTTGTAGAAAGCTAGATTTTGGTTCAGAAAGCATGCTTTTCATGATTTGGTGTAAATCTGTTCAGTAGATTGTGAGATATTATAGATAAAACAATTATAGATATCTAGTGATGCAGACCCTCTGTTGATCCCCTGTGGGGCATCTGCGAAGCCAAGCGCCACCAGCAATGCCATGATTGGTTGGTCACAAACTGTGTAGAAAGTTACGGCAACCATTTTCGATATCGAGGAAAAGTTGGAAAAATTTAGATGTAATGAGGTACAAGGGGTCAGGGTAGAGGTACCCATGAGTGGAATACAGGGATCTGTGAAGGACATTTTGATGGATTAGAAAATACACCAAAATGTTTTGTACCATAAACAAGGGTTTGTGAATCCACAGGAACGCTCAGCACGCTCCCTGTGGAAATTTGCGTATTCTGCTGAAAACGATACACACACATATTTTGTCTCTTACACACTCACATCTATACACGGACCCACTGATATACTCTTGCACCCACTCACTGACACACTCAGACACTCACATTCCCACTCACAGACCCACCCAGACACTGTCACACCCACTCACATACCGACTGAGACACTAAAACACACACTCACCCACTCAAGCACTCACATATATTCCCCCAAAAAATCAAAGGTTACAGGGATGTTATAGTTAGGCTTAAATTTCACTCATGCAAAACCATAGAAATATAGCAGTTATTGTTACTTGAGCTAACTATAACTTATGCCCCGTATTGCACTGCGTATGACCTCACAAATAACATCACTCATGAAATGGCAAGTGACATCACTGAGGACATCACTGATGGTATCGCAAATGACATCACTGATGCCATCACCGATGACATCATTCACAGAACCACTCACACACCCACTTACACACCCACACAACCTCTCATACACCCATTGACAGCAATACAACCACTCACACAGCCACTTACTTATCCACAGAGTCATTTACACACCCACTCATTCACTTACATAGCCACTCACTTACTCATACACCTACTCACACAGTCACTTACTCACCCATACCGTAAGTCTGGGTGGTGAACTCTGCTCCTGTTGCGGAATTGGCGGAGAGTTCTACACTCCACATTACACGGAGCTCACAGAGTTCTGAAAAACTGCACTCCACGTAGGAAAATCCACCTCCCTGGCGAGATTTTTGCTCATTCACGATCGTCAACATCAAGTTGGCGAGTGCAAGTGTGGAAAATCCACCTCCTGGCAAGAATTCTCAACGCAAGCAGTCAGATTTCTCATTGCGAGTGGTCGTGTGTGCTCCTTCAACCGCTCGCATTGAGAAACTGTCAGTTCGTGTTAAGAAAGCTGCCGCTCAAGTAAAAATCTATTTGAGCGGCAGAAAAGAAGCAGCGCCCACTTGCACTGTGCATGGTGCCATTTGCAATGATTGCACAGTGCAGACAAGCACCTGGCACTGAAAGTCACAACAAACAGCATGTATTCAATGCACTCCACCGCTTGCGGAGCTCCGCAGAGCACAGCAGATTGTATTTGCACGTTACGTAGTTCTGCGTAGCAGAACTCATTGAACTCTGCCCAGGCTTACCATACAGTCAATCACACAGCCACTCAGGCACCCATATCGCCACTCACACAACCATTGACTCACCAATATAGATATTCACACACCCAGTCATTCACCCATATAGCCTCTCAACAGAGCCAATCACACACCCACACAAATACTTACATACCCATGTAAACATCCATACAAACACTCACACATCTACTCACTCACCCATACAGTGACTCATGCAGTCACTCTTCAATACACCTACTCCACACCACTCAGTTAACCAAACACCCACTCAAATAGTCACTCTAGCAACCATACTGCCACTCACACAGCCAGTCACTCACACAGCCACTCAGATACCTATAATGCCACTCACTCACCCACTCACTCAACCATACAGCCACTTACACTTCCAGTGACTTACCTATACAGTCATTCACACAGCCACTCAGATAACCATAGAGTTACTCACTCACCCGCTCACCCACCTATACAGTCACTAACGCATCCACTCACTCACCAATAAAGATACTCACACAGCCACTCACTCACAGATACAGCTACTAACACTTATTCACCTATACAGCTATTCACACACCAAACTTTTCATCCATTCAAACACTCACACCCCCCCTAACACGCCACCCACTCATTGACCCAGCCACTCACACATGGATACAGAGAGCCACTCACATAATATATGTTAGAAATAGTATCATTCATTAGTAATACACAAATGCCCAGATTTAGAAAAAAGTCACAGTGCCGCAGCCAAAAATGGAGCACTGCATTGCATGACAGGAAGGGAGAAGGAGAGCACCATATTTACAGAGATATAGCTCTCCCCTCCCCTCTCCCTAGAGCCGGTGCTGATTTCAGGTGCAGTGTATCAGGCCTACACCTTACCATCATAGTGTTAGGGTCCATGCCTGAGCCTACCGTTGATTTTGTATTGGAACATACGAAATACTGTACGTAGACACAATTTAAAACTTTCCTACTTTGCACATGTGCTGTACAGTGCAGAACAAATGCAAAGTGAGAAAAGAAAAGAGAAATAAAAAAAAATTCTCCTCTTAAAGCTTCCTTTTAAATGGTGTTAACATTCAGAGCTAAACCCTTTCTGCTATTGTTTATAGGTAGTGTTTTGCATCAAAATGCATGGGTGGTAGCATAGGAATGCCCATGTACTGTTCATGTGCCACCCATGTAATGCCCTTTTGCCTCTAAGTAACAGAAAGCTGTGCTTTGTGCTGCTTTGCGTTACTTTCAGGGTACTTTCCAGTGCAAAAGAAGTTTGGCACTGGAAAGTAAATTAGGAAAAAAAACATTTGTGCTGGTTAGTGTAATTTTTTTTATAGTTACTCAGTGCAAAATGTTAGTCAATCTACACCAAAGTATACTAATTAAACTTTTGTAGTACCTTGGTATATATGTGTAACAATCATAAACTTTCAGAAAACACTCACAGTCACTGGATGATGTCAGTGAATTTATCAGTGACGTCATTTGAGATGTCATCAGTGATGTCACTGACCATTTCATGAGTGATGTAATGTATGAGGGGTCAATGCAGTGCATTGCAATGGTGTAAGTTATAGTTAGCTCAGGTAACCATAACTGCTGAATTTCTATGGTTTTGAACAAGTGAAATCTGAGCCTGACTATACCGTCCATGCAACCTTTATTTTTTTCAGCGAATGTTTACGTTTTTTTTCAATTCTATTTCCTAACTAGGGGTGGGTGGCATTTTTAATCCCACCGGCAGAATTGGAGGAATTTAGTAATTCATGTTACTCTTGTAACACAGAATTAGTAATGATTTCTGCAGCTCTGCTCTGCCGGTTAATAAATCAGCACCAAAACTTAAATACATAAATATGGCAAAGCACCACACAGACTTAGCTCATAGCAGTGTTATAGATGTTAAAGATGACTGCAGTGTGCCCCACACGCCCATTGGATAATAGCTACTCACACCATGCCTGCCGCCATGAATTGTAAGGACCCACAACATGACAACAGCACCGCACGAGGTGCCCAGACCAACATCAAGAATGGTGCACGGCCAGATTGAAGCCATAGCCATGGTGCGGATATGGGTGCTGCTGTTTAGGGGGAACGAGGCAGAATCATTGGAGCTCTGGCATATGGCACATATATCACTGACCTTAGTTACTACCACCAATATATTATCTAAAGATGATATCCACCTCAAGGTGCTGCACTCAGTTCATTACCTCAGCTGAACTCTGAGGTTCCACCAGGTTTCAGACGAGGCCCTGAATTACTTATAGCATATATTTTACATTTGGGTTGCTCAATGGTGCCTGAGTAGAGTACACAATAGATGTGCGCCACATGTCACAACTTAGGACTCTATATTGTAGGTTGATGCAAGAGTTGGGGTTGTGTTTCTGAATCGGAAGAAAAGATGGCATCTGGGCTGCCAGCCTTTTTGCTTTTCCTTTCCTTGGGAAGAAGAGGCCCCTCAGTACAGCACTATATTGGCACCTCTGCCTTATCTCGGAGTAGTCTTCCCTGTTGGGTGCCTGCCCCTCATTCTCCAAAACCTAAGAGCATTATTGACTGTCTGCCATAGGCCCTGTGATCAGCGTGACTGATGGCAGTCATATTTATAGACAAGACTCCATCCCCCCCACTCAGCATAAACACAGGGGTGAAGGAGTGCAGAAGCAGCGGTGGCTTGTGAAGACAGAAGGGAAAGTAAAGTACAAAAAGAAACAGGCCCACAGGTAGCAGTGTGATCTACTTGGTTGGGCAGGCAAGGGTCATACAGTGTGGCCAGGAGGCATGGAGGCCTTCTGAGGTGCCAAAATACGAATAACTAAGTGTGCATTTATTCTGTGTTCGCTGTCTGCCACCTCCAGATCGGGGCACCCTTCATGTGTGTACAGAAAGTCCAGGATTACAGGCACACACTGAAGTGGCTTATTTACAAACTTTCGAATGCCAGCCGCGTTTCTGCCCTGACTGAGAGACTACTGGGCTTAGCTTTGGAGGGCGAGTAACCAGATTCTGCCACTTAATGCGTGCCCTGAGGACAGCCACAAACTCTTGCTGCCCTGAGGGCAGCCCATTCAGGTCAAGTTAGTGGCATGCGGAATCTTGCAGAGTTTTTATGCAACTCCGTGGAATTCTGCAGAGTAAAACTCCATCAACCCATCCCTATTGCTAACTATAACGTCTCTGTAACCTTTGCTTTTTTCAGTGAATATATAAAAAACGGCGTTGAAGGATAATAGTGTTGTCAACTTATCGTCAGTGGTACTCACAAAGGCAGAAGAACAACTACTTGCCTTAGGTCTTAATTATTGCCCAGGAGATTATTTTAATTATGCACGTACACAAATTGATGTTCACTGCTACATTAGAAAGTTGAAGCTAAAGAAATTCTTTGCTCTTAAAACTTACAAGGAGAAAAATGGTATAGATATGGGGCAAGAGGAAGAAATGGCGCCCATACTTGCAGCCTCGGACATTCCTAATTTACTCATGTTACATGAACTTAATGATGAAAGTGATGCACCAACTTCACAAGTGGATATTGATGTAGCAACTCAGGAAAGACTAAGAAAAATAAACCACTTACAAAAAGGTGCTGGGATCAGTCCTTTCAAGTCTAAATCCTGCTTTGTGCCACTCATGCCAAAAGACAGTATAGATGTATTTCATGATAGGATTACAAATGATTTGAAAAAATTAAATCATACTGTGCACAAAAATAGAAAAGAGAGAAATCTATTTTTTTTAAAACATGCGTATAATGAGTTGGTGAAAAAACTTGACAAAAATCAGGATGTTGTTGTCAAAAAATCTGACAAAGGGGGTAATTTGGTTTTGTGGCCTAAAAAATCTTATGTTTTAGAAGCACAAAGGCAGCTCATTGAGGCAAGCTGCTACATAAAATCCAATACTAGAGAATATGAAAAAGCCAAAATAACACTCCAGAAACACTTGGCACAATGGAAAAGACAGGGCCTTATTTCCAATGAAGAATACAAGTTCATGTACAATGAATTCCCGGTACTACCTTATTTATATTTGATTCCTAAATTACACAAAAATGTTTTTCCAGTTCCCGGCAGGCCAATAAATACGGCAATTAACAGCTTAGGAGAGAATGTTGGCCAATACGTAGATTTCTTTTTACAGAGCTTGGAAAAAGAGTTGCCAAGCTATGTAAAAGATACTGGGGATTTCCTCAAGAAGGTTGAAATCTGAATTGGACAGATTATCTATATTTAATTTCTCTCGATATAGAATCCCTATATACGAGTATAGATAAAATACAAGGAATGAGAGTGGTCAAACATTTTTTGGATAACAGGCAAGTGAATTCTACGAACATAACAAGGTGATTCTTGAGTTTATAAATTTGTGCCTGAATAATAATTTTTTTCTTTTTGATAAAGATATTTTTTAACAAGTGAGGGGTGTGGCAATGGAGGCTTGCTTCTCCCCCAGCTATGCATGCTTGCATGTTGGCTGGTGGGAGGAGCAGGTCCTCAAAACCATCCCTCAGGCGCTCTTTGAATCCCATGTTATAACATACTTGAGGTACATTGACGTTGTTTAAATATTGTGGAAGGGAGGTGAAAAAGAAGCATACGGCTTTGTAGATGAAATAAATAATAACTCCTTAAATCTAAGATTCACTTCCCATGTCCATAAAAGTCAGATGGATTTTTTGGACGTAAGGCTATATGTTAATGACGGTAAAATTGAAAGTACGTTATACAGAAAACCAACTTCTGGTAACATTACTTTACACGTAACAAGCTCACACCCTAAACACCTCATTGCTAGCATTCCGTATGGAGAGATCCTAAGATTAAAACATATACGCAGCAGTGAGGTGGATTTCAACAAATGCCAGTCTGATCTGGTGAGTAGATTACAAGCCAGAGGGTATTCAGACAGAATGATTGAAGATGCAATAAGTAAGGCGAATACACGATCCAGAATAAGCCTTTTTGACCATCAAAGTAAAGAGAAAGAAATTGTATCTTCAACCACATATAGGAATATGAACACCCCCAGACTAATTACAACATACAATAGGGAAGAGCGTAAAATAAGATCTATCATCAATAAGCATTGGCCAATAGTACTCACTGATAATACTCTCCAAAATAGATTGGCAGACACACCAATAATTACATTTAGACGAGGGAGTACTATGGGTACTATTCTGGAGAAAGTTTCACCTGAAACTAGAAAGGCTGCTTCTTGGCTACAACCTTCCAAGGGATTTGGAAAGTGTGCCATTTGCAGAGCATGTAAGTTTGGCCAAAACATGACCCAGTATTCTACTCCCTTCAGTGAAACACTTTCCTCTATTCAAGGTTCTTATAGTTGTAAAACCGAATATGCTGTATATGTCCTGACGTGCACCTGTGGCCTTAACTACATTGGTAGTACGAAGCTGCAGGTGCACGTCACGATTTTGCGGCATATAAGAGCCATTCTCCACAGTGATCCAGCACATCCTGCGGGGGGGGGGGTGAGTTATAGTTAGGTCTACTAACTATAACTGCTGAATTTCTATGGTTTTGAACGAGTGAAATCTCCAACTAACTATTACGTCCCTGAAACCTATGTTTTTTTAAGTGAATTTCTAAGGTTTTTAAATGCTACTTTCTAACTATAACGTCCCTAAAACCTATGTTTTTTTTTGTACATTTCAAAGGTTTTTTAAATCAAAATTTCTAACTATAACATCAGGGAGGGGGGCCACGCGCATGTTTGCAGAGTGATGCAGGGATGGGCCGGGGCCTTCTGAAGGGGGGCTGTTTGGCCCCCTTTTTCCCCATTTTTGAGGCACTGGGACCCCATCCCCCAGGGCCTGACCCCTATTTTTATTTTATTTTTTTAAACGCGAACTCCATAGATAGGACATGTGCAGAAAGAGGAAGAAAGGCGCAGAAAGAAGTAAGAGAAGTACGAAAGAGGTAAGAGAGGTGCAGAAAGAGGTAGAATTATACAGAAAGAAGAAATGTAGAAAGAGGCAACAGAAGTCCAGAAAGAGGAAGAAAGATGCTGAAAGAAGCAAGAGATGTACAGAAAAAAACAACAGATGTGCAGAAAGAGGCCTACTTCGACTGCACCTTACAACAGACTCAGACTCAGACTCATACAAAGTAGCATAATCACTAATCCTTCTCCCAAGATGTCTTAAACCTCACTTTTCTCTTGAAGGTTCACTATTCATCGACTGCTCAGAATGTTAGGCATACCAAATGTAAATCAGCAATCCTAAGCATATCACTGTTGTAAATCTGACAAAGTTTGTGAAGGTATGCATGCATACGTCTCTGCGTTTACCTAGTGAAACGTTACATAAAAATAAACATACAAATACTTGAATACCTGAGTTTCAAACAGCATAAATTTGTCTAAAAAAAGGTAGAAGGAAGAGAAGTGCAGAAAGAAGCAACAGAGGTGCAGAAAGAGGCAATAAGGGTGCAGAAAAAAGCAAGAAAGTTGCAGAAAAAAGCTAGAGAAGTGCACAAAGAACCAACAAAGGTAAAGAGAAAGAGGTAAGAGAAGTGCAGAAAGAAGGAACAGAGGTGCAGAAATAGGCAAGAGAACTGCAGAAAGAGGCAAGAGAGTTGCAGAAACAGGCTAAAGAGGTGCAGAAAGAGAGAACAGGGGTGCAGACAAAGGCAAAAGAAGTGCAGAAAGATGGAAGAGGGGTACAGAAAGAGGCAAGAGGGGTGCAGACATTTGCCAGAGAGCTGCAGGAAAAAGCAAGAGCAGTGCAGAAAAAACCAAGAGATGTGCAGAAAGAGGCAAGGGGGGTGCAGGAAAAGGGAAGAATGTTGCAGAAAGAAGCAAGAGAGGTGCAGAAGGAGGCAAGAAGGGGTGCAGAAAGAGCAGGAGAGGTGCTGAAAGAAGCAATAGAGATGCACAAAGAGGGAAGAAGGGGGCAGAGAGAGGCAAGAGGGGTGCAGAAAGAAGCAAGAGAGGTACAGAAAGAATCAGGAGAAGTGCAGAATGAAGCAACAGGGCTGCAGAAAGAGGCAGGAAGGGTGCAGAAAGAGGCAAGAGGGATGCAGACAGAGGCTACAGAGGTACAGAAGGAGGCAAGGGAACTACAGAAAGAGGCAAGAGAGTTGCAGAAACAGGCAAAAGGGATGCAGTAAGAGGGAACAGGTGTGCAGACAGAGGCAAGAGGGATGTAGACATTTGCAACAGAGGTGTATAAAGAAGCAAGAGCAGCACAGAAAGACCCAACAGAGGTACAGAAAGAGGCAAGTCAAGTGCAGAAAGAAGCAAAAGAGGTATAGAAAGAGAGAAGAGGGGTGCAGAAAGAGCCAAGAGGGGTTCAGAATGAGGCAACAAACCGAGGTACAGAAGGAGGCAAGAGAACTGCAGAAAGAGAGAGGCAAGAGAGTTGCAGAAACAGGCAAAAGAGGTGCAGAAAGAAGCAAGAGCAGTGCAGGAAGAAGCAAGTGAGGTACAGAAAGATGCAAGACAGATGCACAAAGAGGGAAGAAGGGTGCATAAAGAGTCAAGAAGGATACAGAAATTTGCAAGAGAGATGCAGAAAGAAAGAAACAAAAGAAGTGCAGAAAGAAGCAAGAGAGGTAGAGAAAGAGGGAATAGGTGTGCAGAAAGAGGCAAGAGTGGTACAGAAGTTTGAAAAGAGGTACAGAAAAAAGCAAAGAGCAATGCAAAAATAACCAAAAGAGGTGCAAAAAGAAGCAAGAGGGTTGCACAAAGAGGTAGGAGAAGTGCACAAAGAGGCAAGAGGGGCACAGAAAGAGGCAGGAGGGGTGCAGAAAGGAGGAAGAGAAGTGCAGAAAGAAGCAACAGAGGTGCTGAAAGAGGCACAAAGGGTGAATAAAGAGGCAAGAGAAGAGCAGAAAGAAGCAACAGAGATACAGAAAGAGGCAATAAAGGTGCAGAAACAGACAGGAAAGGTGCAGAAAGAGTGAGCAAGGGTGCAGAAAGAGGCAAGAGAGGTGCAGAAAGAGGGAAGAGGGGTGCAGAAAGAGGCTAGAGGGATGCACAAAGATGGAAGAAGGGTGCAGAAAGAGGCAGGAACGATACAGGAATGTGCAGGAGAGGTGCAGAAAGAAGAAAGAGCAGAGCAGAAAGAAGCAAGAGAAGTACAGAAAGAAGCAAGAGAGGTGGAGAAAGATGGAAAAGGGGTGCAAAAAGGGGCAAGAGGGGTTGCAGAAATTGTAAAAGAGGTCCAGAAAGAGGCAAGAGGGATGCAAAAAAGGGAAGAAGGGTACAGAAAGATGCAAGAGAGGTACAGAAACAGGCAGGAAAGGTGCAGAAAGAGGCAAGAGAGGTGCAGAAAGTAGAAGAGATGAACAGAAAGAGGCAAAAGAAGTGCACAAAAAGAAAGAGAGGTGCAGAAAGAAGCAACAGAAATGTAGAAAGAGGCAAGAGAGGTGCAGAAAGAAGCAAGAGTGGTTTGCACACCATTAGTACCAATTTAATACCCATATTTAGTTATTAGTAACAGGTAAACCATTCTAGGTTTGCCAAAAGGACTGCCACCACTCTGTAACACTTGTCGCTGCATTTTTGGTAATGTTTGAGCCGCTTGAGCTAGAAAACTTGTTCAAATCTGCAGATTATGCAGCAAATGATGGATTATGTGGCGAATGCAGAAATGTATAATTGTGCAAAAGTCGGTGCAGCCATACAGTCGGATAATTCCAGTGGCCCTGCTCATACCTCTGACTAGGTCCAGAAGTGCTCCCAGTAGTTCCTTCTTTGTTTGTCTCATTGAGTTTATAGTTTAGCTTCTATGGAAATGAGGAAGTCTAAACTTGTGGTTACCACTCCATAACACAAACTATCATACCACACAATTACTCTCCATAACATATAATCCCACTCTACATAATTCCTGTACACTAAATACCACATACTTTCTAACCACATAATTTCACTGCACAACATACCACATTATTCCACTCCACACAAGCTACATCCACTCCAAACGTTATTAAAACACTTTTACATTTACAACGCCAATAGGTCTAACTCTAACAAATGCAAAACCTATTACATTGCAAATGCTCTTTAACTAGTAGTCGTGTTTGCAGAGAGTTGGAGAAAGGGGGATGGGCCTCTGACCACCGCTCAGGAATTACACTGCGTAGGACTCACAGGAGGTACCAGGATGGCTTCTTGGCCCCCAAAGTCCCCCAGGAGAAAAGTGGACTTCATCCTCCAACCCGTAGTGTGCCTGGAGCTGGAGGCATGTTTGCAGAGTGGTGGAGAAAGGGAGGTATGGCCTCTGAAGACCTCTTAGCAATCCCACTGTGTTTCACTTACTGGAGGTAACAGGAGGGGGTAGTTGGCCCCCAGGGACAAACTTGGGGACCAACTCCCCGCTCCTATTACCTCCAGTCAGTCCCACACAGCAGCGTTGGTAAGTTCTCATAACAGGCTACGCCCCCTTTGCCCACCAATTTGCAAACATGCTCTCTGGTGCGCTCTTTGATGGGGATTAAATTCCCCTTCACTCCTAGGGGTTGTTAGGGGCCAACTAGCCTACATGTTACCTCCAGTAAGCCCCACACAGTGGGATTGATGAGAGGTGGACATAGGCCATGCCCCCTTTGTCCACAACTCTGCAAACGCACCTCCTGGTGCGCTCTTGGGTGGGGGATGAAGTCCCCTTGCCTCCTGAGGGTTCCCGGGGGCCAATTAGCCACCTGTTACCTCCAGTGAGCCCCACACATCTGGTTCGCTGAGAGTGGTCCACGGTCACGTCCCCTTTTTACACCACTCTGCAAACGCACCGCCTGGTGCACTGCTGCCTGGGGGATGAAGTCCACTTCAGTCCTGAGGTCCTCAGGAGACAAGAGCACTTCATCACTCCACCAGCAGGGTGCCAAGCGGTATGTTTGCAGTGGTGTAAAAAGGGCATGGCCTTGGACCACCTCTCAGCAATCCCACTATGTAGGGCTTACTGGAGGTACCTGGTGGGCTAGTTGGCCCTTAAGGAACCTTACGATTTAAGGGGACTTAATACTGCAACCCAGAACGCACCAGGAGGCGAGTTTGGATAGTGGTGCAGGGAGGGAGCGGAGCCTCGGGTGTAATGCCATCTTCTCTTTTTTCTGTTCTTTGGGGAAGGGGGCTGTGTGGCCCCCCTTCCCTTAACACCTTTTATGCCCTGAGGACCTCATCCCCCAGGGCTTTGCCTCTTATTTATCTTTAGTTTTTTTTTATTTTACAGGAGGGAGGTTGCGTGGCCCCCTTCCCTGGGCCACTTTTGGCCCCAGGGACCCGATCCCCAGCACCTGACCAGCCTTTTTTTTATTTAGGGAGGGGCAGGAGCCCCCATGCAGATTGTTTACAAGCCCTGGTGAGGTGGCAGTCCCCGAGACTCCAGGGGTCCACGTGCCCCCGCATAATATTAATCATGCCCGAGAGGTGGCAGTCCACAGGGCAGCGTGGCCTCTGCGGACCGTTGCATTATAAATCTGGTTTGCCCCCGGGATCTGGCCCACCCTGGGACTACAAAAAATCATTTTTTTTTCAGCCTGATTCATGAATCCAGCACGAATCCCACTGAAATTCTTTTAAAAAATGCTTTTTTTGGCCCTGTGAAGGCCCAGGGGGTCAAGGTGTCTCTACCCTGCCCCCTTTCCTCATTTTTAACCTTTTGTCTTGTGAATTGGTTCTATTGGGTCACAAGATGGCTGCCACCAAATTTTGGTTTAGAGTGTTGGCAGCCAATCAGAATAAAACAAATGCTCGGGAGGGTTCGAGGGTCCACCGCGGTCACCAGATATCGATATTTATTATTTTTAAATCTCTCAGGAACTACTGAACTGATTTACACCAATTAAAGAAAAAGAACGCTCTCTGAACCTTGCCAAATCTGGTGTAATTCTGTTCAGCAGTTCGGGGTGTCTAAATTTTACTAAGGAAATTAACATGGAGAAAATGCTTTTTGGGGCCCCCTTTTTTCTCAGCCCCCGCTTGACTAATCACCCTGATACTTTCAAGTCAGGAGCTGACCGGAGCATGGCATTAGTTTTGATATATATATCTATCAAAGCTCCAAGGTTCCCACCAGTTGGAGACGCACTCTGACATCCACTGCAGCAACCTTCATGAGGTAAAAACCGGATCAGCGGGCGGATCCAGTTTACAGCATGCCTGTCGATTCACGCCTGATGTGTTTTGTGCTCATTGCACTCTTCAGAGGCGCGACAGTCATTTTGGCATAGAGGCCACACCTCCCACTTAAAAATATGAGCCCTCCGATGGGCGACTCAAATGAGTCCGCGTTAGTTTGTGGGTCTTGTAGTGTGTGCCTCAGTTATGTGCCGCTGTCCGAGACGTTTCAAGCCCACCAATGGGCCTGAAACGCCTTTTGAAACGCCGTTTCAGCATTACGCCTGATCAAGGCGTAATGCTGAAACGCGTTGCTGTGTAACTGCAAAGAAACTAAGTTTACAACGTACCATCTGGTGTTGTCCGTATATTTTCTTAAATGAGAAGGTAGTGAACTTTATTCTCAAGGCAGCATTCAGACACTTAACGTGGCGCAAATCCACGTTAAGTGGGTTAACGCTGCCTTGAGAATAAGGCGCTAACCCTATCGCCACAGGAACGTCAAGTAAAGTGACGTTCCTGTGGCGATAGGGGCTTGAGAATATGCCCCTTGGTGTTTTAAAAGAAATTAGAGGTCGAGTGGAGGATGTTCTTTGAGTAGTTGATTTAAGTTTATTTTGTTGTAAGTAATAAACTATAGAGTGTTTCAGATGCTCTACAGAATATTAATAATCTACTGTGGTGGTGTAATTTTATTCCTCTTTAAATAGTGAATAATGCTCCTTCCCCCTCCCGATGAGGGAAGAGTATTGACAATATGTACAGCACTCATACATTAAAACTTGGGAAGGGCTTAAGAGTGGTGCAACAGATGTTATCACACAAAAAGGGGAACATTTCTAAAAGTAATTAACAATTAACATAAGGGAGTATTTTAGGGCCATATGTATCACCAAACTATTTTGCATTTCCTAAATAGCGAATTTTAAGGAATCGCTATTTAGGAATTGCAAAATGGTATGTATGAAAAAAATCGCTATTTATTTGCGATTCCTTAAGCTTCCTTATTTGCGAATTCGCATTTTGCGAATTTGCAATTAAGGAATAATTTCCAATGCATTCCTATGGGCCAGGAGGCCCATAGGAATGAATGCAAAATAATTCTCAAATTGCGAATTCGCAATTTCTTAATCGCAATTTGAGAATTATTGCAAGGGTGCAGGGGTGTCTCAAAGACACCCTGCTGCACCCCTGAAAAGAACATGTGTGTGCATATGGCGCACATACATGCCCTATGGGCATGTGTGTGCATCACATGCCACCTTTAAAAATGCCAAATTGTGCATTTTTGGAAGAATTCGCAAGTTACCATCAACTACAAGTTGGTGGTAATTTGCGAATTTAACCAAAATTCGCAAGCCAAAAATGCTACATACATAGCATTTAAGGAATCGCAAAATTGCGATTCCCTAAATGCTATGGAAAAATAAGGCTCGATACATATGGCCCTTAATGTAGACAGCCTAGTTATTAATAAACCTCTTAAAAGTTTAAAATAGTGTAATGCCAAGTGTATTTGTGAGAAAAAAAGGCAAGTGAAAACGTCACATCCCATTGGCCCTGTACAAACTCGAATCCACCATGGCGGACACCCCTCTGACCGACCTGTTAAATGGTGGCGAGAAGATGACTAAAACCGAAGAGAAAAGCAAGACTATAGCACACTAATTATATTATGCAATAAATTATTTTCAATAATTAAAAGCAACATAAAATAATCCAAAACATAACTGTGCACTACGATATATAAATACAAGGATTGAATCATGCCTCTATTGTGCAACTTAACAGCCAAAGTAGAGTATTTCCAATATTGGAAAACACTGTTGAAATGTCCACAAAGCTGCTGTACAACAATGTTTACAAGTGCAAATGTTGCCAAGATCCTCAATTGCTCACCTCCAGCAACTGTTTTGTAGTACCACATTATTGATGCTTCCAAGCTATCCATAGTAACAAAAATAAAAATAAACAGAATTACTGTGATTGTTGTTAAATTGCACAATAGAGGCCAGATGCTATCCTTCTACCTGTAAATCGTATTGTACATTTGTGTTTTGGATTATTTAATGTTGTTCTAAAACACTGGAAAGAATGTATTGTACAGTATAGTTTAATTCATGTTTTATATGCTTGCTTTTCTATTTGTTATTATTTAACAATTAAGTACCTTTAGGGCACTTATCCGAAATATGCTCTTAATAGTTGACATAACAAAATATACTCGGCTATATGTTTACCCTGGAAAATCTTGTGTAATTGGTCTATCAATTTTCGTAGAAAATAGTTGAGTCTTGGAAGTAGGATGTAAAAGTCCGCTGACATTTACAGAATGTCTGGGAAATATAAATATGTGTTTCTCTGTTATAATAACAAGAGTGGACATGTCATCTGTTCTGGGACATAAATCTGGATGCCACTGTGGACACGGAAAAAGCATCAATTAGTTCGTGCAAACGATTCTGTATGAACGTTTACTTGTCTTCTACTCCAGGAGCAGGTCTTTCGCTGTAGAAATGTGATAATTGAGCATGAGTTCTATTCTGCCACTGTATTATGTATGCCTGAAGTTTTTTAATGATATGAAGTTTTGAAGGCTATTTCCGTAATACTTTTTTAATCTTGCCCCTCAAAAGGTTGATGTTTGTGACAACTTTCAGAGTTTCTTTTTAAAGCACATTGGAATATTAAACTCTATAAAATCTGTGTATTGCAAAGGTGCCTCCAAACAGTTCTAAATATTTTTTTATGAATTTGTACTCCATCACGGATCATGCTCTTCCAGTTGAGAAGTGGCTACATCAAACTTCCCAGACTGCCATCAGAATGTAATCGTAGAGCTGGTATAAATTCAAGCTCGTCCTGCTCTTCCATGTTTCTAAATGTTGCCGCCACTAATTGACCTCGGACCTGGTTTCCAAATCTAAAGGAACCCTATGTGAACACAAAAGGTCTTTTCTTAGATTGTATATTTTTAACCTTTGCAGTTTTCTGTGTTGCAATGTATGTGGTAAACTACCTGAATTAATAGTATTTGTAGATCCAGTATTTGGGAAATATTAATGAGACACAGTAAGGAACATTTTCCATTCTTGTTTTATAAAAAATATTTTGTTGGCTGCAGAGTACATGCAGTGGACTCTAAGACAAAGATGGAAATCCCACTCTTTGTACAAGTATGAGAAAGAATGTTTATGAACTTATTACCCTCCACGCACTCAACCCCGGACGAGAACACGCTTGCTACCGGGCCACACTGAAGTGCACCCACGGGCCCTTCACCTGCCGGAACTGCAGCTTCACCAGCATCCAGCCCGCCAAACCGTCAAGCAAAGCTCCCAACCACCTCCAATTCATCCTCCTCAACACCCGCTCCGCTCGCAAACACGCCATCGAACTCTGGGACCTCCTCGACTCAACCACCTCCGACGTTGCCTTCCTGATGGAGACCTGGCTGAACACCACCTCAGCACAAGACATCACCATAGCCATCCCAGAAGGCTACAAGATCTCCCGCAGAGACCGCAACAATGGAGTGGGAGGGGGTATCGCCATCGTCCACAAGAACACCATCAGAGACTTGACCAACACCAACGACACCCTCCACACCGCCGAGCACCTGCTCTTCCAGATACACACCGACCCCAACACCACCCTCAGGGGAACCCTCGTCTACAGACCACCCGGACCCCGACCACAGTTCAGCGACTCCATCGCCGACCTCATCAGCACCCACGCCCTCGCCTCTACGGACTACATCCTCCTCGGGGACCTGAACTTCCACCTCGATGACAACAACAATGCCAACACCACCGCCCTAATCGACAAGTTGCCAACCTCAGACTCAGACAGCTCATAACAACACCCACCCACACCGCTGGACACATGCTTGATCCCATCTTCTCCGCAAGTTCCCACGTCTCCTTCAACCACACCACCGAACCCCACTGGACCGACCACAGATGCGTCCACTTCACCTTCAGGAAACCCACCACGTACCACCGCACCCAACAGATGCCACGCCGCTGCTGGTGCAAGGTCACCGAAGACCAATTGACCACCACCCTTGCCTTGAGACCAACCCCTGACCCCACCGACCCGACACGCCATCCTCAACCTCAAACAGTGCATCAATGACTGCGCTGACACCCTCGCTCCACTCAGGACCCCCATCGCCAACCACTCCAGCAAAAAAAGCTACATGGTTCACCAAAGACCTCCAGTCCTCCAAGCGCACCTGTCGAAAACTGGAGAAGAACTGGCTCCGCGAACGAACACCAAACAGCTATACGGCCCACAAGATCGCCACCCGAAGACACCACCAACTCATCAGGACTGCCAAGAGGCCCGCCTTCAAGGACCGACTGGACAACAACGCACACAACAGCAAAGAGCTCTTCAGCATCGTGAAAGAACTCTCCAACCCCAGCTCCAACACCAACGACATTCCCCCTTCTCAAGACCTGTGCGACTCGCTGGCCACAGTCTTCCACCGCAAGATCGCCGACATCCACAGCAGCTTCAACGCCACGACCCCCACATCCACCGCCGAGCCCACCAACCCTGTGACCAACATCCGCACCAGCCGCCTGACCACCTGGTCCAACTTCAGCGACGAAGACACCATCAAGACCATTAACTCCGTCCTCTCCGGATCCCCGTCTGACCCATGCCCACACCATGTCTTCAACAAAGTCAGCACAGCCATCGCCCCCCACCTCCGGAAAACGATCAACATCTCCTTCGAGACAGCAACCTTCCTGGAAGCTGGAAGCACGCCAAGATCAACGCCTTACTGAAGAAACCAAAGGCGGACCCCAAGGACCTCAAGAATTTCCGGCCCATCTCCCTGCTCCCGTTCCCGGCGAAAGTCACAGAGAAAATTGTGAACAGACAACTGACCCAATACCTTGAAGAGAACAACATCCTGGACCCATCCCAGTCCGGCTTCCGCAGCAACCACAGCACCGAAACAGCCCTCATCGCCGCCACCGACGACATCAGGACCCTGATGGACAAAGGAGAAACAGCCGCTCTCATCCTTCTGGACCTTTCATCCGCCTTCGACACTGTCTGCCACCGCATCCTATCAACACGCCTCCACGACGCCAGAATCCAAGAGGAGGCCCTAGCCTGGACCACATCCTTTGTCTCCGTCAGAACCCAGAGCGTCCGCCTCCCACCCTTCCGCTCCAAGACCAGCGAGATCATCTATGGCGTACCTCAAGGATCCTCTCTCAGTCCAACGCTGTTCAATATCTACATGGCTCCACTCGCCCACGTCGCCCATTAGCACAGCCTCAACATCATCTCCTACGCCGACGACACCCATCTGATCATCTCCCTCACCAAAGACTCTCTCACCGCCAAAGCCAACCTCCACAGGGGAATGAAGGCCGTCGCCGAATGGATGAACGACAGCAGCCTGAAGCTGAATCCTGACAAGATGGAGGTCCTCATCCTCGGCTCTACCCCCTCAGCCTGGGATAACTCCTGGTGGCCTACTTCGGGAACAGCCCCAGCACCCACCAACCACGCACGCAACCTGGGGGTCATCCTCGACTCCACCCTCTCCATGACCAAGCAGGTCAACGCCGTCTCCACATCCTACTTCAACATCCTCTGAATGCTCCGCAGGATCTTCAAGTGGATCCCCTCCGAAACGAGAAAAACCGTCACCCAGGCCCTCGTCACCAGCAGGCTGGACTACGGAAACGCCCTCTACGCAGGAACAACAACCGAGCTCCTGAGACGGCTGCAACGCATCCAGAATGCCTCGGCACGACTGGTCCTCGACATCCCCCGACGAAACAACATCACCCCCCACCTGAGAGACCTACACTGGCTCCCCATCAACAAGAGGATAACCTTCAAACTCCTCATCCACGCACACAAAGCCCTACACAACACCGGACCAGCATATCTCAGTGGACGACTCAGCTTCTACACCCCCACACGCAGCCTCCGCTCAGCCAGCCTCACCCTCGCCACGGTCCCACGCATCTGGACAACAACCGCCGCCCGCAGATCCTTCTCTCACCTCGCCGCCAAGACCTGGAACACCCTCCCCACCAACCTACGACAGACCCAAGACCTGCTGACCTTCAGAAGACTTCTCAAGACCTGGCTCTTTGATCAGTAGCACCCAGCCCCCCCCCCAGCGCCTTGAGACCCTCACAGGTATGTAGCGCGCTCTACAAATTCCTTGATTGATTGATTGATTGTTTAAGGAATCCAGATTTTACAGGCAACTGATAGCTATTTGCACGTGTTGTTTATTCCTGTGCAACAAATATCTTGTTGTCTAGGTATTAGGTGGTATTTATTTATTTATTTATTACATGTATATGGCGCAACAGCTACCCTGAGGGTTTCCCGGCACCTAGGATCTGAGATAGGCTTGAATAGATGGAAAGTTACAAATAGGAGTGTGGAGTCTATTGATTAAATAGCCAAGTTTTGATGCCCTTTCGGAATTGAAGGTACCTTGATTCAAGACGCAATTCGCGCAGCAGTGAGGTCCACAGAACCGGGGCCAAGTAGGCAAATGAGCGCCCGCCCAATCGTGCTTGTTTGAATATAGGGACAGAAAATTTGGCCTGATGCATTGACCGAAGGTTTCTAGAGGGTAGATATTTATGTGCCAGCTTACATAGATAGGCAGGAGCTTCTCCTGTGCCAATCCTGAACATATAGCACAGGGCTTTGAATTTAACTCTATTGGCTATCTTCAGCCAATGCAATTTCTTAAGATGTTCCGCAACACTTGTTCACTCCGGAAGATGGAGAAGCAGCCTTGCGGCCACATTTTGAACGACCTGAAGTTGATTGATGATAGCTTTATTGGCTCCTAGATATAAGATATTCCCATAGTCAAGTCTGGAGCCAATGAGGGCCTGTAAAACTGTTCTCTGCGCCCCTTCTGGAAGTTGCCATAGGATTTTCCTCAGCCATCTGAGGATGGCGAGACAAGTTGAGGCCGTTTTAGCTGTTTGGGCACACATAGACAATTTCTCATCAATTATCACCCCCAGGTTACGTGCGGATTGGACCGCTACCGGGGTAGGGCCCATTTCCATCGGCCAATGAGTAGGACCCCAGAGTTCTTTGTGTTCCCCGAAAATGATCAACTCAGTTTTGTCCCCATTGAGTTTTAATTTCTTGGTATGCAGCCAATCTGCCATTCTCAGTAGCCCGCTGCGAAGGGAGAAGGTGTTGGACTTATAGGTGGTTGATAGAGACAACACTAATTGTGTGTCATCCGCATAGGAATATATTGTGAGACCCATTTCCTCTGCTATTTTGGCCAGCGGGGTCACATAAATATTAAAGAGCAGCGGGCTCAGTATGGAGCCCTGGGGGACCCCATAAGGGGAGTTCAAGACATCGGAGGCATTGTTTTTGGAAAAGACCTGGAAAGTACGGTGAGAATGAAATTGTTTCAGCCATTCCTGTGCTATGCCTCTTACCCCTATGTCCTCCAGGGCGTGAGACAGGGCTTTGTGTGAGATGGTTATCGAATGCGGCACTCAAATCTAAAAGAATGAGTGCCACCGTGCCACCACTGTCCAATTCCTTGTAAATCGCTTCAGTTACCCCATATAGGGTGGACTCAGTAGAATAGCCCCTTCTAAACCCCGATTGGGAGGGGTGTAGTAGCTTGTTGCTGTTACCAAAATCCGCTAGCAGTTTGTTCACATATTTTTCCAAGATTTTGGAAAAAATTGGCAGAAGCGATATTGGGCGAATGTTAGAATAGACCTCCGGGTCTCCATTTGTCTTTTTCAGCAGAGGTACCACCATAGCATGCTTCCAGTCCCCGGGCACAACTGCTTCCGTTAGGGAAGTATTTAACAGTGTTCTAATTATATCCAAAATGTATGTATCTAGCTGTTTCAGGATACGTGCTGGCATTAGGTCCAGAGGAGAACCTGAGGTGATGCTGTTTAGTATTTCCCTAAAAATAGTAGTGTCTAGTGGTGGCCAGGCAGTGAGTAGATACTCAGGGGTATTGTCCCTTTTGTCAGACTCCTTAGGAGTGGGGGTTAACCGTGGGATGGCTGTATCATCGCAACCTTCATTGAAATTAGAATAGATCTTGTCTATTTTCTCATTAAAAAAGTTAGCAACAAGATTGCAGTGTATGGTAGACAATGTCGGGGGTTCTGGTTGGAGTGCAGCTCCTGCCAGGTCCTTTAGGACTTTAGTAAGACGGCTGGGGATTACATTGGGCTTCCAAAATGGTGTTTTAGTGTGTTCTCCCTTAGCTTTTTTACAAGACAAGTGGTAGGCATTGAGCGCCTGCTTATAGACTTCCTTGCTGGCTGTATCATACTTTCTCCTCCACTGCCTCTCTAGCTTCTTACAGTTGCTTTTCTCTTCCTTCAATTTCTCCGTAAACCACGGGACCGGGGGATTACAAGATTTCCGTTGACTCAAGGTGAGCGGAATAATCGTTTGAACTGCTGTCGATAGCCATTTATTGATCTCTTTGTGGTCACTGATTTTGAGCTCACTGAGATTAATATCAGGTTTTGACTGTATTAGTTGCGAATTGAGCTCAGTTATGTTCAGTTTCTTCCAATTCCTGAACCAGGCCTCAGTTCTATTCACATGTTCTTTTGTAGTGGGCACCCAGATTTTGAAATAAATTAGATAGTGGTCAGACCAGGGAATGGGAGATGCGGGCTCGCACCTTAAGTTGTTAAAATTTGCAAAGATCGGATCCAGTAGCTGACCTGCTACATGTGTGGGGCCTTCGTTCCATAACTGGATATTAAGTGCTTCTAAGTCTGAAAGAAGGTTGAGGATCATGGGGCAATTACGGTCCTCCAGATGCAGGTTAAGGTCACCCAGAATGGAGAACATGGATGCTTCCATCAGGAATGGCGTGATAAAAAATGAAAGAGCCACCACCCAATCCCCTGCCGCCCCTGGTAGTCGATATATCAGTATTCCGGTAAATGTGATTTGGGGAGTGAGGGTAAGTTTAAAAAGACCAACTTCACAGTTGGCCATCTTGAGATCTTCCCAAGTGCATTTAAAATTCTTCTTAAAAATAATTCCAATTCCGCCCCACCTTGGTTCGGCGGATCCTTCCTCACCAACGTGTAATTTGGGGGAAGGGCCGTAGCAAGGTCTGGCCCTGAGCTGGCATTTAGCCAGGTTTCTGTCAGGAATTTTGCATAAGGCATACGCTATAAAAATACACCTAATATGCAGCATAAGTATCGATCACCACTTCTCCAAGAAGGAGAAGACATGAGTGCATTCTTAGACTGAGAGTTTTCCTATTTGACTAGATAGAGGAGTATGTGTATGCCACATATAGGCTTAGCAGGACTGTCAGACTCATGATTCTACTAAAGGGAGGTCTGGACTTCAATGCTGCTCTGTCTTACCCACCATGCACACTCTTTTGAAAAATTTGGTAAAACAACAGTTCAATATTGTGTCCGTAGGATTGAAACAGGCAATCACCACCGGCCTACATGATCAAATGCCACAGTGATTAAAAAGTACTCTGAAAAGGGCTCTCCTTTAACTTTCTTTTGAGATTAGGGCAGAGACAGACTAAATGAACGATGTCCTCCTCAGCCATACTGCATAGCCGACAGGCGTATATATTTTCATTCTGAAGCCAAGACAAGGTGTGTGCAAGTGCAAGAAGATGACCAAAGCAAACCTCATACATTTTTAATTTTGTTGCAGTGACCAGCGTCCAGCCTCCAGATAAGCCTGTTCTTCAAAAGATTTGCACCCATTCAGAATCATCCAGCTATGTGATCTATATGCTACAGCTGCCTTGTCAACAGCTGCCAAAAGTTTCTTCATTGCACGCTTGATTGATTTTTTAAAGCCCCAAAGGAGGTTGTAAGGTTCCAAAGTGTTTGTACACCCAGGGCTTCAATAGTGCATTTTGGCTTTTTGAGATTTCAGTCTGACAAGCCTTTTTGAAAGGATTGGCTATAAAAGTCTATAGTTTCTGCCAAGTTTTAATGTGTGCCCCATTCCTGGCAATTGATTGCCTTATCAGTGCAAACTTTAGCCAGATCTGAGCAGGAGAAGCATTGGGATAGCAGTCTGTAGTTTTTTGAGACAATTGACTCCAGGACCACTGAGTACCTGGCATGATGAGCTTCACTTCCATATGTTAAATCAGGGAGCAGTTTTGCAGCAATGATCTTTAGCAGTACGAATAAGCTAGGCCCTCCCAAAGATCTCATTAGAGTTTGAAAGGCCAAAATAAGAGCATTTCCCTTCCGTTGAAGCTCCTTCTGGTATGGCCAAAAAGAGCCTTTATCTTCAAATAAGACACCATGGAATTTATACTTCTTCACACATTCCAACTCTTGACCTTGTAAGAACCAAATTAACTTTTTGTGTACTCAGTTTCTTACCACTATGACTATCGTGTTTTGGGGTTTATTGTCAAGCAGTTGTTGAGTAGCTAGAGAATTTGTCATTAAGAAGCTGAAGGCCAACTTTCATTTAGCTGAGAAGAATAACGTCATCTGAGTACAACAGATTTGAAATGTGAAGATATCCTAACATAGTAGCATGAGAACTTACATCATACAAAGCTGGGGACGTATAGGCCAGAAATAAGTTAAATCTATGCAGTGCAAGCACACACCCTTGCTTTAAGCCCTTATTGGTGTAAATTTTCCTCGATAGGGAAGTGCCAGTGTCTATTTTATTCTTACCCAGGGTTCAATACAGAGCATCTGTTTTATTTTTGAAAGATGCTGAGGAATGCCCTAGAGTGTCACTTTGTTCCAAAGAAGATTGCATTGGACACAGTTAAATGCAGACTTAAAATCCACAAAACAGAGATAAATCAACTGATTATTTGTAATCATTTTACCAATTATGATTGAGAGTGGCAGAATATCTGTAGACATACCTGTACACTGTGTGAAAACCAGTTTTGTTTAAAGGTATGATTTATTTTGTCTGCTGCCCAATTCATCAAATCTTTTCATAATAATCCTGTAATATATTTGGCCTCGTTATTGAGGATAGTAATGAGAGGATCATTTTTGGCTAGTTGTTGGTCCCCTCAATTATAGAACTCTTCCAACGTTCAGGAATAAATTGAAGCTGAACAACCCTGGCCATTTGATTAGCCCAGAATATAGGATTGGCCTTGTATAGTGCCTTTGGGATGACATTAGGCCCTGGTGCTCCATCACATCGACCCTACAGTATCACCTTGAGTATTTACTCGTGAGTGACATTCACTAGCTCGACCTTAAGCTTTGCATTTTCCTCTACATCCTGTGGTGGTTGGGCAGAAGAAGTGGAAGCATAGTTTGTGCAGTGCCACTCTTTACACTGTTGCGTCTCTGAAGCTGTTGAGTAATGCTCCAAATGACAAGTGTTCTTTTGAGGTGTTTTCACTTCAGTGATTTTAAGGGTCCACCACTTGTTAGCTACTTAGTTGTGCTTAATCTTCTTTTCCTCTTGTTATCTTGTAAGGGGCTGATTGCGTGTTGGCGAACTACCTCAGGACTGCTCCTGCTCCAGGGTTATAGATCTTATAATGCCTCGCATTATTAAACTGAAATGTGAAGCTAGATAGCGTGCACATCTTGATTTGGTTATGTTTGAATTATTTATAATAGTTGGGGCTCTATTTAGACCATTCACCAGTTTCCAGGAATTGCTTGAGTTTGTCTTTCTGATGAGATGTAAAGACTTAATCCAGAAAGAGTGTTCTGAAAACCATCTTTCCTCCCCCAGAGCTTCCTGTATACTTTTTTGGTGCTTTGCAAGTTTTCTTGGTACACAATATTATTTGGATGCTGCCTCAACATTTTCAGCTCTTTGTTGAGTTTCCTCTAGGCTACTAAACAAATATGCACTCTTTCTTGGCCCTTGAAGGCCAGTTACAGTTCCAGATAGAATGGGCCAATTGTAGGGCAAGTAGGTATCTAGTAGAAGGTTAGTAAACATTTTCCCAGTTAGAAATCAGGGATCTTTATTGCAAATCCCCACTATGAGCCATGCTGCTGAAGTATCGATGGTCTCTATTGTGGGCTTGGACCATCTTCATTTTTTGAAGTTTGTGGATTCCAGGTTGCCCAGCAGGTTACTCATTTGCTGATGTATTGGGCAATTAACTGTGACCTCATTGATTTGCTGCCAGTGATCACTTTCCCCTTTCTCTTCGATATAGAATTATTTTTATTAATTGAAATAAAGACAGGGTGGCCATTTTAAAGTCAATAGTGGAGTACGAATCTGAGGAGTGATAAGTCCATGGCGGAGGGCTGTCTGATTGATACATTCCATTCAGTACTCTCAAGCCAAGTGATTCAATATCTTTTACAAGCAATTCAGCCTTTAAGTGCCCTTTGCCTGTTATTTGTTACTGCCTGGTTGGGAACGGACCAGTGATGATCCTGCAGAATTAAGAAATCAACATGGAAACAACTAGGCAGCAAATTCATATTGAAGTACCCCGTTACTCTGATGTCAGGGTGGGGTTGATCATGTATCAACATTTTTTGTAAATCCCCACTAGGGTTCAGTTCACGAATAGGGTTATGTTGAAATTTAACACCCTGCATTACATCCTCTAGCATTGTGATATTTTGTAACAATGCTGCTGATTCATCTTCTTGGATCACTATTCCTGAAGGAACTCTAAAACATATCCTTGAAGCGGCTGGTTCTGGCTGCAACAAGCATTGCACTATTATAAAAGGTTTTGTGCACTTTATATTATTTGTCAATAATTACCAATGTGCAGAATATGGATCTACACTCAAATTCATGTGTACACTGACATGATCCTACTGCCTTTGAAACTATTTTGATATGACCTAATAAAGTAAATTTTCTTGGCTTATGCTAACTAGGCCTCAGCCAGTCCTCTGCATCATCTTGGTGAAGGTTCGAATCCTTTGGGTCATTATTGTAACTTTCATCAAGTTCTTTCCACATGCATACGGTATTACATTTATTAATACTAGTTCACAGTTGTTTTCTAACAAGTTTGTTTGACATCTCCTGATGACATTTGGCCAGTAGGGACTGAATCAATATTCATGTAGTGGGTTAGTGCTTAGGTGACAAGACTGTATGATGCTCAATAATTGTGTGTTTTGATTTGCTAAAATTGTATTCTTTTGCTCTCACCATGATGAATTTGCACTTTCAATGTTAATCTATGAGAGGATTTCCTATATAAACCCTTCAAGTTGGGGGTGAGCCAGATCTCCTATGGGACACTTTACCTTTTACTAGGGATGCTGTCCAATTTCTTATGGATTTTGCTGCACATTTGGGTCTTGGCGTTTTCCTTTGATTGTGTCTTTTTTTTAGCGCTGGTGGCCTTTGCAGCAGTGGAGTTCTTATGCAACCTAGCAAATTCTACATTTAGTTACTCTATATTCTACTTTGGATTTTGTAATAAATCCTTTTGAATTCTTTATTCTGCCCTAGAACTCCTTCCTGAGTTGGTCATTTCTTCAGTGATTTAATTTTTGTATATACTGATTTGCAGTTTATCTTGGGATACATTGCTTCATGAAATTGAAATGTATCATCCCCCCCGATTTACCACCTGTGGGCGAACCATTGAGTTTTCTTTTTTGGGGGCAAGATTTTAGGGGTACCCAGGGCCCACACTACTGCACATATCTAGCAGGAGCGGGGATGGTTGTCTCAACATTCTTGGGGCTGGTCTTGGTATCTGTTTCACTTCCTCTTAAGATTGTGTCTTCATTGTCATGCTAGTATGACTTCCTGAGTCTGGAGTACTCACTCTGTTTGGGTGGGATGGTGGACTATGGACAGGGAGCGGCTGTGCATGCGGTACCTGTATAGATACTTTAGATCATTTGATTATGAGGAGACAGTGTAGTCATGTTAACTACTGAAATTTGGGCAGTGCAGTACAATTAAGTGAGAGTGAGAGTAAGGTTTACAGTTCCTCTGATCACAAAATACTAAATTGGAGTCATTAGTACAATTTATATAAAGGAATTCTATCAAATGAGAATAATAACCTGCATATGAGAAGACCTTGACAGGTACACACGCTTGCATTTAATTGTTGATGCTTCAGCTGTATCTCTTACACACATATTTGGTATTTTGGAAGCATGAATAAAAATGATTAATAAACAGTACTGGGCACATTCATACATCACAATTTGTGAATCAAATTTCTATTTTTCACAAGCTCCAAAGTTTTAATTTAGATGTGCATACATTAGGCCCTTAATTTCATAATTAGCGAATTTTTCTTTATTGCTTTGGAAAATCAAGTGTAGTTTTACTGTGCATGTATTTGCAAGCAAGAGTCTGTTGGAAGCATGATATGACTTAAAAGTCTATAGGTGAGATCAGCTTCACCAGGACAGGTGACACACATCCATCCGTGGGCACTCCTATTATAAACTTTCTCCAAGGTTGCACTGGCAATAGTTGCAATTATATTTAAGACTTCGTTAGAACCCCGTTCAGAGGTCCATGGGCCAGGCAAAGTATATTAGACCCAACTTTGGTGGTTGTGACCTTTTACTCCTGATGTCCCTGGACCCACCATCCTTTGGATTATGCTCAACTGGGTAAAACACCCCCTTCTTCATCTGACTCTCAGTTAGGTAGCATCGCATGGGCAGTCAGTACTCCCTCAAAGGGAAGAGTATATACATATTAGTGAACATGACTCAATAACTCAATGTGCAATCAGAACACACACTAAATCAATGTCCAGTCAAGTATTTAATTTGTATAAAAACAATATTTTAATTTGTATTTTACACACACAAAGGTTGATGGCATTCAATAAGCAATAACACAGTTCCCCTTGAGGTAGGCACCCTAGCAGCTGTCAGGAGCCCCCCCCCCGGCTACTACTTCCTATGTAATGGTTGCACTGTTAATCCCATTCACCAGCAGTGGCCCGTCCCCTGTCAAAGTTGTGGGGCAGTCTGGAAGAGGGAGCTGCGGGGGGGGGGGGCTACGGCAGACAAAATGAAATAAATGAAAACTTACCTGATCTCCGCTACCTTCGCCGTCCACTCCATCACAATCTTCCTGCTTCTGGGACAGGATCCCAAACTGCACTGCAGCAAATCATGATGTTGCAGGAAAGTAGCATCAGGATTGGCTTGAGCGCTATGACTTTGCACTACCAGGCAGTCTGGGGGCCTGTGCCTGCTATCTCCAGCTGGAGCAACGCGGCTGGGGCTGGAGAAAGTTTCACTGCACATGCGATGTTTGGCCAGGCTGAAATGGCCGGCCAGACAGCTTATGCGCAGTGAAGGGTCAAGGGAGTGCCCTACCACTGCCCCACCACAGTGTTATCCCCTGGATCCGCCCCCAAGACTTGTCTGAGTCCTGGGGGTGAGTCCAGGGGGATTAAAATAAAATGGGTTAACAGCCTGCTTTGTTATCATTTTATTTGCGGGCGGTGCACGGGGCGGCCCTCCTCCGCCCTAAAGGAGGGGCCACCCTGCCATTTACATACAGCAACATCCAGGAAATGTAAACTACTAGGCCCTGTTCATGGGGTTTCTCCCTCTTGGACTCAGTCATTAAGGTGTTGTCACTTAGAGTCAAGTGGGGTGGCCAAAAACAAAAGGCGGTATAAGGCCCTGGGTCTGGTAAGCCCATTTCTTATCTTACCCGCTCCGGCGCTATGAAACCTGGCCTGGTCTCCAAAGTAAGGCTGCATACCTTCACATGCGTAGCTCCTGGCAGAGGACGGCTGTCTCTCCTGAGCCGTACTTACCAGCATCCTGACAGTCGGAATTGCTCCGGGTTCAGCTACATGGAGTACAACTTTTGCTTTTCCTTGTTTGGGGATGGGGCAATCTTTCTGCTCCGGTGGGGCTCTGATGCATCTTCTCTGTCCTTTGAACTCCTTTAATATAATTTAATATATTGTAGCAGCAATTTGGCTCACATTCAATGACCTGGACCTTCGGCTTCAGCGCTTCGATTGGCCCCTCCTGGCAGGCGGGGTCACTCCGACGAACCTCACTGTCTGGTTGCACTGGCCTCAGGTTACCCTTCCAGCAACCCTTCCTGGCATACGAGGTCGAGGCAACTTCCTGCAAAGGTGACAGTCTGATCGATGCGACGCAGTTTCTTGGTATTCAGCGGCCCCTCCTAGCATACGAGATTGGCAACCTTCACAACGCTGCACACGGGCAATGGCCCAATCAATGTACACTGTTCTTAGGGAACAGTGGCCCCTCCTGGCATACAGGTTCGCCAAACTTCACAACGTTGCACACGGGCAACAGGCTGATCGTTGTGCACCATCCTTGGAATATGGCGGCCCCTCCTGGCATATGGGGTTGACAAACTTCACAACACTGCACACGGGCAATGTCATGATCGGTGAGGCACAGTTCCTCACACCTCGCTCATGAGCCCCAGACATCTGGGCTCCCCTCTGAATCTCGCTTCCTCCAACATTCTCCTTTCCCTTATGGGCACACTGGTCTTGACGAGCAGGCAGGTACTGGTGCTCCAGACTCCAAGGCAGGTGGTCTTGGTTTTCCTGGGTGATGTCCCTTCACCCAGCAGGGAGACATACTAGCCTGGGTGAGGGGACATCAGTCACTAGGCCCTTGTCCTGGTCACAAGAAGAAGTCTTGCACAGCTTCCCCTCCTCATGCAGCCTGGCTGGCTGCTCTGCAGATGACAACGTATGGGGTATCAGACTCCCTTACTTATAGTTCTTTTCAAGACACAAAATGTGATTTAGGGTTAGGACCTGCGAAGTTTAATGTTGGTGTCCTGCTTATTTGAAGTGAACATTTATTTCCTTTCTTCTTCATCCTGAAGGGGAAATCTGCATATACATAATATACAGGATACTACAGATGTCTGGCACAACAGACAGGACTCCAAAGCTGATTAACCTATAACAAGTTTCATGTGAGTGACTAGAGTTCACACCTAGATGTCAGCCACAGTTATAGTTGCTTCACATGTTAATCCTGGGCCCTTAGCCCTACCCTTTATTATTCTCTTATCAGCCCGAACTTCCACTTCTTGAGAGGTGTCCAGACCCCTTCCTTGTGATCTGTCACTGAACAAAGAGCCCTTTGAAATGCACAGGGTGAGGCTGGCTTCCCCTCACCCAGTGCTTGACTCACCTCCCAGCTCACAGGAATGCAGCAATGTTCAATTCTGCCTGGAGCAGAGTCCTCTACTCATCATGGTTTCACCAGGCAGGCCTGAGCTTCCCAAAATGGAACAAAAGGTTCTCCTTGTAATGTACCAGTGCAGGCACTTCTGCACTCGGTATACATTCACAGAACACTGTAGTACTGTTGTGTCCATGTACAATGCTATCACCAGCATTTCCATATGCAGCGTACGCACTCAGTCTGTGCACGCTGTTCAATACTACAGTCACTCTGTACTGCACCAGAGTGTGTCACTTTAAACACCTTCTGGCAGCGCACACACATTTACCATGTGCACACTGTTACACAATGCACTGTATGTCTTGCACCCTCATATGCATTCAGCACTTCACATGCTTCCACCACTCATACATTTCCACATCAACCTGATATAGGCCAAGGGTGTGTTAAACACACAGCAGAAGAACCTTCAAAACGGTGAGTGAGGCTCTAGGTTCCTCTCCAATGACACAGTGTAAAAAGGACATGGCCACTCCTACTGATCATTACACGGTATGCTGCCACCACTGCCCTTGTGCTGTTTAACTACTGGTGAATGCAGTAGCCTCCCACCACTATGAGGGTAGCGCTATGGGGGCCCCTCCTGGTCCAACAAGAAAGCAATCTGTGAGGCAGGCCTATGTCATGGCGCACAGGCATGATCCGTATTCGCCTATGGCAAAAAAAACAGCATAGGGTACCAGAAAACAATAGAGTAAGGGCACCCAGTGCTGGGGTACACATCTTTACCATGCAGGGGACTTTTCTGTCACAATAGACTTTCAATTTTGTGGTCATTACTCTCAGCTGAGCAGGACTGTGGGCTGACTTGATGCATTGTTGTATGTGTCTTTCTCAGTAACATCTTACATTAAGTACTTAGATTGTTTGTTATCTTCCTCAGCTTGAATGGTTTTAGCAGAGACCATGGTCATCGGCCAATTGTGCTTGGTCATCCTCCAGCTCTGTTTCCTATCAATGAAAATGGCTGGATAATAAATTTGATCCATTCCTGGTACCCTCTGGGCTGATTTCTACTCATCTTAGATTCTGTGGGGCATATTGGCTCATTAGGCGCTCGGACCAATCAGTAGCATATTTAGTTGCATAAACAGCAGGGACCTTCCTGCAAGATGTTTGAGTACACGAGAGTCCAGCAGAGCTCCAGTCATTTTATTTCAACATTTCAGGTGGCAACAGGACCTTGAAAAGCAGCAATAAGTGAAGACGTGAAACCAAATTTTGAAATCATTCAAAACTGGTGCGCGGTCTTTAGAGTGACACCTCCCATCTGAAACTCACAGCCCACTCGGTCTGAGACTTTCAAAAGATCCCTAATTCTTTTGAGGACTAAACATTTACCTGTTTAAAATCTATATGGTTTAGGCTGCACTGCTTACCCCATTTTCACGTGTTTCCTTTGACATTCTCCTCTGCCCCCCTGACCTCGAACTCTCCCCTTTGTGAATACACTCCACCTTTGTCACCTCTATTTTTTTCTATTAACCTCTATACAACTAAATGTACTATTTATTTTCCTCAGCCGTAAACTCTTTGTGCCTTTTATGGCACGCCCTCTCCTTATCTTTCCAATTTCTTCTTCTTACCATCTCTTACTCTTCCATGGAAATCTAATTCTATTGAAGCATAACTCTCTCATTCTTCTCTCACTTTACTCGAGTGTCACCACCCAATGTTTTAATGTGCTATTTGTTTCTCTCCACTCCTCTGTTTCTTAACTTACTTTGACCCTCATCCCATTTTTACCTCTCTCTATTTTGTAGACAATTTTATGTGAAGACTGGAAGTTAATCTTATTTATAAATTCTCTGTTACGCCACTCCAGACCTTCTCCTTTGCTTTTCTCAAAATACCTCCTTTCCTCCTGTATCCCATGTTACCTCTCACCTTTGCCCTTTCCCCCTCTCTCTCTCCTAGAACGCCTTGACGTATGTGGCATAGCTTTAATAATGTAAATGGGATGATACATACCGCACTGGACTTGCTAAATAATAGGATGGCAGTTATTTGTGCGTAGAATTTTTTTTTAAGTGCATGATTATATTTTAGAGCCCAGATAACAGACCGGTACGATATGGATTTTTTCAATCTCTTTAGAAGTGTTCTCTTGTAGAGGCTCCAGGATTATAAACGGCCCTGCTCATTTCTTTAGCAAAGGAACTACATTTTGTGATGCACCCTTTGGGTATCCAGTTTTTGGCCCAAAGAGCTTGACGTTTTCGCTACCACGGCTAAGTGTTCCAAAATTCTAGTCTGTCTCTTTGACAATAAACTATCTTTTTCCTCCTAAATCGTGTGCGTTTCCTCCAATTGTTTTAATTCCTTTGAATGCGTAGGAAGTTAATTCCTATGCTTCCTCCCATCTTTAGGAAGGTGGGCATTCAAGCTGACTTCCATTTTCGTTTAGCTTACTTTATGTGAGCCTGCCCATTGCCCAAACATCTACTCTTCAAGCATCAGCATCAGAAAGCCTTGCCAATATTTACTGGCTTCTGATCAGGCTACAAGTTCCCTTCAAAGCACTATATCTAGTTTATTGGGCAGTCCATCACTCCCAAACCTCTGTATCATAAGAGGTTACTTCCTCCATATATCACTCGCCACTCTTTGCATTCTGCTAGTCTGAACCTCATTCCCTACTTCAGTACTAAACACTGGACCAAATAACTATGCCTGCATGTTACCCAAAACTCATCCGTTTCCTGCAACTCTCTAATGTCTAGTCTCATTAAATTCAAATGGGTTGGTCCAGCGCCAGGACAACCGATAGGGTAACTGCGTGCTCTATACATTAATTCTTTATTCAATGCACTAACCAAGAGATTTCCTGTCCTGCCTGACCTACTGACCCTTCTTATACTGCATCACACCAGACTGTCAGTTCCACTCCTCTTTTTAATTCTCTTCACTGGGCCCACATTGGGATTACTCTATAACCTCAATGCTGCACAATATTGTTAGTTCTATGTGAGTCATGCGAAACGTACACATTTCGGGATCCTCCTCTTATCCTCAGCTCTCATTAGTGAGGAAATTAGATTGAATCACTGAAAGTCACTAGAGGACTTCAGGAAACTAATGTATCTCTCCGACCTAGTCTAAGAGAGGCCTCATGAAACTTAAATATACATGTTACGCCTGGAATTAACTCAGCAAAGGAAATTCCCCAGGTTTACTTAAAGATACATACAATCCTCACCTTCTCCACTTCTGGCTTCACAACTGAGCTCCTATCTCTTCAGACACCAATGTCCAACTGTGTAAATAACTCCTGTTCTCAGGAACTCAGGCTAGTTGACTACAGAATCTTCCACACACAACACTCTCCCAGCCTGTGCCATGCAAATAAAAATACAAAATTAAATATGGACACAGCTATACAACTCTAGTGTGGCAAACTACTCAGGTCAGCATTATGACTGTGCAGACCTGAGTAACTCAAAATGCCTGTTGTGCACCAACATTTCTCCTGCTGTACAAATGACCCTCTTACAATTACTAAGCATGGTATCATCACACAGATTATAACAGCACAACAAATCTTTCTGCACAAAGGCTTTTTCTGAATTTCTGGCAGTTGCCTCCAGTCCAGAGGACCACACATGTAAAGACAGATAATATACAAGGAAGCATGAAAAAAGAGGATGGCAGTAATATTAAATTTCAGTTAAGTAGTACACATCCAGTTTACTGTTTTCCTTCCACTGTTTCACCTCCAGGCTTCTAAAATGCCTTCATACTCCATTCTAAGCCATTAAATGTACCCAGCTAACATGCACACAAACACACCCACACACACACTACCTCAGCATGTGCTGAAGCTTGAGATAGGAAATGGATCCAGGCCACCCTGTGAACAGACCTGGAAAACTCTCCCTCAAAGAATCTCTACTCCCAGCCAGTATGGAAATTATTGAGGGTTCCCTTCTTCCTCCCAACAGCACCACCTCTGACGGCCCCCCCACCGCCACTGCTTCCTTAAACTGTCATGTCAACTGTAGGCCTTGCACAGAACTTTGCTCAGAAGGATACAATGATTTAAGGGAATGCATGTGCGTACCTTCTGCAATCGCTAGTCCAGGGAACGACTTGAGCCCTTGGTGGCAGCCCTAGTGGCAGATGTGGCAGGCAGCAGGGGATGATTAGAGGTCTCTAGGCTGCAGGAGGTGGAACATTAGCCGCCATCTCATCAAGACCCAAGTCTAGCACAGGGCAGCTCTGATTGCAGCTCCGAGCAAAAATCTCACAGCATTTAGATCCTGCAGCAATTAGCGACTGATCCTCCCCTGCCATCCTCATGAGTCAGTGGATCAAAAACAAAAAATGATAGAAAAAACACAACACAATAAGACAGCCATGAAACTTTAGTCATCACTTTGCGAAGACTATGGAGATAAAAGGGTAGGCCTAGCAGTGAGCAGAGGTAATCCGGCTGTGCCTCTGGTACATCCTGGTGCAATCGGACCTTTCAAGTACACATTTTTATACTCTGAGCTATGTTATATTTCAAAGGAATGAGAAAAGGGCTCTGTCATGATGACTTGCACTGATGTCATGTGTTTACTCTCCAGAGGAAAGGGCTTAAAGACATGTTAGTCTCACAACCTCACGTACTCCTCTTCACTCTGTCCATGCCAAACTTATATTTTGTTGTCATATCTCTTTTTTTTTCCCTTTGGATTGCAGTGTTTTTTCTTACTAGAGTGTTGTATGATTCACTTCTCTGGAAAGCACTCTGTTCTTTATAAATATCAACCTCCCTTTGTTACCAGACGACATGTGATTTAAGTTTGAAATCAATTTGAGAGTTACTGTGGCAATTGAACTAGATGAGTAGTTTCCTTGAGAGTTTGCTGTGAATCCGGATGTGTGTGTGTGTACTCGTGCTCTAAATTTTCCTCTTGGGTGACTGTCAGTCGTGAGGAGAAAGCATTCAGAATTACATTTACGTACAAAGCATTTGATGCGGGATGTCCAAGCAAAGCCCAATTCGAAGAACTTTGCAATATTTGGGTATTTCTCGTTTTTTTTTTTTTTTAACGCGATGTTCGTGAGAAACAAATTCCTAAATTGCATGCACCTAGTTCTATCGATAACCGATAATCACCGTTCCAGCTGTTACACGGAAACGGTGCTTATCGTGCATTGTAGAAACTGTGATTGGTGGTTTAGAATGTACATCTGGAGAGAGGCGTGGCAACCAGCCAATATGGCGGACGTGTGATTCCACCGCTCCGGTCTAATAATTCTCCTGTGGAATCCTCCTGCTGGGCAGTAGCGGTCGGTGGTGGGAGTAGCTGCCGGGCGGTGACGTGGGGAGGGGAAGGGGCAGGGTGTTGGGTAGTAATCAATGGATTACGGAGGATTACAGGTAAGTAAACATATAAATAAATAAAATGAATTTGTTGCGTACACTGCATCGCAGGACAACTGCAAATAGCAGGATTTAAATGGCCTTGGTCAATGTGTTTCGGTGGCATACAAAGAGAGTAAGCGCCACCTTCATCAGGACCCATCAGATAACAAGCCAGCGTTCTGTACACCCTGGAGATTCGTAAAAAAAAAAAAAATATATATATATATATATATATATATATATATATATATATATATATATATATATATATATATATATATATATTAAAAAACAATCAATTAGCAGCCCATGATTTAACAACGCAATGACATAGTTCGGACCAACTTTCCAAGATGTGAAGTGTCACTAACATGTGATTCAATCTAACAGTGCTACTTTGTCCGAGAAACAGTGCCTACACCGAAAAAATGTGTGCTAGCAATTGTGAGTTATCCGTAATTATTTCACCCCAACTTACTAAGGGCAAAATAAACAACAGAAAAACATGCTCTTCATATTACTATCAAGAATAGGTCTTGCACCTCCACCATCTTATATACAATATAAAAAAGCACATATTTACACTAGAATACAAATCAAAATGTGTTACTCATTACTCATAGGTTTGCGTCTACAATTTAGACCAGAGCTGTCCTTTCAATTATAACCCATATATAGGTACTTACTGTAACCAATTATCTAACACTGAGGTATATAATATACACCCGGTAACATATAGAAGAACACCCGCTTCCTGTCAAGAAAAAAGTGAAGTCATAATTTATCATCAATTGCAATTATCCACTCTCTCGTATATCCCTACAAAGCCCCTACTTTAATCAGGCCTCTTACCCCACAAATCTTTTTTTTCAATGCTGTATATCAAGATGAATGTCGATATCAGTCTGTTGTCAATCATATACTCTTACATGGGGAACAGAAAAAAGGTTTTACCCCACGAAGTGACATCAGAGAGAAATATAACCATCAACTACCCTTATTTAAAATATTATCAGAAGTCCAGACACAGTACCTTTGTCAGGTTTAGGGCCCGCCCCATTCACTGTACATGTATGCATGCCATTGTGCGCCAGAGTCCTTTGTGGGAAAGCACATAGGTCTGCTTCCTTGGGTCGCTGGTGGCTAGTTTGTTCCCATCTGAGATAATGTGCTTTAACTTGTGCTGCATAATATGACATTACTTGTACTGCATTGCATTGCTGCTGTCTTAATTTATTGTATGAGAACACTGGTGTATACTAATTGATGCCTTTGTTCTTAGAGCAATTCTTACAGCTCCTTGGTTTTCAGGAAGATCCTTCCCTTTAACTGCATCTCCCATCATCCTTCGGGGAATTGCACGGTGAACGTGGCAACGCTAACATCAGCGGCCACGCCCCTTCACCTGTGCTCACCTTGCTGTGTGCAGAACCTGCGTTGTACATTGAGAGGGTTCGGGGATATTAATTCCTTCTGAAGACGCATCTCTCATTTGAGGGCCAATAAGCTGTTTTAACCTGAACCTCATACATTTTCCATTAATTTTGTAGTGTTTTAAAGTTGTGTGCGGTGACTATGACCACGTTATTACTTTAATTCTGTTGTATTTTAAAGTGTGTATGCGGTGATTACGACTGCTAATTTCTTACCTGTTGTTCGTCTTGTGCTGGTCCCCGTTCCGCCACGGCTTGTGCCGGTTGTGCGGAGGGACAGGAAGCACTGGCGCACCAGCAGCGTCATCAGAGCTGCCCGCCCCTTCCCTACTTATTCCACTTCCCAGCGCGGACGCGCGCAGCGGCGCGCCGGCGGCGCGCAACAGGCAAGCCCGTCTGCGCCCGTCCGCGCCTGGACGGCGCAAGTCGCCCAAACCCCTGGTAAGTTTCTTATAACTTGCGAGGAGCCTAAGCGGCCTGTGTATATTAATTATGATTCGCTACAACCGGCAGGAACTGCTCTCTTTTAACTTGTACAATCCATCAGAATCCCGGGTAGTCTGTCCTACTACCATCCCTTTTAGGAATGAATCTGCCAGGATAGCTGTTTCCTCTTTATTCAATAGGGGTTCGGAGGAACTTGTGCTTGAAAGCTCTCTGGAACTGAGAAATACTAGTACGAATACGGACACTAAATTATTTACTACTCTCTATCTCAACACTAGATCTATCCCTAAACATGCTCTAGAGCTTTGGTGCTTACTGGATAATCATAAACCTGACATCTGTTTCTTTACGGAAACGTGGTCCCATAGCCAGGCTTCCTCTGATATTGCCACGGCATTTCCTAGTGATTATCATCTGATTAGGCAAGATAGAGTAGGAAAACGAGGGGGAGGCATTGCAGTAGCTGCAAAGGCCCCCTTAGAGATTACTCTGCTTGACTCTGCTCTCCAACGACACGCTTGAAATTTTGATAATTAATATGAAATACAATACTGCATCATTTGGCAGAGTAGCCCTGGTATATAGACCCCCGGGAGGAAAATCCGAATTCGCCAACAATTTGTTAGACATTTTAGCTTCTCATGTGCTGGCCACAGATACTTTTATCTTATTAGGTGACTTTAATCATCATGCAGAGCTACTATATGACACCGATTCCTGTCATTTAATTACAACCCTGGAAAACTTGGGACTAACTCAACGGGTACAAGGCCCCACTCACCAAGCGGGTCACTCATTGGATCTAATATTCTCCAATATAACTGATTTAAACTGTGACTCTCCTTTGCAGATGATTTGGACTGATCACTTCTTAATACATTTTAATTTTCCCAAACCTTCAAGGTCATGGACTGCTACTCATAAAGAATCCACTTTTATTCGTCCGTGGCATAAATTGACTCCTGAGGCCTTTCTGATGTATTTTAAGCCTCCGGACAATAGTTCTAATAATACTGAAACAATGGCCATTCAATTAGAAACGTCTATTCGCAACACTTTTGACGTAATTATCCCAGAAACGAAAGTTAACTTAAAAAGAATCACCTCACCTTGGTTCACCGAGACTTTGAAAAGAGAGAAAATGGTCTGCAGATCGACGGAGAGGTTATGGCGGAAGTTCAGAACGCCGGAAAACCGCAAGAATTACAAATTAACCCATTTTAACTATATAAAACATATAAAAGCAGCCAAATCGCTCTACATCACGCAAAGAATAAATAAGGCCTCCCAATCTAGCAAAGAATTGTATAAAATAATTAAGGAGTTCGCCACCCCACAGGTGGAGCAATCAGCATTTGCTCCCACCTTGGAGTGGGTGAACTCACTGTCCTCGTATTTTCATAGTAAAATTCAGTTAATCTATTCCTTGTCCCTCCCCCCCAATCAACAAGTAGCCTTAAGTGGGGTGGCTTCCTCTAGTCTCGAGCCCTCTTTTGAAACTATTGACTCCCCATCCATGACAGAATTTGAGCCTACTTCCTCAGCAGAAGTGCTATTGGCACTCAAAAAAATTAAATCAGGATCTCCTACAGATTCTTTGCTTCCACGTAAGTGCAGCGAGTTATTCCCGTTGTTTGTAGATAGTTTGACCAGTATTTTCAATACCTCCTTTGAGAGTGCTTCCTTTCCCAGCAGCTGGAAGCTGTCTCAGGTCGGGCCGATCCTTAAAAAGCCCAATAGTGATCCCCCCTTGTCTAATTACAGACCAATATCTCTACTGCCTTACTTTGGGAAGGTCCTTGAATATTTAGTCAACAAACGTGTTTCTTCTTATATTGAAACACATGCACTTCTTGATCCATCGCAGTCAGGTTTCCGGGCCGCCCATGGCACTGAAACCGCAGTGATTGAAATAGTGGACAACATCTGACTCTCCTTGGACAGAGGCAATTCAGCCATTCTGGTCCTATTGGATCTTTCTGCGGCCTTTCACACCATCTCCCACAGCATTTTGAAACACCGGTTGTGGGAGATTGGTGTCAGAGGCAATGCCCTGGCCTGGTTCGTGGATTATCTCAAGGACCGTCACTCTTATGTTAAGATGAACTCACATGCATCCGTTAACATCCCTCTTTCTGTGGGGGTTCTGCAGGGATCGATCCTCAGTCCCTTATTATTTAATCTTTGTCTTTCCCCTCTGGCCCACATCATAAAATCCTACTGCTTTACTACGGTGTCTTACACCGACGATACGCGGGTGTTTATCACCTGCAGATCCAATCTCCTGGAAACCTGCACTAGATTTAAACAATGCATGGTTCATGTCAATAATTGGATGAGTGAAAACTGACTTCAACTCAACTGCAGTAAGATTTTGTTATTCGGCAAGGCCAAGACTTTCATGTCTCAGGATTGGAGGCCCCATGATCATGGGCCTTGCGCTGAACCTAAAGAAGCAGTACGAGATCTAGGCATTATGCTTGACAGTGCTCTCTCTATAAAAGCTCATGTCAATCAAGTATCCGGAACTTGTTTCGGTATACTACGGCAATTACGAAAGATCTTTAAATGGCTTCCACACGAAACTAGAAAGCCTCTGGTTCAGGGATTGATAATCAGCAGGCTTGATTATGGAAATGCGATGTTTGCTTCCATAAATGAGAGTCTGCTGACCAAGTTGCAAACCCTCCAGCATACGGCTGCGAGACTAGTGTTGAGTTTGCCTCCTAGGTCCGCCTCCAAACCCATTCTCAAAAAGCTGCACTGGCTACCTGTGCGCCAAAGATGCCATTTTAAAATCTTGAGTTTAACCCATAAACTCCTTCATGGCATCGGCCCGCTTATTTAGCTAAAAAACTAGTCTGGTATACCCCGTCTAGAGCCCTCCGCTCTAGCTCGAAGTTCTTGCTGTCCCAGCCTAGAGTCCGGACATCCAGGAATGGATGCCGGTCCTTTTCATATGTGGCCCCTCAACTTTGGAATAAATTGCCTTTTAATCTCCTGTTCCTCTCCAATCATCTGGATTTTCGCAGGGGTTTGAAAACGTGTCTCTTTCCCAAATAAAGACTCCTCTTGCGACATGCCTCTGCTCTGGTAGGTCGATGCCTTCTTCTGCAAAGCGCCTTGAGACCTCTTTTGGTGATAAATGCGCTATATAAAAGCATTTGACATTTGACATTTGACATTCTTCTGGATTCTCCGTGTAAGGAGCTCTTTGCTTGGGTTCCGGTTTTCTTTTCTTCTGAAGCCTTTCTCTTCAAGTTGGTGGCAGTGTTTCCTCCCTTTAAGGGCTCATGACCCTGTTTGGTCGGGCTTTCCCCGCCTCAGGTCTCCCAGAGTCTTTGTGTGCAGTGCTGGTTCCCACATCACTCGCTGGCCTCCTGCTGTTCAGTAAAAGACCTTGCCGGCTCCTGCAGCATTTAAACCTCCGGATCAGAATCTCTTCCGCAGATAGCATAGTAGGTCGTGCTCTGCAGGTAGGAAGTTTATAATTCTAGAAAATTCTCTTTTACAATCTCCACTCGAATTCCCTATATAATTTGCATAATTTGAACGATCGCATGGAACGTGATCTAAGCAGTTTCCTTTTAGTATTAAAACTTTGCAATAGAAAAGACATTCTGAAAATCAGTCAAAGCTTTTGATTATATAATAATAGTGCATATGTTTTGATTCTTTGATTTGTCAAACTTAAAGTCTAAATCTCAACAAATATTTTATTCAGCAGCAAGACATAAGACATGATATTGTATGCATAATTTCGTTTTTATTGAAGTTCTTTCTGCTGATTAAGAATTAGGTAAACTCTGGCATTGCGCAGTCGTTATTTCTTCTAGGCGCAGAAATCTTAAGTATTTGAATATAAGGTATAAAGGCACTTTGTGAGATACAACTCAATACAGTTGTGAGACATATTATTTTGTTGTTTACTAACCTATTCTTTTGCAGATCTCCTTCCCTGCTGTTTCTATCTTAATTCCCTTCCCCCCACTTGAACACTTCAAACCTCTGTTACTATAAGAATCAGAGGTGAAGGTATCGAGAGGTGGGTCATTGAGTCTTCGCGTCCAGCCCCTGAGGAAGGCAGCTCTACCTGACAGAATAGTGAGCCCACGAATTTATATTCCTTCCGGCCTGTTCGTGCATACACAATGGCCACCTCAGATGATTTAATGAAGGTTATTACACAAATGCAGAGGGATTTAGCAGAAGCAAAAACTGTCACAGCAGCTCTGTCTGACAAGGGAACTGGTACTCCTTTCTCCCAGACCACAACGCCTGTGTCCAGAGTCAAATCACAGCCGTCCACAAATATAGCTGTAAACATTCCTTCACAAATCCCTCTGGCTCCCCCAGAGCGCTTTTCTGGTGACCCCTCGAAGGTACAAATATTCCTGACTCAGGTAGAATTGCATTTCACCTGTAGACCTGCTGCTTTTCCGGATCCCCAATCTAGAATCACCTTTTTGATTTCCTATCTCTTGGGAGATGCGGCTACTTGGGCTGTCCCTTTGGTGCGACAGGACAGTCCATTATTGTACAATTGGCTTAGGTTTGTAGAAGAATTTATAAAAATATTTGATAAGCGTGCTGTAACATTATCCGCAGATAGGGAGCTTTTACAATTAAGACAAGGAAATAAAGACTTAATTTCATATGTATCGCATTTTAACAACGATTAATAGCTGAGACTTCTTGGCCAGAGGAAGAAAGAGCAGCTCTCTTTTATCAAGGTTTGAAAGATGAGTTGAAAGATGTTCTTGCCCAAATAGATCCTCAACCAACTACTTGTCCAGAATTAATTAATCTAACATTGCGACTAGATCATAGACTTTCTGAACGAAAAACTGATAGGAAAAAAGTTGACAAAACCAGTTGGCGATTTGATAAATCTAAAACACAGTCTTGCACCTCAGAGTCCACAGTTGAACCTACGGAAATAGGAACTCTTCGACAGCCATTGTCCAAAGACGAAAAAGACACTCAACGCAAGAATGGACAGTGTTTGTATTGTGGTCGTCAGGGACATTTTGTTAAAGATTGTCCAATCAAACCTAAAGGAAAGAATCCTACTAATAAAACTGTGGCTGTAACAACAGATAAAGTGACGGAAAACTGATTTGCCCAAGAGGTTTGGAAGGGGATCTCTTGGGTACCACTGCCTTCCCTTCAATAAATTCTTGTGTTTCAAACTATAAAGCACATTTCCGTTTAGCGGTATAAATCACACTTAACAACAGTTCATCAAATGGAAGTATTGGTGGACTCTGGAGCGACTGGAAATGTTGTCGATTTAGAGACTGCTCAAAGATTACGCATTGTGTGTGAAAACAAAGAAACACCAGAAATTGTGCAAGCAGTTGACGGAAAAATGTTATCAGGAGGGCCAGTAACCATGCAAACTTCCAAAATTCTCATGTCCTGTACAGATGCTAAAGACCAAAACCATACTGAGGAAGTTCAGTTTGATGTTATCCAAGCTCTGCAATACGGCTTCATTTTAGGGATGCCTTGGCTTTGTTTACACAATCCTATGATCAATTGGCAAAAAAGAGAACTCATTTTCCTTTCTAGTTATTGTCTCTCTCACTGTTTACTTTTTAAGCAACAAGCTCATGGATATATTGCTACAGCCGAAGAAAAAGAAACCATTCTTCCAACTCCTTACGAAGCATTTCAGGAAGTGTTCAGTGAAGCCAAAGCTGGCATTCTCCCTCAACATTGGACATATGATTGTCAGATAGATCTAGTACCTGGTTCATGTATACGGAATTGTCGAATTTACGCTCTACCTGAAGATGAGAATTGACATTTATGACAATACCTTGACCAATACTTAGAGAATGGTTTTATTCGTCCATCGCATTCTCCAGCAGCGTCTCCTCTTTTTTTCATTCTGAAGGCTAATGGAGATTTAAGAACGTGCATTGATTATAGGGCCTTGAACAAAATCACTATCAAAAATAAATACCCTCTTCCTTTGATTTCCGTCATTTTGTATCAGACAAAAACAGCTGTGATTGACACCAAATTAGATCTTTGGGGTGCGTACCATTTGGTGCGTATTTGACAAGGAGGCGAGTGGAAAACCGCCTTAGAAACACGTTATGGACTCTTTGAGTATTTGGTCATGCCTTTCGGCCTTTGCAACGCTCCGGCCACGTTCCAATTTTTCTTAAATGATGTGTCACGAGAATTCTTGGACCTGTTTGTCATTGTATACAATGACGACATTTTGATCTATTCTGACTCTGTTGACATTCATGAAAGTCATGTTAAAAAGGTTTTGACCACTCTTCAAAAACACAATTTGTACTGTAAGCTATCGAAGTGTGACTTTCATATTACTCAAGTTGAATTCTTAGGAGTATTTCTGACACCATCTGGGATGAAAATGACTGATAGAAAAATACAAGCTGTTGCGGATTGGCCTATCCCTAAAACCATCAGAGACGTGCAATGCTTTGCAAATTTCTATCATCGTTTTATCGATCACTTTTCATCAGTGGTAGCTCCAATCACATGATTGTTGAGGAAAAAGGTAAAGTTTGAATGGACCTCGGATGCGAATTCTGCTTTTCAAGCTCTTAAAAAAGCATTCACCCTGATGTCCAAGAACCATTCATCATAGAAGCTGATGCATCAGACGTAGCCATAGGCGCCATTTTGTCCCAAAGACATTAAAACACAGGACAATTACATCCTGTGGCTTATATGTCTAGGAAATTAAACCCGGCTGAACAGAATTATACAATAGCTGAAAAAGTACTACTTGCCATTCATGACGCTTTAAAAGAATGGCGACAGTACATATTGGGTGCACGTTTTACTCTACAGTATATACAGACCACAGGAATTTGCAATTCATGAGTGCAGCACAGATTTTGACAGGCTGATGCTTTGTCTAGAAAAGATTCTTCTTTACATAAACAAGAAGGCTCACCTCAATCTATCATCACCCCTACCAAGGTTTTATGTGTGTTAACAGCAGAACAGTTCTTGGACAATATCAATGCGAATTTTCCTCCTTCTTCCTGGTCACAGTGGATTAAACAAAGCAAAAATCAGTCTGTATAAGAAGGGATACTCTTTCATGGAAAGCAAGTATATCTACCCACCAAGGAATTACAAGAAACAGTGTTTGGTTGGCTCCACTCTCTTCCATTGGCTGGTCATCCAGGACCAAAAAAGACATTGGAAAAGATACAAAAAATCTTTTGGTGGCCAACAATGAATAAAGACATCACAAGAATGGTTCAGGAGTGTGAAGTGTGAGCAAGAAATAAAACTGATCATAGTAAACCAAGAGGACTGTTACAAGTTCTTCCCACTCCTTCCGCACCGTGGGAGTTTGTTTCTGTGGACTTTATCACAGGATTGCCTTCAGTGCATCAACATTCAGTTTTTCTAGTGGTGATAGACAGTATGACTAAATATGCTCATTTCATCGCATGCAAAACTTTACCGACATCTAGTCAATTGGCACAGATATTTTTGCAGCAAATTGTACGGTTGCATGGATTGCCTTCTGTGCTGTATCAGACCGTGGGTCTCAGTTTTCTTCCAATGTTTTGGCTACAGTGGTGTCACAGTTTACAAAGTCCTTTGTGGGAAAGCACATAGGTCTGCTTCCTTGGGTCGCAGGTGGCTAGTTTGTTCCCATCTGAGATAGTGTGCTTTAACTTGTGCTGCATAAAGTGATATTACTTTTACTACATTGCATTGCTGCTGCCTTTATTTATTGTATGAGAACATGGGTGTATACTAACTGATGCCTTTGTTCTTAGAGCAATTCTTACAGCTCCTTATTGTTTTTCAGAAAGATCCTTCCCTTTAACTACATCTCCCATCATCCTTCGGGGAGTTGCACAGTGAGCGTAGCAATGCTAACATCAGCGGCCACGCCCATTCTCTGTGCTCACTATTCTTCTGGATTCTCCGTGTAAGGAGCTCTTTGCTTGGGTTCCGGTTTTCTTTTCTTCTGGAGCCTTTCTTTTCAGGTTGGTGGCAGTGTTTTCTCCCCTTCAGGGCTTGTGACCCTGTTCGGATCGGGCTTTCCCCAACCCAGGTCTCCCAGAGTCTTTGTGTTCAGTGCCAGCTCCCGCATCACTCACTGGCCTCCTGCTGTTCAGTAAAAGACCATGCCAGCTCCTGCAGCATTTAAACCTCCGGATCAGAATCTCTTCCACAGATAGCAGAGTAGGTTGTGCTCTGCAGGTAGGAAGTTTATAATTCTAGAAAATACTCTTTTACAATCTCCACTCGAATTCCCTATCTAATTTGCATAATTTGAACAATCGCATGGAACGTGATCTAAGCAGTTTCCTTTTTGTATTAAAACTTTGCAATAGAAAAGACATTCTGAAAATCGGTCAAAGTTTTTGGTCATATTATGATAGCGCATATGTTTTGATTCTTTGATTTGTCAAACTTAAGGTCTAAATCTCAACAAATATTTTATTCAGCAACAAGACATAAGACATGATATTGTATGCATAATTTTTACTTTATTCCGCAACAAGATTTAAGACATGATATTGTATGCATAATTTTGTTTTTATTGAAGTCCTTTCTGCTGATTAAGAATCAGGAAAACTCTGGCATTGCGCAGTCCTTATTTCTTCTAAGCGCAGAAACTTAACATATTTGAATATAAGGTATAAAGGCACTTAGTGAGATACAACTCAATATAGTTGCGAGACATATTATTTTGTTGTTTACTAACCTATTCCTTTGCAGATCTCCTTCCCTGCTGTTCCCATCCCAATTCCCTTCACTTCAAACCTCTGTTACTATAAGAATCAGAGTTGAAGGTATCGCGAGGTGGGTCATTGAGTCTTCGCATCCGGACCCTGAGGAAGGCCGCTCTACCTGACAACCTCTGATGTGTACTTTAAACTTGTTTATAATAACATTTTCTTCTTGTAAATTTAAAGTACCATTATGGCTCCATCTCGAATTTGGATAGACAAGCATGTTTCATCTAGTGTGTCCACACAGAAACTGTGAAAAAGAGGAGAAAGCCTGATGTCACCGGGACACTACTAAGTTCTGCCCACATACAAACATTCTAATCTGTGGTCATTTAAAAATATGCAGAACGTCTATATATTTGTCTGTCCCTTACTGCAATTTCATACATCCCACTCTCCTCACTATATCCACTATCAGCTTAAAACTCAACTACAATTTACACCAAGTACTGGACATAATAAACAACATCCCCTCCAGCTGGCATCCAGAGAAGCTCCTAATATCCTGCCTCCGGGTTGACACGGTAAAGAGACATAACTCTTTCCTCCATTGTCGACAAAAAATGAACTCACCTCCTCCAATGGCGCACACGTCCCCACGGATAACTTCAAAATGAAAGCGGTCTCCTCCAAATACCATCGGCAACTATCCTACCTTAAAACTCGGTAATTTATACTCAACGCTCCTGCTATAAAGAGCGCGCCAAGTCGCAATCTCGCTCACCTGGTAGATCATAAACAGTAAAGGCGGACTATCCCACAGCAAAAGGGAGATGCCATCTTAGCAAAGGTAGTAACTTTATAAGGATCATAGAAACGCTGTGACGCTAACTGAATCAGTTATTGAAACTAACGGCAGACTAACCTGCCGCAAGAAACATCACCATCTTAAGCATAGTTGAACCACTTAATTTAACAAATAACTGGCTTTGAAATATCTGGGTGTTAATATCCCCAATGCCGATATACATTCTGGATACTGCGTCCAATGGTAAAATACGACCATGAATTCTTTAAAAATACACTAAATATTCAAGTTGATATCCCTATAAAAAAATTAGCAATATATCGAATCACTTCCTGGTTTTGTGGCTTCACTAGGGATCCTATATTTCCCAGAATTACGTAGTCCAACTTGAAGCCCTCAATAAGTCGGTCTGTCAAGGATCGTTCCAGACTAAGTTTTTCACTAAATGGACAGCCGTCTATAATTGACAGTCATAATAGGTTCACTCCGACTTAAGACCCTCAATATTACGGTTAGTCAAGGACCGTTCCAGACTAAGGGGACGATTAGGATGGCGGTGAATCCGCATCCTCTGGGCCGGCGGAAGCCACCGCCGGCCTGGAGGATGCGGATTCACCGCCGCGGACTTTGGAAACACCCACCGCCACATTAGGATGGCGGTGGGATCAGCGGCGGACGGCAAGTCCGTCCGCCGCTGATCCGCGGTGTATGCAGGCAAATATGGTGGCGGTGTCTGCAAGACACCGCCGGCCATATTAGGATGCATGCTGAGATATGCTTTACCACAGCGGCTTTTCCGCCGTGGAAAAGCATGTGGTCTTTTGTGTTTGGGGGCCCGTTGCGGGCCCCCAGGGTGTTGGGGGGTGGGGGGTGCACATGGGGGGTACCTATGGTACCCCCCTGCATTTACATGCACAAAGCGGCAGGCACCGCGCGGTGCCTGGCGCTTTGTGCATGTAAATGCAAAGCATGCATTTTTAACCTTGCGGCGGGTGCTGCTTCAAGCAGCACCCGCCGCAAGGTTATTGATACGGGATGTGACCGCCAGGGTGGTGGTCACATCCTAATTGGTATGGAGGGACCGCCGCTGCCCCTGCGGACGGTCCCTCCACCTAGGACACAGGTCCGTCCGCCATCCTAATAGGCCTCTAGGTTTAAAAAAATATATATAGACAGCCATATATGGTACTCAGTTATAATAGGTTCACATAAGAATTCAGACCTGCTCCTACATTCTGTGTCAGTACATGATCAATTTATAGGTAGACAGCCATCTACTCCCATAATTCCAGTCATGCTGTATGAACACAGTGGATCACACCAATTCCAACATATATAATATCATTAAGCAGTTATCTCTACAAACATTAACCATCACGACTGTCATCCCAGTAATCTCAAAAAAGTGTGTGGTATCCCTGGCCAGAGTAAGACTTTGACACTACTCATCCTGGTAGGCATTACTCAACATCATCTGTACCTTCAGCACACAGGATGGTAAACAACGTCTACCACGAATCTTCCTCCCCGCAGGGAATCACAATACGGTCTTTACAATGACCGCATTGTGATTCCGCATACCATTACTCCGCAAGTTGGAACAACGACTTGCGGGGGGTGTTGGATTTAAAATCCAACACCTTCCCTATTGTCCGCACAGACTGGAGTTGGAATGGTAAATTGTACTATTCCTACATCCAGCGCCCCCCCCCCTTCGCAAGTCGTCCCAACTTGCGGAGTAAGGGTATGCGGAATCACAAGCGGTTGTTGTAACAACCGCATTGTGATTCCCTGCGGGGAGAAATACAGCGGGATAATACCATACATTCCACAGGCTTTACCACGGTCTAATGATATTCCACTGAATCTCTTCATTCAGCCCGTGATTTACACTGTCAAAAGTAAAGATCCAAAAGGTTTCCCTTCTTTTACGAATTGTCTCTATAGGTGTTCCTACCTGACCTTTAACCTTTTCCAGGATGCACCGCCTGATATCTCCTTCAGAGTGATGTTTTTCAAGAGAGTGTAGGGCCAGCGGAGCTGTAGTCTTACTCGTACGGATCGCAGATTTATGTTCGCTGTATCTTACTCGGGCAGCTCAACATATAAATAATGTTTTGACTCCTTCAGTTCGTAAGATCTATTAACTTAACATTGACTCCCTGATACACAATGGAGTCCGTAACAATAGCAGAGTCACAGGCATGACAGGATCCACATTTGTGGTTACCCATCACAACTGGAAGGCCAGTTATAGTAGTCTGTTGCATGTAATTCTGCGGGCAAGGTCTGGTGTGTACCAAGATATCGCGTAAATTTGATTTCTTCGGAAAGCCACCAGTGGTTGTTCTAACTGGATTTCATTATGGTTCGTATTCAAGATTTTCCAATTTTTGGGGATAATATTTTTTATCTTGAAATTAAAAGGAGAATGGTTAATAACACATACCACCTGCTTTTTAGAATGTTTGATGTGTTCCCTCCAAAAGATCATCATGGTTGTAATACTTTGCCCTCTTGTACGTGTGTCAAACTAGTCTACGAGGGTAACCCCTAGCTAGTAATCGTGTTCTCAGGGCATCCCCATGTTTGTGAAACTCAGACATGTTGGTACAGTTTCTCCTAACCTGTAAAAACTAACCAAATGGGATCAAGTCTTGCTGAATTGCAGGGTGATAACTTTGATACTGTAGTATTGTATTTTTTGCCCTTGGTTTTCTAAACAAACTGACCTCCAGGAAGTTGTTGGACCCAGAAATAAAAATGTCCAGAAACAATACATGAAGGGCGCTACTATTAGCTGTAAAATTCAAATTACTATCACTTTCATTCAACCATAGTAAGTACTCATGTAAAGAATTGCTGTCTCCTTTCCAGATAAAGAAAATGTTGTCAATGAAGAGTCTCCACGTTCCGACATTGTCAAAAAATGGAACCTCCTCATTTAAGACATTACGTGTTCACTATACTAGGGGCACAGGAAGCTCCCACGCTGGTGCCCTTTACTTGTTGATACAGTGACCCATTGAATTCGAAGAAATTATTCATGAGAACTATTTCAAGGCACTCAAGCACAAAGCCATCAGGTGTACCTCCAGGGGATCCCTGCAAGAGAGATGCTACCGCTTGTAACGCTTGACATTGAGGGATGTTTGTATATAATGCCTCAATGTCAAGCGTTACTAATATTTCCGTATTCGAATTGAACGGCATACCCTCAAGTTTCCTGATTATATCTCCAGAGTCCCAAATGTAAGAGGCATATGTCTGTGTTAAGGGACACAGGTAAGAGTTAACATATTTAGAAAGTGGCTAAGTACTTGAGCCAATGGTCGAAATGATGGGACGCATGGGTGGATCTAATACATCTTTTTGCGTCTTAGGAAGACCATATAATGCTGGAGTTTTAGGACAAGATTTATTGGGGAAATTATATTCCTTCTGGCAGATATCGCCATGCTCTAATGCTCTGCCCGCCATCTCCTGAATGGTGATTTTCAACTTAGATAACTCCCTTGGATAAGATTTTTTAATGCTGAGGTAGAGCAAGCATTTTGGAGATCTTATCATCGTAGTCAAAGTAACTATACAGCCACCCTTATCACAGGGCTTTATAATCAAATCTTTATTTAGTTTGATGTTCTTCAAAGCCATGTTCTCTGTGGGTGATAGGTTACTCCGCATCGAAGGAGAATGTTTAATGACCCGGGAAATCTCTTTGATCACATTCTGTTAAAAAATGTTAACTTCTGGCCCCACCATCTCTAAAGTTGTTGTAAATTGGGACTGGGGCTTACATTTTGACTGATTCTCATCGTCAAATTCCATTGGTCATTCCAGAAAGAATTTATTTAGTCTCACTTTTCTAAAAAAAGAAGAACAAATCCTCATGCAATTTGAACAAATTAGGATGGGTGCTAGGGACAAATGAGAGGCCACAACTAAGAACAGAACATTCTTCTAACTTTAAATTCTCAGAGGGAAAATTAAAAATGGGCAACACATCGTCACTCGTCTGATCCCCTGCCATAATGGATTCTACCGCCAGTACTCTTGATTCCGGGTTTTCGAGTATGGCTGCTGATGTTGAGGGGCCATCTGTTGTGGTTCCCCTCTGTCTGGTGCCCTTCTTTTGTTCCTCCTTCGGTGTTGTCCCCTCGACAAAAAAGGAGATTGACCACAAAATGGTTGCTGTACCATCTGTCTACCACTGTAGGGACAAGTATCGTACTGTGCCTCCCCCATGTCCCGAGCGTTGTCATTGTTAGAGTCAGATGAATACATATCGGAGAAATTAATAATTCTCCTTCTGTAGTTGTTTGTGTTACCTTGACCGTAATGTGTGCTTCCAAAGACCTTGGTTGCAAATCCCTTGATGGGGCACTTCTCTAATAATCAATAAAGCTTTTAATGTTCAATATAATTTGAATTTTATTCATTCATTGTTTTCTTGAAATTTATTTTTTCTTTCAAAAATGTATTCATGAAGTCATGTGGAGTACATTTATTCTTTATGAGTTATGTGAAAAATGATGCATACATGACATTAAGGGAGATGTGAAAAGTATATATGAAAGAAAGAAAAAATAGATTTCAAGAAAACAATTAATGAATAAAATTCAAATTATATTGAACATTAAAAGCTTTATTGATTATTAGAGGAGTGCCCCATCAAGGGATTTGCAACCAAGGTCTTTGGAAGCACTCAATTGTGTTGAGTATTTTGACGTTCATAGGACGGTAAACGTCACCCTGGGAGCAACCTAAAACTCGTCAACATTGACAAACTTTATTGTAACCCACTAAAATATTTCAGTTGAAAAAAGGTTGTGCGCCTGCATATTATTTTTCTTATTTTTACCTTGACCGTAATTCCAGTCCTGATAATAGGTAGAATTGAGGTACGGATAGGCCTTATCTTGGGGGTACCACCTAATGTCCTTCCTTAACTTATCGTTTTTTTTGTTAGTTAAGTAAATCTCTAAGTCATTCATGTCTGTATTGATTCTTTCTAATTTGGCCTTGGCTTCCTCCAAACCTGTTGAGGTATTCAATTTTTCCTCCAACGCTATTATCTCCTGACTCAATACTTCAATCATCTCTCTAGCAGTTTCTATTATAAGAATCATCCAGTCCCTGGAGCAGCGGTTAGCAATAAGTGACCACCGCTCCAGGAACTTACTGATTTCTACAAATAGTGCCGGCACATTACGTACCCTTAGGCCAGATGGTATGACCCATGCTCGTAAATATTGCCTGGTTCATGTCAGGGTGTGCCCCGTGGACTGGGCCTGCTTAGCGCAAGGTAAAAGAGCTGGATGGTGCGGGCTGCCTGAGCGCTATCGACATGCCCCATCAGAAGAGGCCATGACCTGTGCTGGGGTGCGTGCTCTCTGGGACCACAGGACGACTCCTGGAGGACCAGGCCGCCGGCCATTCTTACTGGTGGTAGTACCGAAGCCCGACATATCTTGGGAGTGACAACACCACTTGAGACAGCCTAGAGGTGTTGTAGAGAACCACTGATTGGCCTCCAACATTCCTGGAGGGAGCTGCGCATGGAGCGGAAGCACCTGACTGAGGCGCTCGTCTAGTCCTGGACTGAGAGTGAGGTGAGATGGTTTGGGCGAGCCTTGAGGGACAGAATCTGAGGCACCAGGAACGGCTGGTCTACTTTCGGCTGGGTCCCTCAACGGACTCTGGAGCTGAAATCGCCCTACCCCTCCACATTATGGGCCTGCTGGTGGCAGGTGGAAGACCGGGACTGCTGCTCTATGTTTTGCCCCGGACTGTAGCTGACTGCTGACCTAGCCACTGATCTACGCCTGCAGAGGTGGTGAGCATTGCCTTTGATACTGCTACGCCTCGCCCTGAACACCCAGCTGGCTAAGTTGGGAACCAGCGGCGGATAGCTGGGCCTCAGGAGGTGGGTGGTGCTGGGGTGAGCAGCCCCTCTCCCTGTGATTTTGCTGGTAAGCTGCTGGAAGGTGAGGTCTCCAAGTCACAGAAGAGTGTACAGTGTGGGAATGCCCTGGTGAGTGCACGTGGAGCTCTAGTGTAGCCACCAGGGCTGGATTTGGCTGTATGCTTACAATACCTGTGACCTACAATAGGGTACTGCGGACCTGCTACTGCGGGTGTGAGTTAGTGGGCCATTTGGGGGCATGTTCCGCCATCGCATATCTGGGGGAGTTTTGGGAGAGGCAGTAAGAGCTTTTGAACCTTGTCTGAGAGCCTACTCAACTGGCCTGGCTGGCGGGAGGTCTGCGACCTCTGGGGACAGTTTCAGGTTGTACCCTGAGGTCTGTCTGACTGTTGGAACAGAGTGACTTTCCTCATCACCTAGGAGCAAAAAAGACAGTGATCAGCCTGTTAGTGGAGAACCAGTAGAGAGGACAGGCATATAGCAGATTGCTTGCCACTATTTTACTAGCATAGGTGTTATCAGTGGTAAATGACACCTGGCCTGCCCCCTTGAACTTGCACACATACTCGAGCCTGGAGATTGTAGTCCCTGGTTGGCTGCCAGCTAGATATTATGGGAAAAGCTAGGGCCAGACTGAGAGTCACTATGTCGAAGTCTGACCCAGTCACACAGAGAGACACTGAAGACTCTGAGGGTGCAGCTCCACCCCTAGAGCTATAATTTGATAGGATTCTGGCCGCCATTGCCAACACAAAGGCCATCCTTCAACAGGACATTGGTACAGACTCAATGGGATTGGGCTTCCTGAGAGTGGAACATCACAAGCACACTGATAGAGTGAAGAAGTTGGTGGTGATGGGCCTCAAGGAGGTACAGCCAGAACATGTTGACTTAACACGACATGTGACGGCGTTGGCAGATAGGGTGCGCGCCCTGGAACATACTTTTCGTGTCGGCCTCCCTGCGCCCCTCTCAGCTCCTCGCCTTCAATAACAGCGGCAGGGAGGCCGACACGAAAAGTAAAGGTCTGAATTGAATAAGACTTGAAAAACGACAAGTCAGCACTGATCAAGAATTAAAAGAACCCAGTCACGCTGTAGTAAGGGTCAGTGAACCCTTCTTTAAAGGCAGTCACGCCCCAAAAAAAAGCGGTGGCACCCCTCCAGCAACACCCTCATCACTGGGTCTCTGAATTAAACAGAAAGGAATGTGATACCCACTCGAGCTATATCAGAGCTTTTTATCCATTGAGATACATGGAGGAAACCACCTCCAATTTAAAAGAGAGGCCCAATCAAGTCCTGCAGAACTGTTTTGTCCTGATGAAGGTGATATCATAATACACCGAAACGCTGCGTCGACAACTTTTGATAACTGGACATCTATGACTATTGTGATTTTTTGTACATTATGTATGATCTTGTATGATTTTATTTGTGTATAAGGATTAATCTTTTCCTTAAACAACAAAGATTAAGAAATTGTTTTAAACATACGGCTTTTATCAATGTGTATCACTTATGATTGTATGAACTTGTAATAAACAGTTTTAATTTTTAATAAGACTACATGATGATGTTTTTTTGCATTTGTGTTTTCACCTTTCCTCTTACTGTGTAATAATACAAACCGTTCAGATACAGTGGGCTTTTTTTGAGCTAGAAGGGTAACACAGGGAAGGATCCCAAGAGTTGGTCTTATTGGACCTTTTGTTTTTCTCAAAAAGGTCTAAAAAACAGACATGCTGTGCTGAGGATCTTGAGAACACAACTCAAGAACGGAGACTGGGCTCAGACAATGTTGGACTGCACAGCAGAAGTCACAATAGCTGGCCAGAACCTGAAGGATCAGCTGGAGACAGTGGACTTGAATGAATTCATTCAAGGTGAAGCTGCAGATACCAGGGTTAGTTCTCCAGATAGGTTATATGAAATAACACTCCGGATGGAGGGAGACATACCAAGGAAAGTGAGAGCACTCTTTTGGGAGCGACTTTCTAAGGGTTATGACATTCTTCTAGCTGAACAAGACTGGCCACTACAATTTGCCAGGGAGTGCCACATCATAATGCCAGCCTTCTTTAACCAAATGGACAATCGCCCAAGATCCTGCATTAAACAAAATCATGTAGGATGCGATGAGGACTCGCCTCACCATAAAATCCAACAAAAAAATCAACCAACTGCACAGAGGCAATACCCAGTTAAGCAAGAAGCTAAAAAACAGGTCAGGGAGATCTTAGATCAACTTGAATACCAAGGGGTGATTGACACATGCACCTCGTCAATGAACAATCCTTTGTTTCCAGTCTCCAAACCAGACAATACATATCCTCAAATATTGGATTGCGAATGCACACAGTACAGCATTAATGAATAACATTGTGCACAAAAAATATAAAACCACATTAGATATTTTTAACGGTTTCTTTTGTCAAAATATGCCACCTGAAAGCAGGTATTTGACTGCTTTTTCAATTATGGGGACACAACGTCACTTCTGTCGTCTCCTCCAGGGATTCAAGAATAGTCCTGGGTTATTTTCAGCAAGGGTAACAGAGGGGCATATTACCAAGCTATAGCGATAATTATCGCTAAGCTTGGTTAGCGGGCAAAAATATATCGCCGAGCTTCGGCTATTTTTATCGCTTAGGAGCCTTGATATTATCAAGGTTTATCTCCTAAGCGATAAAAATCGGCCGAAATGCATGAATATCGCTGAAAAGTCAGCGATATTCATGCATTACCGAGCAAATGCTCTTAGCCATGTTATCCACCTACCATTGGATAACATGGCTAAGAACTGGTCTGGGCAGGCGTTAGCTTTTGGAGATAATCGCGCTTAGCGCGATTATTTCCAAAAGTTGGTAATAGGGGATAGCGATGTTAGCGACTGTTTTCAGTCGCTAACATCTTGGCACGCCCACTTTGCATGTCATTAGCGATAATTATCGCTGACATGCAAAGTGGGCCCCTAAATGCCCGCTATCGCCTATTAGCTGTCGCTAACTGGTGTTAGCGATAGCTAGGTAATAGGGCGATTAAATTATCGCCGCTTTAGCGGGAAAAATTCCCGCTAAAGCGGCGATAAGGCCCTGGGTAATATGCCCCAGAGTTACTACAAACTTATGATGATAAAGCATTATCATATGTGGATGACATCTATCTGACAGATGATGACTTGGATAGGCACTTGAGTAGGGTGGATACAATTATACTTGGATTCGCCTCTGAGGGTTACAAATTCAATTTAAAAAAATCGAGAATTGCCCATATAAACGTCCTATTTTTAGGATATGAACTTTCAAGTGAAGGCAAAAGCCTGTCAGCAAACTTTCTAGAGAAATGTGCGCCTATCCAACCTCCTAAAACATTGAAAAACCTACGGTCGATTCTAGGATTCTTAAATTTCGGCAAAAACGTACATTCTTAACTACGCAGAAAGGGTTAAACCTCTCTACGAATTAATAAAACCTGATTTTAAAACAGTAAATTGGACACAAAAACACACAGAAATTTTGTGTTCACTGCAAACAGACATGTTAGCAACTAAACATTTGCAAATACGCGTAAATGTACGCAACTTAGTGATCCAAATCATTCCAGGACAATGCAGATTCACATACTTAACTTTTAACGAAGGTGAAAAAGTACCAATAGCTTACAAATCACACTTGTGCACACAAGCAGAAATGAAATTCACTTCTACAGAAAAAATTCTGACAGCGGTTCATACTGCAGTAGCAAAAGAGAGAGCCCTTGCACAGGGTAAGCCCATTATGGTCGTTACACCTATACCTGCTTTAGAGGCACTGACGAAAGCGAGCTTTCCAAATACAAAAGCTTTACATCCGAGATGGATACAATCGGTTAATTATCTTGCTACAACAGACGTTGAATACGTTTTTGACCCATATTTGAAGACACAAGCATTTCTACAATTCGAACAAGAATGTCCTCTGCCTACTGAAATTCTGCCTCTAGAGCAGTATGAATGTATAATTTATACTGACGGATCATCTCAACCCGCTACGGGGGGTAAACAAGCGTATAGTGCGTCGTGCACGATCGTTAAAGGTTGCTGGCGCGATGGCAAATTCCCACCAATGTTCACTAAAACTCAAACTCTAGGAGATTGTACAGCTCAGCGATCTGAACTACAAGCCTTCAAGATGGCACTTGAAAATACAGATCACGAATTCCCCACACTCATAGTGTGCAATTCGTATTATTGTGTTCAATCTTACAATGAATACTTGCAAAATAGTTACAAAGATGCAAAAGGTGGCACAATCAAGCATAAACTGCTTTGGGAACAAGTAGGGCAGTTACGACATGGACTACAAAACATTCACGTGATATATACGCTGAATCATCAACGTGATGGCGTTTATGTTGCAGGGAATTTATTGGCTGAAGAAGCCGCAAAGGCAGCTGTGCAAACAGCTTCCGTAGCTGCAATCACTTGTTCAAAAACGAACATAGACAGTGAAATAATGCTAGCTGTCAATGCTTCAAGCAAAGACAGTGGTAAAACTTTACCGAAAGGGTTTCCACTCAAATACTCATATATAACTGATGCAAACAATGTTCTCTTTGCTTGAATCCTTGGAGTGGGGGATAGGGTAATTCCAAACATGGAACATAGATTAGGACTAGTCTTAGCAGCACATGAAGGGCTTGCTTCTGCACATGCAGGTGTTTCCGCCACTGTGTCATTATTAAAACAGAGATACTGGTAGCCACGTATGAGGAAACAAACAAGAAACTATGTTTTGGAATGTGAAATATGCTAAAAGATGAAAGTCTCTACTGTGAAACGTCCTGCGCAGACGCCGCTGTTAATTTCAGATAAACCATTAGCTTGCGTTTACCTGGACCACTGCGATCCCTTACAAAGGGATGGTAATTACCAATATATCATGGTCGCAGTGGATTCATGCTCAAGGTTCATTTGGATGTGGCCTCAGCGCTCAGCTGACGCTCAAGCTGTTATAGAAGATTTGCAAGTCTTTATCTGCACATACGCAGTCGGCACGCTACATTCTGACCAGGGTCCTGCGTTTCACTCTCGAGCATACAAGGAGGCCATGGCCAGTTTGGTCGTTGCATTGCGGTACTCTAGTCCATTCCATCCTGAGGGAAATTGGGTTGTGGAGAGAAAAAAACGGGCAATAAGGATTCTATACCAGCTAGGGTATTAGGCTCGGGTGAAGGGTGGGTCAAACATCTAATAAGTGTCCAACGTAGACTTAACAATTTGCCAAGAAGTTCTCTAGGGGGTATCACTCCATATGAAGTCCTTTTTGGGACCAGAATGTTAGTAGTGGACCTCGATTATCAGACTTCAGTGGTAGACCAAAAACACTGGATATCAAAGACCATTTGGCTGTTTTACAGGTCTTAAATGAAATAAGAACGAAGCAAAGCAACGTGTTCCTGAAGGCAACCACCACTGAAGAAAAACCGACCGCCCCAGCAAGGCCTGTCTGGATCCTAAAGCTTGGTGATCTAGTCAGAGAAAAGATCATGGACAAGAAGGAATTTGGGCCTTCTTACAGACAACCAGTACCTGTCCTAGCAACCCACGAATCGAGAACAGTTTTACTGCCGCCCCTGGCTGGTAAAAAGGAGAACAGGTTTGCGTCCATCGACCTGATCAAACCACACTATGTGGCCGATACTTAACAGTAGGCCAAGTGGACTCCGCCAATGTAGCAGATGCCCTAATCTAGCTACTACCCAAGAGGTTCAAACTGAGAGACTCATCACCTTTGAAGAATCTGCAGTGCAAAATGAAGGACTAAGCAACAAAGCTATGGAACTTGTACCTCTTGAAACCTAAATAACAGTTTGTCAAGAAACACCTGTCTACAACGAAGTAACAAGTGACCAAGTGGTTCCAGCTATTTCAATGAATCCTGATGCAATCTCAACAATTGACAGAACTGCCTCTGGCTATTTCATTAACTTTGATAAATTTTCTATGGATCCCAGCCAACCAGAAACAACACCAGCAAAAAGAACTTTCACAGAACAAGCATCAGACCTTTTTTATCACCTGGAAAAGACTTATCTGGTTTCACCATGGATTGAACTTTGTATTGTGCTGGGTGTGCTTTTTATTCTTCTTTCGTTGACTCTGGTAATAACACTATGAATTCTGATAAATGGAAGATATGTTAAAATGGACACAGCAAGTAAGAACATCAACTTACTACTCAAGCCACACAAATCATCTCATTGTGAACAAAGAGACTTGTCATCAGTGAACATCACAGCCGTTCCTCTACCTGGGGGTATAGCTTGGGACAGAACTGATTATGACATTTTTGGCCCGTCGGAGCTGTTGAGGATTCCACACCAATGCAAGATTTCACTAAGTGAATTTGTTTCATCTAGTACCTTTTCTGATGATTGGGACTTCGAGACTGTTAATAATATGATGTCAGACTTAGAAATGTATGCAGTATTCACAAATCATGAATATTTAGAAGGGTCATCAGACAATGAACACATGTATTGTTATAATCATTATGTTCATCATTTCTTGCACAAATCTGCAAATCCTAGAAATGTATTAATGTATAACCAATGGGAACATTGTCCTACGCCACCAAAGGGTAGCTCAAAAACTTTTGCCAATATGTTTCCATACTTTTCAGGGTTCAATGTATCAAATGCTGAATCTATTTAATTTAAAAATGTAAACAAAACAGGAATGAAAAGTATGTTGACCAATAGAAAATAGATCTATTCTGCAGCCTTTTATAACCAACTGCCTAAACTAGATTTCGACTTTTGGAAAGACAACATTGAGACAAAAACTGTCTGGGGTACAAAAGATTGGCAGGTTCAGGGGGTAGAAGCTATGTTTAGAGCCTGCATCATCCCTGAGCAAATTATGTTTTTGAATAACACTGCCCAACAGACGTCTTGCCTTGGGTTAGCCAAGATAAAAGACCTGAACAATCCGTCCATACCTACACCTACACCTGATAGCAATACCAGATCCAGATTGGAAAAAATGGTTGATCTGGCCCACAGACACAAACAACTGTCATGATAGATTCCTGAACAAAACACAGGGTTTCACATTCAATAAGCCATACCCAAGATATGTTCAAAGACAGCATCCTGGAATAGTAACAACATACAGTGTAGGGAAGCTTTGCCTTGATTGGCTACAAAGATCTACACTTAAAGATGTAAAGCAACACTTATCTTTACTTAAAGATGGCGCTGATCTTGGGGAATTCTTGCTAGGACCAAGAACGTTTTATATATGCCTGAATCTATGCTGCTTATAATGAAGCATGGAAGATTACGCAACCAGAGACTGCAGAACAAATACAAGAAATTGATTGTATTCATTTAGAGAAGACTCTCTCTGTAGTTGACAATGGGTTAACGACTCTGTCGTCCAGGATATATTGATTGGACAGCATAGTGTCTTCTGCCATAGACATCATGGAACAGGACTTGGTCATGTTGCAACATCATCTGTCGCAATTATGTTCTATCATGCTATTAGGCTGGACGTTGCAAAACCTTCATTCAGGCTATGTGCCTTTGCGTTTAATCAATACTATGTCACTGTTTTCAGAATTCAATCTCACTGATAAACAGGTCAAACTGGCACAAAGGGGAGCAGATTATACGGTGCTGAGCATTGAAAAACTGGAAAGATTGCCATTTACAGTCGCTGAAAAGCTAGCTACTGAATGGATTATACATGGAACAATCCCTCTGCCTGTTACAATTTTCCATTTTCAGTATTGCCTAAAACACATACCAGCAGGCACATATGAAAGGTTGGGTAAAGAATACATCAAGACATCAAGGGTCACTTGCTGTATGCAAGTATTGTTTCCTAAATCTAAGACAGACAGGGAGTCACCGTTATGGCCTTCACTGAACATCTCTTCTATACGAATTGATACTTTAAGCAAAATGAAAGCCATTCTTTTGCAAAAAACTGTGCCACTGACCTCGGCCAAAGAGACCTATGATCTGCAAGTTGCAAGGACTTCTGCTGAGATACATGCCCTCTTAACTATAAACTGCCCTATACATTTCACTGAAATGATAAATCATATCTTAAACATGTATGATACGAGCGGTGTTGTACATCTATTTAAGAACGTACGTTCCGGACTGTTAGCACCTTTTCAAGCAGTCCTAGGAATATTTCCAAACTTCGTGCACTTTGTGTTTGGCAGACTGACCCTCCTTTTGGGACTCGTTGCAGGAATAAGATTTTTGCTCCCTCTGCTACGATATGGCAAGTCAAATCACCAGCGCCACTCCAAGCACCGTAGAGAGAGCTCTATTGGAGATAAAGTGTTGTAAGCGCATCGTCCAAATTTTTGGGATTAACTCGTTTACGAGAATTAAATACGACATGGTTTCTGTCATTCAGACCAATCTGGCAAGATTGCATCTTACCTGTTCTATGCTGCCTGCTATGCGGAGAAGAATACGTGCTAGACATTTGTCTAACACTCCCATTTAGTCATGCCAACGGATGTGGATACTTTGCTGGACTCTGTAATGGCCCATGCGCAGTGTTGTCCCCAGCGGCTACCAATTCTGATGATGGCATTCATTGAGACCTCACAGACTCAAAATGCTGATGCTGAGGTACGAGAGGAAACTTCAGGCACAAAGGTACCATCCAATTTGAACATTGCTAATGCGGCCAATGCTGAAGGCGATGTTTCACATCTATGTGCGGTTAATCCTCTAAACGAGGGAATCCAACTGTCATCTACAATGATAGACAACTTTTTTACGGACTTAGAAGATTTCATGTTTTCTCCAAGCGCTAGCACTGACTTTTGAATTTGGCACACAGTGTCCTGAGAGACTTTGAATTTGACCTTCATTTTTTGAAAACAAAGAACTTTTCCTATGATTAACTTTTTTCCAAATTAGTATTTTTCTTTTTTGGCACAAAGAAATCTTCTTAAAGTAGAACTATTCATAGAGAAAAAGAATTCTTTGAATACTTCCAAGAGACAGTATTTGACCCTGTCCACATACAAACAGTTTTATGTAATCTGACATGAAATGGTTTCGGCCTTTTTTCTTCTGTATTCACAAGCCATTTCCTAAATGCATGTTTTTCACGATTCATTCATTTAGCATTCAAAATGTGAATATATGCTTCGAATGAAACATTGCCTTAATGCGTACAGCACCAATGCATCTTTTATGTGTATAACCTGTTCTAATGCATTTTTTATGTATTTTGGATGGGTTTTCACACTTCATGTGTAGATATGTTTTAGATATGTTTAAACATGTTTAGAATTTAGTAACGTCATACATAAGAAATTGGAGTGGGTGTTGTATGTCGATTTAGATTCCGAATGAATTTCCAGATTCATGCCCTTATATAGGTGCAATTTGCGTTGCCCTTATATAGGCATAGAAAACCAGTCCCCATTTAGGCATAGCCCGTGCTACCCAAATACAGGCATGGCTACTTCCATCCATTCATCTACGTCACAACAATTTCATGGAAAATCAGACTCTTAAGCAGAAGGGACTTCCCCTAGCCTGGATATTGATTGCTCCAAGAAACTCATTAGTATGCATGAACAACTATTCCTTAGGGGTTCATCCATGACGTTCATATGCCCGACTTTTACAACAATAAAGGCATTCCTAAACACCTTAAAGGTATAAATATACCTTCACTTGCTATAGCAAAGCATGGTGTGGTTCGGTGCAGTTCGAATACCTATTTGCCCGACGCAGCTTGCAACAGCAAGTGTCGAAGGAAGCCGACTCCAGCTGATGCACTGACAAAGAAGCTGACATCCTCCTGCCAAGAATCCAGCTCCAGTGTTTCTGACTCCCCTTGCGGGGTGTTGGGAAATCTAGACCCGAGACAGAGATACCAACCTCTTTCATTCTAAGGTATGGAGCTGATTGAAACCTAGAGAAACCTTTGGCAATTCTTGGCAGAACTAAAACTTATGCTAAGCAGCACCTACTTCTTCCCTGGTACTAGACCTAGGTTAGGTACTTTGGGGTAGGCGTATTTTAGAAGCACCAGTTGAGCCTGTGTTATTTATGTATGTATTTTTACATGTCATAGCAACAGACAATGCTATTATAGTATTATTTTATATTACTGTTCTCGCGGTACGCATTATACTTTGCATTCTGTCTAACGATCGTAGCAGTTCACCTCTCTTGCATGAGAAAGAAGACTGTTCAATATATCCCTTTTATTGAAATGCCCATCTCTCTATTTCTCTGCAACTCTGTAGAAACGAAGCATGCACGATTGACTGAGTAAAATTGTTATCTATTGTTTCCATGACTCTGAAGATATTTGTTCCAGTCCTAGGGAAAAAAAGTTGTCATGTTTATGCGGTTGTCAGAAACTAATCCCTTCTTGTTTCTTCGAGAAAGTTTCTAGTGACCTCTGAGTTAGTCAGCACACACAATTAAGTTTAATATAGTCGATAGAGACATCCTGACCTCAGTCCTATGTCAAATCTTTAGTGTATATTATTCCAATGCGCAGCGCCTATTGGGAATATAGGAACTACACTACATACTCCTTACTACCTACTAACGTATATGTTCTTTGGTTAGTGTATGTTTGGGCGGCCAGCCATTGCTGTGCGGCCCTGGGAAAGGGGAGTTTTTTGTTGGAGATGTGTTGTTCCATGACTCTCGGGAGCGGTTACCAGAGGAAAATGCAGGGGACCTACCGGGGAGTGATTGGAGACTACAATTGCCATGTGTACTCATATGCCTGATTAAAACATAGAACTGTTATGTACGTCATGGAATGTGAGGGGCTTGAGATCTGCCACCAAGTAACACAACATTAATGGTACTTGAGATGTAGCAAAAGGAAGGGGTGCACATTGCCATGCTGCAGGAGACACACCTTACTGGGGCTGAAGGAGAGCGACTGTGCCGTAGGAGGCGAGGACAACTATATGCCACCTCTTGTTCTGCATATGTCCGGGGTTTTACTGATATGGGTGAGAGGGGGGACACCTTTTGAGCCCCTACACACGCTGTTGGATGTGGAGGGTCGATATTTGTTAGTACAGGGTAGGCTAATGGGGAAAGAAGTGACACTTGGGAGTATATATGTGCATAACCATGACCAATTGCAATTCTTGCACACACTGTTGGCTCCACTAGGTCAACTGATGAATGGGGATTTACCAGTGGGTGGGAATTACAATTGTGTTACTGATGTGCTGCTAGACCTTTTCTACCCCCCCCCACTACCGGGGACACCTGCTCATAAGATAGCGATAGGTTTCTGGGAACGGCTCCAACATTGGGAGATGACCAATGTCTGGAACTCACAGCATGGTAAGGAGCGGGATTACTCTTTCTATTCTAATATTTATGCCCTACTTACACGATTAGACCAGTTCCTCTACTCAGGGAGAATATGCCATCATGCTACGTTCACAGAGTACCAGGGGCACATCTTATCTGACCACAGTCCATTAATTATGGGGCTCAGACTTTTAGAAGACAGGCACACAATCCCGACATGGCACCTACAGCCAGCCGCACTGGAAGACCCGTGCTATAGGGAAACACTACCAACCGCCATAGTAGAATACTTTGATAAAAACTTGGGAATGACATAATCTACTTTTTTGCAGTGTCAAGCTTTTAAGGTTGTCGTCCGTGGCCATTGTATGGGGCAGTCAGAGGGGGTAAGTAGGGAACTCCAGGCTAAATTACGTGCACTAAACACCACACTTCACACGATTGATACCACTTTGGAATTAGACCCAGCCAATCCCCAGCTTTTATTCGCCATGAAGGAACAGTTACTCCATATTATAAAGATTATACTAACATGACTATAAAACATATGTTGAGAAAAGACACATTGAAGAAGACAAGTTGGAGAGGCTCTTGGCATGGCTGATTCACCCCGAATTGCGGGGCACACCCATCACAAATCTGTCATTGGTCACAGGAATGCATATTTATTCCCCGTGGGACATAAATGATGAGTTCAGACAACATTAGAAGACCCTGTATAGCTGCCCAGTAGCCCTGCGAGAACATGTGATGATGGTGTTCCTTGACCGTCTCCCCCTTTCAACATTAACCTGTGAGGCACGAGAAACGCATAGGCCAGTGATTATCCAGGAGATTAAACAGGCTAATAAAGACATGGCCACTGGCAAGACCTCTGGCCGACGGACTGCCAGCAGAGTTCTATGCATCCCATGCAGACCTGCTGGCCCCTAGGTTGGAAGCACTGTATGCTGCATCCCTGAGGGAAGGTTTCCTACCAGAAACACAATGCAGCGTGACAGTCATTCCTCTTCCCAAAACTAAAAACCCAGGGGCGCCAGTTACCGTTTTCTGCCCGCTGCCTATGCTAAATATGGATTTCAATTTTTTTTTAAAATTCTGGCTACTAGGCTAATCACCCATGTGATTGACGTAGTTCATGAGGACCAGAATGGCTTTGTCCTGCTCCATAGTACTTCCTTCAAACTTAGGAGACTCTACCACCTCCTTTACCACCCTGAGATACGGCGGAATTGTTTAAGTCAGTGGACCTCAAAAAGGCCTTTGATTCAGTGAGATGGTACTACTTAGAAGATATAGGGCACAGTTTGGGTATGGGCAAGGCCTAAATCAGATGGATATCTTTACTGTATACGAGAACGACTGTGCGAGTTAAAACTGGCACCACCATTTCCTATTCCTATGCTGTCTCACGGGGCACCAGACAGGGCTCTCCTCTGTCACTCCTGCTCTTTGCACTCACAATTGAGCCACTGGCAGAGTTTTTTCAGAGGGAGTGGAGGCGGATGGCCATGAACATATTATCTCTCTCTATGAGGACAGCCCCCTCCTTTATCTGTCTGGAGGGTCTGCGGGATCCAGAGAGGCGATCAGACGCATAGATGAGTTTGGGGTGATATTGAGGTTGAAAGTTAATAAATCGAACACATGCTTGTTGTCCTGTGACCAGGAAACTCCTGTACCTATAGATCTCCCAGTGGGGCTTACTTGTCTCCGGTGACCTTTAAATATCTGGGTATCCAGGATGATCATAAGTCAGATGATACGAGTGTGGCGAATCTGGGCAGGACGCTACAGATTTGTGACGCCTTCTGAAGATCTCTGCATTTATCACTTACGGCCCAGGTAGCAATTTCCAAGATGGTAATGCTCCCACTTTTTCGCCAATCTCCCAGTCAAGAATTATGGGGCATGGTTCTGAAGATCATATGTCCTGCTCCAGCAGCAGATATGGGATGGGGTCTGCCATACGGTGACCATTGCAGTGCTAAAACACCCACAGAGCAAGGAGTCATTGATGTTCCGGACTTTGAAGAGTACTACATTGCAGCTCAGCTGCAATGGGTGATTAGGTAGCTTGACAGCGCACACCGGGGTGCTTTGGACAATATGGGACGGGCACTGCATCAGGGACTATTACTCGTTAAATTATTATGCCCTACTGTGCAAATACATCTGTCAAGATCTTTGCTGTAAGTAACCCTCAATTGCTGGCGTCGCGGCACAGCGCCATTGTATGCACTGGCTATCCCTGATAGAGATTGGGACAGAATGTTAGCTTGCCCCAAACGTATGTGTCAAAGCACGAGGTTGAAATATATACAATGTGACTATCTGCACATTACGTATCTTACCCCACACCGGCTGTGGCTCATCTACGGAGGGAGTGAACAGGAATGACCCAAGTGTCAATTTACTGATGTGGATTTTCACCACATGACATGGGGATACCCCGCACTGCAGACTTATTGGACTGAAGTTCTGCATCAACTCCATACAGTGGTAGGGCGTGCATTGCCTTGCACGGTGGAGACCTGTTTATTGGGAAGTTTTTCCCAAATTTAGAAGCACAAAGTAGGTACCCGATTTCTAGATTTAGCTCTTGATTTGGCCAGGACAGGATTGCTCTGACATGGAATTCGCAGATAGAACCGTGGATTGATATATGGACAAAATAAGTGACTATGTGGGATAGGGCTGAAGAAAGCATCCTCTGCAGGGAAGATGCCCAAGGCCTCAGGAGACATCCTATGTCGGACCTGTGGGCGGAGATATCGGATCGCTGGGAACACCCGATCAGTGACTCAGGTTCTGAACAAGATGTCTTAAGGCCTGATTACGAGTTTGGCGATGCAGCACCGGGTCCGCCCCACCACCTCACCGCCAAACCCGAGGTGGTGCTGCCCACCAGATTACAAGTGTAACTCATGTCTCTTGGGATTTTTTGGGCGTTCCCACGGCGATCCCTTTGAAAATAGGCGCCGCAATGGAAATGCTAAAACAGTTCCTCTACGGCATGGATTGAAAAATCCATGCGGTGCAGGAATTGGTGTGCATGCACACAGAGTGACACATGTTGTGCCCCCAGGTGTTCCTCCACAGAACGCAGAGGCACAGGGAGCCCTGTAGGTCCCCCTTAGTTTCCTCTCTGCCAGGGTTTTCATGGAGGACTAACTGAGATGAAAACCCTGTCAGAGAGGAAACTCGTGATATACTTGGTGGGACTGCAGCGGTCCCGCCAAGCATATTACGTCCTCTGGTACGCCGCGCTACCTCTAGGAAATGGTGGTTCCCTGGCAGAGGTGGCGGTCCCATGGCGGTCCAACTGCCCGAGTTGTATTCTGGCATTCGGGAGACAGCTACACCCCAATGAGTCTGACAGTCCTTGGACTGCCAGAATCATAATTAGGTCCTTAGAGGGCAGAGATAGAGATGATGACAGGACAGCTATGGAGTCCGATGGAATAGAAAACACAACCACATAACTCTATGACTACATATGGGCAATCTTCATTACACCAACTCTCCTCTCGGTATCGTACACTGACATTGAGTTCCAGCTGAGAAATGGAGTGGGAAATAGGCTATGATATCATCCCCATATAAAATATTGACTTATACACACTGGCACTGCTGGAGGTCTTCTCTTCTGGAGCCTGGTGGGTCTAGACTATTACCCCTATCACCATTACGTGTTGATGCATCCACAGTCCAACTCCCAGAGACTTTTTGTTAGTTCTGTTTGGTTATATGTGTTTATTAAATGCGTACATATCTTTTCCCTGATTCCCTCCTGACCTTGACGATAAATCGGAGTCCCTCAACATTAGCCCATGTTCCTATAGCCTAGATATCATATTATTTACTTTGCAGACCTGTCTGGCACTGACTAAGGAGGCCTGCACACCCAGGCACCCTCTATCCATAAACCTACCCAACTGTGCACACTACACTTAGATATGTCAAGGGTGGTCAATCAGGGCTGAATTGGAATATGTATGATGACGGCAAGATGATAATTCTTGTACAATATGTAGGGGCTTAGATATTGAAATGAAGGTGTATTGTGGATATATTGCACTGTTTTCAAATACCAATAAAGATATGTTTTAAAAAAAAAAAATAGAATCTACATCTGAAACCTCTTCATTTTGACTGGGAGTAAACGTCCATGAGCTGATGATTTTTTAGAGTAACGTGTTGTTGCTCCTGGTCTTATGTGTTTGTTTTATAATCCCTTTTATCTTTGCAAAAGGAACTTAAATGAAAAAGAAGCGTTTTATAAAGATCTACAAGTTTCCACTTCATTAGACTGAGGCCAGCTACCAGCGAGCGTGTGCCAGCTACCAGGAAGCTGAATGCCAGGAGCTACAAGAAACGTTGTGTTGTGCCTTGGCTGGCAAGATCGTTTGATGTATGCCAGTGAGCTTGGCAGTTCAGCAACTAATTCTGTGGGCATGGCCAGGCAGGAAAAAATCTGACTCTTATCTAACAACGTAGCAGCAGTTCTCTGCAGCTATATTTGAAGGATATCTATGAAGTATTTATTTATCCTATTCTTACAGCGCAATATGGTTCGGCACATCTTCGGAAAGCGTGGCACCAAAGGCCCGTGAAACCAGAACAGAAGCAAAAACAAGTGCAGTGATGCTGTGGGGACCAAAGAATAAATAAATATTTTAGATTGAGAATTAGAAGTGGGTTCTAGTTGTGTGTTTTGTTAAGGTAGTCATCCTTAGACTCCAAGAGTAGGAGTAGTGTGTTTAGTGCACGAAAAGTGTTTATGGGGTAGTTGTTCTTTTTTAGGTGGTGTCATTAAGCATCTGCACTTGCTCTCTGTGCTGAACAGCTTTCAGTTGCCTGGGGTGTGGGTGAAGAGTTTTGTAGGTCAAAGTAAGTTCCTGATGTTAGGCCTCTTCCTGTTTCTAGCACCAGTCTTATCATCTGAGCAGGTAAGTAAGCTTTGGCATGTGACTTAGGAACTTCCTGTGTGAGCCTAAGATACATCAACATGCATAGCCCGAGGCAAATCAATATGTTGTGTAACTTAGACTGTATTACTGAGCTACAGATGAGGATTTTGTTTTTATTTGTAGTTTTGTGCAGGCATGTGGGTACTGTGACATGAATGTCAGTGTGCACTACTGGAGTTTTGACAATAGACACTTGGGGTGTACAGTTGGAATGATTTTTTAAATAATTAAGTATATTGCAAGTTTTGGTGAACTTTTGAAAGTTGTTCTAGAGCAAGTGCCATGTTTAGGTCTCGCTAGAGCCTGCGCATGCGCTACTCTCGCGAGAAATTTAGTCGCTTGTTTTAAAAGTGCTACCCACAGGCTTTTGTCGGCCACCAGCTTGCTACTACGAGCACAAGCAAGTGCGACATGCACAGTTGCCATCTGGCTTGCTTTAATGGCTTATTAAGCCTTACAGCTCACAGGTGAATCCCCTCCCCTAACCCCTCCCTTCTCCCACCCCCTCCTCGTCAGCTTCATTGTTTTCCTTTCACTTTCGGGCTGCACACCCCCCAACTTAATTCAAAAAGTGCCATTCTGTACATCATGTCAGTAATTGTAACTATACATAGTTTCCGCATTCATGCCTGTATCGTATATCATGGATGCTAACTGCGGGACAATTTCAATGCGTAAATCAGCAGCACAGCTCCTTTGAGCTGGTGGGGCTTACGAGCCCGGGTTACGCACCTGCGCGCCACGAGTGGTACCGGACCTGAGGATATTTTTTGGCAGCCTACGCAGCACCCCTACATATATGCCTATTCCCTGCTGACGAGAGGTAACAACCTCAAAACACGTGTCCAGGGATGGCCAACGCGACAGTCATTTTTTGCTCAAGACCCTGGCAGAGGCGCACCCGCTGATGCTTACTTCATGGACCACAATGCTTTGGGGCAACACACTGATAGGACAAGCAGTGTGCGACCAGTTGGAATTTCTTCAAAATATTTATGCATGTCTCTATCTTTCAGTGTCCTTGATTGCCACTAGAGATATATGCGCTAATTGCAGTCCCAACATTTCCCGAGTGACTAACTTGGTAGTTCCACATATTTGCCCATCACCCTCCGGCTGGAGTCACAGCCAAACTGTATGCTTTCACGCAGTATAGCGGTCTGGTAGTTATCAGTTTATTTTTAGACACACTTTACATAGACACACTTCGTTAGAAATTTCTTTTTATTGGGCACACACTGAACACATTACTTTGCCGAAATCACCACACTTCACCCTCCCGATTTCACTTCCCGCTCTCACCACTTTTGACATACACACATTAGACAGCATCTAGTTTAGATTACATTGCACACTGCTATACCGGCCAGTGACACTGTCTAATTTATGGTTGCACCAACCTTTAGACACAACAGGTATCCTGTGACTCTCCCGGCTGGTGAGAGAGCTGGCACAGAGCCAATGTTCCAATCTTTAACCACATGCGACCGCTAGCCTCCGGAAATACTAGTGTCTTCCATACCTGGACCCACGAGCAGCAGAGTAGGCTACCGCATTAGGGTCACTTAGGCCAGTATCAGCAAGCTGCAGAGTAGCCACACGCTCTAGATTAAACATGAGATTCACCTCATCATGTCAGGATCAGCATTGTAATTGTAATTATCCTGCTAATATGCCGTTTATGTTGGACATATTGCATGCACCTTATCGGGCCGTACTCATAACAGGAGAGTCATCACTATGTCGACATAACATGCCTGACTTACTGCTAACAGTAAAGTAAATATCCATGTCATTCCGGTCCCAGTATGGTAAAAATGCTTTCTCATGTTAGCAAACAACATAGAACAAGCATTACACTACTCACTTCCTCGTGTGTGACTGTGTCCTCTGCAAGGGATGCGACAAGGTTGTTCCTGTGTTAGGGACTGTGTGTATGTTTTGATCAGCTAATGACTAAAACATATAAACATTGGTAAAGCCAATAGGTCTTTCTTGCGTTTTTAGTCCTGAATAATATATTTAATACAAGCCAGCTGCATTTAAAAACAAAACAACTGCTTTCTGTATACAATCCATCTAGGGCACTGGTCTTCAAACTTTTAAATGCCGCGCTCCCCAGTGCGAATAAAAACATAATCAGGCACCCCCCTTCAAAAATGTTCACGATTATTCCATTAAACTGGCTATGTCTAATAATGTCTAGACTTATTTAAACATTACGCAAACGTTTTGTTACCGTTTAAAAAAATGTAATCAAATATGTGAATGCCAAACATACTCTTCTGGTCAGGCCTTACTAACGAGCAAAAGATTCCACAGTGAGATTATTATAAATGGAGGTGGGGGTTTTGAAGAATATTTGGGGTCCCATTCCTTTTGACACCTTCTTCCAGCCAGCATATAAATGAACAAGCATTGGCATAGCCAATAGGTCTTACATTTGGGATCTTATAAGTGTTTAACCATGCATCAGTTCATGTTGCACCAAGGATATTGTGCTGCATAACTAAATACTTATAAGGTCCCAAAAGTCAGACCTATTGGCTATGCCAATGCTTGTTTTAAGTTTGCATATTGGTTAATAGCCCCTCGCTTGCTGCCACCCACTTAGTCAGTACCCTACTGATTAATGTTTTTAAATCAAAACATATAGATATGTGTCTTCAGTAGTTATAGGTTTTCAGAGAAACATTCAATTAACCATTAATATTATTTTCATTATTAAAAATGTATTAGGAAAAAATATATATTTGTCTCTGTGATTACAATCCTGACTGTGACATAATTTTGCACATGTATAATCATAGAATTCAATGGTAGACCCATATACAGCTCATCCTGTAAGCACTCTATCATTGGCACTGGTCTCCTGAAAATGAACGTTAATGTAAAAACATTGTTAAAAATCACTACAGCCACAACAGCCAACATGTGTTTCATGGTTGTGAGCCACTTCTTTGGGGCTGCAATAACACACACTAACACATGTATTAATTAGTTTTCTATGACATTTCCAAATCACTGTTCACATTTCTCATATATTACATATAATATTTAGATTAATCAGCAACCTTCACCTAAATCACAGCCTAAAAATATATAATACATTTAGATTTAAAAGCATTTGTTTTATTTTTGAAACGCATAGGTAGAGCGATTTGTGGAGGGAGCAATTAAATACTCTGGAGGAGTTATTGTCAATGTTGGTATGGTTTGACCTAGTTCTCCTTTATCCGATATATGTTCTTCTAATATTTTGCTACATCAAGAGCTTCATGAATCAAATCTCACTGTGATCATCTTGATTTTCAAAAAGTAATTTTGATATGCTTCTAAGCAGACATATTTTTCTTAAAGGTCCCTTTCCTAGAGCATAGATCACTAATCCTTCCTAATTTTTTCTTCAATGTTCAAAGGCTTTCATTGATGTTTGCATCTATATCTAATATTTGACCAATGCTATTTACTGGCGGCCAGCCGGCCAGGTATCAACTTTCAAGGTATATGGATTGATCCTAAGCAAAACTGAAATACATTTTCTTATGTACTTATAGTCTGAAATGAGTGTTCAAGGAGGCTTGAAGTATCTTACCTCATTAATATCAGTACTTATTCTCTTACCCAAACCACTTATCCATCACATATGAGTTTCATAAAACCAGGTGGTCCCTTCCCCACTATCCTTTGAACAACCTGGCTGAGATGTCACAATGTTCAGAGTAACTGGGAGGATCACAAGATTTCCTTTACTTCAAGATACTGCTAAGAACATTGCCACCTGCACCTCACACAGAAGACACAATCTTTATTCTGTTTCAGATTGAAGAACAATATTTTTACACCCAAAGATAAATATCAGGATGAAAGCAGCATGTCAGCTACATACCAGGGATTTATAGATGTATTTAGAAAAAGAGCAGATTTGCACCAGCCTCATCAGGAGTATAGCTTCAGAATAGACTTAATAACTGAAAAAACGAGTCTGCATGGCAGAGACTATCCCTTCACCATCAATACCAAAGAGATTCTGTGACAATATCTCAAGGAAACATTTTCTGGAGGGGTACCCATGTTCTTTGTGGCAAAAGCTAATGGTAAATTCTATCATTGCATAGATTACCGGTAACTGAACGCCATCACAGCCAGAAATATGTAACCCCTTCTTCTTATATCTATATTTTTAAATCAGGTAAAGACTGCAAAAATGTTCATGAAGCTAGATCTATGAAGAGCATATACTTACTCCCAGGAGTAAGTAAAATCGCGGAAAAACTCATCAACAAGAAACTCTCGCAGTACCTAGAGGCTAACAACAAACTGAAAAATTCCCAGACGGGCTTCCGACCAGGACAGGGCACGGACATCGCCCTCCTGGCGGCGGTAGAGGAAGCCAGAACGCTGCTGGATGGAGGAGGATCAGTGGCAGTGATCCTCCTCGACCTTAGCGCAGCGTTCGATACCGTTGACCACCAACTCCTCACCGAAAGGCTGGCAAGAGTTGGTCTGGAAGGCACAGCCTTATCCTGGCTCTCATCCTTCCTGACACAACGATCTTATCAGATCTGGGAGAAGAACGCCCGCTCCTCCGAAATGCCCCTCCAATGTGGTGTGCCTCAGGGCTCCTCCCTGAGCCCCACATTATTTAATATCTATATGTCCACATTGGAGGAGGTTATCACCCCTTTCGGAGTGAGTGTCGTCAGCTATGCTGACGACACACAATTAGTGGTGTCTCTGTCCCACCCTAAACAACAGAAAGCTGATCTCCTCAACTGCCTCACGCAGGTCCATCACTGGATGAATAGATCAGTGCTAAAATTAAACGGGACAAAAACCGAGGTCCTTATACTCGGCTCAAAAGGAACTTCACTTCCTCTGGACATGTGGCCAACATGTCTAGGTCCTCCCCCAGACCCAAAGACAGAGGTGAAAAGTCTGGGTGTTTGGATTGACTCGGAACTCTCATTCGCCCCGCAAGCAAAGAAGGTCGTAGGGACCTGTTTCGGTCTTCTAAAATCCCTGAGGAAAGTCCTGCCCCTTCTTCCTCCGAAATCGCAAAAACTATTAGTCCAGGGTCTCATTATATCAAGACTGGACTATAGTAACGCGATTTATCTGGGTGCACCGGAAGCAACACTGAATAAACTGCAAAGGATTCAGAATACTGCTGCCCGGATCATTACCAACACCCCGGCCAGATCATCGGCCAAACCGGCCCTCAAACTCCTGCACTGGCTCCCTATAAGGGAGAGAATTAAATTTAAAGCCTTGTGTTTGGTGCATAAAACTTTGAACAACCAAGGCCCCCCAGTTCTCCGCAATTTCATCACCCCTTACATAGCCACCAGATCCCTCCGCTCCAACGCAGAAAATCTCATCAACGTCCCAAGGTTCAGGAAAGCACGTTCAGGAGGAAGACGGTTCTCGGTCCATGCGGCCCGTCTTTGGAACTCCCTTCCTCGGGATCTTCGTCTGGAACCCCAATACCTCCGTTTTAGGAAACTGCTAAAGACATATCTTTTTCCCTAGCTCCTATGTCCCCCTCGTGAACTCAGCTTCGGTCCTCAGTTTTACTGTTTTAGGGTTCTTCAGCGCTGGGATACCTCCGGGTGACTATGCGCTTTATAAAAATAAAAAATAAATAAATAAATAAATAAATATAGCTTAGTATAACGTAGTCAGAATACATGAAAATGATAAAAGGTTGATAGCCTATAGTGCTCATTATGGTTACTTTGAATAATTAGTCATGACTTTCTGCTTTGTAATGCACCTGTTACCTTCCAACCCTTCAGCATCAACATCTTTCAAGACTTACTCTATGTATTCATGGGGGTATACTTGGATGACATATTTATCTTTTTTCTAATACGATTTAGGAATATTGGAAACAAAGTATGTGAAGTCCTGCCCTAGCTACCAAAGTACTCTCTTTATAATAAAGTAGAAAAATGGCTTTTTAATGTGCCAGTATAACCTTCTGGGATTTGACATCGCTGGCAAAGGTCTTAGCATGGATCCATCTAGGGACACAGCAGTTCTGGAATGGCCCACACTCATTACTCTGAAGGAAGTCAAATAATTCCTTGTCTTTGACAACTTTTATACGTATCTCGTTCAGAATTTCTCCCTAGTCATTCAACCCATAGTGCAACAACTAACAAGAAAGGGAATGAAGGTCTGTTGGTGAGAGGATCAAGACAAATCTTTTCAAACTCTCAATATCCAGTTCACTTCAGCACCCAATCTCTACCATCCACACAAATCACTTCCTTACATTGTGGAAACTGACATTTCTCTTGCTCATGGTGTGGTTCTCGGTCATTGGGATGTAAACTCTCGGGAGTCACATCCATTAGCTTATTATTCCAGAACCTTGACTGAGGCTGAGAAGAACTACACAATTGTTGATGAAATTGTTGCCCATTAAAGAGGAGTTTCCAAACTGGAGACATCATCTGGAAGGGTTTCAACATCAGATGATAGTTTGGGTAGACCATAAAACACTTCTTTACCAGAGTACTCTGAAATGTGCAATTGCTCGATGGACTTAATTCTTCTCCCGCATTTACTATCAAATAACCTACAGGAATCGTAAGAGACATAGAAAGGCAGACACTCTTTCTCCACTGATGGAAGAAACTGAATATTTGGGTAATTTCCTCTTCATCATCTGAAGGCTTATTGGAAATGGTAAAGGAATTGCAACTTGGAATATCCTTTTAGCACTGGATTCACTAATAACCCAAATAAGCCACATGAAAAATTGATTATTGTACCATGGTGATGCTTTATTCTTTTCCAGTCGCTCCATATAAAACATGGTATTGAGATGGTATCATGAGTCACCAATAAAGACCCATCAATAACAATACAAAATGACTGAAATCACTAGTTGGAACTTTTGGTGGCCTAATCTTAGGACTCCAGTCACAGAGCACATAAAAAATAGTGTAATTTGTGCGCAAACAAAGTCTCCCAGAACTCCTCCAGTTAAGCCTTGCACCCTCTTTATACTCTAAGACAACATGGCATATAATCACAATAGATTTCATTGTTGAATTGCCTACAGTAATTGGGTATATTACATTCTCATCATACATCATTCCATTCTTCTGAGAGCACTGAGAGTGGCTGGGGTGACTGGCCCTGCCCTTGCTTGTCTGGCCTCTTTCTTAAATCACCGTACATTTCAGGTTGTTTCCTCCGGTTCTTCCTCTTCTGTTCGTTCATCTGCGCATGGGGTGCCGCAGGGGTCCTCTCTGAGCCCAATGCTCTTTAATATCTACGTGAGGCCCCTGGCAACCATTGTGGAGGACGCTGGTCTCTCCCTTTACTCATACACAGATGATACTCAGATTCTTTTCTCCCTCTGCTCGGGCGAAGCAAATACTCTACCTGTTCTCAAACTAGGACTTAGCCGAGTGGCAGAGTGGATGCAGGCGAACCTCCTGAAATTGAACGGAGACAAGACGGAGGTGGTCATTCTGGGCAAGCATAAGCACCTCTGGAGCCCCGCACATTGGCCGTCAGAAATGGGTCCTCCACCCCTTCCAGTGACGCAGGTTCGCAACCTTGGCTTTGTTCTGGATGACTCGCTCTCCATGCGGCACCAAGTGGTCAAGGTGGCAGCCACCTGCTTCTCCATCCTGGGGTGGCTCCGGAAAATCCTATGGATGCTCCCAGTCTCAACGAGGCGCTCGGTGGTCCAAGCTTTGATTACTTCTCGCCTGGACTACGGTAATGTGCTTTATCTTGGAGTTACCTTGGAGATTCAGAGGAGACTTCAGCTTGTCCAGAACTTGGCTGCCCGCCTCCTTTGGAAGATCCCGTGGAGATCTCCTATCTCTTCCTTTCTCAAGGACCTTCACTGGCTCCGTATTGAAAACCAAGTCAAATTTAAAGCTCTTTGCTTTATGCATAAGATCAAACAAGGGTTGGCTCCAGCTTACCTACAGTCTCTTGTTCAACAATACTCTCCATCTCGCCTTCTTAGATCCTCATCCCAAGGAAACTTCCTGATTCCGCATTTCAAACTGATGAGAATGGGTGGACGTTCTTTCTCTTGCGTTGCCCCTAGGCTGTGGAATTCTCTTCCGGTTACATTGAAACTTGAACCATCTTTGATGAAACTCCGCAGAGACCTTAAAACCTGGCTCTTTCCTCAATAACAACTGCGATTTGTAAGCACTATTTCAACTGGCACCGGGAGACCCCCTGTGGGTAGCTGCGCGCCCTATAAATTCAACTACAAATACAAAATACAAATACATTGGCTGCTTCACTAAGATGGGTCACTTCAGCCTTTGAAGAAATTACCAAGTGCCAGTGGAATTGGCAGTAATATTTTTAATCAGTACTTTTGTATTACTTGGCAATCTGTAAATAATCATTAGAGATCAAGGAACTCTAACAATCTGCAACACATCTAGCAAGGAAGGACATGTTACAAGCTCTTGGCAGATATGCTTTGAAAACCAGCTCCTAAGTATCAGAAGAAAATAGGTTTTGCCTTTCAACCAGGTATTTGACTATTTCACGATACCATTCAGAATATCCATCTATATTTGTAGGGCCTTTTTCCATCACAACATGGTGTCAACCTGTGCAGTGTAATTGTCCTTGCAATCCCATGTCCTTTCATGTCCATTGGCAGATCCATCCGATTTTCCACATCTCCAGGGTAATCCTTCAGTCACAAACACCACTAGCCTCCACCCATTATGGTCAAAGGGACACCTGAATATGAAGTGGAACAGATCTTTGACTCATATCTGCAGGGATCATTTACAATTCTTGGTGTCTTGGAATGTGGTATGACATATCAGAAAAGCCTTGGGTGCCTGCAGAGTAATTTAATCCTTCAACTCTGTTTAATACGTTTGACATGACATAGCCTCAGCTTCCAGGGGGACATTTCTAGTGTTGAAGGCTAGTGTGAGGGTGAAGACTTGTGACAGAAACACCACTTGAGCTGCTGTGGGAGCTGTAGGAGATAGAAAACACTATACAGCTATCTGCAAATTCCTAGACTACTCCTTTTTGGGTCAGAGATCAACAGGTTAGTAGATGGATTGGCTCTTTGCTTATGCTTAGTTGGCACCCATGCCTGGTTCCTTTACTTTTATTGTTTACCTCCTTTTCAGTTCCCTAAGTGTTCCCAGACAATTGCCACTTATTAGTCCGTTGTTCTGTTGTGCTGTGCTTTGTTTCCTCACATTTACTCCTCACAGTTGGATTAGTGTTCTGTCAACAGTGTACTGGGACAGTCAGCTGGTTTCCAGGCCAGCTATTAAGACCAGAAGGCCTACTGTTTTCATACCTGTATATTAGCACTCTTACGTACTGCATTGTACTTACCAATTCATTTCTGTTGTACAGCTGTGTCAACTCTAAAAACTCCATCAACAACTGCCAGTGAGGTACCACCCCCTGAGGTTATTATTGAGGTTCTGAAAGAGACTCCTGTGTTTATATCTCCTTCTCTTTCCCCTTCCCTTTTTTCCCCAGCATTCATGTTGAAGACAAATTTATGTTGTGCTGTTGGCATAGAGACTCAGTGGTGGAACGTGGTGTCAGAGCATCCACGAACTCAGGACTTGTCAGGAAAATTGGTTGTACTCTGTTGCTTTTGCTGGTGCATACATAGGTAATAATGCATATACTGCCTTTGTCATGAATAAACCTGTTGAATAAATGAATGAATGAATGCCTGTGAGTGTTCTCTGTAGACTGACAGTTGATGTAAGTGAGTCAGAAATACTGTCAGATTATGTGGGTCTAGATTACACCCATCTGGTTCCTTTCTGACCTCACAAAGTGAATCGTGCAGGTCATCAGCATCCACAAGAGCATGGGTACTCACAAACATTTTCCCGGGGGCTGTAAAGTTCGGTCTATGGTGTGACCAAGGACAGTTGCAGGCTGTAGTTATGAAGATACTGTCATCACTGACTCTGACTCTACCACTAAGACTGTGTTCATAGCAGTGTGACTTTGCAAGAGAGTGAGGGCCTTCCATACAAGACACAGCCTATACACTCATCATGGAGTAGACGAGGGTCTTTAGGATCTTCAATTCTCCCTCCACAAGAATATCTGTGAAGCATAAAAAAGGCACAGCACATCTTGAATGCTACACTTTTAGAGCTTCGCCCCAATACAAACATGAGCATGGACATGAGGTTTCTATCAATGGCGGGTGGTCATGCCCCAAATAAATGAAATAGCACGTAATTTGGGTGTGCACCTGCTCTAAATTCAGGTAAACAGTTTCATAATTACAGTATTATAGAAGTTGCTGTTTGGACCCTTCTCAAATACCAATCTGTGCACGCTGAAAGCATATGGTGCAGACTGCTGAATGCACACATGGCAGAGTTCTATTAACCTCCCCACCATTGTTTCCATAAGTGGTCAGGTGCTCCATTATAGAGACACCGACCAACAGGGGGCTTCAAATAGGTAAAGCAAGCAGGCCTCAACATAGTCAAATATATCAATGCTGATGGATATGTTTTATGTTTTGTTGTGGAAGATTATAATTATATAACACTGCTATTTGCAAATAACCTCTATTTGTTTACATATTTTGTATAGCATGTTACTCTCCAAGTGTATGGTCTATTGACAGTTTAGGTTCCTAGAGTACCTGCTTTGGGATACTCCGTATGATCAGACAAGTAATGGCCCTGCTCCCAGAGGAGTCGAGGAAGACTGTAGTGCAAGCCTTAGTGGTATCAAGGCTGGACTACAGCAACTCTCTCTTTCTGGGCTTTCCTAAATATGCCACAAACAGACTGCAAGTCGTACAGAATGCAGCTAGCCGACTGCTGTTGAAAATACCCAGACATCACTCAGCAAGGCCCTCACAGAGAGAGCTTCACTGTCTCCCGGTCCAAGCACGGATCAAATTCAAGTACCTAAGCCTGGCCCACCGAGCCATGTATGGGAGAGGTCCCTCCTTGATCTAAAAGCTGGTCTCACTTTACTCACCCCATCACCACCTTAGGTCAAGATCTAACTTTCTGATGAACCCTACCTGATTTAAGAGAGCCAGATGGGGCGGAAGATTATTTACCCATCTGGTACCCAAACTGTGGAACAGCATGGATCCACAACTCCGACTAATTGAAAACGAAGTGACCTTAAAAAAAAAGACTTAAACCATGTCTCTTCTCCCTAAACCCATGTGCTAACACCTGTCTGTTCTGTATCACTTCAGTGCTGAGATGCCCAAGGGTAGTCACACACTTTACAATCCCTAAACCTAAACCTAGACAGACTCCCGCCTGCTAAAGTGCGATTGCAAGATAGAGGAGCTCCTTAGTGGAAACAACTGTCCCTGGCCTGTGTAAGTGGGGGTGACAAGGTTGGCTATAGTAGGCGTTTCCCTACCTTGGGCCTCCATGTGGTGGAAGATCTTGTGAATTTCAAACCTAATCTGGTTGAGTGTCAATCCTATTGTGGGCTGCCCCTGTGCAAAGCTGAAGACGGGTGGTGTTATTGCCCGCTCCGTAAACTAGGTCATTTTTTGTCTTCACTCTTCCAACCATTTATGCTTGTGTGTCACAATCTTGACAGGGCTGTGTTTGCTACTTTTCTTATTCTCGTTTGTCTTTTTTCCCTGGGTTTGGTTCTGTTAAAGATGTTCTCGCTCTATGTGCTGTATGTCTCCTTGTAACTTGTAAATCGGTCCACTTCTCCCCCTGTTTTCTCCCCAGTCATTAAACACTAGAGATGGCATTTCCCAATCTTACGTTGCCTTGTGTCAGAGAGGCTCGGTCCCCTTGCCCATTGTCCCAGGTTAGTCTCTGCCCTAGTGGTGGTGTGTTCTCAGGCCTTCTTGGCTTACCTAATAGATATATTTTCCTGAAGATCCAAGCACCAGAGAAAGCGATCTGGACTTGGCGAGACAGTTGACTGCCAGTTCTATTATACTCCCATATTTCCAAATGAGCTTGGGACCATTTGGATGAAGGGATGAAGGCAATATTGTGGTTCCAGGGAGAACCCTTTGCCGGGGCTCCGAGACCGTGGCGTTTGACTTTTAGCCAGGGCCGGACTGGGAACCAAAACCGGCCCTGGCGAAGTGCTCGGCCGCCCCCGCTGGGCGTTGGGGGTGCTGCCGAGCTCTTTGCCAGGGCCGGTTTTCTGCTGATTTTGTTACAGGACCGATTTTGCAGCTATGCTGCAAACACGGCCCTGTAACAAAAATGCAACCCAGGGGCCCAAACCTGGCCCCCACCTATGCGGTGCATCAGGGGATTGCCCGGTGCCCGCCACGGCCAGTCCGGCCCTGCTATTAGCACTATAGGCCTGATGCCAAGTGCCTGCCTTATGTGCTCTGGTGAGGGCCTAATCTGGCCAGTGTTGGGGGTGCATTGTGACTGTGTTAAGGGTGTAAGGGTAAATAATAGCAAAAAACTTTCCTTGTTTAACTCAATTATTATTTGAAGAAGAAAGCACAGTGCCATGATTGAAAACGGACAATCCTACAGTCTAATCCCCAATCACCAACATCCACCTTCCCTCTAACAGAGAAACACACACACACACACAAACAAAAGTGTGCAAACACCACAGTGAACGTTTGTTGGGACATCAAAGTGGTGAGGATCAACATCACGGGAAGACAGTGGGTCGGTGTCTGGTCATGTGGTCCCTGCAAAAGATAACAGCAGATCCCAATTTGATTCTACATCCCAATCATAAATCATGCTGCTTGAGTTGAAAGAAAATGGAGCAAGCAGAAGTTTCAAAGTTGTGACAGATTGTACACTTCTAAGTGTGACATGATTTTAAAAGATGTTGCCACAATTTATCAGGTAAAGGCAAAGGCAGAGATGAGGAGCAAGACCAGTCTGTGGAATTGCATAGCACAGAGAAAGGGACCTTCAGATAATGAGGGCCTGGTGACCATGTCAGTTTAGCTAAGTATACAGCAGTGTATGTTTAGCATAACATTTCCTGTAAACCATCCAGTTAATGTGCTATTGATAAAGGTTTCAAAGACTGCACAGGAATAGTCTTTTATACGTTTTATTCCTACACAATCTTTGATGGGGAAACACTTGTCCTCTTAGTCCTTGTAGCCTGCATCAGCTGTCTAGAGGCAGACAAGCTGCAAAGTAAACTCTACTCTAAAGGGGCACACACTGGGTCCGCACCCAGCAACTGTTGCCTGCGCTCCTTATATTAGTAACATAATCGCTAGTGGAGTATCCAGGGTCTCTCCTTCAATTTTGTTAGTTGTTCACTAGAAGAGTGCCCAACTCTACTTGAGTTCGGGTCCACCTAAAACAATACTCCTTTTACCATTGGTCATGAAACTGACTGTACGTATCTATGAATTGACTTTCGGTAGAGGCTGATTAATAGTTGTGATGTACAAGCCTTTGTATCTTCGTCCCATTGTAAGTTAAAGAGTATTCCTGCTGGCCATCCCTGGTCAATCTGTGTTGTCTGCCATGGCTGGAAATCCTCCTTTTCCCACAGTGTGAAATCAGTGACATGTATACATCATAATGCTAGACTTGCAGGGTCACCCCAAACCTTTTGCCTCTTCTCCTTTTTTCTGAACCTGTTTCTGTTGACGTTTAGGACTCTGTGCACTTTACCGCTGCTAACCCAAGCTACATTGTTTGTGCTCTCTTATTGAAACATAGTAAAATTGGTTTACACCCAATTGGCACATTTAATGTGCTTATACGTCCCTAGTAAAGTGGTACTACATGTACCCGAGGCCTATAAATCAATTGCTACTAGTGGGCCTCCAGCACTTATTGTGCCACCCACTTAAGTAACTCTTTAAAACACATCTCAAGCCTGCCATTGCAGCCTGTAGGCAGTTTTAAACTGCCAATTCGACTTTGCTAAATAAACTTTCTGCTAGGCCTAAACCTTTATTTATAATACACATGCCATCCCTAATGTAGGCCCTACACAGCCCACAGAGCAGGATGAAGTGTATTTATAAAGGCCCATTGGTTTGTACATTGGGTTTCACGGGTGGGGATCCAGAACTTGTGTTTGTGTAGTGCCACTCCGTGATTTTGTATAACACTAAATATCTCTGTAAGTAATCCGACATCAGCTAAAGGCGCTCCAAAGTTGGAGTATGAGATAGCCCTCCTGCTGAATCCAATATGGAAACAGTAACAAAACAACCAGAAAGCCAATACTGTAACCTCTATTGGACTCGAGTGACCTACTCGCAAAGAATTAAACTGAGTGCGGGACCGTGAAATAGATCACAGATTAAATCTCTTTTATTTTGAGATTTTTCAGAAATGGGTTGGTTCAAAGTTCACCAAGAATTATAACACAATTTAGAACACAAACAATACAGGGAGCAATATTCATAAAAATGACATTTTCTTAAAACAAACATTGATAACACAACAATTAGTGAAAATACCTACTATCATACTAAGTTGATCAACATATACAAGCATAACTCACTCTCTCATACACACCACACACTTCAGACTTATTATACAGGCGTAATGTCACAAACTAATTAATTGAATAGGAATGAATAAAGAACAAAACAGGGGAACACCATAGAAGAAAGCTCTTAAAACAGTGAATCGGCTTCTTTAGAAAAATTGCACGAAGAGTAATTTATTTCTTGCAGTCTTATGGTGTTGTAGAATGGTCTACGCGTTTCGAACCCTTAATAATTGGATAGGGTTCTCATCAGGATCTCATAACTTGTATGAAAGCTCAACATGTGAACGTTCCAACCTGACGGTGGTCAAACATGGAGGAAGGAGAGGGTTTTAGCCGAAGGGTTTTGTCAAGAAGAATGTTGTTTTCTTCGAAGGGAACACTTGTCAAACGTAGCAAAGTTCAGTAGAAATAAATCACGGGCTTGGTGGCTTCAAATTGCAGCACCGGCCATTCCTCTGTATGGAAGTTAGCGGGACATCGGGAATACAATATGGAAGCAGTGTGTCCTCTCAAAACCTTTCTCCTTAAGAGTTGGGGGACAGGAAGACTGAGATGGACCCGAAGCTCCAGATAGCCAAACTTAAACAGGCTGCAGAGGAGAGAAAGGATGAAAGAGCCTCAAAGGAGAAAAGGATGTTGAGGGCTCATGAAGTGAGTCTATGAGTCTAAGGGAGCTGAACCTAAAGATCACACACACCTCAGATTCCAGCAGAAATGGTGGCAGCCATAGCACTGTGTCGAAGGGAGACAAAGTGTCCACATATCCAAATAATTGGTTTCCAGCTTGAGGTGGGAGGTGATATAGATAGGTGGCTCGCAGCCTATGAGTAATCTCTAAGAACGCATAGAAAAAATTGGACAGGGCTAATCTGTGGAGGCAATGTCAGGTATTGGGAGGCATACCTTGTTGGCTTTAGAGGTGGCTGGCCAGATGACCGATACCCCATTGAAAGCAGCCCTTATCAAAAAATGTGGTCTCACCCCAGAAGGAAACCGCCTAAGATTTAGGGACAGTCCTAAACTGTCTGAACAGACTTGGGTAGCTTTTCTAGACCTCTCCAGTAAGGCACTGAATAGTAGCTGAAGGGCAGCCAAGTGAGTAGTTGTGAGAGGCTGTACAATCTCATTTTGAGAGTGCACATGCGCAATAACTGTTTCATAGAGTTGGCCAACACCTGATTACAGTAAACTGCTGATCCCAAGGAATTTGCAAAGGAAGCAGACGTTTGGATTAGTACCACAGTGTCTGATAAGTTACCTGGGATTACTCCTTAGGGGGGTGGTTCAGGTTTCCCCCGACAGAGTGATGGGGGAGGTCCACAGTGATCTGGACGATTCCCAGAATAATGTGGGGCAGAACGTTCCCATGACCATTCTAAGAATTGGAAGGAAGTTTCTGGTGGGCAGAGACCCTGGGTGCCCCATTTCTAATCCCATGTTTTGATTGCTCCTAGATGGGTCACAAGTAAGGGGACCAGGGCTACACCAAGAGGCCATCCACTGCTAGGAGGTTTACAGTAGTAGGTAGTCCACAAGAGCAGAGAATATAGCATGCACTGGTGTCCCTTAGCTGGGAGGTGGATTCCAAAGGCAACATTGTGATCTCAAGGGTGGTAATCACCACTTTCAACAGGTAACAGTTAATGGAATACCTGTCAATGCATTAAGGGTTACCTATGCCAGTCGGACCACGGTGGTGGAAAGACTGGTTTCTCCAGAGCAGTACACCTGACAATTGTGTAGGGCACCTTTTACTAATAGGCAGGACTTCCTCCGAGCTATGACTCTGGTGACCCTGGTTTGGGGTGGGGACGTGACCCAGAGCAAAGTCATAGTCAGTCCTCTGATGCCCATTGAATGCTTTCTGGCTGCCACCACAGGTGTTAGCTGAGTCAGGAGGGGCAGCCGCCCAGGGTGCCTTGAGATCTCAGTTTCTTGATGTACTCCCCTCACAAGGAAAGTATGGAGGCCTAGATGGGAGGGCAGGGGGGTGGATACAGACCACAGAGGGGACCAGTGAACAAGAGATTACCAACTTTCCGAACAAAGCTCCCTAAACTGACATTGGTGAAGCCACTTCTGAACTTGAGGTGCTCCCTACACTGTCACAGAGACAGAGGGCTGAAGACCTGCACCAGATAGACCTCTGCATGACACAGAGTGTGTCGCCCTTGGGAGGTGGAATAGTGGTTCTCCCCTGGAAGTCTTGGCTTGCCAGGCACCTGTTCAACCTCAGGGTACAGTCCCTGGGCTGAGTGGCTACCACTCCTGGACTGGTGGGAGTGAGAGTGGAAATAAGGTGCCCTTAGATCCTGGGGCTGTTGCTCCCCACTGTGAAAAACCTCAGATGTCAGGGAACCCTCAAGAGCAGCTAAAGAACACCTTGCCTGCCCCAACGCTGGACGTGAGGCCTGCACATGCCTCTGCTTGGAGCCTCCACCTGAGAGTGGATGGCCTGGGGCTTGGTTCTTTACACTAACAGCTGTCAGTGGCCTCTGTTGGTTGTTGTCATAATGGGCAGAGTTTAGCTTAGGTTGGGGACAAAAGTCTGATCAAAGGGGTGGAATGAGGCACATTACTGTGTTGGCCATGGAGGAACTGTCTGCCTAAAGGAATAAATCTCAGAGCAAATTAAGATTAGGTACTTTGCAGATGAGGTCTACAAGTGAGCAAAAGGGTTTCCCCAGGGTCAGTCCAGTGACTCAGGAGAGTGCTGACAGAGGGATCCAATTAAGTTCAGAAGGGCATTGAACTGGTAAGTGCTTCTGCAGTAGAGGGCCACTGTCAATGTTCTATCGCCTGAGTAGACAAGCCCATCAAAGTATTGATTAGTCTACCTTGGCATTAGGTTGAAGGGGGTTGTGTTCAACTTGGCCTTCTCTGGCAGGGTCACCTCAAATGTTTTGCCTCCTCTCAGTTTTCTGAAACCATTTTGGTTGGCTTTGGGACTCTGTGCATTGTACCACTGCTAACTAGTGCTAAAGTGCTTGTGCTCTCCTCTTGAAACATGGTAAAATTGGCTTACACCAAATCGACATGTAATTTGCTTATGTCTCTAGTAAAGTGGTACCACATTTACCCAGGGCCTGTAAATTAATCCTACTACTGCGCCTGCAGCACATATTATGCCACCCACTTATATGGCCCTTTGAAAATGTCTCAAGCCTGCCATTTCAGGCTGTGTGGAGTTTTAAACTGCCAATTTGACTTGGCAAAATAAACCTTCTGCCAAGCCTAAACCTTCCCTTTTAATGTATATAAGTTAGCCCTAAGGTAGGCCCAAAACTGCAAGTCCATACAACAGGATGCAGTGTATTTAAAAAGTTGGGCATCTACGTTTTACATTCTTGGGTGGTGAAAAATATTTACATTTGGTTTTTTTTCACTACTGCAAGGCCCACCTCTCCCATAGGATTACATTGAATGACCTTATTACATTTAATAAGTACTAAATTCCTTTAGGGAACAGGTAGAAAAGTCGTATTTGGCCTACAAAAATTGTAAATGAAAGTCCTTTTAAATGGTAAAGTCGGATTTTAAGTCATAGCTCTGAAAATGCCACTATTAAAAGGTTTACATTGTTTATTGTCTGTTGAATAAGAGTGCAATACAACGTTCACACAACTATTAAAATGTTAGCATTTTCTTGTCCTAAGCATTTGTGCCTGTGTCCTGGGTCACATGACTACAAACAGTTGGCAGTTTGCTCTTAAGTATTCCTTCCAGGCAGTGAGACAAAGGGGCAACTAGGTGTTGGCAGGATGGGCCATTCTGCTAGGATGGTATGGGTGGACCTGTTCCCTGCCCCACTTACATTTCAAAGGGACTGACTCAGCATACTACACTTCACTTCAAAAAGCTTTATTTCAACAATATTGTCATAAAAGCGAAAACTGCACAATACGCATAATTTGACTAATGGCTTGATCTGCACGTCAATATAAACAGTAATACAACAAACAAAATTAATCATCACCTCTTAGAGGATTTAAAAGTGAGCAATTTCATCAATGGTATCATGACAACATTCATATATGATACACCATACGATACAACCATGATGTAAAATGTAGTAAGATACCACAATTCGAGAGGGCACAATCCTCAAAACGCATAGTTATCTAATTAAGAGATAATCTGCAGAATGTATCAAGTCATTACAGTCAACATTTCATGTAATTCCATGCATAAAACTGATCAAAAGTTAAAAGATAATTAAACAAAATTAAAATACAGGTAATAAAAGTTTACACAGTGAGGTTCAATAACACCATACAAAGATCAAATTGATGCTTCAGTGGAGGGATAACCTGATAGCAAAGGCGCTAGATTATTCTCATTTGGTGCAATTTTTGAACTGATGCACCAAACCCACTTTAGGTATTTGGCTAGGGGGATAGCATAACAAAGCGAGCTAACTGTCCTCAGAATTCTTAAGGCTTCGCTGCTTTGCCTGGTGCCCAAGTTCTTACACATAGGCACTAGCCAAATCTTTTGTGGGGTAGCATAGGCAGGGCATACAACGAGCACATGTTGGTACATTTCTATGTGATCAGCACAGTGTGAGCACTTACTATATAAAACTTTACTCGGTTATTACAACCATCAAAGTTTCAACCAACAGCCCAAACATTAAAATAACAATAAAACAATAAAAATACACAAATATATATACAATAGTAGCAGCAAAACGTCCATGTTTAAATTGCAGAATGCTTCAGAATCAGATAAAATAATAGCACTAATGTATAATATCTACTCTCATCAGTGAAAAGACTCTGATGTAAAGTGCTGAGTGCTTTAAAACTTTATTTAAAACTAGACTGCAAACAATACCATGAGATTACACCAAATAGAACAGTACAAGAAGAAAAAACAGTTAATTGATATAGGTAAACTGTAAAGTGTAACTCATGATCGTTATACTGGTCTAACTTTTTTTTAATTACATTGCACTTGTACCAAACTGCCTCTAAAAATGTACTAACAGCTACAACAGTCCTAGGGGAGAGGTCAGTTTTTAGAATCCTTAGTTCTATTTGATATTGTGCAATCCCCAGTTCACGACAAATCAGAATAATCCACCTCCTACGAGGGTAGGAATACTCCCGACAGAAAAATAACACATGTGATTCATTTTCGTCACATTGATTACACATCGGGCACGTCAATACTGGCTGTTCTTGATTCCAATTGTGGGTAAATGATCTCATAGGTAATATCTCCAAACAAAACCGTATGAAAAGACTTTTAGGGAAAGCAAAAGGTATAAAATCCATATAATCCTCTGATAGTGGAGTAGATTTAAAATCGAGAAGTTTAATGGTCAAAGATCCTACAGAACTTTTTCTTAATATACATTTGTTAATAAAGTTCCAATAGGTAGTTTTGAGAAGGTGTATATCAGTTATCTTTTATTTAGTAGGATCAGCCCAAAATCTGTAAAAACCTAACTTTCCCAACCACGAGGACACATGTTTAGTCCATGGAAGTGATCTGGCACCTGGTATATTTAGAATTTCACACAGGGAATCCCTATAATCAGCAAGCTCCGGTATACACCAGAGATGAACCCAATAAGTCAATACTTTCAGGGCCACTAGATCTGTTACTCTTTTTAATCCCAGTACTAAATACAATGGAATAAGGGGTGTACTATGGGGGAGGCATAACATTGGCTAGGGGGATAGCATAACAAAGTGAGGGATTGGTCTTCACAATTCTTAAGGCTTCGCTGGGACTCCATTTCATTCTTTTTTCCATGGTGATGCCTAAGTACGTAAACAAATCTCCTCCTCTAAACCCACCCCCCTCCATCAAGATTTCCTCTCTGTATGATCGGTGTTTGTTAAAAGACATACATTTTGTTTTATCAGTATTCAATTTAAGCCCTCCAATTTCACAGAAATCTTCAAACAAGGCCAATGTATGCTGTTATCCACTGGGAGTCTTGGAAATGATGAGGGGGTCATCGGCAAGCATACTAATTGGGACTTTGGAGACAGCAAGGGTTGTGGCGTCAGTGGGTGTTTGGGCTAAGAATTTAACTGCCTCATTACTGAAAGGGGAGAACAATGGAGCACTCCCTTTTCCACCCTAAATGTCTCTCTGACTTCCCCCTGTGCGCCCCAACGTATATGCACAAAATTGCTCTTGTTCAGGCACATTAAGAAAACTAGCAGTTTAGCCGGCATACTAAGATCCTGCAGCACCTCCCACAATTTACTATGGAAAACTAAATCAAAGGCAGATTTTAAATCGACAAAAACTGCGTACATACTGCCCTTACCTAATACCACTGTCCGCCAGTATATCAAAATAAATAAAAAAAACTTGATCCACTGTACTAATATGGGCCCGAAAACCAGCCTGATGAGAAGTTAATACACTGTTGTCGTCAACCCATTCCTGTATCTTCCACAAGGCAAGGCATGCCACCACCTTTTGGATCAAATCAATAAGACTAATGGGCCAATAATTTGCAGGCTGTGATCTATCCCCCTTCTTATAGACTGGCATGATCTCAGCCACCTTCCACGAATCAGGAATGGGGGCACCCTGGGCCAGACCATTTACTAGCAGTGTTATATACCTGCACCACTTTTGTCTGTCATATAAAAAAACATCAGCAGGAATACTATTGATACCCGGGGCTCTACCCCCCGTTATGGCATGTAGAGCATTCATTACTTCTGAGGGTTCAAATACTGGGGACCTCTGATCATGTGGTACCTCTAGTGGAGGTTCAGGAATCCCTGCATCATCTAGTGAATACTGTTGGGAAAAATATTTTACCCATTTTTCGGGGGCTACATGATTTTCTGGTGGAGGAGGAAGTGCCCCACTGCCATATTTTACAAGTGCCCAAAAATGTTGCAGGTTGCTTCTTATGCAAGCTGCCTTCCATTCCTGCCACGTTCTCTCATCCCGCTCTCTTTTAGTATTACAATTCTGTATGCATTCCTTGCTTCCCTAATAGAGTTTGAGTTTCATATTCTAATAACTACCCCAAGGGATTTACGAGTGACACTGCATTCTTTATTTTACCAGGTTTGTCAATTCTGTTTGAGCGTGTGTCTATTACTACAGGGTTTCAAAAAATGGGTCCGCACTTTATCGAATAGCGAAACATGGATGGTGATAGTGGTCAGGCCTACTGGTTGAGCACTAGCGGCAATGGTCTCTAGTGCAACAATAGCCTCATCAACTTCCCTGCCGATAATGGACAGTGCTCCAGATCACTGCTAATTTTTAGACCACTTGACTCTGCTCAAGTCATTGCTGACCACTAAGTCTCTAGTAGACACTAAATTAACAGGACGGGCAGGGTCGTCCAGTGGCTGAAGAAAAAAGATGAGGAGAGTGGGTTATGATCACTCTCGTCTCATTCTAAGACGGCCATGTCAGTTAGTGTATGCCATAGGGTTGAATCTATGAGGAGATAATATATTCGGCTAGATTGGAACCCATTGTTAAATGTGTTAGCCCCTATTCTATCTGAAGTGGTCTTACCATTAGCCGCCCTAAGACCTCTAAACAGAGTGTTTTTATTTGCAATCCTGCTTCAGTCCAACGTTTTATTGGTTCCAACTCCAATTTAGGAATACCCCATACGAATTAGTGGACTGATTTTTTAACCACTTGGATGCTAATGACAAGGGTAACTCGTCATGGAGTTCACATTCATTTCAATGGAATTTACATGCCATCGTTGGACATGGCTTAGCATCCAAGTGGTTTACCACTTGTAGTGAATCTTCCATCTTATGTCCGTGACACCATGGACGTTTTAAACAAGTTACAGGATTTTAAATGGGAAGAAGGAATGTTACTGGTCACTCTTAACGTGGTGGGTCTGTATACTTGCATTAACAATGATGAGTGAAGTGAAGTGAAGAGGCTTTGAACCACTTTCTTAGCAGTCGTGGCAGTTTACGACATCACTCGAAAATGTTGGTCGATATGAGTAATTTGATTTTGACCAATAATTATTTTTTATTTGAAGACAAATGGTATCATCAGGTGAGGGTCACCGCGATGGGTCCAGGTTTGCTCCCTCTTATGCCAACCTGTTTATGGGTTGTTTTGAGAGGGAACATGCCTGGGGCCGTGGAGCTTCAGGTTGGAGAGACTTGATTTTATTTTGGGCTAGGTTCATAGACGACATCTTAATGATTTGGAGAGGATCAGGGACAGAATTGTTGGAGTATTTGGATTATTTAAATTCAAATGACTTTAATGTAAAGTCTACCATTAATTACAGTACTAAACAAATTGAGTACCTGGATGTGACATTAATGGTGGAAGGTGATGGCATCATCAGTAAATTATTTAGAAAAACTACTGCTACCAACTCAATACTAAGGGCAGACAGCTTCCACCCGGTGTCAGTAATTTCAGGAATTCCCTATGGGGAGATGGTCCGGGTTCGCAGGAACTGTAGCAGTGACAGTGAATTTAAGGATGAATTGGGCAATTTACAGAACAGATTGAGACGGAGGGGTTACATTAATCGTAATCTAGTGAAAGCCCGGGAAAGGGTTTCAAAAATCAGAAGAGAGTCCACCTTGATTCAGAAAACCAGATCGGAAGCAGGCAGAAGGTTAACTTTTGTCACCACTTACTGTGTTTAAAAAGATCAAATTAGAAAAGCTTTGGGAAAAAATTGGAATGCACTTCGGGGGGTACCTGGTTTACTTGAGTTAGTAGTTGATGAACCTGTGCTTACATACAAAAAGAGTGCAACAATTAAAGATAAAATCTCTAGAAACTATGTTCGTCCGGACAGTCCTGCCACTTTGAATTGGTTACCACCTCCTCCCAAAGGATTCTATATCTGTGGGGCATGTACAACCACAGTAAACGTTATTGGATTAATGAATTCATCAATTGTAATAGTGTGGGAGTCATCTATGCCATTATTTGTGGCTGTACAAAAGTAAATATTGGCAGCACGAGGAGGTGCCTCAAAACTAGGACTTAGGTAAGGTTTAAGTTATGGGATAGATATGAATGGCTGATTGGTAACAACTGATCTTCAATCAGGATCTTGGAGTTTTAATTGTTAGCTGCAACAGAAATGTGAGTTTTTTTCATGATAGATGTTTGTAGAGTATTGGGGAGTATGGACATTGTCATATACAGAAGGTAATATGGTAACTGAGGTTTGTTTATGAATGTTATAGGGCAGCCCACCTGGATATGTTATGGGGTAGTTTCGTAGGGCCTCCCAACTCGTGTGTTATTTTGCAGAGATACCACTTGTGCATATGAGCGGTGTGTGAGCCAACCAGTTTTTATCTGGAGTAATTTAAGAATTTGGTAACATGAGTGGATCTTCAACTTTGATTTTTGCTTTTGGTTTCACGTTTGCATTCCAAAGATAAATTTTTTCGTATGACCGGTGGCGAGCTAAATATTGTCACCTAATAGATGATGTAACGTTGGAAATACTCATCTCGGTATGATTTCTCACTAATTATTTAGCACTAATATACTTTGTATGTTAGAGCTAGGGGGAGTACGGCGGGGCATTATAATGGGTGTTGATTTAGAATTTATGGATTGGTCGATTGCTAGGTAAAGTTTTTTAAATATAATATAACTACATTTCATAGGTATAACATGTAATGACCCTGGAGGTTAAGAACGGTGCGCTAATATAATTGGCCGATTCTGACAAAGAAGGAAAACACTTTGCTTATACGCATTGTCTTTGACCCGTATAAGCACAGATCCCATCAGAGCAATTTTAGTTGGTTCCCCCGCACACATGAATAGAAAGCTCGGTTTGTCAGGTGCGTCGTTACTGGTAGGTGAAAATATAGGCAGACCTGAGAAGTGAATTAAGATAGCTACTGTCGGAATAGGAAGTGACGGGTTATGCCGGAGATTGATGTGGGGTATCGTTAAAAGGCTGAGAAAAAGGGATGCGGACCCGAGAGGGGACGGGATAAAGAATCGTCAGACAGGAAGTGATGTTATGAACGGATGTCCAAGCGATAGCGGACTGGATAGGGAACTTCGCGGCTGGCCGTAGGGCGGGATTGAGAATAGGTTTAAAGAGACCAAGCTCTGATTGGTAGATGAGGTGTTTAAATACAGGATGTTAAGTGTGTCCGTCGCATTCCAGATTTATCGGACCGGAGGCGAGGGACACGATGCTGTTACTGAAAGACGATTTCTGTAAGAATAGGACCTGAAGGGGGATACTTTGCAAGTTTTATTTTGGACGAAGAAATCTTGATTAGCTGGGCATTTTTTAATGCTCTTTATTTTCTGTTGCAGCTTTATATTGATGACTTAGAAAGATGGTAAACATTTGAAGCCGTTTAAGATCATTGTGGAGTGCGATGGTTCTACTCTGCCCTTAAAAGTGACGCTATATAAAGAGATAAGCTGTATTTGAGAAATTGGAGAGGTAAGGACCTAAAACACAGACCAGGGGAGTCTTGTTTAACCTCATAGGAGATAGTTTTGTTTATTGGGAAATAAATAAATCGAATCCATTATATTGTTTATAGGGATGGATTACGATGGATAGAAAGATTCTAAAAGGGTAGACAGCCACTTACTGCGGATGGAACGAAACTGATGACAGGGTACGCTTGAGATTTGGTAGGTGAGTGGGGATATAATCTTTATGTCTAATTTTGGTCGTTGGGACATATAGCAAGAAAGGTTTAGTTGTTTTAAAACCTCAATGCTTTATCATAAGAATGCATAACTTTTTTTGGGGGGAGGATAGGGTGAGAAGTTTTGAATGATATGGTGCGGGTGGAAGATGCTCCATCTGGGCGTACCCATTAGGGGATAAAGATTAACATTAACTCTACCTTTTTTTGATTGATAAGAGAGGCAGGATGTATGAGTTTTTAACATATTCTGTTTATTATGTAGACCAAAGGAAGTACCAGGCAAAGGGGTAATTAAGTTTTGGTCAGCTACTGTATACGCGTGGAGTGTAAAATGCTGCTTCTCCTTTTGTTTTGACAACAATTCTTAGAGAAAGGTGAGCCATTTAACGAAGGGACTGTTTTTGTCGGGTGGGGGTAGTTCTTTGGGACTACGCAAAGGCATCTTAAGAATAAATGTATATGGTACCCACTGTGTACGGGGAAGATCAGACTAGTAGGCATGAAAGATTGTTTATATCAATTAATAAGGTGCTTTTTCTATTTTTGTGTTAATTTTTGATTCTCCCCTTGTATAATTTTTAAGCATTATGGAATATTATGTTATTGATGTTTAGATTGTTCATTAGGCAGAAAGTGACCTGTAGCATTTTAATTATTGGTTGTGGTCAATAATCTTTTGATTGCAATAGGATTGGGGTTTTTCTTTAACAGTAACCTAATAGGAACCCGTTCTACGTAAATAAGGGTCAAAGATGTATAGAATATTTTGTCAAAATAGTGATTGTCTGTCTTTCTTTTGTTTACAGCCCTGATGATGTCCCATGAGGGGACGAAACGCGTCGGCTGTTGACTTTGTATTAAACTGATATCGAACTGACTGACAGCAAAATACGTGTTGAAATAAAAAGAAAAATCATCATACAGTATTCATCTGAAGATTGTTTTTGTTGTGGGGATTTGCTTGCAAATGAGATATGGATCACTATAACTTGAACGCTCCTTCCCAACTTTGATGTATAAGTTGAAAAATGTTTAGTACCCCAAACACAAGCCAAAGCTTCCTTTTCGATGGTACTGTAATTTTTCTCTGATGATGAAAGTCCCCTTCAAGCAAACGCAATTATGCTTTCCTCACAGTCAACCATTTGGTTAAGCACAGCACCTAGACCAGAGTTACTGGCATCAACAGTGATATAGGACAACAAATCCTCATTGAAAGGTCTGAGTGCAGGAGCATTGATTATCAAGCGTTTTAAACTTTCAAATGAATACTGTTGTTCCTTGCCCCACATAAATTTAACATTACTTCTGGTCAAGTTTCTCAGTGGTTCACTAATAAGAGCAAAGTTTTGTACAAATCGAGAGTAGTACTCGCTCAAACCTAAAAATGACCTCAATTGGTCTTTGTCAGATGGTTGATCACATTCTCGAATTGCTTTCAACAGATCGTGTTTAGGAGATATGCCGGAGTCAGAAGTTACATGACCTAAATACTCTACCTTGTTAAGCAAAAATTTGCATTTTTGTTTCTTAACTGTCATGCCAAATTTACTAAGAATCCCTAACACTTGATTGAGTTTTTCCAAATGTTCTTGAACAGTATTGGTTGAGATCAGTATATCACCTTGGTAGTCCAAAACATGTTTGATGTCCCCAAAAAGTTGAAACATGAGTTTTTGAAAAACTGAGGCTGCTGAAGAGAGTCCAAAAGGCATCCTTAGAAATCTTTAAGCACCAAATGGTAAGATCTTTGGACTCTTCATGCAACTCTATTTGGTGGTAGGCCGCCCTTAAATCTATAGTAGAGAAGAAATACGAACCTTTTAATTGAGCCAACATTTCCTGTATGCGTGGAAGAGGAAAACAATCAACCTGTATGTTTTTGTTTAAAGATCTTAAATCTACACACAGTCTGATTTCATCACAATTCTTTTTAAGTGCCACGACTATTGGAGAAACCCATAGAGCAGAATCAACTTGTTCAATAACTCAATCATAACACAGTTGTAGAAGGTGTGCTTTCAGTTTGTCTCTGATACTCAACAGGACTTTATGAATGACTGGAACTGCACCAGGTTTCAATATGATCTTATGTTGAAATCCTTTAACAGACCCTAAATTATCACTAAAAACATCTTTATTTTTGTCAAGAATGGCTTCTAAAGAATGCTCTTCTGAAAGCAAAGAATTCATGTTGGTATAATTATCTAAAGAAATGGGATTATCAGATCCTGGTCTCAAAACCATGCAAAATTTACCCTGATCTTTCCGCCCCAGTATGTTATACTCCTTCTTGGCTACATAGATTTTAGAATTGATAATTCTATCTTGGAAATTAAGATCACCCGTGAAATAGCCCATCATATCAATTTTCCTGACCACCGAAGGCCACGGTACGTATGTCAGGGGGAAGCAATTTGGTTTCTTTCCATTCCTTACTTGTCTGACAGGATGGTTACCGGCGAACCAGAATCAACCGTAACTTTGGTATAAATGTCACCAATTTTAACATCACAAACGGGATCACCTGTGTTAGATTCATCTGCCAACTCCAACATATCCACAGAAAGTAGAATCTTATTAACTGTAGTGTGATGTGTATGAGATTTTGCAGGCTCTACAGAATCTAGACACATTACTTTGGATTTGAACTTACATGCAGAGTTAAGATGTCCCATTTTCTTACAATTGGAACATTGTTTATTAATGGCAGGTCAATTAGATGCATTCGCCAAGTGGGATTTAGACCGGCACCTGAAATATTGGAGAGGTTTGTCAGATTTCTGTCAATCTTGTCTAATATTTGAAGGTTTAGTATGTTGGGATATGACTTGAGGGGTTGGACAGAAATTTTATTTACAGATTCAGTGATGGTGTTTTTCACATTGCCTAATTCTTTAGAGGCAGCTACCAGTCTTTCAATACCTCTGGCAATTTCTAAAGTTTCAATGAGTGAAGGATTTCTGCAACACAAAATCCTCTCCTGGACCTTGTTGCTGAAACAATTTACAACAATTTGATCCCTCAAATATTGTACAATAGGACCCTCAAATTCACATGAGGAAGCAAGCACTCTAAGTTCAGCTAAAAAATTATCAACAGACTTGTGTTCACGTTGTCTTTAAAATGTTTTTCAAGATGCATAACAGCTTCAGTAAATTCATTCCAATCGTCCGAAGACGGACGAATTATAGAAGGTTGGTGGTCAAATATTCTTAGACCTTCATTGCCAAGACAATTGCACAACATTGCATTTTTCCTTAAAGGAGAAAACTTTACACCATCAATGGCAATAATGTAACTATTGAATGATTTATACCATTGAGTCCATTTGATTTTTGGTGAACCAGGTTCAGGAAGAAAAGGAGAAGGAAGTACTGCTGTTTGAACAGCCATAGTTAAAAATAACCAAGTAGACTGAGATAACCTAAACCCAAGGTAATTATATATACATATATGAAAGTATATATATATATATAAATAAATAAGGATACGAGAGAGAACTACCAAGTCAGATGCTCGTAGCACAACGGTGCATTGAATCATCAATTAGTCAAATGAACAATAGGGAAAAACATTAGATTTAAAAGTTACATTAAAGTGTGTGCAACATTACCTTCGAAATGCTTGCAATAAAATAAATTGTGGAAATAAACCATAAAGTATACAATTAGGTGTGTGCGTCACCACACTCCTTATACTTAATAAATGAGATGCAAATTAAAGTCTGATGAAATAGTGGAAATTCTTATAAATAAATAAATAACCCTTTTGTTCAAGTGTGCATGTCACTGTTGTCCGCCGTAACACGCTGAATCTATATTCACCATTAATTTAAATGTAGACTGAAAGTGTGCGTATCACTGATTGAACGCATTACGAATACCAGTCCGTCAGAATTCAGGAAGTCCGATGAAAACTAGCTTAGAAGTATTCAAAGATGGCTGACACGTCTTGCGTTGTGACGCTAAGATGTGAAAGCGTAAAACGTCATCAAGCTACGGAAGCGTTGATTGTTCAATCACTGTCCAAATTTATCAAGGATCGCGTTTTACAAAACAATGGAAGTTCCGTCTTCGTCTCACCAGCACGCAGAAAGATGGCAGCTTGCGATGAGTCTCCTTTCGTCACAGCAGTTGTAGAGAAGACTCGAAGACTCGCGGTGAGTTTCAAAAGATGCACTGCTTTCACAAGACGATAAATGAATTTTCAAAAAATGCCGTTAGCAAGGCAAACTTCTAGCTTTCATCATTTTTCAAAACGACTTCCATGATAAAACGATATTCCTCACAGGCTTAACTCCATGTATAGGATGACAAGAGATTTTGACAAAATATCGTCATAAGTTAAAAATACAGCAACACTTTAAAACTGAATTAAAATTGAAGCACATAATAAGTATAAGTAAATAGCATCACTCAATCTAGGCAGAGTACTCAGCAAGAAAAAAGAAATTAAGCCGATAAGTATCAAGTAGGGTGACAGTTGAAGTACTTGAAAGACAGCAGTAATTAACTTGAAAAATCACAGCCTAAAGATCTTCAGCGATGATAAGGTGGAAAATATGTGCTCAAATAATTACAAAGTTTTGCTAAGTTTTGTCAGCAAAATATCCATAAAGTCAATGAAATGTCAAAATAATAACAGTTGGAGACACTTGAATGGTGGTAATTATTTTGCTAAATCAGAGCAAAATATCTTCAGCGAAGGTAGGGTTAAAATAAAATTTCACAAACCGTTTTTTAGATGAAATATCAGGGCAGGATGACTCAAAGTTCTGTAGGATCATAAAAAATTTCAAATATTAAAAACGGTGAGTCCGTGAGGTGTTGTCTTCTCCACCTCATCGCCAAATTTATGTTGGATCCAATATAAAGAAATCCAAGATGTCCAGGATAAAGTTGAAAGAAGTTTTATTCTTACAAGAAGAACAACACCAAAGATCCAACAGGTGTCTCTCTTGGTCAGCCTCCACTCAATAACTGAAGACTCAGGCTTCCAAGAGACCAAGATTCTATGTTGCTAGGTGATAAACAATATGAAAAATGCATGTTTGACTGTGCACTTGAAATACACTTAAGGGATAAAATACAAGTAAAAATAATGAAATACAACACAAACCCATATTGTTAGCCCCCCTGAAGGATGCCCCTTGTTTCCAGTAATAGCAGGAATATAAAAGTTAAGGTATCCGGGGCAAAAAGCGGGACAATAGACCATATTTCTTGAAACAAGCAAATTTCATATTGCTCTATAAAATTGTTCCAGTTCTCAGAGACAGTTTTGGACCATTTTGGACCTAAGCCCTGCAATGTTCAATGACATAAAGGATGTTTAATTTAATACACGTGTGGGTGCACCATAAATGAATGAATACCAGCCTCAATAGTTGACATCTCTATTAGGGATCTCTCCACTGGGGCTAGGAGCTGTTGAATTAAGTGCATGCACGTCATTTGGAACTATGCTTACTAGTTGGGGAATGAAGTTCCTTTGCTGAGCCGGAGGAGGTATTTGCTTCCCTACACAGGAGATAGAGTACGGTAGTCAGTCGATTTCCCAAAGAGGAGATGATCTAATAGCAGGTAAGTTGGCAGGAAGAGGGGAAGCTGGTGAGATTGACTCAGGGAGAGAAAGTTTAATGCGGATATTAGAATTAGTTAAACGGTGAGTACGTAGATCGAATGCCACCAAATTTCAACTAATTCTTGATGATGAAATATAAGTACTATGGCATCTGTAGAACCACCCTTGGTTTGGTATCTATAAGCCCCTTTGATATCCTCCCTGATGATTGACCAGCACCATCTTACATGCCAGATCCATTGGATACTCTTGTTAAATAGGGTGGTGTCCTCCTCTCTCCTGAAGAACCGGAATAACCCACTTACTGGGTCTCGGCGGCGGGGGAACCGCCCAAATCTTCCATACCTTCCATACTTAGTAAAAGGAGACACAGGAGCCTTCGTCTGCAGGAGGAACACAGATTTATTTAATAGCCCGGGCTGTGGAACAGAGTCCAAAGCTAGTCAGAGACAAGACAGAGGAGGATGCTGCTTCACTCTGCAGCTTACAAGCCTTTTATACTTTTTCATCCCAGTCTGTTGGCTGTTAGTTCATTGTTTAATCAGGGCAGTGTTTACAGTTGATTACCAGATCCAGACGATGTTTGTAGATGGTGACCTGGTCAAGGCTTGGTACACAAATCATTGTTCACTCAGCTTTGATCAAGGCTTAGTCTTTCAGGTCATTGTTCACTCGGCTTGATCAAAGCCCAGTCTTTCAAGTCAGATAACCTGATCACGGTGTCAAGGATGTTTACCAGGCTGGGAGCAGGAGATGGAAAATAAATCATTTACTCAGGGTGTGAGTGTCTTGTGGCTTTCTGGTGAACTGCAGAGAACTGGGGTTGGGTGTGTGACAGTTCCTGGGCAGAAATGCAGGCTGCAAGATGGCTGTTGTCGTGTTAGTTAGATTTTCCTCAGGTATCAGCAGAAATGACCAGGTGGGTCGTGTTGAAGTGTTTGACACAAGATGGCAATGAAAAAACAATGGCGTCCCGCTACAAATGATGCCTATCAGAAGAACACTTTTCCTCAGACCCTCCTTTTGCCATTGAGTGGCAAATACTTTAAGAAATGTCAATGTTCATAAGGCCATCGGTTTCTTGTTGGAGCATCATCATCATATTGGTGTTGTGATTGTTAGAGGTGGAGGCTTGATGGTCTGGACACACATTGTACAGAGCACTGGCAGACACTGAAAGGGCAAACAGCTGGAGACCAGGACAGTTACTCCTCCCCCACTGGAAAAGGCCCCAGATCCAGCCTGTGAGGGACCAGTTACCTTCATCCAGATGAATTTTGGAAGAAAGGCGATGCAAACGTTGGATGGCATCGTACACTGTAGGGGTGTTGTCTGGGAAGTGTTCATGATCAGTTGGTGATGATGCAACATTTAGATGAAGGTGTTATTGAAGAATTCTGCACGGCGGGGTAATTCGTGGGCTGGTAGCGTGTTCTGCAGTAGTCGGGGTAAGAGTTGGTGAGGTAACAGGATGGTAGATTAGTAACAGCCAACCAAGGATAGACAGGATGAGGGAGACAAACATCGTCTCCACGGTGGCCATAAAGCATTTACTATGTCGGAGAATGACATCTTGTTTCTGGATTCTAGTGTTTTGGACGGCGGCCACTGAGCTAAGCCAGGGACCTCTAGTGGGTGTCTGTGATTGGTGGTTGCTTCACTGGGCGCAGATGCCAAAGAGCCCTATGGTGTACCTTAGTCTGACACACCAGCACTACTCTCAGCCGGGAAGATCACAGCCCTACAGCCTATAGGCACTTGGCGAAGTCAAGGGCCAGCCTGCCCTTGGGGGCGCAAGTTATATCGGTCGGAAGTAGGGACATTATGGTTGGGAAACATATGTTCTTGGTGTTGAGCAGAGTTATGGGAGGGTTCCACCCTTCCTTTCAGTATGCTGTCACTCTCCCCTTCCGTAGATGTAGAATGCAGTCTGGCATCGTTGAATGGGACAAACTTCAGGACTGTTTCAGTTTCTGAGTCTCCTTGTCCTTCCCTCACCCACTGATCATAGGGGAGGGGCAGAGGCAAACGCCGGCAGTGAGACGAATGCACCCAATTCTTCCGACCTTCTAGTTTCACAGTGGTGCGGGTGGCCATTAACACCTGCCGGGGCTGTGTCCAGCGGGGCTCGAGGCTCTTAGTCCGTTGAAAGTTCCGTATCAGGACCCATTCGCCAGGTTGGATAACGTGTCCTGAGCCCTCAGTTTTATGAGGTATGGCCTCATGCACCTGGTTATAAAGAGTACGAAAAGGTGTTAGTTAAACTGTACAGATAATCAGTTAATACAGGGTATTCAACATCAGACAGTTTCTTAGGGGGCGGGACACCGAATACATTGGCAGGCCTCCCGAACACAGTCTTATGGGGGGATAATCCTTTCCTTGAGTGGGCAGTCGTCCTTACTAATAGGAAAGCAAGGGGTAGGGCATCTACCCAGGTAACACCTGTTTCCGCCACTATTTTGGGAATCTTTTCCAGGATTGTGCATAAGGCAGATCATACATGACTTAACCACTCGGTCAGCATATAGGGGTATTTTTCATTATACCAAGTTGGCTCTAGTAACTTGCATATTCCCTTCGCACTGATATGGGCAGGGCCATAGGCCCTAGTGACAACTGGGGGGACATGACTGTCTTGGAACATCCATTGCCTCCCTTCGGATATACGCACCCTAGATCCCTCTATCTCTTTCTCTGCAAGATGTTCCTCCCATGTGTGCATTTCTTTTGCAGTGGCATGAGATTGAATCTCGACCACACTCTGACTAGTATTTTCCAACATTCCTCCTCTTTGAAGTTGAACTTGGAGCTCTCTGCTATTCAAAAATGATACCTTCTGATTTGTCTCTCATTGAAGACTGTGTTGTTCCCTCACCCCTTTCTTCACTTTTTACATATTTGTTCACTATACAGGAAATAATAAAATGAAAATAACACCAAATAAACGAATAAATATCATTTCCATTATTGCCATTTCCTTAAAAGTAATCTGCTTTACCTGGAAATAGAAGCTTTAATATTCAAACCTCGATTTTTAAAAATAATCATTAGATAAAAACGTGTTCTTTTATTACACCACATTCTTTAAGCCAAAGTGATGGTGTAATTTTCCTTTTCCACTTCCTCTGATTGCTCATAAATATAATAGACAATCTGACTTGTCAAGAATAATTACACTTCTCATCTTCTATTTGTCACTGCTCTTTGAATATAAACACTGCATGTGGTTAACAAGCAAAGAGGGTGTTTATTTTTCTACCTATTATAGCATTAATGTCAGACAAAAACTTAATAGAGCTTTAAATTTCAGTTTGGTCTGCTTGAATATAAAATAAAAACAGCAAGTTATCTTAAATTGGAAATGTTAATAGAGGCCTCTTGCAAATTGAGACGGGTGATGGCTCTATTTTCAGAGAAAATAAACGCTCTTCAATAGACAAACAGTGGCAATTCGAAGCTCCTAAACCCACTCGCCTACAAAACGCAGTTACAGAGAAAACAAGTCAAGAAGTGAGAGATGGAAGAATTTAAAAAGGAAAAATACTCCACTAGAGAATTTACCACTGATAAGACAACAGTAATTTTACTCGTAAACTATTGGCTGAAAACTCCACTTTTGGACTTCAGTACAGGTTGTGTGGCTGGTTATTCTGTATGTTTTCTGTGAAATTACCACCTTGCACAATTACACGTTTTTACTGGATGTGGTTTTGCATCTGGTAAAGCATAGTAAAAATAGGAGTGGAAATGGGCCGGGAATTCGTGAAAATATTCCCAAAAAAGGGCCGGTAATTCCAGGTGCTACGGGTTATTACTCATTCTCTGCCTAAACCTCTTAATGGCTGGTAAATTAACGTACATGTATTGGGGTAAAGGTCTGCAGTATTCGCTGCACACAGCTCTAGGTTGTCATAGGGAGGTTAAACCATCTTTAAACGTCTCAAAATAGATCATCCTTCTGTAATCAGATATAGTTGCAGTAATAGCTACCAAGTCCTGACTCTATTTTAATAAGTGCCGTGAGCGCGATGGGGCACATCCGAAATAAATGTCAGTAACTAGGTGAAAGCGAGCCAGACATCTGATGTCATGTCTGACTGCAAGTCGCATTAAGCCGAAGACAAGGCCCGCTCAGAATAAAATGGAGCATCCATTCGTCATTGTTCTCTAATCACCGGCCTCCGCGTGTTATTTAGTTATTTACCTTCGCCTGGTCAATGGGTCCCGTTTGTTCACGTTTTCTATTGCCTTTTTGGTCTTTAAACAGCAGGGTGAAGATGTGTACCCACCAAGAAAACAATGTGCAACAAACAGGAACAAGCAGTCAGCTAAACAAATCGCACAGATGGGATTTGAGCAGAGGCACGGCGCAGCCCTTTGAGGGATAGGGGGGCCCACCCCCTTTCAAAGGACCCCCATTGAGCCTGGGGCCTATGAATATCTGTGAGATATGGAGTTGTCAGGGCCTGTCAAAGCCAACTAGAACCACAGGAGTCGAAGATGGACCCAATGCCCCTCCGCCGGAACACCACCCGAAAAAACTAAACTCTTCAGGGCAGCGCACCAGCAGGGGGAAAAGGGGAAGTGGATAACAAGAGAGACAGCCTGGTGTTGATTGTGATCGTTGAGCATGCCGTTGGAACAGCCAAGTTGGTACAATTCAATGCGTAGCGCCTGCAGTAAACGAAAGCATCATATACATTCTACACATAACAGTTACATAGCTTATTATTTGTATTTTGATTTCGTAGCACACCCTGTTGGCACTCGGCCTTCGGGGTGGGACCCCGATGATGAAGCATGTCACCAACTAGGTTGGTGAGTGAGGGGTCTTCTAAAAGGACATGCTATGTCCTATGTTAAGGTTGGGCACAAGTGCTTGATTAAGCCTTAAGCTTCAGGCGCAGGGACTTTCTCTGTCTCGCCTTCAGGGGGTACTCCTCCATTTGTTTTGTTTATAATATTTACAGGGGACCAGGAGTTCTCACCTCACATTTGAGTGAAAAACCCTCACTCTCCTATTGTTTTTGCTCTGTCTAATAATTTCTTCAGAATGGCTCGCACATGTTTCGCATGATCTTCTATGCTATCGGAGAAGATTAAGATGTCGTCAATGTATACAACCGACACTCAATCCAAAAATTATAGAAGAACATCATTGACCAGATGTTGAAAAGCGGCTGGTGCATTTCTTAACCCATAGGGCATCACCTGGTACTCAAAAACACCACACTTCGTGCGAAAAGCCGTTTTCCACTCATCACCTTCGGCGACTCTCACCAAATGATAAGCCCCTCTGAGGTCAAGTTTTGTATACACCTTTGCCCCTTTAACTTGGTCCAACTGCGCTGTGAAATCAAAGGTAGAGGATATCGATTTTTTACAGTCACCAGAGTCAATGCTCGATAGTCAATGCATGGGCGGAGAGTACCATCCTTTTTGGGCCTAAAAAATAGTGGCGACAAAACTGGGGACTGAGATGTTCTAATGAATCCGATTCTCTGATATTCCTTTAAATATTCTTTTAGATATACATTTTCAGCTTCAGTTAGAGCATAGATACGACTGCAGGGCAGAATCGCCCCTGGCTCCAATTCTATTTTGCAATCATAGTCCCTATGCGGTGGAAGTCGTTCTGCATATCTTTTGTCAAAAACACTGGCCAAATCTTGATATTCTTTTGGAATCTCTTGCACATTTACAACACATAATTGATTGGTAATTTGTGCTAATTCGGTAGCTGGAGTTTTCGCAACTTTCTCTCTGACATGAACAAAACAATTATTCTTGCAGTATTCAGAAGTCATGTCATCTGTTCTTTTTTCCCAATCTATTTTCGGGTTGTGTTCTGATAACCACGGCAATCCCAAGATTAATTGAAATTGCGGGGCACCGATTAAATTGAATCTAATGTACTTATGGCGACCTTGTAATCCAATCAACTCCAAAGTTTCAGTTTCCTCAGAAATGGGGCCAAATGTGAGATTTGAGCCATCAACTACCTTTACCATCTCTAGGTGTTTTTTCTTGATTGCATGAATACCGATCTCCTTAGCATATTTCAAATCACAAAAGTTACAAGTGGCACCGGAGTCTATCAGTACAGACACACTTTTGGTTTCCACAGATCCAAATCTTACTGTAAAAGATACTATCAAGTGTGGGGCAGCCGATTGCAAGGTGTTAGCTAATTGTTGTGGTTCCTGAGTTGACTCTTTGACCTTTCCCACCAGGCAACTCCTTCTACTGATGGGATCTGTCTTTTAACCCCTGATTGATTTCGGGGTTTTTAGGGCAATCATTTACAAAATGCCCCGAAGCGCCACAGTACAAACAACTATTTTTTGTTTGTCTTAATTCTTTTTCATCCTTGGAAAGAGGACCTCGAACTGAACCAATTTGCATTGGTTCCTCTCCTGTAGAAATGTCTGATTTAGTATTTTCAGATTTGACTCGATCAAATCGAGGAACGAACCCTCGATAGTCTTTCTTACGTTCGGATTTTCTTTCAAAAAGGCGATGTTCTATTTGCAGTACTAAATCAATTAATTGAGATATTTCCAGTGGTCTTTGTGGTATTTGTGCTAGTGCGTCTTTTAGTTCATCCTTAAGTCCACGATAAAAAAGCGCTGAACGTTTGCTCTCCGGCCAACTGGTTTCGACAATTAATTTGTTAAACTGAGCAATGTATGCCACAAGATCGCGATTCCCTTGCTTCAAGTCTAACAACTCGTTGTCAGTAGCTTGATTTGCAGTTATTCTGTCGAAGATTCTCAAAAACTCCTTCTTGAAAAGCTCAAAATTAAATAAGGCTGGGTCGTTTCGAGAAATCATGGGCATAGACCATGCTGCTGCATCGCCACTCATGTAAGACAGCATGAAGGCGACCTTTGTTTGATCTTCGGAGAACACTGCTGATCTACATAAAAAGTGTAGAGAACATTGTGTGAGGAAGATTTGGGATTTATGCGGGTGACCCGCATATCTTTCCGGGGTGGTTAGTGGAACTATGGGCGCTACAGAATGTATAACCTGAGTTGCTACCTCAGAGGCAGACCTTCTATCAGAACCCAACCTGGGTGAAGTAGAACCTCCTGACATTAATTCCTACATTATGTGTCTAATCTGTTGGGTTTCTTGCTGTGACCTTTTAACCTCCTCCCTCAAGCTTCTGTTCTTTTCAATGGATTGAGTTAATTGACTCTGTAATCCATCTAGTATGCCCGCTAATGCTTTTAAATCCAAACCTTCAGCCATCTCGACTCAGGTGGAAGCCAGTGCCACTTCAATCTGTCAAAGCCAAGACTAGAACCACACTAGTGGAAGATGGACCCAATGCCCCTCCACCGGAACACCACCCGAAAAAACTAAACTCTTCAGGGCAGCGCACCAGTAGGGGGGAAAGGGGAAGTGGATAACAAGAGAGACAGCCCGGTGTTGATTGTGATAGTTGAGCACGCCGTTGGAACAGCCAAGTCGGTACAATTCAATGCGTAGCGCCTGCAGTAAACATAAGCATCATAAACATTCTACACATAACAGTTACATAGCTTATTATTAGTATTTTGATTTCTAATTACCAATGGATCACAGGCTATTGCTTCTCTCTATTTATGTAGTTGTAGATTGAGGATGTCACTACACCTGAAATTAGTAAGAAGACTTACATAAGCTAAATCTTTAGTTTATCTACTACCCAAGCTAATATTTTGTTTATATTGTGAGAAATTACCCTGAGTGTATCTGTAGAATATTTTACAAGTAAACTCCGTTTTATGGCATCAACTATATGACGATAACAACTGACTAATAAGTCTTAGTTTTCCTTTTAACCTAACAATCTAAACTCTTCTTACAAGACGTGTAGAGAAATACTACAAAATGAGAAAACTATTGGCAGTCTTGAAAGTGGTGTTGACCAACACCTCTTACCACTGCTACCAGCGGAACTAATGAACAATACTATTAATCTTGGTCGTGTAACTTTTAAGCTGAGGAGACAATTTGCTTCAGTTCCCACATTGCGCATGCGATCTCGAATTCACCCTTGAAGTCTTTAGTTGATTACTGAAACAACCGCACAATTTTAGTAATCAAAATACGTGGTAAAAAAAACAAGTCCAAGAAAACCACTGAGTGCCGACAAACTAAGCTACTTGCTCCGTCAAGCAGTCAGTTGAAGTGCGCAGTTCGTTTTTCGAACTCGCGCCTTACGCACCTGGGTAGTTGAAAGTCTAGAGCGCTGACCTTTCACTCTGGAGGTGACAGCGTTCTCCATATTGGAGGTTTTCAAAACTAAAAGGCAACGTTTCAAAAATAACTTGGTGACCTTGAATTTGTTTTTTGCATGGAAGCATTTCGGTCTCTTTCTCAATCGAAGACTTTCCTTGTTTTTTACCTTGGCGGAACAGTTCTTTGTCAGACAGATCTTGACAGGGCCCCTCACAACATTCTCTTAGGGAGGGGAGGGGCATTGCTGGATTTGGCACTAAGACCCTTTATGTATTAAGAAGATTTTGCTTGAAAACTATTATCCACAGCTGTATCACAATATAATAATAAGTACTAGCTTCTGTGTTTCGCCTCTGGTGCGTTTGTGTTACACAACGTGAGGCAGCTCATTGAGTCAACATGAAATTACCTCCTTTCCTAAACGAAACCGCAAAGCCGAGGCGTCCACGTGCACTAATCCATCGTCCTCTGACTGATCAGAGAAAATAAAAACATGCTTTCTTACGTAAAGATGCCCAAACTTATCATAATTGTTCAAGTTTTATTACATATATTCCATTGTGCCATACAAGACCAGGTACTGGGTTGGGAGGCATTGCTCTTAAACCACATATAAAATTAAATGTATACCACAGTGTCATGTCATTACATACACTAAAAGCTGGCTATATTATTATATCCACTGTAAAAATATTGTAAAAGAAAAAAAAGGAAGCAATATAATAATAATGATAAAAATCCTGCTTTGGCTAAAATTATTGGTGGCCAGGTTCGAGCCTGAATAACACTCGTTTCTCTCAGCTCTTGTGACCTGGGGACCGGCGAGCAAAAACAGACTGTGCAAGGCCACAGTCTTTTTCACTCCTTAATCAAGTTTTAAAAGACAAAAACCACCACGCAGATGATAGCTGAGTGCACGCACTAAAACAAGCATTGGCAAAGCAAAAATGTCTCACATTTGGGACCTTTTTTAAAGTATAGCCAATCTCTAGATGGAGAATTTTGAGACTAAATTTATTTACAATGAGTTTGCTCCTTTCTTTGAAAACATACTATTGTGGTATTGCTTCATCGAAGATATATATATATATATATATATATATATATATATATATATATATATATATATATATATATATATATATATATATATATTTTTATTTTTTTTATTTTATTTGGCAGTGAGAAGAAGATCTTGATCAGTTCTTTCTATGGATCAGCCTATGTAAAACCAATTAAATATACCCCGAAAACAAGCAAGGAAAGGGCGGAATTCCTGGACATCTGGATTGAACATGAAAATCAACATCTTGCTGTATTGCTTACACTAAACCTATTGCAAAGATAACCTTTGTCCACTACAGTAACTTCCATTCGCGCTGTCAAACAGAAGATATCCCATTTAGCCAATTTCTACATCTCCGTAGGAACTATTCAAGCCTCATGGAATTAATAAAACACGCAGAGATACTTAAACACAAATTGTTGGCAAGGGGCTACCACAAAAGATCAGTCTGTAACTCCTTAAAAAGGGGTACCAAAGACTCCAAACAGGGTATTGTGCATGAGGGAGGACCATCTTGTTCAGTCCGGACTGGCATAGGGGTCACCAACAGGGGTACCAATAGACTGATTATCAAGCAGACGGGAATGCATGGTCGGTTTGGGTCAATAGGTGGGGTGGTATGAACTGTTGGAGGGAGGGGTGATGGCAGGATAACAGGAGTCAAAGGATCAGGCAGTGGTACAATGGGTTGGGCAGCCTGAACCACCACTGGTGGGGTGGAGCGTTAGGAACATTTTGAGGAAGAGCGGGATACATGATGACTATCTGCCATTTCAACCCCTTCCTGAACCTTATTTTCTAAATGCGCTTTTGCATGATCAGCCATAGACATCCTCTCTTTCTTTTTATTCAACGCTTGCTTTTTAAATATTTTTTATTCTTTGATCTATTTGTTTCCTCCACAATGCGGTGGCGTCAAACATGGCTTGACAAGCCCGTTTGAGGAGCAGCTACTCCTCCAGGCTCAAAAGGGCCTGGAGATCAAAGGAGCCAAACTGTGGCCACTGTGATTCAACATTGCTTCGTTTCATATATTTTACCAATAAGGAAGAAAACATGATAGCGGATGGCCCATATTTAACATACATCGTATGGCCAGGGGTCCCTTCTGGAGGAAGCGGACAAGTCGCCTCCAGCTGGGAGTCCTGTGTACACATACACCAACATAATCTCTTGAACAGACACCAGCGGGTTTTTAAAACTCACCTCGCTTGCTTGGCTTTTTGCAAAAGTCAATAACAGCAGAATCATACAGAACAGACACCAGCTGGTTTTAAAAACTCACCTCGCTTGCTTGGCTTTGGCAAAAGTCAATAACAGCTTGGCTTTTGCGAAAGTCAATAACAGAATCATACAGACTTGGTGGGTGATCAGTCCACCCTTACCTTACAGGGGTAGTTCTCTTCTGCAGACGTAGGGCTGTGTCCTGCTCCAGAAATTATTTGCTAGGGGACTCCAGCGAGAACGCGGTCAAGTGGCCCAGACCGGGTGGGGAGGGGTAGTGGGCGAGTCGTTCGGCTTACCGGTTTGCAAGAATCCCTCGGGTAGGGTACCTTCGTCGGAGTCTCTCCATGCACCCCCTCACATACACCGGGCCTGACCTTCGTGCTCGTGGAGTCCCTGTTCAGGCGCCATTTGAAGAACAGGAATAACCCACTTACTCGGTCTCGGCAGTAGGGGAACCGCCCAAGTCTTCCATACCTTCCATACTTAGTAAAAGGAGACACAGGAGCCTTCGTCTGCAGTAGGAACCCAGATTTATTCAATGGCCCGGGCTATGGAACAGAGTCCCAAGCTAGTCAGAGACAAGACAGAGGAGGCTTCTGCTTCACTCTGCAGCTTACAAGCCTTTTATATTTTTTCATCCCAGTCTGTTGGCTATTAGTTCATTGTTTAATCAGGGCAGTGTTTACAGTTGATAACCAGATCCAGACGATGTTTGTAGATGGTGACCTGGTCAAGGCTTGGTACACAAATCATCATTCACTCGGCTTTGATCAAGGCTTAGTCTTTAAGGTAATTGGTCACTCGGCTTGATCAAACCCCAGTCTTTCAAGTCATTGTTTAATCACCCTGATCGATGTCCAGCAGTCAGACCATTGTCCAGATAACCTGATCATGGTGTCAAGGATGTTTACCAGGCTGGGAGCAGGAGATGGAAAATAAATCATTTACTCAGGGTGTGAGTGTCTCGTGGCTTTCTGGTGAACTGCAGAGAACAGGGGGGGTTGGGTGTGTGACGGTTCCTGGGCAGAAATGCCGGCTGCAAGATGGCTGTTGTTATGTTAGTTAGATTTTCCTTAGGCATCAGAAGAAACGACCAGTTGCGTCTTGTGGAAGTGTTTGACACGAGATGGCAATGAAAAAACAATTGTCAACAACAGGGGTTAGGTCCATAAACACGTGGTGGGGGCTAGACCCTATATAAATCGAAATCAACGCACAGTGCCCACACCACAATTACTCAATAAGTGTTTTCAAAGGGTAATAAACCAATTTATTGTCGCTTCCCTAGACAACAATACTTTGTGTCCATTATTTTATATCTTTTTCATATTTGCAAAAACTCATAACAGAAATGAAAACAATGAATTGAGATATTTACAAGGCTGAATACACTCTATACAAACATTAAAGACAAAAATTATTTACACATTAGAAAACATTTCAACATCAAGCGTTACAAAAAATGATGATAATTATATCACAAACAACAGTATTGTAATCAATTAATGAGAAAAGGTAAGTTTGGGGGAGAAAGTAAGTGACTCAATGGCATATAGACACTTGAATACTGGACTAGCCGGTCCTAGTATACTAAGGATGGCAAATTATTTTTCCCAAACAACACTGCCGACGCGTTTCAAGACCAGGCGCAAAGTCACTGGTCTTTCATCAGGGCTGTGGATTCTTTGTATCTGCAAGATGCAAAGACATTGTTTTACTTGACCTAGCATGTAGATTCCTTATTTCCATACAATGGCTACAAACAGGTCTAGGCTACATACCAATTCTGTTTGAAGGAGGACTTCGTGAAGGGTCTTGTGGTGGTCCTGTCGCTAATTAATGTAGCCGAACAGAGATGCCTAAAAAGATTCTTTGAGAATGTGTATAAGTAGTAATTTTTATCCTTTCATTTCTATACTAACGATAACAGGTCGAACATAGAGGGGGAAGAGTACCTTGGTCATTAGGGACTGCCGAATTGCGGCGGGTTCAATTGTGAGCCGTAACCATTAAGGTTGAATCTACAACATGAGGGAAATGTGCGTTACTAGCGCGGCAGCATGCACCCAGTATGTCATGTTAGAAAAAATCTACCACTCGAAGAAGTTAGCCTACCTTCATTCGTTTTCTTATTTTCAAATGGAAGAAGTACCACTAACACCGTCCTGTAGGAACAAAACACGACCTTAGCGATATGTTCAATCGAGGAGCGGCACAAGTTAAGCGCTTGGTAAAGCAGTCTAAGAAGTTACCTGCTACTCTGCCACTGCTCGAAAATACTGGGGTCTGGTTTCTCTCAGTAAAGATGGCCGCCGCTATTTCCTGTTTGTTTTATGCTCAAAATTAAGCAGAGGATTCTAGGACTTGTAGTCCCTGTTGATAAAACAGCTGACAAATGTACCCGGAAGGCGCGCTGAAGAGCGTCCTGTTTGTGGCACATAAGCCCAATCAAACTTGTGTTTAATAAAAGGCAAAATAGTGCTTAACCCCATATTTGCTGGAACTGATGTACATATTAATGCAAGGTGTAACTCTAGCAGCCTGTGATTATATGATTATGGGATTATTACAACATTCAAAAGGCATATCAAGGCCAAGGACCACATGTAGTCTCGGTTTCATGAAATAGATCACAAAGACCAAAGGACAGACCAGGGATGTCGAACCGATGCAAGTCAGGACGGGTAAATTCCATAAATTTGGTTATATGTGCACTATCTCAGACAAGTTGTTGAGGCCAGTCTGTGCGCTATTGAACTTTAAAATCAGGTAGGCCTCTTTCTGTAACAGAACGCGCTCGACATCATGGCATCTGGATTTAGAGTTTATGGTGTAAAGTACAGACCATTTGAACTCCTGTTCGTTGTGACCCTTTTCGCAAAAATGCTCAACCATTGGAGCAGACATGACTTGTTTCTTGACACGTGAACGGTGCTGGCTAATTCTTTGGTTCACTTGTTGGCTAGTTTTTCCAATATGAATTAGCTGGCAAGGACAAATACCATATACACGATTTTGGAAAAGGGGGGTGGTGATGGACAGAGCCTCTGAATGATGCAGAATACTCTTACCAAGTCAAGAGATCATGGTTTTAATCCATCACCGTTTTTTAGCTCACTGCACCATCCCAGCTCAGAACTTGGCTATATGCAAATTAGTCTGTTCCTGTCCCAGTGCATGATGGGAACAGGGCAAACCAAACTACCAAGCCAATTCTTATACTGGGAAGGAAACAAGCTTCCGGGGACCAGTTTCTGGCATCACAGCCTTCTTCGGCCCGGCTTGCTTGAATCCTGATGGTGCAATGAGCAAGGGACTCACGTCTGAGTATACCCTCCCACAAATAGTGTGGATAAAACCGATTTTGGAAAAGGGGGGTGGTGATGGACAGAGCCTCTGAATGATGCAGAATACTCTTACCAAGTCAAGAGATCATGGTTTTAATCCATCACCGTTTTTTAGCTCACTGCACCATCCCAGCTCAGAACTTGGCTATATGCAAATTAGTCTGTTCCTGTCCCAGTGCATGATGGGAACAGGGCAAACCAAACTACCAAGCCAATTCTTATACTGGGAAGAAAACAAGCTTCCGGGGACCGGTTTCTGGCATCACAGCCTTCTTCGGCCCGGCTTGCTTGAATCCTGATGGTGCAATGAGCAAGGGACTCACGTCTGAGTATACCCTCCCACACATAGAGGCCGATTAGGATGGCGGACGGACTTGCGTCCGTCCGCCATCCCAGAGGTGGAGGGACCGTCCGTATGGGCTGCGGCGGTCCCTCCGTGCAAATTAGAATGTGACCGCCACCCTGGCGGTCACATCCTGGATATTTAACATTGCGGCGGGTGCTGCTTCAAGCAGCACCCGCAGCAATGTTAAAAGTGCATGTTTTACATTTACATGCACAAAGCGGCAGGCACCGCGCGGTGCCTGCCGCTTTGTGCATGTAAATACTGGGGGGTACCATAGGTACCCCCCATGTGCACCCCCCACCCGCCTACACCCTGGGGGCCCGCAACGGGCCCCCAAAATCAAAAGTACACATGCTTTTCCACAGCGGAAAAACCGCCGCGGAAAAGCATGTTTAAAAATGCATCCTAATTTGGCTGGCGGTGTCTGATAGACACTGCCAGCCAAATGAGAGCTTTTCCGCCGCGGTTGTAATCCGACCGCGGCCGAAAAGCAGCGGACAGAAACCAAGACTCACCAGCCATCGTAATGCGGCGGTGGGTCTTTGGTGACTCCGCAGAGGATTTTCCGCCTCCTCCGGGCCGGAGGTGGCTTCCACCGGCCCGGAGGAGGCGGAAAATCCTCCATCCTAATCGGCCCCATAGTGTGGATAAAACCGATTTTGGAAAAGGGGGGTGGTGATGGACCGAGCCTCTGAATGATGCAGAATACTCTTACCAAGTCAAGAGATCATGGTTTAAATCCATCACCGTTTTCTAGCTCACTGCACCATCCCAGCTCAGAACTTGGCTATATGCAAATTAGTCTGTTCCTGTCCCAGTGCATGATGGGAACAGGGCAAACCAAACTATCAAGCCAATTCTTATACTGGGAAGGAAACAAGCTTCCGGGGACCGGTTTCTGGCATCACAGCCTTCTTCGGCCCGGCTTGCTTGAATCCTGATGGTGCAATGAGCAAGGGACTCACGTCTGAGTATACCCTCCCACACATAGTGTGGATAAAACCGATTTTGGAAAAGGGGGGTGGTGATGGACAGAGCCTCTGAATGATGCAGAATACTCTTACCAAGTCAAGAGATCATGGTTTTAATCCATCACCGTTTTTTAGCTCACTGCACCATCCCAGCTCAGAACTTGGCTATATGCAAATTAGTCTGTTCCTGTCCCAGTGCATGATGGGAACAGGGCAAACCAAACTACCAAGCCAATTCTTATACTGGGAAGGAAACAAGCTTCCGGGGACCGGTTTCTGGCATCACAGCCTTCTTCGGCCCGGCTTGCTTGAATCCTGATGGTGCAATGAGCAAGGGACTCACGTCTGAGTATACCCTCCCACACATACTAATACTACCTTGTATTGTGCACTAACAGAGGATCCTACTAAAGAGATCCAGGGCCAAATTGCGAACGTTTTGGACTTCGGCAAAGAAAGTGGTTTCCTGGGCAATAAAGAATATGACTATCTCTCTAAGAAATGCCCTAGGACCCCTGTTCTTTATCTTCTTCTGAAGATACATAAGAGCCTGCTAGAGCCCCCCGGACGTCCTATCGTTTCGGGTTGTGATTCCTGTTTAGAGCCGATAGCGCAATATGTAGATTTTTTCTTAAAGCCGTTCTTGTGTCGGGTCAAATCTTATTTGCGAGACACAACCGACTTTTTGCTCAAAGTCGAAGGTACCAACTTTGATCCCCAATCACAAATTATGGTTACGATGGATGTCACGTCCTTGTATACCCAAATCCCCCAGGAAGAAGCCTTAGAGGTCATGCAGCTATACCTGGACCTAAGAGAAAGACCACATCGGGTTCCTACTGCTTTTATTTTCGAAATAGCAGCAATAGCACTGAAGAAAAACTATTTTACCTTCAATGGCCAGTTTTACATGCAAGTGAAGGGCACCGCCATGGGATGTCCTTATGCCCCAGAAATGGCGGTGCTCTTCATGGCGCAGTATGAAGAAAAGTTCGTTGACACCAATAACCCTTTCAGGCAACAAATTATACAGTGGTACCGGTACATAGACGACGTCTGGCTCCTGTGGCAGGGGAGCCAGACTGACTTATTGGCCTTTCACGGATGGCTCAATACAAGGCACAGAGACATAAAATGTTCAATAGAGAGTAGCTCTAGCCGCATGACCTTTTTGGACATTGAGCTCAGATGCGAAGACGGACGGTTGGTAACATCATTATTTCAGAAAGACACCGACAGAAACACCATCTTACACCACAGGAGCTCACACCCGCGCACTTTAAAGGCAAATTTGCCTTACGGGCAATTATTAAGAATTAGGCGCAATTGCTCTGATGTACAAGACTACGAGCGCCACGCACGAGCGTTCTGCTGTGATATGCAAGAGCGGGGTTACCCTAGGAAGCTTCTCAAACATTCTCTTAAGCACGCGAAATACACGCCTAGAGAATGCCTGTTGCAAACTAAACAACGCACACCCTTAAATAAACTTGTGTGCGTTACAACCTTCTGTCCCGAAACACACAAACTATGACAAGCTGTGTTAAAGAACTGGCATCTGTTGGAGGGGTTGAACTGCCTGTTCCCCAAACCCATTTTTGCCTACAGAAAGAATCGCAGTATTGGCCAAGAACTTATTCGGGCAGATATAGCCATCCTTAAGCCCAAAAGTGATCTTTTGGCGCAATGGAATCTTAAGCCGATTGAGGGCCACCACAAGTGTGGCAACTGTGTCGCTTGTCCTAGTACAATTGAAGGTGATGAGTACGTCCATCAAGGCACCAAGTGGAGACACAAAGAGTTCTCTAATTGTAGAACCAAGAATGTTGTGTATATGGTATTATGTCCTTGCCAGCTAATTTATATTGGAAAAACTAGCCAACAAGTGAACCAAAGAATTAGCCAGCACCGTTCACGTATCAAGAAACAAGTCATGTCTGCTCCAATGGTTGAGCATTTTTTCGAAAAGGGTCACAACGAACAGGAGTTCAAATGGTCTGTACTTTACACCATAAACTCTAAATCCAGATGCCATGACGTTGAGCGCGTTCTGTTACAGAAAGAGGCCTACCTGATTTTAAAGTTCAATAGCGCACAGACTGGCCTCAACAACTTGTCTGAGATAGCGCACATATAACCAGATTTATGGAATTCACCCGTCCTGACTTGCATCGGTTCGACATCCCTGGTCTGTCCTTTGGTCTTTGTGATCTATTTCATGAAACCGAGACTACATGTGTTCCTTAGCCTTGATATGCCTTTTGAATGTTGTAATAATCACATAATCATATAATCACAGGCTGCTTGAGTTACACCTTGCATTAATATGTACATCAGTTCCAGCAAATATGGGGTTAAGCACTATTTTGCCTTTTATTAAACACAAGTTTGATTGGGCTTTTGTGCCACAAACAGGATGCTCTTCAGCGTGCCTTCCGGGTACATTTGTCAGCTGTTTTATCAACAGGGACTACAGGTCCTAGAATGCTCTGCTTAATTTTGAGCATAAAACAAACAGGAAATAGCGGCGGCCATCTTTACTGAGAGAAACCAGACCCCAGTATTTTCGAGCAGTGGCAGAGTAGCAGGTAACTTTACCAAGCGCTTAACTTGTGCCGCTCCTCGATTGAACATATCGCTAAGGTCGCGTTTTGTTCCTACAGGACGGTGTTAGTGGTACTTCTTCCATTTGAAAATAAGAAAACGAATGAAGGTAGGCTAACTTCTTCGAGTGGTAGATTTTTTCTAACATGACATACTGGGTGCATGGTGCCGCGCTAGTAACGCACATTTCCCTCATGTTGTAGATTCAACCTTGATGGTTACGCCGCACAATTGAACCCGCCGCAATTCGGCAGTCCCTAATGACTAAGGTACTCTTCCCCCTCTATGTTCGACCTGTTATCGTTAGTATAGAAATGAACGGATACAAATTACTACTTACACACATTCTCAAATAATCTTTTTAGGCATCTCTGTTCGGCTACATTAATTAGCGACAGGACCACCACTAGACCCTTCACGAAGTCCTCCTTCAAACAGAATTGGTATGTAGCCTAGACCTGTTTGTAGCCATTGTATGGAAATAAGGAATCTACATGCTAGGTCAAGTAAAACAATGTCTTTGCATCTTGCAGATACAAAGAATCCACAGCCCTGGTGAAAGACCAGTGACTTTGCGCCCGGTCTTGAAACGCGTGGGTAGTGTTGTTTGGGAAAAATAATTTGCCATCCTTAGGATACTAGGACCGGCTGGTCCAGTATTCAAGTGTCTATAAGCCATTGAGTCACTTACTTTCTCCCCCAAACTTACCTTTTCTCATTAATTGATTACAATAACTGTTGTTTGTGATATAATTATCATCATTTTTTGTAACGCTTGAAGTTGAAATGTTTTATAATGTGTAAATAATTTTTGTCTTTAATGTTTGTATAGAGTCTATTCAGCCTTGTAAATATCTCAATTCATTGTTTTCTTTTCTGTTATGAGTTTTTGCAAATATGAAAAAGATATAAAATAATGGACACAAAGTATTGTTGTCTAGGGAAGCGACAATAAATTGGTTTCTTACCCTTTGAAAACACTTATTGAGTAATTGTGGTGTGGGCACTGTGTGTTGATTTCAATGAAAAAACAATGGCGTCCCGGTACAAATGATGCCGATCAGAAGAACACTTTTCCTCACTCCGGGTATCAGATGGAAGTTTGAGATGCCTGTCAGATATACCCCCTTTGTCTTTGCCTTTTTAGTGGCCGTAGGGGTGTTCCTAATAAGGTTAGGTGTTTTTACCCAATAGACTGATGGTACCTAATCAGGTGACATGGCTATATCTAAGTTGGGGCGACATTGCACGCCATCTCCCCTGTTCACGGCTCTTATGTGCTTGTGTGTGCAGTTTTTTGCTTCCCCAATTTGATGATGTGGTAGTGATTGTAAGCTCCTCCTCAAGGAACACTCTAGCCGGTCTATCACCATCTAGCCCCCCCCACCCCGAGACTACTACTGACATTTTGGGAGTAAGGCTCATCTGTTTTTCATTTGATGGATCTCGAAAAGGGCCATGGACAAGGAGTCCAAAAGACTACTAACAAGGGCTTTAAAATCATTTACTACCTGGGCCATTTCCAATAACTGGATCTTGGGAGGCTTGCAGGAGGAGTCCCTACCAGAGCCGGCATCAGACTAAGGGACCTGCCTTAGGTCAAGGAAAACACTGGGGTAGTGGGTACAGTAACAGGTCTGGAGTCCAAGGTATATCTTTGACTCTTGGTTGGTAGGCCAGTCACCTGGTTTTGTTTGTTACACAGCTATCGGAGCTATTAAGGGGTTCTTCCGGGGTGGGGTAAATCTGGGCCTGTAGCACCAAAAATCTATTATTGCAAGGAAAGTCTTCTAAAAGGGACAGAGCAATATTGTCACAAGGAATTTGGTTAGGAGTAGGCACTGGTATAGTTAACTGTTGTGACCCCAGATTTTAGCCTAGAGACTTCTTGAACATAGAAGGAATACGGCTATGCTCGACATAATTATAAGTATCGGACTGAGCAGTAGGTAACAACAGCTTACTTGTATCTGCTGCGTCAAGTAAGACCTCACAATCTGATATTAGGCTGTCAACACGCTCCAATACCCCTTTTTTCCAGCGGGGCTATCTCTCACAGAGTTCTTTTTCAATTTCCTTTTTTGGGCTACCCCCAGTAAGCCCTCCTTCCACAGTCCTCCTTCCACAGCTTTTCTGTTGCCCATAATGCTTGCCTAGCCCCACGTGCTTAGGATCAGTTAAATGAAGTACCTTAAAACTGCAAGAGATTAAACAGCGTCCACTTGGTCTGGTCCTTTCAGAGCGGGTGAGAACAGTAAAGTAGCCAATACCTAAAGGTCCACCAGCCAAGAGAGTAAGCGCTGTCTGGCCTTAGCCGGCCACAGACGGGCCCAGACAGGCCTGCCCACACTCGTTCCGAACAGCGGGAGCTCACAAGTTCCTTGATGTGCCTCCGGTGTGTTGCGTGTGAAGTGGCACCTCCTGGCACAAGGGGCGTTGGGAGTTGAAGTCCGCAACTCCCTCCGGTCCTGGCAAAGTGCTAGTGCTGGTGCAAACACGGGCTCCCACGCTGCGGGAGCACTCAAGTTCCTTTATGTGCCTCCAGGCATTGGGTGTGATGCGGCACCTCCAGGCGCAAGGATCAGTGGGGGTTGGAGTCCCTGGCTTCCTGAGGTCCTGGCAAAGTGATAGTGCTTGTGCACACACGCGCGGGAGCCCGCAAGTCCCTTTATGTGCCTCCGGCACGTTGTGCGTCAAGCTGCGCCTCCAGGCACAAGGGTTGTTGGGGGTTAGGGTCCCCGGCTCCCTCTGGTCCTGGCAAAGTGCTAGAGCAGGTGCAAACACGGGCTCCAAACATGGTCTCCCATGCTGCATGAGCCCGCAGGATCCTTTATGCGCCTCTGGCACACTGTGCGTGATGCAGCGCCTCCAGGCACAAGGGTTGTTGGGGGTTTGAGTCCCCGGCTCCTTCTGGTCCTGGCAAAGTGCTAGTGCTGGTGCAAACACGGGCACCCGTGCTGTGGGCATGTTGAGTGTGATACAGTGCCTCCAGGTGCAAGGGTCGTTGGGAGTTTGAGTCCCCGGCTCCCTCCGGTCCTGGCAAAGTGCTAGTGCAGGTGCAAACGCGCACTCCAAACACGGTCTCCTATGCTGCATGAGCCCGCAAGTTCCTTTATGCGCCTCTGGCACGTTGTGCATGATGCAGTGCCTCCAGGCACAAGGGTTGTTGGGAGTTGGAGTCCCCGGCTCCCTCTGGTCCTGACAAAGTGCTAGTGCTGGTGCAAACACGGGCTCCCGTGCTGCGGGAGCCAGTGAGTTCCCTTATGCGCCTCGGGCACGTTGAGCACGATGCAGCCCCTCCAAGCGCAAGGGTTGTTGGGGGTTGGAGTCCCCGGCTACCTCCGGTCCTGGCAAAGTGCTAGTGCAGGTGCAAACACGGGCTCCAAACATGGGCTCCCATGCTGCCGGAGCCCGCAAGTTCCTTTATGCGCCTCTGGCTTGTTGTGCATGATGCGGCGCCTCCAGGCACAAGGGTTGTTGGGGGTTGGAGTCCCCGGCTCCCTCTGGTCCTGGTAAAGTGCTAATGTTGGTGCAAACACGGGCTCCCGTGCTGCGGGAGCCCGTGAGTTCCTTTATGCACCTCTGGTGCGTTGTGCGTGATGCGATGCCTGCAGGCGCAAGGGTCGTTGGCGGTTGGAGTACCCGACTCCCTCCATTCCTGGCAAAGTGCTAGTGCTGGTGCAAACACGGGCTCCTGCATACTAACAAAGAACCTGACACCAGTCTGTTGTCACCCTGGACATCTTAGAGCATGGGCAGGGGAAGAAGGACATTTCCAGAAGCAGATATGAGGGGAAGTCAAGAATTTTCTCCCACTTCAGAGGCTGGCACCAGATATAAATATCAGACCCTCAGACCAACTCTTCAGTATGCTCTTGGACCTGAGGATGAATTCAGAAGAACTACTCTAGAGGACTGCTCTGCTGCTTGAACTGCCTTTGTTTGTGTCACAGAGGACTGCCCTGCTGTTTGAGGCCCACCTTGTATCTCATTGGACTGCCCTAGTGCTACCAGAGGACTGTAGTGCTACTTAAGCTTGCCTTGTTTCTCAGACGATTGCCCTGCTACTTGAGGCCGGCCTTGCTGCTTGAAGGAGCAAGGACCCTCTCCTCGTTCCCAGGCCAGTTGACTGACCTCCTGATCTGAGCAACAGGGGAACAAGTAGCTCTAGAGGTCTCCATCCTACAGCACTTGCGCACCCATGCTAAATCGCCTCCCTGAGATATGCAGATTGTTGAAATTAGTTAAAATCCCAATCGAATCTGAGAGGTAGATGGTCTGCCTTTAAGTGTTTTGATCATTAATCAATGTGGGGCTAACTGAAACGTTACTACTATGTTAGTGATCATTTAATTGTGAATACATATTATAACTCTGTCATAACACTGCTGTACTATATACGTATTGCACACCGCTAAACGTTCTTGGTCTTCTAACACGTCACCTTTTAGCATTAAGTCTTGACTGAGACCTTCCTCTACCCCTTCAGAGTCAAAGCTTAAAAAGGTTCCTAATATGCAGTGAACATGCAGGAGTATCTCATTTCTGAAAATGCCATGGTTAAATGTCAATACGTGTTATTAGTGCGTACTTGAAGTATTAATTACATTAGCGTAGTTGAGTGGATTCAAGGAACTTAGAAACTTCCTGTAGAAGTATGTAGTTCCTCAAATGTGCCTGAATCTGGCATATTCTCACTTCGCGCTCCCTTTGTTTCCTGCAGCTGGATACAGACAAAATACAGAATGTGCATCAGGCTGGGAGGAATTGTGTTTAACCACTTTCACCTGTGTGGCAGATTCGAAACACAACAGCAACCACTCAACAGCAGGAAAGAAGATAGAGCATGTCACAGCAAAAAATATAAAAGAACAAGGCTGCTGACTAGCAACCTATCAGCACTGTGTAGCAGCAGAAAATGTCCTCTTGTACCTTTTAGAGAGCCTATTTATTTTAGTAAACTACACTAGCTTTGTGCTTTGTTCATCTGATACAGATTTCTTAAAATATTGTCCAAGTGTTGAGATTGACTTTGTGCTGAATATGAGCGGATGATTGTAGAGGGGTCCCACAGCCACTCAGTTCTGGGGAAATACAATTATTTTTCCTAAACATCTTTACTCCAGAGTAAGAGAGAGAAAAAAACACAAAAGGAGAAAGAAAGGAGGAAGAGAAAGATGGAAAAACTGTGATAAAGTGAGAAGCAGGGACGTAAAAGAGTCCCCAGCCGTGAGAGAGAGTAGGAGTGCCTGGTGGTAAATTAAACCCAGTACTTATTCTTTTATAGATTAGATAGACTTTGTCTCCCCTTGTAGTTGTTACATGGATTCTCCCTTCTACCTGATCTCCATAAGCCCTGTAGTGCGCACCTGGCAAAGAGAAAGTGCATTGTTGTAGGAAAAGGCCACCTTTTGCAAGATGTTGCCCCAGATATTTTCCCTATCTCCTTTGCTGGTTTTACCTCTGCTAACCAGTAGTAAACTCCCTGTGCCGCCCTTTAAGCATAGTTGAATTGGCTTAATCCGAATTGGCACATTTAACTTGCCATTACGTTCCTAGTATATGGTACAGAATGAGCAGCCTGTGAATGCCACTTGCAGACTGCAGCACCCATTGTGCCATTCACTACAGCGGCAGGGCAAATATGACTTTAGGCTTATCCCATGAAGCCGGACTATGGCAGTGTAAAACCTACACTGTGACCTGACAAAAGAACCCTTTTTGACAGACGAAAACCTTCCTTTTAAATGTTAATGTCACTCTTGTGTAGGTCTTGCAGACGACAAGGTCGTTGAATGGTATTTAAATTGAGGAATTTAAAAATAGCAAGACCTTAAAGTGAGTAGCACTCATAAGTTACTTTTACTGTGAGAATGCTCTGGCTGGCCCATAGAAAATAATAGAAAGTGGCATTCAATACTAATACTGCTTATTTGTGGAACAAACAGCTAGAATAAGAATGAAACCAATATTTGTAATAGTTATTAAAAATCCAATTCAATGGTAAATTTGTATTTTATAAATATTAAGGAAAAGTAAATTTTAGAAAGTTATCTTTCACCTACCTGAAGCTCCTGGAGGCTACTTACCATTAGTTCTCCAGTATTAGCCGAGCAAGCGATTAGCCTTGAATAGGTGTGGAAGACGTGCGAATGCCTTCAAGGATCAAAAAGCATGCAGACCTAAATGGTACAGATAACTCCTCTAAATTCCACAGAATATTCAGAGTAGGAACTGTGGGTCTACTGTAACACCACAGTATCAAAGTGTGCTTGACAGATCTGTTGAGCCACATACTAAACTTGGGGCACAATTTAAAGGGAGAGAAAAGGATGAAAAGACACCTTTTGTGGATCCCCTGTCTGTTTGCCGAAGGACCCTGTTTTTGGTCCTACCAGACGTCTATCTCTGAGTCTGTTGTGAGTACAGTGCCTTCTTTAAATTGGATGGATTTAGTGTTAGATGTGGACAGCCACTAAGATTTCCAAAGTACACACCTTGAGCCCTAAGTTTAGTGTGGCTGAGGAACACTGCCATCTTGCAAATACCCTTGAAACAAGAGATTTTGGACCTGTTTGCATTAAGGCTATCAGGAACTGCTTCAAAAATTGGTAAGGTTAAGACATGGAACTTTTACCACATTGGTTAAGGAAGAATCAAGGCTCACCTACCCATTAGTTGGTGCCAAGTGTAAATGTGGCAGCCCCAGGTAACCTTTTTAGCAAATTTTCTGGAACTGTGGAAGATAAGGAGAGGACTGCACCTACTGTCGGTGACCTGAGAGGAGCCCTGAAAGACTGGATGTGCTCTCCTGTGGTCCTGGGGTTTTTTCAGAAGAGTACTCCTGTGGTTCATTGGAACTTAAAAGACTAAGGGCCCGTTTATGATCTCGCTCTGAAAGCCCTCCGTACGACTTGGATCCAAAGGGCTTTCCGAGCGAATCATGCTCCGGGGCTCCAAGCAACAGAGTGCGATGCAAGTACGCACTGGCGGACTTGTGACGCTCAGAGTCCCATTGAACTCAATGGGAGCCTCTTGTAAGTCGCGTACATAGACTCCCATCCAGTTAAAAGGTACGTCGCATAAAAGGGCGCCCCCTGTCACGTGGATGCCTCGGTGCCCTCTGCACCCTGCAGGCATGTTTTGGGGGGACCCTTGGGTCTCCCCATTGACCTACTCTTAAGGCTATGGGTGAATGGGGGCACGTACAGCCCCTCAAAGTCCGCTTCCTGAAGATTTTTTGAGTCGGAGGCTCCGACTCGATCCGGCTGATCGACGCGTGCATCGTACTTGTTCACTCAGAAATCGCACCCATTGCGCAGCACAAGTCAACCATGTTGTAGTCGTCCGGAGGGCTTCACTGACGGGTACCAGTAGATCAGAGCACGAGGCAATATTCACATCATACTTGCTCGCTTGTACAGCGGTACGAGTCAAGTGTAAACCGGGGCTACGAATCAGATTCGCTCGCTAAGGATCCCGTTCAGAGCCCTTTGGTGCGTGGTCATAATCGGGCCCTAAGTCAGAATGTAAAATCTTTGACTCGGACAAACCTGGTTGGTGTAGCTGACCTGAACTCCTTCATCAGCCTGAAACTGTGCCTAGGTCCTAGTATACTGTGACCTTAGACTATCATTGGCCTACCACATTTTGGTGCTATTTCCACTTAAAACTTTAAAAAGTCATAACCTGGTTCCCCTTATTATATTTTTGTCATTTTGGTGTTATTTTGTTTATAACATTTTATTATGTTTTTATAATTCAGTTTTGTATTTTCTATTGATAGGTATTTTACCCTCATTACTGAATAAATACTTTACACATAGCCCTTAGTTAAGCCTGTCTGCTCTGTGCCATGGCTACCCGGTGGTTTAGATCTGGTTAATTAAGTGCCTTTGACGGTTCACCCTGACAAGATTTGTGATTATTCCTTGAGGTGGTTAGTCAACCACTGCAAATAATGAGACAGTTTCTCACAATTGTTTTTGGTTGTATGTCAGAATATCGTCAGGCTAAAATATGCTGGCTGAATAATTGCTTACAAAGATATTAGTCCATTGGAGTTGGCCCATGATTAACACTGATGAGGCAATATTTTTATACACAATTCAGGACACAATATTTTTGTAAGAAGATATTTTAGCAATTATAATCTATTATCATTGCATGAATTATACTACTTTTTGCAGAATGATTCTGCAGAAATACATGGTCTTATTTTTTATCAGAAATAATTATGTAAAAAAATGTCTGAAGAAACAAACACAGACATCTTTTCCAAATCTAAGCAAAGCTTATTTGATCTCAACCCCAAAGTGGTGAGAGAACATAACCAGAGTGGATTCTCGGACAGCAGTTGAAGAAATAGGCCTTGCTAAAATTTAAATGACACAAATAAAATTCCAGAATTTAGCATTGTGTAAAATTTCACATTATGCAATTTTGCATAATTTTCTTCCTGTAAGAGGTTAGTTCATAGAGAAAATGTCTTCTGTTTGAACCAGTCTCCCCGGTATCTCATATGACTTTTTTATGTAAAATACGTCTTCATGTGAAAAAAGGCACACAAGATACTGGCAAATCATGGGGCATATTTACAAAGAGTTAACAGCACCATAACCTCACGTTTTCCAATGTTCTGGTGGCGTTAACTCCTTTGTCTTATCTACAAGGCGGCGTTATGTCACTTAGGGGGTCATTCTGATGGCGTTCGGATCGCCACCACCCGACTGGCGGTGGCGATCCACACGCTATAACTCCCTGCCCGACCGCCATTTACCCCCGCCATATTACCATGGCAGGGGGCACAGCGGCAGATGGAAAGACCGCCCATCGCTTTTCCGCCGGCAGGCAATCGTCCCAACAGGCCCACAATATGGTGGTGGTGCCTTGCAGGCACTGCCAGCCATATTATGATGACTGCGGTGGGCATGCATTTCCAATGCGAAGACTCCGCCATGCAAAAGAATGCAGAGAATTACTTTGGGGCCCGTTCGGGGCCCCCGGGATGTGAGTGGCTGCACTGGTTGGTATCTATGGTACCCCCCTTCATTGCCATGCACAAGGTGTCATGGTGCCTGTCACGTTGTGCATGGGAATGCACGAACTACCTCTTTGGCATTGCGCGAGTGCTGCTTACAGCACCGCCCGCCGCAATGTCAAAGATGCTGGTTGCGACCACCGGGGTGGCGGTCATATCCTAATTGGCGGTGCGGGACCGCCGCACCACTGGCGGCCGGTCCCAGCACCGCTAGCCGCCATCCTAGTGGGGGCCTTAATGTGGTTTAGCGCTGCCTAGTAAATAATGCCCCTATTCACACAGCACTTGGTGTGAAAGTGGCGTGCAATGGGCGTTGCAGTGGGCGTTCCGCCGCAACACCCATTGCTTTTTAACAAGGGGCCATATTTACAGGGTATGGGGCAGCTTCAAAAATACCGCCAGGGAATACCTAGTCTTATTCAGCAATACGAGGAGAAATGTTTTATTTCTCCTGGTATTTTCTCATTCCATGTGTGCTGGATTCTGCACCACACATAGATAGAGCAAATCACCTGTAAAGATTGTTTATGTGCAGGAAGGTGTCCCTTCCTGCATATGACCAATTGCCCCTGCAGCACAGGCACATTAGCAAACTGGTGCTAGGGTGCCTGTGCTGATGCTAGGCAGCTTTTTGAAGCACCAGTGCTAGGGATAATACAGGGGTGCGGTGCATTCTTGTGACTATGGTGCATCCCTGCATTTTGAAACTGTCAGAGCGTGACATTACCAATTTTGCCGTAACACCAGTTTCTTGTAAGCATGCCCACGTGTTTTGCACTAAAAGCATCATTTTGCATTATTTGCATGTGCGTTTTCGAAGTCTACAACAATATTTTACACACCCATAAGCTAAGAAGGCTCCTGGAGCCCCTGAGATTTTTCAGTGTCAGTGCCATAGCCATATGAAATTTCATGTCATCATTTTATCTGAATGTCTCCCTATTTAGACAAGCGGAAGATTTCACTGCTCCTGGTAATCTTTATCTTTTTAATATGTAACCTCTCATTGATTCTAGTTAAAAAAATTTAATTAAAAAGACACTCTACAAGATGGGACAGATTTGATAACTAGGAGAGTAGGGTGAAGCCAAGTGGAGAGTGAAGGTCTGGAAAATAACTATTTGATTAAAAAGGTTAAGCACTTGCCTTTCTTTAGGGAGTTCAAATGCAAGTAACAGTTCACTTAAAGGGTTCAGTGCTTATCCTGTACTTACACCAACACTTTACTGATCACCTCCCTATTCAACCTAACACTTATTCCAATAACTTGCAATATTCAGTGTTAAAGTTTTTAGATTTTGTAAATCCGGTTTAATCATCTACAGGCGTCTGAACTACTGCTCTTTGTCAACATTGCACTAACAATCATTATCAGGACAGCCTACATTATTACCAGACGTTGAAATAAAAGATAGTGATTTCATCCAGTGGCATAGCTACGGGGGCGGGGAGGGCGGTCCACCTCTGGTGTCACATTTTTGGGCCGGCGGTCAGCCACAAGCACAAGGTACATTTTGTTTTTTCTTTATTCTTCCTTGTCGGTGTCACTCGTCGCCTTTCACCTGCACTCCCGTGTTATGTTGCGTCCTTGTGATGCCTGCCAGGAGCCGCAACCATGGCAAATGTGGAAGGACAAATGCTGGCCCAGCGACCCGGTGGCAGAGCAGCCTGGGGAATAAAGGACACAAAGACATGTTAGTGGTATTTCTCTCCCCCAGTCCAGTCTCGTCTCTCCGCCACGCTCTTGCCGTGGTATTATTTATTACATGTTCACTATGTGGTGCAGAACTACCCAAATCACATTACACATGCAGGGGCACACACCTGTGACACCCTTGTCCTCTGAGTTTTTGGGCCAATCAAGGTCACCCCAGTTTTATCACTGGAGCAACACTACATTCCTCCCCAAACGGAGAGCACAGCAGAACCACAACATTAATCTTGAAAATTGTATAACAGAAGAATGAATACAACAGTCCATATATTTACGGGTGACACTGGCATCATTCCATCGTAAGGTGACATACCTGAGAATGAAAACAAGATACCTGATACCAGAAACCAACAAACCCTCTTACACCTGATGGCACAGGGTTGCTTCGAAGGCCATAACAGGTGCAGTTATAGCGGTTGGATTGGTGATCAGAAAAAGGGGCAGGGGAGCTCCGCGGAGGCACCTCAGCCACACCAGGCATCTCGTGTCCATTGATGCTAGACTCCGATGGCACCCATTTGGATTGTGTCCTTAAACACCACCCTCGGGTTCATCCAGTGCAGGGGCTTGATTATTACTCCCTCAAAAACAGCTGAGGGGCTAATGAAACCATTTGAATGCTGAAATGTTCAGAGTGGAGGTATCTTGTCCAAGCTGGGCAGTGACTTGTGTGCCATGCAACAAGATTCCGGTCCAGAGGTTTCTCTCAAATGGTAACCTAAACTTGCTGCCAGCGCAGTGATCATGAACTAATACCTAATCGCCCACTTGCAGATGGCTAGCTTGATCATTGGACTTTTATTGTCGATCATACACCAATGGATCATTGACTGGATCTGGAAACCATCCCGAATGGTGAGGAATTGTGTCCAGTACCACTTGACCCATGGAAAGGTGCCCTGGAGCCTGCCCCATGGTAGAATGGGGGGTCTGGCGATAGTCTCGCAGGAAGGAGTAGATTGCATTCCAAAGACTGTTGCTCACCGAGGCAATCCAGATGAAGTTCTCATAAACCTATCGGCCTCCCCATTCGCTTGGAGCAACCTCGGGGTAGTCTTTTTGTGAGTAATCCTCAAGGAGTTGAAATAAGACACCATCTCTTGTTCCTTGAAAAGGCGGGCCATTGTCAGTGTGCAGTTCCTTGATTAAAACGTGTGTGGCCATAATCTTCTTCAACTTGAGCAGTACATCACTGGCACTCAGAAACAAGAGAATCTCTACCTCTGGATACTTGGAGTAGTCATCGATCATCACAAGCATATGGCGCTCATCTGGGAGACTCCCTAAATAAGAACTGGCACACACCCATAGCCGCTGTGTCGCCTTTCAGTCACTATTGGTCATGGAGGACTAGCATCCCTAGCTACATGGCCCAAGAACAGTATCTGACCACCTCCTCAACTGTCTGATCCATCAAAAGAAACCAGACTTTCGTGCACAGTCGAATCTTGGTCTTAAATATGTCCTGGTTTCCGGCATGGGCAAGTTGGATGACCCTGTCAGCAGGGGCAGTGGGTATGACTAGATGATGTCCTTGCAAGTGGCACTCATTCGGGTCAGCACTCAACTCATGGCAAATAAGATGCAATCTTTCCAAGATTCGCCTTGCGCCAGGTGTGAGCAAGGACAAATTATTTTTGATGGAGTGCGATTGGTTATTCTTCATGGTCTCAAGAGATTTTTTATGGCATTCATCTTGGCTGGTAGATTGGCATAGAACATCAAGAGAGAGTGGAATGGGAAGTTAACTATCAGTCACATATCATACATAATCCTCAGCGTTGGCATCCTGCTCCTGTGTGGCCGCTCGAGGGTGCCTTGACAAACAGTTTGCTGTGTTGTGATATCCAGGGCATTACTCCACATGACAATTGTACTCCTCGAGTTGGAGTATTCATTTCTCAATTTGCGGAGGTGGCTTAGCAGCAGTACCTTTGAATGGAGTAGCAGTTTGTGATTGGTCGTCACAGAGAATGTATTTCCGTATACGTAAAGGTGGAAATGGTGACATCCCCAGTGGATGGGTATTACCTCTTTCTCAATTTGAGAATATCTCTGTTCAGTGCTAGTTAAAGAGTGACTTGCAAATGTCACTGGGACCCATTTGCATGTGTGGCTCGTTGCATCAGGACTGCCCCCAACCCTTTGGAGCCGGCGTCCACAGTTATGGTAGTGTACTTCTGGGGATCAAAGTAAACCAACGTGGTGTTTGTAGAGAGGGTGCTTTGTAAGCCTGCAAGGCAATCTCCTGCTCGGGCCCCATCACCACGGGACCGACATTTTGGTGACTTCTCGGAGAGGCTGTGTCAGGGTAGTGAGGTCTCTGATGAACCGGTCACAATAAGTGACCATGCCTAAGAAGCTTCACACTTCTGTCATGGTGGCAGGTACACGGTACAAGTGCCTCCATGATATCTCGGACCTTGTTGGGGTCCAGAGTCACTGCTTCTGATAACACGTATCCAAAAAACTGTAACTTTTTCTGCCAGAATTTGCACTTATTGCGATGAAGAGTTAGACCTGACTCCTGAATCCTTTGGTGCACCGTCCTCATTCTCACATTGTGTTCTGGCATGGTCTTTCCATAGAATAAAATGTCATCACTGACATTTACAACACGTGGGAGGTCAATCAGAAGTTCCTGAATAGTATTATGAAACACTGGAGATACCAAAGCTCAACCGCTTGTAGTGCTGCAAGCCAACTTGTGTTGAAAAAGTTGTAACATAGCTGGATTCCTCATCCAGGACTAGCTGGTAATATCCTGAACATAAATCCAGCTTCGAAAAACAACCGGCTCCACTGAGTTCAAGGTGGGTGTTAAGTGTCTCTCACTCTTTATCGCAACATTGGACATGTGCATATCTATTGCATATCTGCACCTCACCAGGCTGTTTAGGTTTATGTGTCACCACAATCGGCGATACTCTGGGTGTGGGCCCTGTTACTTTCTCAATGATGCCTGCAGTCTCAAGCTTGTCCAATTCTTTCTCTACAAGGACACTCAGATGAAACGCAATACGCCGATGTCAGAGGGCTATTGGCCTCACGGATGGGTCAACATGCAGGTGGATCTCTTTGCCCTTCAGGCGACCGATTCCTTCAAAAACGGTAGGAAATTTCCAAGAATGTGAGCTGTGGCCTCCTGATGTATGTCAGAAGGGAAGGCTACAATGCCAAATCTTTGTCCGTCCGACAGCCCAAGAGCATTCCATGGCCTTCCTCTGCGACATATATATAGGACTCCACTGAGTGGAACCCATATGATATTGCATCCTTGAACATGCCTCGCATCACTAGGGGTTTATCTTGGTCATAGGTGAACACCTTCATCTTCGCAGTGTGCAATTTTGGGGAAGGTTTCATGGTGTTGTAGGCCACAGCGGAAATAATGCTGATGGTTACCCCTGTATTTACCACACTAGTAGTGAGGTAATCTCGGACTAATATCTGGCATTTCAGCAGGCAGCTTGTGGTTTGGGCTACAGTGCTGATGGTGAAGATAGAGTGGATGGTATGTGCCTCGATTTCGTCATCATCCTTGTCACTGCTTCTCTCTTTCACTTCTGGGATAGCATTGACAGTGGTACGCTGCTCTCACTTCTTTCCTGAATGATAATCTTTCATGAAATGATTGAGTTTTCCACACCCTGAGCAATTTTTTTCTCTTGCTGGGCATACAGAGGGGCGATAACTGAGTCCCTCTCAATACTCTCAGGTTCGTCTTTTGGTACCATCTCTCCTACCTTGCTTGGCAGTGGGGTGTTGTGTGTTAATGTTGACTGGTACAGTCTTCACCAGGGTCTGTAATGCAGCTTCCATTGGAGCCACTAGGGCTCTGGAAAGTTCTTTGGCCCTTCTCAGTGTCAGGAAGTGACCTAGAGATTTTCCCGACTCTTCTAGTATTAGCTGAATGATCTGCCCTCTTATTTCTTCATTTTCATCATTAAAGCTACACATGCTGGCAAGTTCCTTCAGGCGTGCATGAAAAACGCCAATTGGTTCATCCGCCTGCTGTCTCACTTGTCGAAACATGAACCTTTGATAGTCCTGGTTTGCCATTGGTTCAAATTGAGCGGTAAGAGCTGCTATGAGGGTAAGGTGTGTCTTGGGTGCTGCTTCATTAATGGACTTGGATATTTTATAAATGTCTCTTCCCCCCAAGAGTAGGATCAGCACTCTCTTTTGTGCATTGCCCACTTTCGTTTCTTCAAAGAAAAGCAGCACTTTCTCTACCCAGTCTTTCCGCTGAGGAGCACCTTCTACAGTGAAAGTCTCCACTGCTGGCATGTTCGCCATGGTGTTGATATGGATGCCATGAGCACTGTAATGTCTCTTACTTAATTACTCCTCTTTCTTCCTTTTTTTAATTATACCAATACACGACCACCAGTTCTCCAACTCTAAAGCTACCTTGAAGGGGCACCCCACTGATACCTTCTGTTTCCAGCACACCTTGCCAAAGGGGCGGGCCAACCATGCAAGGCCTCCTCCCAACTCTCTGTGAGCACTATTTCTAAATGAGTAGGAATGCTTTACTGAATCTGTTTCCTTTTTTTTTTACTCGCCTGATTTTCAAAGCCAGCCGGCGGGGGCACTTCACCACATGCTCATCCCCATGAGGTCTATGCCAACCTCCGATCTGTCTCTCACTCACCAGAGGAAGGAACACCATCCTTCTTCAACAACCAGCATCAGCGCCGAGGCACCTCCCGCATTGCACATCAATCGGGAGACTTACGATCAGTGCAGGATGCATGCTGTGGTGCTCATAGACGCACCTGACACGAGCACTACATACTCCACTCACAGGTATGCAGCTGCTCCACAATGCTGGGGCAGAGGGAAAACACACGCTCATTGCAAATGTTGTGTTGCATCCTCGTGGCGCGAGCCAGGAGCTGCAACCATGGAAAAAGTGGGAGGACATATGCAGACCTCGCAGCTTGAGAAATAAAGGACACAGAGACAGGTTAGTGGTATTTCTTTGCACCACTCAGGGTCTCGTCTGCCCGCCACACTGGGGTAGTTTTTTTTACTTGTGAACCACATGGTGCAGAACAACCCTAATCACATTACAGGGACAGCGGCACACACCTGTGACACTCTTGCCCTCAAAGTATAATGGGCAAGTCAAGGTCACTCCAGTTATGTCACTGGAGAGCCACTACCCTCCCACCCCGCTCTCATTGTGGTCCTTCGCCAGTACACACCCCTCTCTTACTGGCACTGGGTGGCAAACTAAGGGCCATAAAAAGCTCTTGATACGCCACTCATTTCATCAACGTTTTAAGGATAAAATAAAGAGTCAGGGGTGCACAGACAGACTATCGAGTTTTAAATCTCAACATACAGAAATATTGAGTTTGACATATCGTGATACAGGAATATCGACAGCAAGAATATCGTGGTCAAGAATATCGACTTTAAAGTAAGAAATATCGTTTATGAAAATATCGAAGTTAGTAATATCGTTTGCAAAAATATCATTGTTTAAAGTATCGATGTTTAATTTAGTGTTATGTATTTTAGTATGTATTTCGAAAGTATGTGAATTTTTTTGTATAAGTATTGGTTTTGTTTTTTAATACATGTGTTACATATTTTGTAGTGATTAATTTTATGCTAATTAAATTTTGCATTTAATTATAATAAATTAATTACATTTCACTACTTGTTAGTTTTTATTTGATTTAGAACTTATAGTGTCAACTGTGGGAATTAATTTATTATTAATTAACTATTAATTGGCTGTTCATTTTTATTAATTAATTGATAGTTATGTTAATTGTATCATTTTTGTAGGAGTGGGTTGTGGGTTTATAGGGGAATAGGGTGGGAAGTAATTTAATTTTAATACATGTATTAATAATGTTTATATATTAATATATATTTACTTTATTGTGTTAATTCTGGGAATTAATTTGATATTACTTATTTATCAATTGTTTGTAATTAATATTAATTAATTAAATAATTGGTAATAATTATGTTAATTGTGTCTTTTTTTAGGAATGGGTGGTGGGGTTTATAGGGGAATTTGGTAGGAAGCAATTTATTTAAAATTAATTAATAATTCATTTTTAAATATTGTTAATTAATTAAATAAAAATTAAATATGGCAATTGGGTAATTAATTTGAGATGTGATTTGTGGGGTTTATAGTGGTAAAGGGTGGGAAGTAAATTATTTTCAATTAATTAATGAGTTGTTAATTGATAATTTAATAATGTAAAATTAGTTATGAAAATTGTGTAATGATATTTAGGTGTGTGTTGTGGTATTTTTTTGGGGAAGAGGGTAGAAAGTATTTAAAGTTTTATGAATTAATTATTAGTTGCTCATTCATTAATTGATTAATATTTATGGTAATTGTTTACTTTTATTTTGTGTGTGGATTTTGGTTTTATAGGGGTAATGGAATAGTAATTTGTACCCCTCTGCTATCCAACACTTTCCCTACTGTTGCACTCATTGGAGTGGGAATAGTAATTTTTACCTCTCCGCTATCCAACACTTTCCCTACTGTTGCACTCACTGGAGTGGAAATACTAATTTGTACCCCTCCGCTATACAACAGTTTCCCAAATGTTGCAGTAATTGCAATGGGAATAGTAATTTTTACCCCAACGCTAGCCAACACTTTCCCTACTATGGCACTCACTGGAGTGGGAATAGTAATTTTTTGCCCTCCGCTATCCAACACTTTCCCTACTGTTGCACTCACTGGAGTGGGAATAGCAATTTGTACCCCTCTGCTATCCAACACTTTCCTTATTGTTGCACTCATTGGAGTGGGAATAGTAAATTTTTCCCCTCCGCTATCCAACAATTTCCCTACTGTTGTTCTCACTGGAGTGGGAATAATATATTTTTCCCCTCCGCTATCCAACACTTTCCCTACTGTTGCACTCACTGGAGTGGGAATGGCTATTTTTACCCCTCGTCTATCCAACACTTGCCCTACTGTTGCACTCATTGGAGTGGGAATAGTACATTTTTCCGCTCCGCTATCCAACAATTTTCCTACTGTTGCGCTCACTGGAGTGTGGCTAGTAGTTTCTACCCCTCCGCTATCCAACATTTTCCCTACTGTTGCACTCACTTGAGAGGGAATAGTAAATCTTTCCCCTCCACTATCCAACACTTTTCCTACTGTTGCACTCATTGGAGTGGGAATAGTCATTTTTATATATTCGCTATCCAACACTTTTCCTACTGTTGCACTCACTGGTGTGGGAATAGTAATTTATACCCTCCACTATCCAACATTTCCCCTTCTGTTGCACTCACTGACGTGGGAATAGTACATTTTTTCACTCCGCTATTCAACAATTTCCCTACTGTTGCGCTCACTGGAGTGGGACTAGTAGTTTCTACCCCTCGGCTATCCAACATTTTTCCTACTGTTGCACTCACTGGAGTCGGAATAGTAAATATTTCCCCTCTGCCATCAAAAACTTTTCCTACTGTTGCATTCACTGGAGTGGTAATAGTAATTTTTACCTCTCCGCTACCCAAAACTTTCAATACTATTGCAGTAATTGGAATCGGAATAGTAATTTATACCCCTCCACTATCCAACATTTCCCCTACTGTTGCACTCACTGGAGTGGGAATAGTACATTTTTTCACTCCGCTAAGTGATTGTTTAAGAGAGTATGTATGTGGATGTTTCTGTAAAAGTAAGTGTAGCGGTTTGTGTATAGCTGTATATGCAAGTAAATGGATGTTTGATAGTTTATTTGCATGTCTGAGTATGTGTGTGAGTAACTCTATGGATGAGTTGTGGTGTATAATAGCATGTATAGGTGTATGAGTACATATGATAAGTGATTACATGTATGAGTGACTATATGCAAGTGTTGGTGAATGAGTGGATGTGTATGTAGATGGTGGAATTACTGTATAGGTTGTTGTAAGTGGTATTGGTATCTCCATTTTTAAAACATTTTTTGTTTCTATTTTTGGATGTGTGTATCAACGGTTATATTACGCTGACAACAGGTCTGCCACTCTTTCACAAGGATGATGTCATCAGTGATGACATCATCGAGGTGTCATGAGTGATGTCACTGACCATTTCATGAGTAATGTAATATATGACGTCATCAGCAGTGCATTGCGGGCGCGCGAGTTATAGTTAGCTGAACTAACTATAACTGGGGAATTTCAAAGGTTTTGTTTGAGTGAAATGTCCAGCTAACTAAAACATGTGTGAAACCTATGTTTTTTCAGTGAATTTCTAAGGTTTTTTAAATGTTAATTCCAAACTATAACGTGTGTGAAACCTATGGTTTTTTCAGTGAATTGCAAAGGTTTTTTAAATGCTAATTCCTAACTATAACGTGGCTGAAACCTTTGGTTTTTTCAGTGAATTTGCAAGGTTTTTTAAATGCTAATTCCTAAATATATCGTGTGTGAAACCTATGGTTTTTTCAGTGAATATATATATATATATATATGTACTGGAAAACTAAACACCCACTTCCCTTACAAAGAAGTGGAAAGTTTGCATGTCTGCAGCCTTTCTTATTTTTCACCTTATTCATCTTCCGCTCAATCAACACATCATCCACACATACACACACCTACTTGCTGCCTTTCTTGGCTGGGGTTATCAATTATTCTTCTTTAATTCAAATTCAAAGTGCAGGCCCTTTATTCAGCCTTCTTGGTAACTGCTACCCGTGAATGGCAGTGGGTAATTTGCACATTTGTTTCCTTTCTTGCATCCTTTCTACTGCACACTGTGTGTACTTTGTGCACTAGCTTGCTTCCTTAGAAGTGTTACTCGGTTCTCTTGCTCCCATTGCAGAATCCAACACCCTATCTGTGTAGTGTAGCACTGGGTAGTTTGCATGTCTCCAGCCTTTCTTATTTTTCACCTTTTTCATCTTCCACTCAATCAACACATCATTCACACATACAGACAACTACTTGCTGCATTCCTTAGCTGTGATTATCAACTATTCTTCTATTTCATATTCCTATTCAAAGTGCAGACCTTTATCAAGCCTTTTTATTGTAACAACTAGCCCGGCCGAAGGCACAGTGAAATTTGCACACTTGCTCCCTTTATTGGCTGGGGTTATCAATTATTGTTCAATTTTATATTCTGATTCAAACTCAAAGCCTTTTATCGAGCCTTTTTGTTGTAACTACTGTTGCAGGGATTCTGCTCCTACACAGAACTGTGCATAAAGACTTAGGACCTCAGTGAATTACGGTGTTCCAAAACCCACCTTAGTACCCAAACCTCCTAACAGGCTAACAATCAATGCTTCATTGGTTCTTCATTGGTTCTTCGTCCTATAGCAAAAACACCAATGACTAGTCAACCCAGAACATGCATCTTAGATTACCTCAAGTAAGGTGGATAACAAGAGCAGTAGTGGATCACATTGAGTTCTGCACAAACTGTCAGGATATGAATGTTCTCCAACTGTGTGTAATAATGCCTGCACAGTGCATTATTGAACGCGCCAGTATCAGAGGTGGCCACAGCTGCATATGTGTTATGGCTCGAACGTGCGAGGATCATTCCGAATAACAGACACAGGGCCAGATGTAGGTAAACCCATATTACCGATTCCTAAATACCGAATCATACCGATTCGGTATTTAAGAACAGGCAAATGGGATGTAGGTAATTTTTCGGAAAAAATTACCGAATCGGTAAGTTTGGATAATTACCGAATCGGTATTTACCGATTCGGTAATTGCCATTCATTCCTATGGGCCTGGTGGCCCATAGGAATGAATGTCAATTACCGAATCGGTAAATACCGAATCGGTAAATACCGAATCGGTAAATGGGGGAAACATTGAAGGGTGGCAGGGTGTCACTTTGACACTTTGTTGCACCCCTCAATTGTGTATGGGTGCACATGTTGCAGACATACATGCCCTAGGGGCATGTATGTCTGCAACAGGGCACTGATGGAAAAGCAAAAAAAATGCTTTTTCTAAGGTTTTCATTATTTACCACCAACTTCTAGTTGGTGGTAAATAACGAATCCTAAGATGGGAAAAGCACTAATTTGTGTGCTCCCTACATTTCAGATTCGGTTATCTACTGATTCGGTATTTTTAAGAATCGGTAATTTACCGAATTCTTAAATACCGATTTGGTAAATTACCGAATCTGAAATGAAGCCACCTACATATGAAAAGCCTAATTCCGGTCGGTAACGGACGAAATTCGGTAATTTCGGCCGTTACCGACCGGAATTATGCTTCCTACATCTGGCCCACAGTGTCCAAGATAACCTTGATGTTCCATGCTCTCACTATACACACTAAACTAGCGAGGCAGTCAACCAATGTAGCATAACAAATTATTCTCATGTGAAGCAAAATACTCAGCCTTCTCTAAATAATATTGCAAGTGCGTGTCGTGTGCAAAGCAGAGCAGGAAAGCAAAAATGGCGTTTAAGCTTCTAATAAACCCATGCTAACTTAACACGGTGTGAGTGCAAGGCTCAGCCCCACGGCACCCTTCCTTGATCGAAGCACGTGATATAAACGTAGGCGAATTACGAACGGAGAGTCCAAGCCAGAAAAGCAGAGTCAAGTTCAAATTTGCAAGAAAAATTATTCGCTGTTTCATAGACAGTAGTAACTAAATAATAAAGAATAGGTAGAAAAATTAAAGACTCTTATTCCAACAGCGTATAAGCACAGTATGTAGCAAGAGCCCCCACGAGGAAGTCATTGTTCTCATCTGAAAACATTTCAGCCATCCAATTCAATAGTGGGAATGAACATATATGTTCCACAATGACCGGAGCCTCTATCACCATTGGAGGAAAACTCGGGTCATCTTCAATGTAACTGCGTGTCAAGAAGTAATGCGCAGCTGCAACAACATTCCAACGTCCCATTTTCCCATGTATCGCTGCTAAGGCCACAATCCCGCCGCCAGAACAGAGCAAGTTATGAACCACTAAGGGGCTCATCAGCTGGTCATAATCCGCGTTGGGAGACACCGTACTGCAGAGACACAAATCCAGGGCCTAGTCGAAATCGCAGCTCAGGCAATGGAAGACAGGTTGAACGCATGTGAAAAAGGAAAATCAAAACGATAATCCATAAGCTGCACTCAATGTAGCCAGAGGCAGCGCTCCATAATAACTAAGCATTCGGTTGCGGACCAGTAACAGCCGAGAAATATTGTTGTGTGCTGCAGGATGTGCGTCCATATTTAAGTAAACAAATTAATAAAAGCACACCGGCAACTAATGAGAGTATGAAGGGGAATCCACCAAAGATGCTGGAAAAAATCAAATGGAAAAATGCCGAGAAGATACCAAATATAGTTTGAAAAGAAGTCACAGGGCCACTGCTTATAACTTTAAAAAAGTAAGGTAACTCCGTAGTCAAGGACGCATTAAAGATAGTCTGAATTAACTCCCCAAAATGCAGGGGCACGTCTGTATTTAATAAAGCATGCACTTCTGTGCGGGTGTTTGCCCCATGAAGGACAAATGTTTCTGTAGCAGATGTAAAAACAACCGCTTTTTGAGACAATAGCGCTCTTATACGGCTCATTTGGTTGACTCTGCTTTCAAGGTCGGAATCGACGGACAGATAGAAACATCCAGCGTTCCCATGCAGAGGAGTAAACACAACTTTTTTATAGCAAACCACACGCTCAGTTACCGTAATCATGTAAGCGATGCCTGCTAACATCGCACAACAATCTGCATTATTTCAAAGTAAATAACTCCCGTTTGCCAGTAAACTCAACGTTGTTATGATAGCACGTGTCGGAGTGCATTTCAAAACTCAGGCCAAATTAGGCGCATCTTGATTACAAGAGCCATGAAATTGTATGTGTCTACAAATTAACCCCTTCAACGCTCATGACGAGCTGGGCTCGTCATGAGGTAGCCTCCTCGCACGCTCATGACGAGCCCAGCTCGTCATGTAAAGTGCGGTTTTAAAAAACTCTGCACAGGAGCGGAATTTCGCTAGCGCGCATTCGGTTAAGGTGTGATCTGGTGCTATTGTGCAACCCTCGTCATTCAGATAAACTTATTTTCCCTCCCTCAGGCACCTGTATGTAAATGGTAATAACCAGGCTTCATGGAGATAAGCGCTGCCTAAAGATGCATATCTGCCTATAACATAGTATTTCATGCAAAACTCAAACTTAAACAGGTTAAAGGTAACATTATGATACAGTGCATAAGCCACACAGCTGAATCGGATCTCCAATGAGTGACCACTTGTAACCATTCTCATAGCACGCCCTGTGCTCTGATTTGACAGTGAGAGAGTGATCGCACCATCGTTTATACTGCTAATCATTCTCAGCATACGCTACGAATACACTTTCACGTCACGCGTCGCATCAAAGCTTCCGTGTGACGTCATGTACTGTGCCCCGTGCGCGAAAGACGCAAATGTTTTTAATTATTTAAAAACTTATATTTATGTATTTAATGAACATACTAACAGAATCCATTATATAGGGTGGTTATTAAAATCGTTTTTTTAAACTTTGAACAATCGTATATTACTTTTAAAAGCAATTACACAAATCACAGAGGAACGTCATGCGTACTCGCATCGTAAGAGAACTGTAAGCACAGCGTAATCGTATGCAAAGCCATGTGACTTTAAAAGAAGAGATTTGATTGGTTCATAACACTTCCTATTCCAACTGTTGAAAGTTCCATCCCATTTTAATCATTCTACTTTGACTTTCTAAGAAAAAGCATCTCATCTGAGAATCTTGTCAAATAGAAGAAAGATTACCATAATAACAGCAATGAACTCATTTTCCATTCATTCTTCAGAGGACTATTTCATTCCTGAAGAACCTCCAGAGCAGAGGAAAGAAGCTCTAATTTGGCAGTTTTTTACTTTTCCAGAAGGGCAAAAAAAGGTTAATGATCTAAAAGTAACCTGTAAAATTTGCCAAACAACTCTTTCAAGGGGTGATCCATCTTTAAAAATACTCCTTTGGCACAGCAAATATGGAGCGACACGTGAAGAACTTTCACCCCAACAACTTTGCTCGAGCTGCAACACGGAGGTTGCGAGACAACCCACCTGCTACTGCACCAAGCACATCAACTGCTAGTGCAGCATTTTCAGCAAGCAAGCCCCTCATTTTAGAAAAAATTTGCCCCCGGATTTGGCCCTCCGGGAGCTAATTAAGAGTAAACCGGACTTCTAGTTTTTTTTTTTTCTTTTGCACCACGTACGAGTACCATACGCATAACCCGTGTTTATTTTATTTAAAAGAAAAAAAATGTTGGGCCAAAAGATCCCTGTGGGACCCCCATAGCAGGCCTAGAGGGTCAACATGTTTCTACCCTGCCCCCTTTCCTTATTTTTCAACTTTCTTTTACAGTTTTCTTGTGACTCGATGCTACCGAGGCACAAGATGGCTGCCAACACTACCTGGTTTGGAGTGTTGACAGACAGTTGACATCCAATCAGCATGCAGCTCGTGCTCGTAATTGTACAGATTTCCGTACGCGTGCAGTACTTCGTCTCTAGATACCACTATGATTTTACTTTTGATTTTCTCAGGAACTACTGAACGGATTTACACCATTTAACAAAAAGCACAATCTGCGAACCAAACTCTACCTCTTTGCCAAATTTGGTGTAATTCCGTTCAGCCGTTCGGGCTGTAGCCCTCGCCAAAGGTCCCTATGGAAAATTGCATGGGGAAAACACATTTTGGGACCCCCCTTATTTCTTGGCCCCCACTTAACGAATCACTCTCAAACTTTCAGGGAAGGAGCGGAACGGAGCAGGCCATTTTCTTGGAGAAATTCGTCCACCAGCGCCAAAGTTATTGCAAATAGAATGTTGTGGATTTCCTATGGAAAGTAGGTCCTAACTATAACTACGTACTGGCGGCTGCCAGTAGGTTATATATATATATCTATACATATATATTTACTGACTATCTGTGAGCAAGGGCGGATGCCCGAAACGCGTCAGATTTTGGTAACTCGATCCTAAATAAATACCTGTGCCTAAAAGCAACGCTGGATTTGCGTGGTTTCTCTGTCATCCTGTTGGCGTTTTGGGAGACTACAGCTGCTATATATATATATATATATATATATATATATATATATATATATATATATATATATATATATATATATATATATATATATTTATATTACCTACTGGCGGTCGCCAGTAGGTATATATAGTTAGGACCTAGTTACCATAGGAAATTCCGAACATTCTATTGGGAATAACATTGGCGCCGATTGAGGGATCTGTTTGTAATTTTCCTTAAATTTGCCTCGCTCCGCTCCGCTCCGTCCCTGAAAGTTTCGGGGGGATTTGTCAAGCGGGGGCCAAGAAAAAAGGGGGGTCCCAAAACGTGTTTTCCCCATGTTAATTTCCATAGGGATATTCTGACAAGGCTACAGCTCGAACGGCTGAACGGATTTACACCAGATTTGGCAAAATGGTAGGGACTGGTATGCAGCAGTGCCTTTTGTATGTTTAGTGTAAATCCCTCCAGTAGTTTTTGAGAAAATTGAATTTGAAATTTTTAAAATGGCATTTTCTATGGGACCTTTAGACACGGCTACAGCCCGAACGGCTGAACGGAATTACACCAAACTTGGCAAAATGGTAGGGACAGGTATGCAGTAGTGCCTTTTCTATATTTGGTGAAAATCCCTCCAGTAGTTGTTGAGAAAATTGAATTTGAGCAAATTATATATCTATATGCGCTCAACATTCTATTGGGAATAACTTTGGCGCCGATTGAGGAATCTGCGTGTAATTTTCAAGAATTTTGGCCAGCTCCGCTCCGCTCCTTCCCTGAAAGTTTCGGGGGGATTCGTCAAGCGGGGATCGAAAGGGGGGTCCCAAAACGTGTTTTCCCATGTTAATTTCCATAGGGACCTTTAGACACGGCTACAGCTCGAACGGCTGAATGGAATTACACCAAACTTGGCAAAATGGTAGGGCCTGGTATGCAGATGTGCCTTTGCTATGTTTGGTGAGAATCCCTCCAGTAGTTATTGAGAAAATTGAATTTGAAAATTTTCAAATGGCCTTTTTTATGGGTCCTTTAGACACAGCTACAGGCTGAACGGCTGAACGGAATTACACCAAACTTGGAAAAATGGTAGGGACAGGTAGGCAGTAGTGTCTTTTCTATATTTGGTGAAAATACCTCCAGTAGTTGTTGAGAAAATTAAAATTTGAGCAAATTATATATCTATATGCGCTCACCGTACGCGCACCGTACGCGTACGGTACGCGTATGTGCGCGTACCCTTACGTGCGCGAGCGAGTTTCTGATTGACTGGCAGTCAACTGTCAACATTCTAAACTGTCCAAACCAGGAAGTGTTGTCCACCATCTTGTTTTTCAGGAGAACTGAGGCACAAGAGAGCCCAAAACAAGAGTGGAAAACACGAAAAGGGGCAGGGTAGAGACCCCCCAACCCTCTAGCCCTTCTCAGGGGGTCCCAAAAGTACCCCCAAGGGCAAAAACAAACAAAAAAAAATTCGAAAAATCGCAGGGTACGCGCACCGTACGCTTACGGTACGCGTACTGTGCGCGTACCCCACGATTTAAAAAAAAATAATTTTCTCTTGATGGTCCTTCTGGGGCCCCCTGAGAAGGGCTAGAGGGTCAGGGGGTCTCTACCCTGCCCTCTTTTCGCATTTTCCACTCTTGTTTTGTGCTCTCTTGTGCCTCACTTCTCCTGAGAAACAAGATGGCTGTTCAGGTGGTCCCAGAAGGATAATAACGTATATAAACGTTATCCGTTAATAGAATTAGCATTTACAAAACCTTTGAAATTTATTGAAAAAAAATATAGGTTTCACGCCTGATATAGTTAGGAATTAGCATTTAAAAAACCTTGCAAATTCACTGAAAAAAACATAGGTTTCAGGCCTTATATAGTTAGGAATTAGCATTTAAAAAACCTTGCAAATTCACTGAAAAAAACATAGGTTTCAGGCCTTATATAGTTAGGAATTAGCATTTAAAAAACCTTGCAAATTCACTTAAAAAACCATAGGTTTCAGGCCTTAGTTAGAAATTAGCATTTAAAAAAACATTGAAATTGCTCCTGTATAGTTAGTTGTACTAACTATATTTCGCGCACCCGTAATCCACTGCTGATGATGTCACATATTACATCATTCATGACATGGTCAGTGACATTACTGATGACATCACTGATGACATCTCAAATGACATCACTGATGACATCACTGATGACTTCTCATTTGACATCACTGATCACATCACTGATGATATCATTCATGTGATAATACGATGCACCTCCTCGCACTCTAATATAACCTTTGATACACCCAGTGTTAAATACAGACTACCATTCTTGAAACCATTGACACACCAATACCAGTTACTACATACGCACTCACTGATTCCTAGGACTACACACACATTCACTCATTCACCCATAGAATCACTCATACATACAGTCACTCATCAATACAACACTATCATATGCACTCATACACCTATACAGACACTCACACACTGCCACTCATCCATGGAGTTACTCACACACCTAGTCAGTCATGCAAAGAATCAATCACACTTCCATTTCCTCAACTATACAGTTATACACAGAACACCTTACTGTGTATATGTATATGTTATTCAAACATATACTAACACATACTTACTCTCTTATACAATCACTGATACAAGTACACAATGATCCATACAGCCACTCGCACATTCACTGGCTCTCATGTATAGTCATTTATATATGCCAACTGTCACATGCACTGTGTTTTACATATGTACTTACTTGGACATGTAGCACTGAGATATCCATTCACTCACCAACACACCCATGCACACAGTCAACTGCCCATATAGCTGTTTCTACATGCACTCTTGAACTCATACACCTAGCGAATCAACTGCTCACACATCTATGCACAGAGTCACACACCTCCCAGCCACCCACACACACACACTCAGTCTCCCATTCAAATACTTGGGCAACCTATCAATAACCCATATAGCCACTCATATAGCTACTGATCAACACATGCAGCAGTTTACACAACAACAGACATACTGATGCACACATTCAGACAGTTTAGTCTCTAACCCATGCATTTAGTAACACACATTTAATCACTCACTCATACAGTCAGTCACGCACCTACTAAATCCTTCATCCAGACACTTATACATCCACTCATTCTTCAATATGTAAAACATATTTAAACTTTACAGAAACACACAGTCACTGGATGATGTCATCAGTGATGTCATCAGTGATGTCAAATGAGATGTCATCAGTGATGCCATCAGTGATGTCATTTGAGATATCATCAGTGATGTCATCAGTTATGTCACTGACCATGTCATGAATGATGTAATATGTGACATCATCAGCAGTGGATTGCAGGTGCGCGAAATATAGTTAGTACAACTAACTATATAGGAGCAATTTCAATGGTCTTTTAAATGCTACTTCCTAACTATATAAGGCCTGAAACCTATGTTTTTTTTTTTTACATTTTTTATTAAAAGAAGAAAAAACAAAGTACAAGGCAAAAAGGAAACAGTGTACATGTACATGTGTTCACATAGGAGGGCACCTAGGCACGATATTATACAACAGATCAATAGTACATATCGTGGGGAGGAGGCCAGCGGGGAAACAAATTTAAGGATAACAGAAAGTACACAATACATGGAATGCCAGGTCAGGGGGACAGAGGGATTTCGGGGTTGTCCACGAACGGAGGCACACACATATTTCCACGGTATGTGTTCCATTGGCTCCAGATACTATTCCATTTTCTAGGTTTGCCCCGTGCTACATACACAGTCTTCTCTCTGAACATACACCAGTCCATATTCTCCTTCCACACCGATACCGCGGGAGGGCGCTGGGAACCCCACAACTGCGCTACATCCCTTTTGGCAATCATATTTCCAAGGGTTGGCCACTGCATCTGGGCCACGCTATAATCATTCGGCTCCCACACATTCAACAGGCACCGCCTGGCCTCGGGCTGCAGCACCACCCCCGTGACTCTACCCATCACTGCATGCACATTATTCCAGAACTGCACCACCTCCGGACACTTCCAAAGTATATGGAGTAAAGTTCCAAGCATCCCACAACCACGCTTACATAACCCGTCCGAGGAATAACCCATGCGAATCAAGTGCGGACCAGTGATATATACTCGATGTAAGATTTTGAGCTGAACGAAACGGAGACGGGCAGGAATCGCGACTTCTTTAGGCGAGGATAATGCAATTTGCCAATCCTCGTCGTCCAGCTCCAAACCATCGCCGGTCCAGATCTCCCTAAGACGCACTAGCAGATCCACTCGGGTGTTGATCAACTTCTTATATATCAGGGAAATGGTACTGTCGGGGACGTGGCCGTCAAGGATCCTATCTTCAAGGGGGGAGGACTCGGGGACGATAGTACCCGCAGGGAGAACCGAACTCAAGGCATGGTGAATCTGTGTGTATCGGAAGAATTCCCTGTCACTCAATTCATATTCTGTCTTTAGTGCCGCAAAGGTCTTGATTTTGCCCTTGACCCAAAGATCGCCCACGCAACCAATACCAATCATATCCCATTTATCAAACCCTTTCGTTTTACAGAGACATCCCGACTTTTCAGAAGCATACAAGGGGGTCGCACGAGTCAATCGATCTTCCCATCGCACCGATGCGTTCGCAGCATGCCACACGCAACCTTGGTAGGTCCAGATAAATCCTTGCCCGCCGCCTTGGAGTAGAGCGCCCTCCTGTAGTCCCCGCCCGGTAGCAAATACTGATCCATCTCGAACGCCGGGTAAGGAGCAGGCGCATATGTTGCATGATTGATCGCACTCAGTTGCGAGGCCCAATAGTAACGCCTAATATCCGGCAACACTATACCCCATCATACCAGGGAAGAGTGAGTTTAGCAAGGGAAATACGCGAACGTCCATCCCAAATTAACCGTCTCTGCAGGCTCTCAACCTCTCTAAAGTAGCTCGCCGGAATAATATCGAACGTATTCTGAAGCGCGTACAAAAACCTCGGCAGGGCCATCATTTTGAAAAGGGCGGCGCGCCCGAGCGGCGATAGCGGCAACCCACGCCAGCGCACAATGTCAAGTCTCAACCTATTGAAGGTGGGGAGCAGATTATGTTTGTAGCAAGCCGCAGGGTCTAAAGATATAAAAATCCCCAGGTACTTAAAGCCCGTCGGAGAGATCCGAATGGGGCATCTGCGAGGCAAGGGAGGGGGACCGCCCGAGAGCACGTATACACAGGATTTAGCCCAGTTGATAACAAGGCCCGAATTCTTCCCAAACGAAGTGAGCAGATCGAACAAAACATTCAGAGATTTTCGAGGGGACGTAAGGTACAATAAAATATCATCCGCGTACAGCGAGACGCGATCCTCATAGTCCGGGGAGAACTGGATCCCCTTGAGTGAGGGCTCCCAGTGCAACCAGGCTGCCAGCGGCTCAAGAGCGAGCGCGAAAAGCAGCGGTGACAACGGGCAGCCCCGTCGCGTGCCCCTTCCGAGTACAAAAGACGCTGAGACCCGACCATTCACAACTACCTGCGCCAGTGTCTTCGCATACAAAAGTTTCACCCAGCCGATGAACCCGGGGCCGAATCCGAATTTCACAAGAGCGGCCCAGAGATAAGGCCACTCAAGAGTATCGAAGGCCATCGTAGCATCCAAGGAAGCCAAGATGGCCGGTTCATGAAGAGACGCCGCCCTCGCGAGAACACCGTGCAAGCGCCGCAGGTTGAGCGCCGTGTTACGGTGCGGGATAAAACCGGACTGATCCGGATGGACCAGGTCGCTGATAACATTCGTCAGGCGGTTAGCTAATAACTTAGCCAGAATTTTTGGTTCAGCGTTTAGAAGTGAGATTGGTCTATAAGAGGAACAGCGATCCCGTGGCTTCCCCTCCTTGTGAATCACTACGATAGTAGCAAGACGCTGGTCACAAAGGAGGGAGCCAGCGCCGCGGGACTCTAAAAACATATCAGGAAGATATGGAGCCAGTTTGTCTGGGCACAATTTATACAGTTCAATGGGCAGACCATTAGGACCTATGGCCTTGCAAGAGCGGATTGAACGAATGGCAGTAGCCACCTCATCAGCCGACAGCACCGCGTCCATCAGGTCTCTGTCAGCCGCAGACAGGCAGGGCAAAGTAATATCGCGAAGCAACAAATGAGAATCCGCCTCCGGCCTGTCAGAGACCGGAGCATACACAGTTCGGAAGTGTTCCGCAAAGCATTCAACAATCGCAGCCGGGTTAGTCACGCACACTCCGTCCAGGTTCTCAATCACAGGAACTACACGACTCGCCCTTTCTGTCTTGTCCAGCCACGCAATCAATTTACCCGCCTTATCCCCAACATCATACAGTCTGCCCTGCTGTTCCCTGCTCATGACCTTCGCAGCATCAGTAACCAGGGCCTTATAATCTAATTGTTTGAGGCTGAGGGAATGAAGTTTGGCACAGGACACCCCGCGCTTCAAGTCGCTCTCCAGTGCGGTTATCTCCGCCTCCAGACGGACCACCTCTTCATGCTTACTTTTCTTGGCTGTAGCGATCAAAGATAAAGCCTGCCCACGTATCACAGTCTTAAACGCCTCCCACAACGATAGAGCAGATGACACAGACCCCACATTTTCTACAAAATAACAATCAAGGGATTTCACCAATTCGGTACGGGTCTTAGGATTGCGAAGAAACCAGGGGTTTATATGGGTGACCCGTCCCTCATTATTCATAGTAGTATCTATGTGAAGCCAGACTGGGGAGTGGTCGGATATGCCCCGAGCGAGGTGCCTCACCTCCCAAACGGAGGAGGACAGCGCCGCCGGCAACAGAATATAGTCGAGTCTGAACAGACTGCCATGGGCTCCAGAGTGAAAGGTGTATTGCGCCTGATCTGGGTGCAGTAACCTCCAACAGTCCACCAGACCGAGCGTCTCCAGAAACCCACTCAACCAGGACTGCGACTTGGGGATATCCCTGGGGGGGTATCGATCTATGTCACCAGAGACAACCGAATTAAAGTCTCCGCCTATCACCAAAATGCCCTCAGGGAGCCCCAGTACTACACGCCCAAGATCAGCGAAAGTCGAGGTCTGTAGACCCGGCGGGACATAGTGACAAATGAGACCGTTCTCCCCTCCCATCTACCAGTGAGAGCGGCATAGCGCCCCCTATCGTCAAGAAGCACATCATCGATTGCCAAGGGGAGGGAGGACCTAACGAGGATACCCACACCCCTAGAACCAGAGGTGAAGTCAGAGTGTGCCACCAAATGATACCCTCGCCGATTCATGGCATGGCACGTGTTCCCAACCAGATGCGTTTCCTGCAACAACACAATATCGGGGGAGAGGCGCCGCAGAAGCTGAAACACCACACCCCGTTTTATCCTATCTCTCAATCCATTGACATTCCAACACATTAGTTTCAACCCACTAACCCCATCCCAGAAAAATGTGCAGAGTCCACCCCACAATGAACACAATGACCTAATCAAGAAGAAATACGATATGTTGCCTTGAAAGAAACCCACAAACACCCAAGAACCCCCCACCACCCCCAAAGAGAACCCGTTACAACGCCCCCCACCCTGCACCCCTGCGTTAGACTCAGAAGCCACCCCAACTTGCAGTGTGCCTGTCGCCCCATCATTAAACTAGTCTACGGAAAGAAACCCCTGAGGAGGAAAGAGTCCCAGCCCCCCGCCACCCTCGGGTGCTTAGCAATAAGACACAGTAATAGAAGAAATATTGAACCCAGCCGAATAGTACATGAATGTTCAGAAATCAGGAAACATAATGTCACTCTTGTTCCGATACGCCACCCTTGGCTCCACCCGGATGCCCGGTTGAGTCAGTCTGTTTGGGGAGGGTATCCAGCCAGTCACTAACTCCGTCAGGGCGACCAAAGAAGAATGTCCGGTCTCCATATTCGACACGCAGCCTGGTCGGAAAGAGCATTGCATATTTCAGGCCCAAGTCCCTCAGCCTTCGTTTCACTCCCTGAAACCCCATCCTTTGTCTCTGAACAAGCTGCGTGAAGTCCGGGTAGAAACTCACCGTCGTGTTCTCGAATTTTACGGGGCCACTTACTCTCGAGGCCTGTAGGATGGTGTCTCTGTCCCTAAAATTGAAGATCCTGGCGATGATAGGTCTCGGCGTGGCGCCCGACTTCGGCTTCCCGCCCGGCACTCGATGGGCACGCTCCACAGCAAAGAATTTACTCAGGCCTGTGGGGGCCAGGTGATTCAAGACGATGTCCTCCACGAGAAGATCAGTTGCCAAGGCGCCAGAGGTTTCAGGGACCCCAATAAGGCATATGTTGTTGCGCCGGGCCCTATTTTCAAAATCCTCCAGGCGATGGACCATGAGATCGTTGGAGGAGCGCAAGCATCCAACTTCCGTCTGCAGATCAGAGACATCGGTCGTGAGGCTAGAAGTCTTCAGGTCCAGAGACTTGACCCTTTCATTGTTCTTCGACAAGTCAGCGCTGATCAAAGTAACATCAACTGCTACAGTGTCTATTTTGAGCACGAGAGCCTCATATTGCTGACCAATGGAAGTCTGCATGTTGGCTATGGCGCCCATGACGTCCTGCAAAGTCAATTCGGCCAACGCAGTTGGATCGTCAGTGGGGCCCTCAAAAGCTCGACTGGCACCACCGGGGGACCCCTTGGGTTGGGTATAGCGATGCATGACGTTGGTTTGAATCGGTCCCCCGCGTAGAGGCGTTTTAGTCTTCCGCTTCTCGTTGTCAGGCCTGGTGGTCATGTTGAATGGTGAGCCCCGAGGGGGCCCGCGAGACCTGGAGAAAATGGCCACTCACCCCCAGACCACTGCAAATAGCGAAGGTGGGCCAAAAGGGCGCAGAAGCAACAGCTCAGCCCAACACCCAAACCCTAGATCAGTTGGCGTATAGTCAGGCAGCAGAGTTAGGCTGGACCCCGATGGGGGAGCGAGGTAATCACGCAATCAGAGAAGGCAGCGGCCCAGAAACGAAACCGAAAGTCAACTCAGGGCAACAGGGGAAACCCCTCAGGCCGCTGTTGTTCAATTATTCCCCGGCGTCTTGGCGTGCCAGCTCCCGGTGTCGCCATGGGGTGGGCCTCCAAAACTCCAATCGGCGTATCTGCGGTTCCCGAAGTCCAAATAAAATTTTGAAAACAGCTAAGGTGTCAGCTGAGGTTCATCTGCAAGAACCCGGAGTCAAAGTCAGGATATCTTTCAGGATATATGCGGAGGGCAGCATGAACCTATGGTTTTTTAAGTGAATTTGCAAAGTTTTTTAAATGCTAATTCCTAACTATATAAGGCCTGAAACCTATGTTTTTTTCAGTGAATATATATATATATATTTATTTGTAAATGTTTACATATTTATAGCATAAATTTATTATTTAATTTATTTATCATTATTTTTTATATATATAAATGATATTTTGTACATCGATATTTTTTCCATCTATATAATTTTTTCGATATTTTAGTCATTTACATTATAAAGATAGGATGTCAATATTTTGGCTATTGATATTTTTTTATTGATATTTGTGTATGGGGATATTTTGGTAATCGATATTATGCCAGTGTTCCAGAGTCAGGAACAACTAGATTTGAAGCTGCACTTTAGGCACAGATGTATGACTTAGGCTCTTAACCCACTGAGTTATCTTGTCTGATGCAGATCTATTGAAAGAACTGAGCTATATCTTGTCACCACAAGAATTGAGTACATGGTTTCCAGCTTTCGGGATCTGCTCTGCCCCAACCCAAGGTGTCTATTTTAGTGTCCAGAACAGACTACAAACAATCATCATCAGTAAATGGTTGTTCATGGCATGGGTTGAGGTTCTCAGCTTGATGCTAAGAGGAAAGCATCCGGTTCACAATAAATTGGGATCACGTTGAGCTCTCCACGTCCCCTTTTCCAGCAACTGCCCCACTGCAGCATAGCTGAGCTGCAACAAACAAGCAGGGAAGAGGATGTTACACTGCTGTGGTTCATGATGTGATGTGATGTTGGTATTTATGTGGTGCTTTGAGACCTCCTAGTGTCGCATGAAAGCACTAAGGACACATAAGAGAAATGGGAAAGAGGCATCAAGTTGAAAGGAAGGAAGCCACTACATAGGGCCCAATTCCGATCTCGCTCGGAAGGGCTCCGTACGGGATTTGTAGCGAGCGAGTCCGATTCGTAGCCCTGGTTTCCAAACAACTAGTACCAATGTACGTGCGAGCTAGTAGGATGTGAATGTTGCCTCGAGCTCCGAGCGACTCGTACCCATCAGCGAAGCCCTCCTGACGACTACAACATGGTCGACTCGTGAAGCGTAATGGGTCCGATTTCTGAGCGACCAAGTACGATGCATGTGTCGCGCAGCCGGATCAAGTCGGAGCCTCCCACTCGAAAAAGCTTGTCACAGGGTGTACGCTTTTCCCCACCCACCGCTTTCCGCACGGGATCGGAACAGGGCCCATAGAGGGAAAGTGGAAGGAGACTTGTGGATGAAGTGTCCTTTCCCATTATGTTACTATCTCATCAGGTGGATGTGGCTGATTTTGGTTGTGTGGAAGAATCCAGTTTCTGTTAGTCTTTTTGATACCTCTAGTAAACTGTACACTGTTAATAAAATATAGAATGGGCCACAGGAATGATGTGATCCGTTGGCTCCAGCGTCTTCTGTATAACTATGGGTTTACCTCACGTGCCACATTATCCACGATCTGCTGCATTATTTACAGATATATTTCTAAGTCCTATAGACAAAAAATCACAAAAAAGCACCACATTTGGAAACATATTTCGTTAGTTATCTGGACACCTTTTAGTAATTGATTTCTGTATTCCGGGGTTCAGTTGGCACTAGTGAGGTTCATTTTTGACCAGACAATATTAATGTGTGTTCAAATGACGAAGTAGCAGAGTAACAGTGTTGCAGAAAGTGCTGCATTATGCCACACAATATTCTCTTCAGGCATAATTTAGCTAAATCTACTAAGTAAGTTGGTCACCCATTGCAGCATAATTTATGTGGCCCTACAAATAGCTTCTGTTTTATAAGAACAAAAGTTAGTCGTTTTTCCTAGTTACCTACACATAGGTTTGTTCCTAGAATCACAAGTTGTAATGAAATAATAAGGCCAACACAAGCACTTACTTGTAAGTTCTGGGAAATAGGTAGACACAGATACATTTTAATTTGCTCAGGCATAATCTTCTGTTATTATGCTTCACGCCATGTCGCTTAATTGAGACTTTGTTCAGATAAAAGTCCTATTATGGGAGCATGGAAAGAATTCGAACCAATTGAACGTGAGTGGCTTTTGTTCATGTCATTTGCAATTTTGGTATTTTTTTTTACTGCTAAAAGGTTCTTTGCACCTAAAATAGGCACAAGGATGCATTATACACTAAAAACCAGTGCAATATGCCAAAACCAGCTTTTTGCATAATAATGCCTAATTTTGTGTAATTTCTGGGCAGTTTTACTAATTTCACAAAGATAATTATGCAAATTTTGCTGAGTCAGAGAAACATTGAAAGAAAGTTTCAGTAGCTAGTACTTTATTCAACTAAGCTCACAGACCAACCCATCAAAGAGCTCCAGTTTGATTCACGGCTACTGTCTCAGCTGACAATCTCCCATAATTCCCTCTGGCATCATTCCATAGATACTCCCATAACATTGTATCCCCTGGAAACCACAGCATGAGTTGGCACAATGCCACACCATGCAATCACCCATATTTCATCCTCTAGCACAATGAAACAAATGAAATGTAATGAGAACACGGTTTCAATAGAACATGCCAATTTCTGCATTGGCTATAAACCTATTATGTGTAGGGAAAAACACTGCCACAGCAAGACAGTGATATGGGATGCAAGAGAAAAACAAAGTGATGGAAGAAATGCTTGAGATTAGCCACTGACAATTGCTCAGACTGCTTCCTAATCCATCCACTGTGCCACATTAGACATAGACAATTTATATGCAAACCAAACTTGGTTCTGCTCCAATGGGAGAAGTTTAGCTCAATCCGCCATGCCAGGTCCCCTCGAGAAGGTAACCCAAGCAACCTCAGTCCTGTTTCAAGCTACCTAGTCCTCATCAGTGAGGTGTAACTTGAGTCAACAGATAATGCTGTTGGCGCAGTGCGTAACTAAAGCCTTGATGCACATAAGAAAGTCTCATGTATAAAAAGTGAAAAGGCCTGAATGCTCTTCCCCAGAAAAAACACAGTTTTGAAAAAACGTTCATGTATGATTCACTGTAGAATTGGTAATGTGTTATTGATTTGGGCAGACCAGATTGGCAATGTGAGACATGTGGTGATACTACACATTGTACTGCCACCTACTCTATATGTTCCCTGGGGCAATTCTCCAGATCAAGCCTGGATGAATTTGTTCACTGTAAAGGCCAAGAGCATGGGAGTGTCATACAAAAATCAGTGTGCTGATTTCTAATGTTCTTCTCCAGTTCATTGTGGCTGCATATGGGATTACATGGAAATCTGCTTCACTCCATATTTCGGAATTACTTTATCAGTATTACCAAATGTCTTGTAATGTTTGTCATATTATGTCTTGCTGTGAAAATGTAGACATCCAACAACCACATGAGACTACTAGACACATGTGCTTGCATAGTCAGCACTACAAACCTCACTGAGAGCCAGAGGACAGCCACAACAGGCACACACTAGGAGTATTAGTACTTATGTAAAATGTCTCCCAAAATTACAAACATTTATATTATTTCCACAACAATGAAAGAATATAGATCTTTCATAAACCAGGCACCTTTTGGGCAAACGTTTAGAAGGGTATTGGCAGGCTTCACTTTTGTCCCCTTTTATGACGGTGCCCACCACACAGAAAACTACTGAAACTTGAGCACACTGACACCCATGTTGGTTGTTTAAGCTAACAGGCCAAGTGTAGAATGGGCAGTACTGTGCAACCCACCTTTTCCCCTTCCTCGGCAGGCTTTGTGAGAATCTTGACCTATTGAAGTGGAACTCCATGAAATGACTCCTACAAATGGCTAGATATGACCAAAATTTAACAAAAAATGCATGGAGGGAGCAGAGCGTGTCTGTTCAAGCCCCTATAATTTGGAATTCTATCCCTTTTTTTACGTTTCCATATCGAATTTTCTATTTTTAAGAAAGATCTTCATGAAAGCCTATCTACTGCATTAAGGCTTGCTTTTGTTATACAGCATATACTTTTGTTTTTTGCCTTAGCACCACGAAACTTCTGGCGTATGTGCACTCTACACATTTTATTGAACATAACATTTTGTTGTGTGTGATATACAATGAGAATGAATTCACACATTGCTCACAATGAAATTGAAATACTAAGGTGCCTATTACGATGTCGGTCATTAGTTTTAATATTGGTTTTAATTCCGACCGGCTGATTACAATACAGCCGGTCGGAATTGAAACCGGCCGGTCATTCCGGCCTGTGTCCGATGGGCACAAGGAGCCCGTCGGCCAGTCAGAACCAGCTCGTAAACCATATGGACAGCGTTTTACGCCGTCCGGATTACGATGCACATTTTCTGCCAGGCTTCCCATGCAGGGCTTTCCAACATGGAAAGACTGTCGGAAAACATGTGTGGGAGCCCCTAGCAGGGGCCCCTTTCCTTGCAGCCACCTTTTGAGGGCCAAGGGGGCACTTATGGTGCCCCCTGTTAATCCCTGCACATTGTGACAGGCACCTTGAGGTGTGTGCCACAGGGTGCATCGATTAATACAATATCTCATTTCTTTATGGGAACCTGGGTTACAGACGGTTTACGGCCGTAACACAAGCTCCCACAGAAAAATGGGAGAATGCGACTGCACCATATTCGGTCGTATCGTAATTAGGTGGTTGGGACCACCGACTGGAGGTCGGTCAGTCCTGTTTCCGCCACGGTGTTGGTCGGAGGGAATGTCGACCCACATCGTATTAGGCCCCTCAGAGTATGTTCACAGGACGAAGATACTGACATTGCTTCCTCCTCTGTCTTCCTCGTTCCACTCCTTACAAATTGAGAACCACCCCTTGACACACAGTTTCGTCTGCCCAAGTAAAACTTTTAAAAGAAAAGACCAACCACCAATTCAATTCAATTCAATTCAGTTAATTTATATAGCGCGCTACATACCCAGAGGGTCTCAAGGCGCTTGGAGAAGGGTGGGGAATTATTTGTCGAATATCCAGGTTTTAAGTTGCTTTCTGAATGTTAGGTGGTTCTGAGTGAGGCGAAGAAGAATGGGAAGTGAGTTCCATGTTTTTGCCGCCAGGTAGGAGAAGGATCTTCCTCCCATGGTGGTTTTGTTGATGCGAGGTACAGCAGCAAGGGCTTGGTGGGAGGAGCGTAGCTGGCGGGAGGGGGTGTAGAAGGAAAGTCGTGTGTTGAGGCATTCGGGTCCAAGTTCGTAAAGTGCTTTGTGTGCGTGGGTTAGAAGGCGGAATGTTATCCTCTTATTGACGGGGAGCCAGTGGAGGTTTTTCAGGTGACCAGAAATGTGGTCATTACGCGGGATGTCTAGTATGAGTCTGGCTGATGCGTTCTGGATGCGTTGGAGTTTTTCTGAAGTTTTGCGGTGGTACCGGCATATAGGGTGTTTCCGTAGTCCAGGCGGCTTGTCACCAGTGCGTGGGTGACCGTTTTTCTAGTTTCGGTGGGGATCCAGCGAAATGTTTTTTTGAGCATGCGAAGAATGTTGAAGCAGGATGAAGAAACGGTGTTGACTTGTCTGGTCATCGAGAGTGAGGAGTCCAGAATGATGCCCAAGTTCTGTGCGTGGTCTGTCGGGATGGGTGCTTTTCCAAGGGACTCTGGCCACCACGAATCGTCCCAGGCGGAGGGGGAGGTGCCTAAGATCAGGACTTCTGTTTTGTCGGAATTCAGTTTCAGACGGCTCTGCTTCATCCACTCGGCTACTTCTCTCATTCCTTTATGTAGGTTGGTTTTGGCGGTGTTAGGGTCTTTGGTGAGTGAGAGGATCAGTTGAGTGTCATCAGCGTAGGAGATGATGTTGAGGTTATGTTGGCGGGCGATGGCCGCGAGGGGGCTCATGTATACGTTGAAGAGGGTAGGACTGAGTGAGGATCCCTGTGGCACGCCGCAAATGACTTCAGTGGCCTCAGATTTGAATGGTGGGAGGCGGACTCTCTGGGTTCTTCCGGAAAGGAACGAGGTAATCCATTCCAGTGCTTTTCCTTGGATTCCGATGTTTCTGAGGCGTTGTAGCAGGGTGCTGTGACAGACTGTGTCGAAGTCTGCGGAGAGGTCGAGGAGGATGAGGGCTACTGTGTCTCCATTGTCCAGAAGAGTTCGTATGTCGTCTGTTGCTGCGATGAGTGCGGTCTCAGTGCTGTGTTTGGCTCGGAAGCCGGACTGAGAGGAGTCGAGGCATTTGTTGGTTTCGAGGAAGGCGGCGAGCTGGTTGTTGACAGCTTTCTCGATGACCTTGGCCGGGAATGGAAGGAGCGAGATGGGGCGGTAGTTTTTGAGTTTGGTGGGGTCAGCTGTGTTTTTTTTTTAGAAGGGCGCTGAGTTCGGCGTGTTTCCAGCTGTCCGGGAAGGTGGCGGAGTTGAGGGAGCAGTTGATGACATCTCGGAGGTGTGGTGCAATGATGGAATCTGCTTTGTTGAAGATGTGGTGGGGGCATGGGTCTGTGGGGGAACCTGAGTGGATGGAGTTCATCAGGCGGATGGTGTCCTCAGTGGAGACTGTGTTCCAGTCATTAAGGATGCTCAGGGGGGGTGACGGTACGGCAGAAGGTTGGGTGGGTTGGTCTCCGGGTTGGTTGTTGAAGCTGTTGTGGATATCTGCGATTTTGTCGTGGAAGAACGAAGCAAGGGAGTCGCAAAGGGCTTGAGAGGGGGTGATGTCGTTGGAGTTGGCATTGGGGTTGGTAAACTCTTTGACGATGTTGAATAATTCTTTGCTGTTGTGGGCGTTGGTTTCGAGTCGGACTTTGAAAGCGGCTTTCTTTGCGGTCCGGATCAGTTGGTGGTGTATGCGGGTGGCGTTTTTGAAGGCGTCCTTGGTGCTGGTGTTTGGGTCTTTTTTCCAGGCCTTCTCAAGGGAGCGACAGAGTTTCTTGGATTTCTTAAGATCATCGTTGAACCAGGGGGCGTTTTTGCTGCCTCTTTTGATTTGACGTTTTTTCAGGGGAGCTAGGTTGTCGGCGCTGTTGGCTAGCCATTGAGTGAGGTTAGTGGCTGCTTGATTGGGGTTCGAAGAATGGGCAGGGGCGTTTTGAAGAAGCGATGAGGAGATCTGGTCGAAGGTGATTTTGTTCCAGTTTCTTCGCAGAATAGGTTGAGGATGGTTGTGGGTTGTGGTCTTTTTGTAGATAAAGTGGACGCAACTGTGGTCCGTCCAATGGAGAGCTGTGGTGTGACTGAAGGAGATATGTTTGCTGGAGGTGAAGATAGGGTCGAGTGTGTGGCCTGCGTTGTGGGTGGGGGTGTTAACTAGTTGTTTTAGGCCGAGGTTGGCGAGATTGTCCAGAAGGGCGGTGGTGTTGCTGTCGTTGCTTTTTTCCAGGTGAAAATTGAGGTCTCCTAATAGAATGTAGTCCTCGGAGGGGAGGGCGTGTGGGGTGATAAAGTCAGTGATGTCTTCACTGAATTGTGCACGGGGTCCTGGTGGCCTGTAGAGGAGGGTGCCTCTGAGTGTGGTCGATTCCTATAATAATACTCTCTTCAGACACAGAAATAAAACGGTAGACTTTGTCTGGCACTTCCTGTTTCCCTCTGCAAAATATTATTTCTTAAGGTCCTGTGACTGACTCACAGGGAGGTGAGGGAAGGTAATTCCAGGAATCTGAAGAAGAAAGCTAGGACTCTGATAGTTGAAGATTACTGTAAATAGTCAGTTAATTTATTTTCTTACTTTGATAAACTGATATTGCTTATTATTTCAAAATTCAAAGAATCTCTTCATTGCCAATTGTGTTTGTGTGTGTTTTTAAATAAATGTACCTCTCTTTACCCTAAAGTGCTGTTGATTGTTTTGTCACAACGGGTAATGTTCTCAGTGGCATAGCTTTGTCAATGAGATTCAGGGGGTGTAAATCATAAATTGACCGATTAAAAAACAGTATACTGAAGGGTGGAGGGATGACCATGGTTTGGGATACACTGTTCCCACAAGGAACAGGTTCAATACAGATTTGCATTAGGTGGTCACCTGTCTAGGTTCCTGATTAAAAAGAAAATAAGTTAAAACCTTTTAGTCATACAAGGACGACCTAGAAAAATCAACAAAGAAATTGGAGACCTGACTTTGGCACTCAGACCCAACTAACAGGCCAAGAATGCATTTATTTTGGGGGGTGTCACCCCCCACCCCCTTGAAGCTACGCCCCTGCATGTTCTTGTCTGGCATCAGCTGCTCCTTTCCTTGAGGCTGTGTGGTACTCTGGGTCCGCTGCAATGTGTCGAAACCCAGGGGCCTTTGACCGAAAATCAACTATACACAGATCAGTTATCAGTGGAAGCCTAATTAGTTGAATGTCATGAGTGTGACAATGAACTGCAGACACTACTGCCCTTTAACCAGAACGGTGTATTTACGGACGTCGTGTCCCCCTCTGTACAGACAGGTCTGGAGCCCTTTAAGGATCCTCAAGGCGAATCGGCGGAGGCGTGGCCGGTGACATCACCCAATATTGACCTATTGGAGGAGCAGGCAAGCAAGACAAAAGGGCCGGTTCTCAGGAAGAACGCGGGACCGGAAGATCTCCGAGAAGAGTTTGTGGTGTGGACCGACAGAGAGGAGGCAAGCCGAGTACCGGAGAAGACTGCAGGAGTTCTCGGTGGGAAGAACGCCGCCTCCAGCGTCGTCGCTGCTTGCGAGGAGCTCAAGACGAGAGGACAACAGAACAACGCATCGCCCAGCCACTCTCTAGGAAGAGGGTGGCTTGCTAAGGTACGGGTGACGTTACACATGTTCACTGGGCGCAGGAGAGGGAGGGCTACCTAAAGAGGATGGGAGGTCACAAAAAAGTCCACCTGGGTGACGGATTAGCGGTGCAAACATCCCTTACTCCTGTTCCCTAAAACATGGAAGCAGGGTCTTCCAAACCACTGACCCGGCATTTTTTTTTTCTTCTTTCTTTATTCACATCCGCTCTGTCCCCTGAACCGAGACCGAACTCCAAAGAGAAACAGAGGACAAGAATGAACTTCTCCTACATGGAAGATTCTGGATATTAAAGGGGACAGCTCCAATACGGAAATCTACTGTTTTGCTTTTAATTTTCGATTGCATATACCAATAAAAAGTAGACTGGGAGTCTATTATAGTAGTTTGTTTTGCCTTCCATACAGATTTGTTTTGCCTTCCATATAGATAGCGGCCCATATTTCTGACAAGTGGGGGAGAATGCGGGGGAAACAACATTTACAACGCAACTTTTACAACGCACGACCATTACAACGAAACTTTTACAACGCAACATCCATCCCAACGCATGACACTACAACGCACACCACTACAACGCATGTCATTACAACGCAGTAATTACAACGCATACCATTACAACGCATAACATTACCATCCAACACTTACCCTACTGTTGCACCCCCTGGAGTTAGAATAGTAATTTTTACCCCTACACTATCCAACACTTACCCTACTGTTGCACCCCCTGGAGTTAGAATAGTAATTTTTACCCCTACACTATCCAATACTTACCAAACATGCAATGTAATGTCATGCGTTGTAATGGTATGCGTTGTAAAGGTATTATGCGTTGTAATGGAATGCGTTGTAAATGTAGTTTTTAAAATTTTGTTATAATGGCATGCGTTGTAATGGAATGCGTTGTAATGGATGTTGCGTTGTAAAAAATGCGTTGTAAAGGTATGCTTTGTAAAAGTGTGCGTTGTAGTGACATACATCCGAATGCGGGCACAGCCTCCATAGATACACGATGGAGAATCTTATGTTTCAGTTAAAGGAAGGCCAATCCAAATTAGAATGGGCCATTGAAAGAAGCATTAACCAGGCTGAATTGGACAGGGCGGCCTTTTCTGCAGCTATGCAGGCCCAGGCAGAAAATATGACCAAATTAGCAGAAGGACAGAATCAATTTCTGATGGGCCTGGGACAAGGGAGAGGTCCTGCCCCACCTGGTACAGTTGTCCCACTTCAAAAATATGTGCCCTAAAAGATGGAAGCAGTGACTTCCAAACCACTGACCCGACGTTTTTTTTTTTTTTTCTTTCTTTATTCACATCCGCGCTGTCCCCTGAACCGAGACCGAACTCCAAAGAGAAACAGAGGACAAGAATGAACTTCTCCTACATGGAAGATTCTGGATATTAAAGGGGACAGCTCCTATACAGAAATCTAGGGCCAGATGTAGGTAATTCATATTTACCGACTCTTAAGTACCGAATTTTACCGATTCGGTAGTTAAGAGTCGGTAAATATGAAGGGGGGGAGATGTAGGTATTACAGATTCTGTAAATACCGAATCGTTAAGATTCGGTATTTACCGAATCTGTAAATACCGAATCGGTATTGCCCATTGATTCCTATGGGCCTTGAAGCCCATAGGAATCAATGGGCATTACCGATTCTGTAATTACAGAATCGGTAAATACCGAATTTTGCAAGGGTGCAGGGGGTGTCACTTTGACACCCTCTGGCACCCCAAAAATAGGCATGTGCGCCATGTGGCACACAGACATGCCCTAAGGGCATGTCTTTCTGTCACATAGCTAGGTGTGCATGCACACATGTGCATGCACACCTGAATTCGGTATTTTAACACCCAATTGGATTGGGTGGTAAAATACCGAATCTGAAAGGCCTGCGGCACTCAAAGATGTGCTACCTACATGTGCTTTTACAGAATCGGTATTTTTACCGAGTCTGTATTTACCGATTCGGTAATTTTACCGAATCTGTAAATACAGATTCGGTAAAATACCGATTCTGTAAAGCATGCTCCTACATTAGAAAACCCTAATACCGGTCGGAAACGGCCGAAATCGGCCGTTTCCGACCGGTATTAGGGCTCCTACATCGGGCCCCTACTGTTTTGCTTTTCATTTTCGATTGCATAAACCAATAAAAAGAAGACTGGGAGTCTATTTACAGTAGTTTGGTTTGCCTTCCATACAGATTTGTTTTGCCTTTCATATAGATAGCGGCCCATATTTCTGACATTGAACTAGCATGTAAACATCTAAAACTATCAAGCCAGATAAATGTATGGGTTCATTTCTGATTTCGAAGGCACCACTAGCTGGACATGGGCCACTTCACAGACAATCATGGCTAGGGCTGCCTTTGTGATTTCTTTTCTTTCACCCTGAAGCGATCTTCAAATCGGTAACATCTTTGCAGATCCAACAATTGGATCAATTGCACATTAGGTGGGGACAGAGGGGGCATTTTACAGAATACATAGTTGAGTAGTAGAATAAAATAGAATATTTATATAGACTTTGCAAGCACTGATGTGAAAAACACTGTGCCTTCCCTGAATGGTAAGTAAAAAGCTTGCTCACTTGTTTATAGAGTTCTTAGAAAGACAATTATTTATGTCATGAACAAATTGTTTTTTGCAACTAGTTTTACAAGTAATCAGGGGCGCAACTAGATCCAAACTTCGGGGGCTAGGAATTCAAGGCGCAGTGATGAGGTTACCACATGACATAGAAACTTTCTCAGAGCCAGTATGAGAGCAAAAATTGCCACTATGTCTGGATTTAATGTGCTAACAGATGCAAATAGCATTTGTGCATGTCTGTATTTCCATGCTTTATCTCATTACAACCAGATTGATTGACTTTGCCAATAAATTCTACTCAGACACCAAGCACTGCTGTAGCTTTGAGAACATTCACCACACCTGCAATCTTCGTATGTCTGCAAGAGGGTTGGTACCGAACGAGCTTTGTGCATGTGTGCATGTCTGACACACAGAAAAGAAAGCACTAAAACCTTATTGGAAAAGTGTCTTCTATTACCAAAATCAACTAAAGACACATAAAATAAACAAATGCTTCCACGGAACAAGAAGATGAGCATGGGGATGAGCATGGGGTAAACACAAGAAAGTGCTCCTACAGACATCAAGAAGTAGACTTACATGAACCCTAATAAAAGTTTGACACGTGTACTGGGATAAAGAAAATTATATGGGACTTCTATCTGAATGTCACAAAATGAGGGGTGTCACAAAGAGCTCAAACGGAAGGATCATTAACACAGCAGAGTAAGTGCGATAACTGCACAATGTGAAAACATACGTGTTTAAATTGCTATAGCACAGATTTAGCTGGGGAGCAACGAAGCATTGTATATTATGAGCAGTGATGGAAGGCGAAGGAAGATTGCATACATCAAGTGAGGGCTTAAATCTTTGAACAACAGACAGTTACACACAATTAAGACATCATTAGAGCTTGAGGGCCTGATTTAGATCTTGGTGGACGGGTTACCCTGTCACAATGGTGACAGATATCCCGTGCGCCGAAATATAAATCCCATAGGATATAATTGGGTTTATATTTCGGCAGACGAGATATCCATCAACGTTGTGACCGAGTAACCCATCCGCCAAGATCTAAATCAGGCCCTAGGTGATTTGCCCAGAACTTCACAGTTTTAGGTCAAGTGCTAAGCTGGATTCAAAACCAGGTAGGTCTCTGTGTTGACTTAGTCACTAAATCACATCTTCTTCTTTAGTTGATGTAATAAAACTTTCAAAAAAGGGTTAAAAATTGAAAATGCCTCCAAAGTTCACCTTCACCAATCCCTATAAACATTTATATCATTTAGATATGTTCCCACAGGCATTATGCTGTGCTCCTGATGATGCGTAGTGAGTACACTGAATGCAAATTATTGTGGTATGTAGTTATTATTCAGGGGTCATGCCTTGATCACGTTGTCTCTCGTTTAAGGTTGAGTTTTCTCTATGTCCATAATATAATGCGATATATAACATAAATATTTGAAGAGTTCTCAACAATGCAATGGTTTATTAATAGTGAAGCATCTCCATTGTATCCATCAGGGTAAAACAGAGACCATGGTCCATATGATGAGTACCTTTTTTACTGGGGTATTTTCTAGTATTTAAAATAGTATACAAAGGGTTGATGAATCGTTCTTCAGCCTTTGGCACTACAATCCTTTGTTGAAATAGCTCTGAAAAGTCTGTGAAAGGAAATCATCAATATTGCAAATTGAAACTATAAAGCCAGTTTCTGTTTGAGAGCTGGAGGTTAAATATTTCACAAAAATACAAATTTGCACTCTATCATTTTCTTTTTCTCTCAAAGAAATAGAGTTTGCTAAAGATGCCAAAATTTAAATGTGCGTTTGCTGCACCAGAAATTACTGATTGCAAATACTGCTGTCAGCCATGCTTATGAAGGAGCCAACACTGTGTAAAAATTAGATGAAATCTTGTTAAGGTGAGCGTCAATAGCACAAGACACACTGCTGAAGGATTATAGTCAGAGATATAAGGGTAACCAAACAAAGACGTGGGCACAAACCCATGTATGTGCCGAGGTGAAAGCATGCCCATGGACCTATGGCACCTCAAACTGGTATGCTGTAGCTCCAGCTGGTTGGCACCACCTGCACAACCAGCCAGTAAGGAGCTCATGTTCCACCACTTGAACAGATGGAAGGAATAGCTAGCAGTCTAGGGGGGTGCTTACACCTTTTGTCTGCTGGGTGAACCATGATCTGATCCTGAGGCTGCTGAAGGAAATCCCTACACCTATACTCTTGAAGTTGATCTCCTCTCACAGGCTCTATGCTACACACATCCATCCACGCAATTTGGGGTTTGCATGCTGCAAGCAACCCGGAGAGCTGAAAGAAAAACAGGACTGACAGCTGGATCACCATTGAATGACAGCATTGTGCATGAGGTCCTGAAGAAGCAGGGCTCTTGCATAAGTTATATCCAGTGACAGCAGTACTCAGAGTTAAAGCAGCAGCAACTGCCAGTATTTAATAGCAGCAGACCTCACTTGCAGTGACAAGGGCACAAGTTGCAGGGCATGGCAGCATTAAGACCTGCAGACACTGGAGGCAAGACTCAGTAACAGCAGCAAGGCTCAAGGATATAACAAATGGAGGAGTTCTGTGAAGGAGAGACGTGTTTCTACTGATGCTCATACTCTACCTGTTCTGCAGGGAAGCTTTCACAATATCTGTCTTTTTTGTACCTCCTCTGTTTGAGAGGATCTGTGCTGGTCCTACTTATGCTGCCACACACACAGTGTATGTTCTTTGTGCTAGGGATGCTGCCAATGTCATGATATGTGTCTGGTATGTTTTAGTGATCCCGCTAATAAAAATTAACTTTAAAGAAATGACTTGTCAATTCTTATTTTGATATGTGATCTTAACAAAAGATCAAACTCACCTAAGTATGCAAAAGGTTAATGTTTGATGTCCCATGTGAAACGCAATTTCAAAAGTGACCTTTACACTTTGTACAATTCCAAGAAATGGCTGCCAAGTCATTTTTATATGTGTAACAATGTCACCCACCTGCACAGTGCTTAGTTTGTAAAAAACAGAAAATGTTCTGTTACCCAAAGTGTTTCATTGCACCTGCAACATTCACAACTAACAATGCAATCGGCCACCGACAAGCTGACAGTCAGACTTCTGATGAAAAAGAGAGCAAAAGTGATAGGTGAAATGTGTGGTAAAGTTCACCTTAGTAATACTCCTTGTTGCTTGTTTACACGCCACTCACTCCGCCATCTCCCATTTCACACATTTTCTCTCCTCTTTCCCATTTTTATCACATTCTCTTCTCATTTCTTTATCCTCTCTTTTGTCCCTCCTTATTCTCTTATATGTCCTCTCTCTTCTCTGTCACTATTCTCTATCATGTCTCTGTCTCTATTTTTCAATAATTTGTTTTCCTCAATCACTTCCCTCTCACTCTCATCCTCCCTCCTACCTTTTCCTCCTGACTCACTGTCAGAGACAGCCTTTGTCAGACATTTACATTCCCACAGATTAGGAGCTGATGACTGGTATCTCAGACCTCACAGAAGTTAAGCTTTTTTATTGTAGAAATGAATACTGAAAGAGCTGAACTCTGCCTATGAACTGGCTGAACACAATCTATGAATCAACACAACTCTTGTGCAGGTTGTAGTACATAATAATAAGTTATCATTCTAGTCTTCCTAAGAATACCTGTACCTAATGTTCTATATTCTATATTCTTTCTATGTTTACTTTGTGGATTCTACTTTATGGCAGTTGACTGATTGCTGCTGCACTGGAAGGTCTGCTCTTAACTTACTGCTTATCTACAATAAAAGATTCTACTTATCAAAATCATATCTCCAGACCTATTTACTACAATATTTTGGCGACGAATTCTTGGACCCATCGACTTCCCACCGGCCCAGCAACTCAAGAGTCAAAGAAGAATCAACAGAGCAGACCAATCTGAGGTGAATTTGCGCTTCAAACAGTCATTGAACTCTTCACAGAAGACATCCGCAGAGACCTCCCATTCCGCTACCAATCGGCAAGTGAAAGACTAAATCATTTGATGTGTTTCCCTTTCCTTGTCCGCCTACCTGAGTCTAACATTACTCGCTCCAGCTGCTTACAACTCCTATTCCTTCTCTTCTCTCAATGGTGACGTATTGGAATGCTCGGAGGAGTTAGCGATTGACTGTCTGACGCATGCTTGCCTGCATTCTCGGATGTCCGTGTCAGAGCGTTTGACTGTGTGACGCTGTCTCCTACCTTGACACGTCCGCGCTGGGAGCTACGCTTCTCTCTAACCTACGTCTAACGTCATCACGCTTAAAGAAGCCATCTTGAATCACCATAGTTACCAATTCATCTCCAGCAACGCAACGACGATGCGCACGTCTTTTGCGCATTCTTATCAAGTAAATTACTGATTTACTCGATTTTAAAAGCGAACTTTGCTTAAACACTACCTGCAATTATTATCTATAGTAATTCACGTTAAGTGGTTTGAAATTTCCTTCTTTTGACTGACTTTATTGAAAACTGTTACAGCTTAGCCATGTCAGAACAAGTAGTTTCACATAGTGGCACTGTGGTTTTACCGCCTAGCTTTCTTTCCAACCCAGGCCAACCCAGCGTACCATGGGAGGATTGGTTCCCCATGTTTGAGAATTATTTAGATGCTTTAGATACACAAGAATACTCAGCAAAACGAAAAAAAGCTCTTCTCCTGAGTTCACTAGGTAAAGAAGGCCAACGTGTTTTTAGGTTTTTGCCACAGGCACTTCAAGCTGGTGCACAAGCTCCCGTAGACGAGTATAAGGAAGCCATTTCTCGTCTTGAGGTAAGATACGCCAAAGAAGAAAATCTTGTAAGGAACAGATACAAGTTTTTTACCAAAAGCCAGAAAATAGGCGAAACCATAGATGACTTTGTCTCTAGATTGCGCGAAATGTCTGTCAAGTGCAAATTTGGAAATATGACAGACGAATTAATTAGAGACCAGCTAATAGTACAATGTAATAATAAGAAAATTCAAGAACGTCTATGGGCAGCGAAAAATCCCAATCTTCAAACAGCAATTGACTTGGCGAAAGTTGTAGAACAATCCGAAGGATGTATGAAGGAACTAGAAAAGAGGTCTATTTCGAGTGACATTAGTGAAGTGTCTTGCCATTCTCATAATTATTCTCCACAGGATGATGATGATCAAGATGATGTTGCTATTGTCAAACAGAAAAAATTCTTCAACAAAAAGACGTTGAATGTCAAGAGTCAAAATAATTTTAGACCACTTCCTTCAAAACAATGCATAAGATGTGGTAGTTTGGGTCACAATTCTGACTCAAAATTTTGCTTTGCAGCCAAACAAGAGTGTATGAAGTGTGGTAAGATAGGACACTATGCTCGAGTATGTAGAAGCAAAGCTCGTCCATCTGTCTCATGTGTAAATGATAATACAGACACTATAAATAACAATAACAAAATTTTAGTTGTTGAAAATGATGAGTGCATTCAACAGGAAGAGCACAAAAGGAGAAATAGGCCTAAAGCACTTTTCAATATAAATGATAAGAACGTACATTTGATGGTGGACACTGGTTCACGCTACACTATTATACCTAACTCTCTTTATATAGATACGTGGGGATTAGGTTCACTTCTTCCGAAAGACATTTCTCCTGGTGGGTATCAAGGGGAACCCCTAAACATCCTAGGCTATTTTGAAGCCAATATAAAGTTTTTGACGAGACAAATTTATGGGAAAGTCTATGTCTCCGAATCTGGTCCAGCTATACTAGGTTGGGTACACCAATACGATCTATATATCATCGTTAATCCACGTGCTGATCCCCAAGTCATGGTAGTAGAAGATATGGAGTTACTCCCTATACTTTCCAACTTTGAGAATGTTTTTGGAGAGAACCTAGGTCGACTCAAAGGCTACTCTCATAAAATAATTCTTAAACCAAACTCAATTCCAGTCCAACACAAAGTGCGACGCATTCCTATTATCATTAGAGATGAAGTCAAAGGTCTTCTTGATGACATGTTAGCCTCTGGGATTATTGAGCCCGTAGAAGCCTCTCCTTGGGTTTCACCTATTGTAGTCACCAAGAAATCGGACAACAAGCTCTGGTTCTGCGTAGACCTCAGGTCTCCTAATCACTGTGTTATAGCTGACACTTTTCCTTTACCAAACATAGCCGAGTTAGTTACCACCCTTAATGGTGCTAAGTTCTTCTCCAAACTAAACCTCAGGAGTGCTTATCACCAAATTGATTTACATAAAGACTCAAAAAGTTTAACAGCCTTCATCACTCCTTGGGGTACCTATCAGTTCACTCGTCTCCCATTTGGCCTTAAATCAGCAGCAAGTGTTTTTCAACGCATGGTTTCCAACCTCTTTGAAGGAGTTCCTAAGGTTGTTTATTTCCAAGACGATATTCTAATCTATGGACTAACTGAGGATCAGCATAACTCCACTCTCAAAATTGTTTTGCAAAAATTGTCCAATGCTGGTCTCACCCTACGCAAAGACAAGTGTTTGTTCGGGGTGAGTGAGGTAGATTATTTGGGGTACACCATCACATCCTCTGGCATCAAACCCAAAAGAGACTTGTGTGAAGCAATTCGTTCTGCACCTCCTCCTTGTGATAAAGATCAATTGCGCTCATTTATGGGATTAATAGAATACTATTCAAAATTTGTCAAAAAAAATTCTGACAAAACTGTTAACATAAGATCTTTACTCAAACGTGGTGTTAGTTTCATCTGGGGGCTGAACAACAAGAATGTTTTGTAAATATCAAAAATGAGATCTGTGAAGCTAAAATGTTGTCTCCCTTTGATATTCACAATAAGTCAATTGTCACTGTGGTTGCCAGTGCGCATGGTTTGGGTGCCATGCTATCACAAATGAAAGGGGCGTCAGAAGCTACTATTGCATTTGCTTCTAGAACTCTCACTGACACAGAAAAAAATTATGCAGTTATTGAAAGAGAAGCGCTAGCTGCATCTTGGGCTGTGGAATATTTTCGCACATACCTTTGGGGCATGAAATTTACTTTAAGGTCTGATCACAAACCTCTTATCAAAATCCTTTCACCTGGTGGAGCAGGCAAAGGCTCAGCTCGACTCATGAAACTTGCAGCCAGGTTGCAAGAGTTTCAATACACTATGGAATATATTCCTGGCTGGAGGAATGTCCAAGCAGACTGTCTTTCCAGGTTGTCCTTGGATTGGCGTTCCTCTCATAGTGAGGTAGAGCCATTGAATTTGGATGATGTTGCTGTAGCATCAGTTGAAGATGCTGTCTTTGTAGGGGAAGGTGTTTTTTCCTCTAGTGATTGGTCTAGAGAGATGGAAATTGATACCACTCTTCAAGAAGTTATCAGACTAATTAGATTAGGATCTAGGCGTGAAAGTTCCGTTTCTATTTCTGTTAGACCTTATATCAAAGTCTTAGATGAACTTTCCATTGTCGGAAATATTCTTTTTAAAAGTGAGAAATTTATTTCACCCTTTGGATTAAGAAATAAACTATTAGCGTTGGCACATGAGGGACACATGGGCCAGACTCTAACTCAAAGACGCATTAAAGACCACTTTTGGTGACCTGGAATCGACTCCCAGGTTGTTAATTGGATTGAGAATTGTCCTTTATGCACAGAGGGTGAGAAACGTCTAAAGACTGGTCCGAAGGTTGTTCCTGATGCACATATAGTGAGTCCCAGCATGCCCTGGCACACAATCAGTCTTGACTTTATTGGTCCCATGGGTGAGTTAAGTGAAAATGACAGATTCGCAATTGTGGTTGTAGACATTTTCACTAAGTGGTTGGTAGTTCACTTCACTAATGATATCACTACATCAAACACTATCAGATTTTTGGGGAATCTTTTCAAGGAAGAAGGTTTACCTTCTATCATTATCACTGATAATGGCCCACAACTCACGTCTAGAAACATGCAAGAATACTTGAAAGAATGTGGTATTTCTCACCATCGCACGTCCTTGTATAACCCACAAGGCAATGCAGTCTGTGAGAGAGCGAATAAGGTTGTGAAGGGTATTATCCAGATGGCATTCAGTGGTGGACATATCGTCAGGAAAATGGTGAATGAAATGTTATGGGCATATCGTACCACTCCCTTAGCAATTGGTGATTTGTCACCGTTTCAATTAATGAGAGGACGTGGTTCTGGATTGAAATTGATTCCTTCATGGATGAAGGATGTTGTCACCTTGCAGTCTCACGATGATACTTTAGATACTCAACAAAAGGATGTTAGTGGATTTCATCCACAAAGTTGTGTTAAAAGCTCTCCTTTCTCTGTAGGAGATTTGGTCAAAATTAAGTTGGGAGGATACAAAAGGGTTTGTCCAAATTTAAGGGACCATTCAAAGTTAAGAAAGTTCTCAATCATTGTGTCATACTAAACAATGGAGAGTGTTGGAACTTTAGGAGAGTTGCCCTCTACAAAAAAGAGAAATCTATTACTTCTTTTCCACCACAGCTTAATAATAGTTCCACCTCTCACATTCCTGATTTTCAAATTTCTTCTAATAGTGGCTACTTGTTAGCAAATGATAACCCCATAGAGCCAACAGTTCACAGCAGAGTTAGCACCTCTGGAGGTGGCGATGCCCCTGCCCTTTTGCAGAACCCTACTCCTGTTCAAAGTGGTTCGATTTCTACACACTCTCCAAGGTCTAGAAAGCCTCCAATCTACTTGCAGGATTTTGTATGTTAAGTTTTTTTTTATTGTTTAGTTTCTCTTCAAAAGAAAGGGAGAAGATGTGTAGTACATAATAATAAGTTATCATTCTAGTCTTCCTAAGAATACCTGTACCTAATGTTCTGTATTCTATATTCTTTCTATGTTTACTTTGTGGATTCTACTTTATGGCAGTTGACTGATTGCTGCTGCACTGGAAGGTCTGCTCTTAACTTACTGCTTATCTACAATAAAAGATTCTACTTATCAAACTCATATCTCCAGACCTATTTACTACACAGTTGCTCAGCTCTATGTATACAGGGGCTCTGCTCTAGTTGAGTGGAAGAAATAAACTGTCTGCAAAGAAACTCAATATTATATTCGAAGGAGTTCAGCTCTTTGAATAAACTCTGCCGTATCAGTGCAGGGGTTCAGCCCTATGCATGCAGGGTCTCAGCTGTAATGTTATGGCCAGAGCTGCCAACTTTAGCAGGGCAGGACTGGGAACCAAAACCGGCCCTGGGGTGGGGGGGGGGGGGGGTGATGCCGAGCTCTTTGCCAGGGCCGGTTTTCGGCCGATTTTGTTACAGGGCCGATTTCGCAGCTATGCTTCAAAAGCGGCCCTGTAACAAAACTGGCCCCCACCCGTGCGGCGCACTGGAGGATTGCCCAGTGTCCACTATGGCCAGTCCGTCCCTGGACTTTAGAACTGAGGAACCAGGTTCCAGTCTTAGCGCTGGCTCAACATTCCATGATTCTGGGCAAATCTCTTTATCTACCTATACCACAAAAATGAATGTGACCTTGTGTAAGGTCACTGGTGAGCACCTCATTACCTTCAGGTCGAATTTAATCTATACATAACTATGAAAACATTTCAACTCTATCTGAGAATGAGGTCCACTCTTCAAGAGGACGGGTCTGTTTATGACAGAGCCCTATTCTATCTGCATGTGCAGGAACTAATTCTAGGTATTCAAGGGCATTCTAGAAGTGCAACCAACTTCGGTTTTGGGTTCCTGGGAGCAGGAAAAAAGGAAGTGGTATATTGAGAGCATGGCTTCTGAGAAAGAGAGTAGTATGAAAGTATGAACTGTGCAAAAGCCCAAGTGACTGTCTATGGACGATGAGGTAGAATTCAAAATGCACTGCAATACATGGGAAGGAAAACAAGGACGTGGACAGAAAATCAAAAGACAGAGAAATAATGTGATTAAAGGGGACTCCATGTTGGAGCCATCAGCATTTAGGCTGTGACCAGAGGGAGGAGGGAGGTGATGCACAATGGCAGTCCTTGCCACCATGTGTGAAAATTCTAACTTTCAGCAGGAGCCAGAGAGCAGACTCTGTAGCCTAGGGTGATTTAGGAGAAGTTCTAGAACCAGTGGACTAAGATATAGCCTGGTTACCCAGGTCCATCTTCCAAAGGGTGCCAGTGATTTCCAAATTTGGGTTGCTCTTGAATGGTTTAGGGTCTGACTTATGGGTTAACCCAAGGAGGCCTGGTAAGAGGGAGTTGCTGAGATCACACTGTCAAGTACTATGTAGGGGTCATAGTGGAAATTTGGGGGTACCAAATCAACCATTTCTTGGGGATGGTGCTTGAATGGTCAGCTCAGTGGATATCCATGATTTTGAGAATTTCAGACAGAAAATGTTATATCTAGGCTTGTATTGATATAGATGTTCAATATACATAGCAAAAATATTTTGAAGTGTGTCAATATCAAGAAATGTAATTCATGTGTCTTTAGGAAAATAAATATGGCCTGAAAATATTTAATTTCAAGTTTGGTGCCCTCAGTTTACATCATTGCTTTTTAATGCTGGGGTGGGGAATGGGGCTGGTTTAGTGTATTCGCCCAGATGTTATTCCCACTCAACCTAAAAGAGTACCTCACTTGTGTTAATGTGAACTCTTGTCTCTGGAACCAAGCTTGAGTTTTCAAATCCCCTCTTCAGGCAGACATTGAAAAGATGGGAGGCATCTGGACTGCGTCTCAGCAGAAGGTGCATTAACGCACAGGAGTACAGTGTCCAGAGTGAAGCTGGAATAGGGTAGTTGAAGGCAAGGTGGGCACCGGCTGCTAAGACAAAAAACATTTTTGATTGCAGTGCCAGGTGCTGTCTATACCCAGTGCCATGCAGATCCACTTGTCAGTCTATTACATGTTCAGCAAAGAAATTCCCAGGCCAAGAGGTGCACACAGTGCTCTGTGAGGGGGAATGTGAGAGGTCAGCACACAGCAGCCATTGATAAGTTGCAGTGGAATATTGCAACCCATGTGTGCGCCTACTGTGATACATGTGTCCAACCCAACCCAAACAGAGATAGATAGCAATCATGAGGCAACGGAGCATAGTGCCTGGCTGCTCTCTTCTGCTGCCTTTGTATGGAGTGTTGGAGTAACTGCATGACTGTTCAAGTAACTGTGTGACATGAGGTTATTGTCAAATCATGCCTGATGGACTCACAGGCAATATCAACACTTGGGCCATAGCTGGCCATCCTTCTTGGATAGAACAGGCAGCCAGGAACATTTTACTCAGAGACTTCCCACTGGACCGTCCTTTAAAAGTTCCTGTCCCCACTAATAAGTGCAGGTGCCATCTATCATCAACCACCAAAATAAAGTAACTCCTGCTCAGATTCTTATTTTCCAATATTACTTTGCATGTTCTTACTTTTCAGCCAGTACTTGGGAAAACACAAGTGCCCCAGAAGCCAAAAATGCTGTTTGTAAAACATTCTAGAAATTCTAGACTGCCCGATGGACACTGAATCACTGCAACACCATTTAAAAAAAGGAAATCAATCTTGTCCCCTTTTTTTGCATTTATGTAGCGCTTGCTACCCCTTGTCAAGGGTGATAAGTGCTCTATAAATTCAATTATGTAAATCTGGGGCACTGAAATTATGCACCAAAGGAAAGGCCAAATATTGCGACAGGGCTGAGTAAATAATGTAACAAGAAAAGGCAAATTATGTGGCGTAATGTGGCACATTTTATGGCACCATTATTTCAATATTTTGTCATTATTACTCTTATTAATAATGGGCATTAGTTGCACCTCATTACTACCAGTATAACACCCAAATAAAAGAACTAAGGGGCATATCAGCAAGGCGGCGCTATGACATTATCGCCGCTCTTGCATCCGTTTTTGGGCGAAAAGCGGCAATAATTTCATTGCCTTCTCAGCAAAGACACGCTATTGCATATTTTGCTGATTTAGCTCCAGTGACAACAACTCCTACCTTTGCATCTCTAATGAGATGCAAAGTGGGTGTTCCTCCCCGAAATAACTGGAGCAATGACGCTAACCGACATTCCTCCAATTATCAAGCTGCACGCAAACCGGCAGAGCGATAGGAAAAGTAGCGCTAACCACGGGTATTGCTACTTTCCTTACGCCTGCTTGTAATCTGATTTAGACATGTAATCCAATGGGAGGTGGATTACACGGCTAAGAACTACATGCCCTATCAGCAAGGTATCGCCGGTCGCAGTGCGATTATCGCTGGGAATCGCACTGTTTTCCATCTAACGCTTGAAATCCTATCACATTGCAGATATGCGCTGCTGATAGCACGCTATCTCCGCGATAGGAACCAGCGTTAGCCGGCGATAATTATCCTAGCGCTAAGTGCGCTTAGCAATAATTATCGGCTGGCCTTGCTGATATAAGTAACAAGTAGGTGATCAGTCAAGCTTTGTAAATAGTCTTCTACTGCCCGGTAACACGTGTTGCTGTGTATTTACTAACTTTTTAACCATTTGAGCTAGGATAATTTTTTTGTTTAAATCTGCAGATTATTCAGCAGAAGATGGATTATTTGGCGAATGCAGTAAATCAACATTTATGCGAAAAACTAAGTTGCAGCACAATAGCATAATTCCAGTAGCTCTGCATACAATATAGTTTGTCATATATATACCTTCTTTGCTTGCCAGGTTGGCAACAGGACAGAGATCGCCTTTCAAGTGTAAATGCGGCCTCTGTCATCACAGAGTTAATGGGCAATCATTGTCTCTACTTTGAAACAATGAGGAATGCTAAAACACAGGGCTGTGCACAGTGAAAGCCCTCACCATGGGGTCTGTGAACTAGCTTTTTGTGAATTTCCGGTGACCTCCATCCTTCCTTTGAATACACTTTTAAGCAGCAGGAGTAGCAAAAAGTGTCTCGTTTAAAAAATGCCCTGCCCAAAGCCCCACGAAGCTGAGTCCGGGCTACGGCTCATGACGGAGAGGGGCGGAAGCCCTTTTCGCCCAATGGGCGTTGCGTGCCTGCAGCTAATCAACACTTTTTAATGAATCAATATTTCTTTTTTTTACAAACGAAATCCATTTTGTACAGAATAAATAAATATTGTTTGTCACAAATCTTCTCATTTTTGCTACTGCTTTTTGGATAAAATGATTCATTACTAATGCACGTTTATTTGAAACAAATCGAAGCTTGCAATGAACAGATCTGATCACATTACAAAACAATTTTTGTCATTAATTAATTGATTTTCAACAGAGATTGTTTCCTCTTTGTCCCAAATTGAGTACATTTGTCACAAATGGATTTGGTATTGTCAAGAACACATTCATCTTGTAACAAACTATGTGAAAATGCCCTGAGTTTCCAAGTCATTGCTGAACCAAAACACTTCTTACTCAGAAAACTTCTTTTAAAACGGAGTCGTCAAGAAATAATTTTCCTGAATCCACTTCTTTGAAAAATACAGGTTGACAGTTTCGTCATGCTGGTGACAATTCGTCATGCTAAACGTTATAGAACAGTTATTGCCTGTATATTATTGGCAGTACTTGACTTCTGTTAAAAAACCGGTACACTGTTGTTGACAAACATGGCTTTACAAAACACCTACATATATAAATAAATAACTCAAATACAAATGATGGAAATCCACCGGTTTCACTTTAGGATGAACAAAAACAATCACCCCCTTCTCCCCCAATAAATAGGCATTTGAAATAAATGTAAAAAATTCAAGTGAAATTTCACAAAGTTACACGATTGTGGCAAAATGTTGTTTTCTTGTCTCTTGCATCACTTCTTTTTAATGAAGCATGCACATTGCTGAAAAAAAAACTCTTCCAAGATACCGGCCGGAGACTGGTTCTAGCAGAAAATGCTTTGTGATGAGACAGTTTTTGTGTGAATCGGTGTTCTGCTGGAGAGTTTTCAATGTGAGGTGCACACCTATGCCCAGGTCTATCAAGGTTTTGTGCCACCCTTGCACAATGCAAGGGTGCGCAAAGGCGATGCAAAACCTAAGTGAGATTTATCAAGCCACGCACGGCCACCTTCCATGGCCCTGCATGGCTTGATAAATCTAGAGTAACGCAAGGAAGCGCAAATTGCTGCCTTGCGTTAGTCTGCAGCAAGGAGGCGTTTTATGAGGGGGTTGGGCGTGGGTGTTCCTACGCTTCCACCTATGGATTTTGCCCCATTCCCAGATTTACCATTAATGGTAGACCTGAGAATGAGTCAAAATGCCACGTCTCCTCAGTGGAGGTGTAACGAGGAGAAATATCTTTATTTCGCTTCGTTTTTTACTCTTTCTATGTGTGCTGCATTCTGCCGCACACATTGAAAGAGGAAAATGCCTCTCAGAATTGTTTCTGTGCAGGAAGCTGTTCCTTCCTGCACAAAAACAACCCTGTTTACAACGCAGGCACCCTTGCACCATGGTGCACGGGTGCCTTCATTGGCGTTAGGAAGCCAAAAGTACGCCAGTGCAAGGAAAGGACAGGAATGTGCCATATGATGTTAAATACTGTGCATTCCTGCCCTTTCACGTGGCGCAGCAAGGTAGATTTCTGTGTTGCACTCCGTGAACGTATGATAAATATGGCCTTCAGTTTTTAGCTCATATGGATCAAAAGTTACTAAAAATGCAGCGACGCGCCGCTGCGACATGGAAGTCCCTTCGCAAATGTCAATTGAGCTCCTATTTCTATTTCTATATGCATTTGTAGAGCGCATTATCACCGACAGGTCTCTCTAAGCGCTGTCAGAGAGAGGCAGACCATAGCACAAGGCCTGCCGCTATATTTGTTGATTACTACTGTATTTGTGTATTACTAATGAGGTGAAACCTTTGTGCAGACAGTTAACATGTAAACATGACAAAATAATTAAGTAGTACTATCACAAAATGTGCTACGAAACAACGCATGATTTGCCTTTTCTTTTCCATAATTTAGTCCACCCTGCTACATAACTTGGTTGTCCCCTCCTTATGTTTCCAGTGGCCTCCTTTATAAAAAGAAAATTCACAAGATAAGAAAAGAGGATAAAAACAACTACACTACGCCCCACTGACCCCAGCCCTTTGGTTTTCGCCATTCTGCACAGGTTACTCCATTCAGTTCTTCTTTAACAACATCGGTGAAATACGTCAAAATGGTTTAACATTTCATTAGCCGCCGCGACTCAGCTGCTTCTGTTAACCCTGGACAGCAGCCCAGAGCCCCATAACTCATCATAGGCGACCCCTTGCCTTTTTCCCATCCCTCCATGTACATGTCGGCTTCCTGGCCTGGGAGCCTCCTGCCGCAGCGCGCATTGAGCAGGCAGACAGTGCTGTTAGTGGAGGAGTCTTGCCTGATAGTCAGGTTGATTTCATTAGGCCGATAAGGTCTTTCCTCATCTCCTGGGCTCTGTTTCCCTCTCCCATGCACTCTGTAATTTGGGCATGAAAGTCCCCGGCTGTCTCCTGATCTACAGATAATTGTTCTCTGTAATGCTAACCAGGAAGCGGGCTGATCCGCTCCAGATGTGGGCAGCCTCTTCACATTCACTTTCCTTGTTGACTTGCCCACGGGTTGAAAGGCTTCTGAAAACATCTTGTCGCCTGTGTGAAGACACTATTGGGATGCGTAAAAACAGGGCAGCGGGTGCTTAGAAATAATATTTAAGAGACTGTTTGATAGAGTGTGGTAGAGGGAGTTAGGAGAAAACAGAGAGAAGTGGGTTGTCTTACACAGAAGGAATTATTCTGTGGCAAAAAGGACCCAACATTCCAGCAATTAAAATGAATAAAAAATGTAATTTCATACAGTTTTTTTTCCCGCTTTTTCTTTGTTTTTAAAATCTGTCATGTGCCCCAACTCTTCTACTCTACATTATTCCAGATTATTTGCCAGTAATTTATATTACACGGAGTCCTACCTTTCCCATCACTGCCGTAACAAATGAAATTTAACCACTCTCCCACAGACGCTTTGTCAACCAAGTTAATAAAAAAAAAAAATGCCCACTGCACCTGCAGAGGAACTCTCCAATAAGAAGGGTCGTCTCAAATCCACATTTCCAGAAGCATAGCAGGCCCGAAGAAATATAATCTGGGCACACAACCCTCCTGGAAGAGTGGGAGTGATGTAAGTCTGTCACAAGAAAGAGTAGTACTCTGTGTAAATTATATATATATATATATATATTCAGTTCAGTTCATAATTTATTTATGCGGTTACCACTTGTTTGCAACCATAAAAAGTACAGAATATTTAAAACAATAGATTAAAAAGAACAGCAAACTTAAAAAAAAAAATATATATATATATATATATAATACGATTTATAATAAATAAGCGAACTTGCAACAAAATGTGAAACTATAAAGCTGTAAAAACTTAAAAGAAGAAAAATTTAAATTAAAAGATGAAATTGCATAAAGGCTTACGCAAGCATTAAAGAGGAAATTTCTTATCAGTCATAAGCTTGGCGTATCTTAATGCTTGCTTTTAAAAAGGAAGCTATACACTTTGCAACATATACTGAGTCCAAGAGCTGTAGAAAGAGAAAAGCAGGATAGCAGGACCTGTGACCAGTTGAGCGAAGAAGTGGGAGAATCCAAGATTTTCGTGGTGATTTATAATATTTACAAAAGAAAATAATGTGAATTGTTGATTGAGTGGATAATCCATCACATGGGCAGTTCATGAGGATACTCGACCAGTTTTGAATTTTTGGAAAGGAAACTAAACGGAAAAAGGAATTAAAACGAAATCTTGTCAAAAGATATTTCTCATAATTGGACAAATAATAATTTAAATAGGGTTGAATACCTTTGACAGGTTGAATTGCACAAATTTGAGAGTTTGAAGGTTTTGCAATCTCCGTTAGATTGCGCAGTTCTCTCAGATGGTCCAGACATATCTTTTTTAGCTCTTTTCTAGAGATGTCCTCCACACTGGGTGGGTCAACGAAGTAAGAGCTACGCCCAAGATCGTGAAAAAAATTCCCCACATAAACTAACCAGGGAATCCTGCGCCAGTTGGTTAGAGCCATGCAGTCCGTAATCAGGGAGCGTGTTAAGTGACACTCGGGTTTAGTCCATATACGTTGCCATAGAAGAATTGGTTGAGAACGTATAGTCAATTAATCAACAAGGAGGGATGAGGATTTTGAGTGTCTGTTTCTTTCCCCAGAGTAATCAATTTTTAATCAACAAAATTGGACACTTGTAACACTGCTCAACCTTTGGTTCAGTGTAAATAAGGAAACCCTCAGAGAAGTCAATGTTTGATTGGAATTTGCGGTATATTTGTTTCATCCGCCCCACATTGACATTCACGCAGTTATCATAGGGTTATTCCTATTGGTGTGTACTGCTTGCCTCATCCAGAGGCACCTCCAGTCTCGAGTGCAGTGTCCAGAGACAAAAGGACTTTCCCACAAAAATGGTTTAAAAATGAAAATGTACACCAAAAAAGGTTTATTGCAGGGCAGATTTTCATTAGTTAAAAAGTAGTAGATACTCAGTATTGGCCGAGTTACTAGGCCGTGTAGTACTCTAGGGATAGGGTTGTCGACATGTTTCAGCTCTATTGGGCCAGAAGGTCTGTAGAGCTTTCGTCAGGACTTACAAAACAAAGATGAACAAACAAGATTTGTATACACATATAATGCTACTCACACGAATTTGTGCGGTAATCCCGAACTCATAGCAATAATATGAGTGTTGTGTTCTTCACGATCTGTAGAAGAATTTGCGTTTAAAGCATTTTTAGCTCATGACATTGTTTTTGAAAAAAAATATTTTCAAAGTGGGTAAGTGCAGAAACTATGATCATAATTTAAATCACACTTGTAGTACTCATGAAGAATTTTTCAAGAGGGCAGAAACTCAGGTAATAATTTTATTAACACTGGGGTTGCTCATGAAGGGAGGAGATATTGGGAGGCTATGAATACGTATTTATATTGTGAAATGCGGGCGTTGGGCAATCTCATCATCTCATATTGTGCAGTGTTTTTTGGTACTGACCGAGTGACACTCGTTTTCTAAACTTCTTAACAAGATTTGACCGCCCGCCATTTCCACAAGCACCAACAAGTTAGGAGTAGCTTGATAACAGACAAAAAGAACTCACGGTCACACAGTTTAGAAAACGAGTGTCACACAGGAAATAAAAGGCACACTCTCCTGTGCGCAATGAACATGAAATAGCAAAACACTTTACCTGGTGCCGACAGTATGTAATTTTGATATCCCTCGGTCAGTACCAAAAAACACTGCACAATATGAGATGATGAGATTGCCCAACGCCCGCATTTCACAATATAAATACGTATTCATAGCCTCCCAATATCTCCTCCCTTCATGAGCAACCCCAGTGTTAATAAAATTATTACCTGAGTTTCTGCCCTCTTGAAAAATTCTTCATGAGTACTACAAGTGTGATTTCAATTATGATCATAGTTTCTGCACTTACCCACTTTGAAAATATTTTTTTTCAAAAACAATGTAATGGGCTAAAAATGCTTTAAACGCACATTCTTCTACAGATCGTGAAGAACACAACACTCATATTATTGCTATGAGTTCGGGATTACCGCACAAATTCGTGTGAGTAGCATTATATGTGTATACAAATCTTGTTTGTTCATCTTTGTTTTGTAAGTCCTGAGGAAAGCTCTACAGACCTTCTGGCCCAATAGAGCTGAAACATGTCGACAACCCTATCCCTAGAGTACTACACAGCCTAGTAACTCGGCCAATACTGAGTATCTACTACTTTTTAACTAATGAAAATCTGCCCTGCAATAAACCTTTTTTGGTGTACATTTTCATTTTTAAACCATTTTTGTGGGAAAGTCCTTTTGTCTCTGGACACTGCACTCGAGACTGGAGGTGCCTCTGGATGAGGCAAGCAGTACACACCAATAGGAATAACCCTATGATAACTGCGTGAATGTCAATGTGGGGCGGATGAAACAAATATACCGCAAATTCCAATCAAACATTGACTTCTCTGAGGGTTTCCTTATTTACACTGAACCAAAGGTTGAGCAGTGTTACAAGTGTCCAATTTTGTTGATTAAAAATTGAGAACGTATAGTGTCAATGATGTATTCCATACCAAGCTCATTATGTGAGGCATAGTTCGGAGCACTTTGTGGAACAGCCAGCAAGTATTTGACAAACCCATTCTCTATTATTTGAATAGAGTCTATTGGACCATAACCCCAAACGCCTGCTCCATATGTGGCCACACTGTGGCATTTTGCATAATAAATTTTCAAAAGTTTGGGGGGTGCAGGTTTGCCTAACTTTCTCGAAAAGGAGACCAGGGCCGATGTTGCTCGCTGGAAAAGAAGTTTTCTGCTGGCTGTGGCCTGTCGCCAGCTTAAAGAGTCGTCCACCAGAATGCCTAGGTATGGATAGACAGAAGTTTTTTCCAGTCTTGTTTTTTCCACCAGGATTGGTTTAGAATTCTTGACCTTAGGACCAATGTGCATGGTAAATGTCTTTTTTATATTGATTTTAAGACCAAGAGAACCCATGAAGGAGCAATATTTATTAAGTTGTTTTTGAAGTTGATTCAGTGTTCGAGCTATAATGACCGAGTCATCTGCATATAGCAGTGTTGGTATAGGGCGATGGTTAATCTGGGGTAGATACTGGCTCCCTTCCAGCATAGCCTGCTCTAGTCCATTGGTGTAAAGATTGAACAGGAAGGGAGCCAGTACACACCCCTGTCTTACCCCCCTTCCTATGGAAAAAGAAGGAGAGAGCTCTCCGTTGACTCCAAATCTGACACGTGCCGTGGCGTCTGAGTAGAGTTCACGGAGGAAGACTATAAGGGCTGGGTCCACCCCAAGGTCACTAAAAATAGCCCAAAGTTTGGAATGCTGGACACAGTCAAATGCTGCACTGAGATCAACGTACACAAGAAAGATGTTACCTCCTTTTGCACCCGCATACTTTCCAATCAAGAGGGCAAGATTCAAGTCCTGCTCTACGGTCCCAAGACCCTTCTGGAAACCGTATTGCAGGTCAGTCATGATGTTATTATCTTGGGCCCATGATTGTAATCGGTCCAGAACTACCCGACCCGCAACTTTACCCATGGAGTCCAGAAGGGAAATAGGCCTGTAGCAGGCCGGATCATTGCGATCACCCTTTTTAAAGATGGGAAGCAGGATGGACATTGACCAAGACTCTATCAGCCCTATTGATGATGCTGCGGCCAGGACCTGGGTAAGAAGTGGTGACCAAAGTTCAAAGTTGTGGAGGAAGAAGTCCAGGGGAACACCGTCAGGCCCGGGAGCTTTTCCGGGTTTCGACGCCTTGAGTGCTTTAATAACCTCTTCGTGGTTAAAGTGGACGTTAATCGGGTAGCTATCCTTCCCTGACTTATTGCCTCCAGTATGTTCTTCCCCTGAAGGGTCCATATCAGGATTCCCAAAGATTTTGGAGAAGTGAGAGACCCATTCTGCTGCCGTAACTGCAACGTCCAGGTGCTGTCCCTTTGATGTATTGACCAAAAAGGGTGATCTAATAACTTGCCAGAAGAGGGCACTATCTTTGCTTTGACAACTGTCATGCAACTGTGCCCAAAGAGTTTCCTTAATTTCTCTTCTGCGTTCCAATCTGGCTGCATTATAGAGTTTCCTTAGATTGGAAATTTCCAAGATATCCCTCGTGGGTCTGTGAAGGGCTTCCTTTAAGTTCGAGAGGGCCTTGCGACAATCTGCATTAAACCATCTCTCAGAGGCAGACTTATTGTTCCTATGCTTGCCAGAAAACTCTTGTCCAATCACCTTCAGAATATTTTGGAAGCTAGCCATGATTGTTTGGGGAGAAGAGTCGGTTGATAGACAGTCAAGTACCCAGGGTCTAGTTTTAACAAGAACACTCTCCATGATTACAACTGGGTCTACTTTAGCCCATTTGACCGTGTAACCGTTCAGTTTGTTCATGGTTAGTGAGTTTTGACTTAAATGGCTTGGGGTGATGGGCTGCAATTTAACCTTTTTTGGTTTTACTCTTCCACTAATGGGGAAATGGTCACTACTAACATCCGTCCCAGTAGAGAAATTGGCTACTTGCCCCTTTAGGCTCTGGGAGGTCATAATATAATCAATAATGGTTGAGGACCCCCTACCATGGAACGTTGGTGAGAAATCTGTTTGGGGTTCTACTAGATTATTTACAAAATCAAGCTCTAGGGAAAAAAGGGACTCATTTAATTTGTTCCCGCAGGTGGAATGAACAAAATGGAACAATGAACTACCATGTTCGTCCTGCAGTCCACAGTTTCCATTTTTGGAATTAGTGCATAGTGGAAGGTTAAAATCACCGCCCCAGATTATATATGCTGGGGATGTATTTATAAATAAATAAATTAATTAATATATATATATATTCTTTTTGCATGGAATATATATGTATATATACATATATTACATGCAAAAAGAAAATTATCGCGGCACACCTCTTGGTCATTTAAGATGTTTTATTTCAGATCGTGGATTCCTACGCGTTTCGAACCAAAGTTCCTGTTCACGGCAGTGTTTCACAGTTGTCCCTTTTCACTTTTCTTAATTTACATCCCTGAACCCAGATCACTATTGTGGTTCATTGTGGGCCATGTAGCATGTGCATTATCTTTCAACAAACTTTATTTAGCAGCAATGCATTTGTTTTACATTCGCCTGCCAGCTTGTGAGAAAGCCATGGTGCAGGGTTTCACAATTATCACAGACACACCGCGCTTTTCTAAGGTTAGAACATTTGAGCTTGATTGATTCATAGCCATGAATCCATTGATCGATGCCACATTTAATCTGCATTGACGGTTTGTGCGATGACCCAACTAAGGCTTCTCTGACTGGTGCTAACCTGCTGTTGGGAACATTCCACAGTTTGAGTAACCCCTGAACAAAATGTTGGTCTTTTTATGGTAGCAGAAGAATTTGAAATCTGTTCTTTTAAAGATTGTGTGGTTTCTGCTCAGGTTTCCAACCTTGATTGCTCTTCCACTTCTTTCCTCTTTCATGAGACCTATTTGAACTACAGCAGGAAGTATCCCAGTCTATGAAAGCTTCATGGCAACCACTTATCTCACCAACCTCCATTCTCACCCATTCATCCTAATATATATATATATATATATATATATATATATATATATATATATATATATATATATATATATATATATATATATATATATATATATATATATATATATATATATAGTTTCCTGATATATTAAAGAGCTGATTGGATATTGGATATATCACCCGGCCCTGCACCCTTTTGTGCTTTATTTTCTTTTCTTATCCAGTATGGCAAAATATGTTTTTTGTTTTTCTCCTGATGTATGTTGGATATGAATTAAGTGAGCTTGCATGTTTTCTGCTTTTCTATATACTGCCCAAGGGAAGAGGGACACTACCCAGGTAATTATACTTAGAGGAAATAAGGTTAGTGGAGGGTAAATGGTCTCAACAAATGTAAATAAATGGTAACCCTTGTATGTTGTTTCAACCCAGGAATTGCATACAACCCGCTCAACCGGAATATCCGTGCAGGAACACGATAGTGACACATCTCCCTTTCTCTTTCTTTGTTTTGTTTCCCCCATCCCCACCGAGTTGGCTTTGACATTGTTGGGCTGACTCTAGTGGGTGTGGTAAATTAGGACCCAGTATCAGACCTTGCTTCTGTCTCCTTTGGAAACAATAGGTGATTTATCTACTTGTCACAGAAACAGAAGAATTTACCTCACATGGCCCATTACCATAAACAACTAACAGTTCAAGGTGGATGCACACAAACTGCTAAACTTGCATCAAAGGAGTTCGATTGAATTCAAACACCCTTTTTTTTGTTCAAAACAACTGTCCATAAAAGGTACCATATTAAAAATTGAATTACAATCACATCAAAATAAGAAAACATAAAATAGCATTCCATCAACTGTTGTAAGCAAGGAGTACAGTACATACTTAGGCCTGCTACAATTCTAAATACATTCATGTAAAAAGTAGATAGGCATACTTTATTAGATGTTTAAAAACAATACAATAAAATCTATAAAATGCAGCTAGGTCACACAATGGCTAAGAAACTGAGACTCCTCTAGGACAGACTGCATCCCATATAGATGAGGTGATACTAAAACAAAATAACTCTATTGTTAGAATCCTAATGGCACAATCCTAATTAAAAGGAGGCATATATTCATCCCATCGTGTGCTTCTAAAGTCCAATGCAATAACAAGCATTGGCATAGCCAATCGGTCTTGCCAATGGTACTAGCGCAGCCAACGCTAGCACACGGAATGCATGATACCGACATACATGACTGCATCAAGATAGTGCCCAAAACTTGGAAGTGCCGTACGTCCCACTTTCACATGAAACGTCTGCTGTACCTTAAAGGTCACAACTCAAGCAGACACAAGGCCCCCACAAAAACAGTTTTTCTGGAACACCAAGAAAAAGCAAACGCCTTAATGCCAACTGTTTTCAGTCTCTTTCAAAAGTGAAGAAAAAAGGACAAACTGTGCCAGTGAATACATTTGAATAAATGTCACTTCTTCCAATGAACAGCAGGAGAATTAAAAGTTCTTTTCATGAAACAGGGCATTTTAAAACCAACTTGTTCAACAGTGATACAACTTCTAGGTATGGTCAGCACAAGGAAAGAGTGCATATACGTCACTCACTTTACTGGAAAGCATGATGACAACACCATCTTAAGGGTGGTCCACGAATTCCTAGAGATACATCAGATGATCTCACTCTGCACACATGACATCGACAGCATGTGGCACCACAGTGGGGAGTGAGGGGGCAGAACTGAGTGCGCAGTTCACTCATTCTTTGTCATCAATTCCCAATAGTTGTTTGCTGCTTTCTTTCTCTGTCTTTAGATACTAGACTTACCCAAATTTGCTGAAAAATGTTACTAAAGTGAGAAGAGCAGAGTACAGGAAAAATACATTTGTGCTAAACAAGAAGATAATCCGGCATGAGGTCTTTCTCTAATACAATATGTTATTAAAAAGGAGTGTGGGTGTTTGATGGCTTTTGTGAGAAAGGCTGCAAGCGAACCACCTATTGAAAAATCATAGACATTCTGGTACGGAGTGAGGCATAAAAACACAGTGGCAAAAATATTAAATTTGGCGCATCATTTGGCGGCTGCGAGCTAAAATAACATTAAGACATCCCATTTCAGCATGCTCCTTACTCCGATTGCCTCATAATTACCCCGTCCGCAGTCCAAGCACATCCAGAGAGCAGGGATTACTCATTACACAAGGAATTAGCAGGACTGCAGGCTTCACTGGCCAGAACAGAATTCTAGCTGAATTTGGCAGCAGCCGAGATTGGTACCTCGCCTGCAGTGTCACAAATAGAGCACAGTCTTGTCTCAAAGTGATGTAGAACACCTGCTTTCTAATCTTCTGTGAAAGTAAAGAGCTGATTCAGCAGGCAACAGCAACCCCCTGTGCCAGTCACATTGGGATGACTTCAGGCGGGGCCACGGAGTCCAAGGGCACCGTCTGGGTTAATAAGCAGCAGGGCCAAGTCCATGTCAACACTCAATTAGGTGCCAAACAATATCAGACATGTCTGCAAGACTGAATGCAGAACGGCAGTGTGTCCGTCCGAGGAGTATCATCCCGAATTAATTCTAAGAAGATTTTGTGGGAGGGCGGTGGGTATACTTGGCTAACAGCACGGAACCTGCACACACTGGTCTGGTCTATGAAATCTACAAACTACCAATGAAAAAAAAAAAATACCAGACAGCGGAATAAGCGACCCTCACCAGAGCCGTATTTACTTATTTAAAAAGTGTGCCTGTCCGATGGCGGATGAAGTGCTCATCACAGAACGCGCCTGTAAAGGAAAAGCAGCGCACACGATCATTCCTAAAACAAACGCGCCTGCGCAGCAGCGAAAGCTTTGAAATATGACCCAGAACAGATGGCACATTGCGCGCCACTGCTCGCTCCCGGCAACTGTAGGCTGTGGGAGGAAACATTTACTGGGAAAGGTGGGACATGCACCTGCCCTTGGCCAATTGCGGGCTTTCATTCCACACACAATGGCCAATACAATGTGTGCCAAAAAAACAGCCACACACATGAGTTTGCTGAGAATCTGGTGTGATTTCAAGAGGTCATCTCCTAGTGCAGCGCATGCGTGCTGCGCTAGGTGAGACCTAAAAACATAAAGTGCATATGACCATGTAAAAATAATGCTCTCCTTAATATGAACTGCATCCCATACAAATGAGGTCAAGCTTTAACATAACAACGGATCAGTCAGAGTACAAACAAGTTTTAGAGCAGTCTTATAATCCCTGACATTATTTGCAACAAAAAATGGTTTCAGATCATTTCTCCGCAGTCCGTTATAAAACCTGCAGAAAAGGTTACAGTGCACAGTGCTCTGTTTTGAGATGCCATCACAAGGATACAGGATCCTTTTGCTGGGTCACTATTTCATGACCAGAATAATGACTAAAAATCGTAATATACTGAGCCGCAACCTGATTAAAACAAATCAGTGCCAGGGGTGTGAAACCATAGTAAGATATGATTGAAAGTCTTCCTCAGAGGGATTTGACATATATAGTATAAACAAAGGTTTCATACCATCACTAAGCATCCTATTCTCTGACCTTGTGCCTAAATATAGAGATTTTATTTTATTCTTATGCAAGGACAACACACTTTGTAATCATAGGTGGGCAATACAACTCCTTAAGTGCATCGTTAATGCTGGGAAACCAGTGAATGTTAATAAATGATCAAGGGATAAGCAATCCACGATGATAGATCTTGTAAAGGACTTTTCAGGTTTGGCCCAAATTGACAGCCAAAGCAAAATAGCCTTAAGTGTAAGTAAATCTTTCAGGTAGGTTAGCCCGACCTCTTTAAGGATGATATACGTCGGGGTAGAGGAAGGGATACTTAACAAACATTTGATGAAGGCATTCTTTTTAGTCTGTCAAAGGCCACATGGTACATGGCCCCAGATGCCTCTTGCATACATAGCAAGTGATAATGCTTTGGCTTTATATAGGTTCATAATTTTTCTGACAGGGCTACTACCTAGCTTACTAGAAAATCTAAATATGCCCTTACAAACCCTTTTCATTTTTGATCTGACGTTTTATACATGATTTGCCCATGAACCATTGCTAGCAAATAAAATGCCTAGATAATTTAATGTACTAACCAACATGATCAGATAACCTCTCATGAAATAGGTTCTATATTTTGTCTGGGCTTTTCCCCACAGATCATTGTGAATGTCTTAATGCTATTAATCTTCAATTTCCTCTCAACCATGAAATCAACAAACACGTTCATCAGCCTCTTCAGAACAACAGCAGTTCTTGACATCAGTAACACATCTTCGGCATAAAGTAGCACAGGAACCGAATGACCGTCAACTATGGGCGCATCTGCCTGCAGTGCCCTAAGGGCATAATCAACCCCATTGATGTAGAGAGGAAAAGGAAACGGGGTACATGATGCAGCCTTGCCTAATTTCCTGCTTAACTCTAAAAGATTGGGTACATTTCTCGTTCGGATCAAAGCATACCTTGGCATTCACACTGCCGTATAAAATAACAAGAAAACTAACAATCTTTCCTGATGCTTTCAATGAAAGTAAGGTTTGCCATAAGGTTATGTGGTTTACCAAATCAAAAGCACTGCTAAGGTCAACGAAGCACAGGTGCAATAAGCCAGGCTTGGCGTTTGTGCATTTCCCACTAATCAGGTCTAAGTTAGCACACTGCTCTATTGTTCCCAATCCTTTTTGAATCCATACTGTATGTATGAATGGATTGAATTATCTGTGGCCTTCTGCTCCAATCTTTGCAAGAGATCCCTGCCCATCAATTTAGCGGAGGAGTACAGAAGTGAAATTGGACAATAGTACTTGAGGTCAGATCTATCCCCTTTCTTGAAAACAGGCACTCTGATGGAGTCCGCCCAACTAGGGGGGGATCCTATTCTCAGCGGCTGCATTGAGCATGCATGTCAGAATTGGGCCCTAGAGTTCCAACATGGCCGTAAAAGCATTGACTGTGACACCATATGGTCCAGGTACTTTGCCCCCTGCACTATGGTCTAAAGGAAGGAGTACCTCCTCCAAAGTCACTTCCAATGGGCTACTAAAAATTGGGGTACCAATCATACATGTATTATCCACTAATGTGCGAAAAATATCCAAATAATGCTGGTCCCATGAATGAGAAGGCCCATGCGAGGTAAGTTCAGGGACTGAATAATCTGTTAAAAAGGGTCATTAACTATGTTCCAAAACAAAGTGGCATCATTGGTCTCAGCAGCCTGAACCAAATTAGACCAAGCCTCTTCCCTGAGTACCCTTTTCCTATTTGCTAGTGCCAAATTATAATCCCTTCTTGATAGCAGTGCAGTCTCAAGGAGAGCTATGTAATTTGATCCACAGTAATTTGGCAGCCTGGGAACAAGAATGGTCAAACCAGCCTTTTTTCAGTGAACACCTGCATCTAGATCTACAGGTCTAAAGAGCGTTGATTGACCCAGCAAATGCCTCAAATGCCTCTGCTAGCCTTGTATTGTCCATCATATCGCTCAGGCAGTATCTAGTCTGCTGCATTAATATTTAACAGCCTTGGCAGCACCACTGAGGGATCAAACCCCATCCACTTAATCCGCATACCATTCGGCCTAATGATGTCTAGATTAGCAACTGTTTTCCTTAACCCCAGCCTCTTAGCCTTTAATAACAGAGATACGATCAGAGGATTCTGACCACTTACCACAGTTGCTATTATTTTGTGGTCAAGGACAACGTTTCTTGCTGAATAGGAGACTACTGTATGGTCAATAATCATGTGAGTACCTCTACCAATAAAAGAGGGAATCTGGGTATAATCCACTTCAGTAACGGTCTCTAATAATGTTAGATCATAGTTAAAGATTAGAGAACTGAGGGCGTCAAAGGAGTTGAATTTATGGCCAAGTGGTTCCGGCAGCTATAGTGTGCATCATTACATCCTGCAAAAGGCGAGAAAATGGCATGCCCTTTGGTCGTAAATTCTGAGAAAACTAACCCTCAGGACGAAAAATTTAACTAAGTCTCACTACATAGGAGAATATCATGACCCCAGACATCTAGCTGAAGCAAACACAACTACAGAGCCCACAATCAAGGTCGAAAACATAAGAAGAGTTTCCTCCAAAGGATCAAAACTTTCACTAATTAAGCTCTAGAGGACCAGAGAAAGATCCCCAAAAGGCTCCAAAATTGGCCAATCCAACTCCTCTCATCCATTGAGAGGTATACCCATCAACAGAGGACACTACTCTCCCAAGGTTCTCTGATTATCTTGATGGTTGCCAGTTAGGCACACACAGTAAAATTGTATCTAAACCCAAATGAAACTTATAATACATAAAATCTAGAATACGCAAAGGGTCACAAGAGCAGAAGGGTAAATATTTTTGACTTCACTCAAGCAGCAAACAGCTCTGCAATGTTCCGAATGGGCATTTTGGATATGACAAAAAAATTGCACTTACAAAATAGTGCAAAAAGACAAGTGTCATGAACAACAGCTCTGTTCATTCATTTTGTTACTATGCTCTAGCAATAGAAGGTTTCCGTAAACAGGGTCCAATTGTATCAAGTAACAAGAGTAGCGTGAAATACTGGAAATTACATGTGATTAAACCAGAATAAAAATTCTACCAGGCCTTTAACAGAGTCAAGGAGCTACCAGTTTGGTTTCTCCCAGAACTGAAGAAAACAATTGTTTTGGGAGAATAGGACCTTTAGAGAATACAGAAAGGCTTATTGTCACAAACTCTTTTGAACACAATAAAAATGGGGCATTGTGAGATTAGCTGAAAGCTGCTTGAGGAACAGTTCGGAGTTAGCCGGACAGTCAAAGAGGCTCTAGATGGATTAAGTTAAGATCCCAGTTGCAGGAATACTGAGGACAGTAACATACAAACCAAGGGGCACTTGTCCAGGGGTAATGAGTCAAAAGGAGGATATTCACTGTTATTTATATGCTTTTATGTTTCTTTTTATCAAATCGAATAAAGATGATTATATATATATATATATATATATATATATATATATATATCTATATATATATATGAAAAAACAACACAGCTTCTTCCGGAGTGCTGGAACCCAAAGGAAGTTGGCGCAGATGCCGGCGAAGCAGTCCAGTTACATTAATATGTCCAAAATATCCACAAAGTGAGTGTCTTGCGCTCTCAGGCAAAAAGGCAAAGGGGATCCCAAGTATCAAGAAAGCAGTTTATTACACAACGCGTTTCAGCAAAGAAGCCTTGTTCACGTGTAACCTCACATGGAGTACACCAGTTTTAAATAAAGTTTTTCGTGCTACAAACTAATAGTCAACATAAAGGTTGGACTAACAAAGATTAATGGCAGACATATTGGAGTGGTCAATAGTATGTGATTCTTGGCTTCGTGCCACAGAGAAGGTTGTATATGTTGTTGTTCGTTACACATTTGCCTCAAATGAATAAATGACAATGCATGAACATCAATGCATAAATGCATAAAAAGAAAAAAATTAAATTAAATCAATTTTCAAACATCCCTGACGGGCGAGTTATATAATTGGAGAAGTGTAGCGGGTGCGCACACCGCTTCCGTTAAAGCCCCTGAAGAGAAGCAGATGGAGCTTCGAAACGCGTCGGGCAGATCCATTACGGAGCGGCGTCTACAAGCGGATCCCCGTCCTCACCTACACATAAATAAAGCTGCTGCTCGCGTGCTACTCACATGGTGGACAACCTTGGAGCGTGAATCTATATGCGTCAGTCCAGCCGCAGAGTATGCACCACCCCGTTAACGTGGGGGTCACAGCAGTGAAGTAGCAGCCGTACATGGAATCGAGGACGGGCCCACTTGTGGAGTCCATACAGGACTTGATTGTGTGCTTTCCGTACTACACTTCCCAGAAGTCTCACTGGAGCCTCCCATCGACGGGCGAGTTATATAATTGGAGAAGTGTAGCGGGTGCGCACACCGCTTCCGTTAAAGCCCCTGAAGAGAAGCAGATGGAGCTTCGAAACGCGTCGGGCAGATCCATTACGGAGCGGCGTCTACAAGCGGATCCCCGTCCTCACCTACACATAAATAAAGCTGCTGCTCGCGTGCTACTCACATGGTGGACAACCTTGGAGCGTGAATCTATATGCGGCAGTCCAGCCGCAGAGTATGCACCACCCCGTTAACGTGGGGGTCACAGCAGTGAAGTAGCAGCCGTACATGGAATCGAGGACGGGCCCACTTGTGGAGTCCATACAGGACTTGATTGTGTGCTTTCCGTACTACACTTCCCAGAAGTCTCACTGGAGCCTCCCATCAACGGGCGAGTTATATAATTGGAGAAGTGTAGCGGGTGCGCACACCGCTTCCGTTAAAGCCCCTGAAGAGAAGCAGATGGAGCTTCGAAACGCGTCGGGCAGATCCATTACGGAGCGGCGTCTACAAGCGGATCCCCGTCCTCACCTACACATAAATAAAGCTGCTGCTCGCGTGCTACTCACATGGTGGACAACCTCGGAGCGTGAATCTATATGCGGCAGTCCAGCCGCAGAGTATGCACCACCCCGTTAACGTGGGGGTCACAGCAGTGAAGTAGCAGCCGTACATGGAATCGAGGACGGGCCCACTTGTGGAGTCCATACAGGACTTGATTGTGTGCTTTCCGTACTACACTTCCCAGAAGTCTCACTGGAGGCTCCCATCGACGGGCGAGTTATATAATTGGAGAAGTGTAGCGGGTGCGCACACCGCTTCCGTTAAAGCCCCTGAAGAGAAGCAGATGGAGCTTCGAAACGCGTCGGGCAGATCCATTACGGAGCGGCGTCTACAAGCGATCCCCGTCCTCACCTACACATAAATAAAGCTGCTGCTCGCGTGCTACTCACATGGTGGACAACCTTGGAGCGTGAATCTATATGCGGCAGTCCAGCCGCAGAGTATGCACCACCCCGTTAACGTGGGGGTCACAGCAGTGAAGTAGCAGCCGTACATGGAATCGAGGACGGGCCCACTTGTGGAGTCCATACAGGACTTGATTGTGTGCTTTCCGTACTACACTTCCCAGAAGTCTCACTGGAGCCTCCCATCGACGGGCGAGTTATATAATTGGAAAAGTGTAGCGGGTGCGCACACCGCTTCCGTTAAAGCCCCTGAAGAGAAGCAGATGGAGCTTCGAAACGCGTCGGGCAGATCCATTACGGAGCGGCGTCTACAAGCGGATCCCCGACCTCACCTACACATAAATAAAGCTGCTGCTCGCGTGCTACTCACATGGTGGACAACCTTGGAGCGTGAATCTATATGCGGCAGTCCAGCCGCAGAGTATGCACCACCCCGTTAACGTGGGGGTCACAGCAGTGAAGTAGCAGCCGTACATGGAATCGAGGACGGGCCCACTTGTGGAGTCCATACAGGACTTGATTGTGTGCTTTCCGTACTACACTTCCCAGAAGTCTCACTGGAGCCTCCAAACGACGGGCGAGTTATATAATTGGAGAAGTGTAGCGGGTGCGCACACCGCTTCCGTTAAAGCCCCTGAAGAGAAGCAGATGGAGCTTCGAAACGCGTCGGGCAGATCCATTACGGAGCGGCGTCTACAAGCGGATCCCCGTCCTCACCTACACATAAATAAAGCTGCTGCTCGCGTGCTACTCACATGGTGGACAACCATGGAGCGTGAATCTATATGCGGCAGTCCAGCCGCAGAGTATGCACCACCCCGTTAACGTGGGGGTCACAGCAGTGAAGTAGCAGCCGTACATGGAATCGAGGACGGGCCCACTTGTGGAGTCCATACAGGACTTGATTGTGTGCTTTCCGTACTACACTTCCCAGAAGTCTCACTGGAGCCTCCCATCGACGGGCGAGTTATATAATTGGAGAAGTGTAGCGGGTGCGCACACCGCTTCCGTTAAAGCCCCTGAAGAGAAGCAGATGGAGCTTCGAAATGCGTCGGGCAGATCCATTACGGAGCGGCGTCTACAAGCGGATCCCCGTCCTCACCTACACATAAATAAAGCTGCTGCTCGCGTGCTACTCACATGGTGGACAACCTTGGAGCGTGAATCTATATGCGGCAGTCCAGCCGCAGAGTATGCACCACCCCGTTAACGTGGGGGTCACAGCAGTGAAGTAGCAGCCGTACATGGAATCGAGGACGGGCCCACTTGTGGAGTCCATACAGGACTTGATTGTGTGCTTTCCGTACTACACTTCCCAGAAGTCTCACTGGAGCCTCCCATCGACGGGCGAGTTATATAATTGGAGAAGTGTAGCGGGTGCGCACACCGCTTCCGTTAAAGCCCCTGAAGAGAAGCAGATGGAGCTTCGAAACGCGTCGGGCAGATCCATTACGGAGCGGCGTCTACAAGCCGATCCCCGTCCTCACCTACACATAAATAAAGCTGCTGCTCGCGTGCTACTCACATGGTGGACAACCTTGGAGCGTGAATCTATATGCGGCAGTCCAGCCGCAGAGTATGCACCACCCCGTTAACGTGGGGGTCACAGCAGTGAAGTAGCAGCCGTACATGGAATCGAGGACGGGCCCACTTGTGGAGTCCATACAGGACTTGATTGTGTGCTTTCCGTACTACACTTCCCAGAAGTCTCACTGGAGCCTCCCATCGACGGGCGAGTTATATAATTGGAGAAGTGTAGCGGGTGCGCACACCGCTTCCGTTAAAGCCCCTGAAGGGAAGCAGATGGAGCTTCGAAACGCGTCGGGCAGATCCATTACGGAGCGGCGTCTACAAGCGGATCCCCGTCCTCACCTACACATAAATAAAGCTGCTGCTAGCGTGCTACTCACATGGTGGACAACCTTGGAGCGTGAATATATATATATATAGATAGATATATAGATATATAGATATATAGATATAGAGTATATTCACCAGAAAAAGATGAATACAACACATTATTTGACTTACAAGAGAGGCTGCTCTCACACTAGCAAGAATAGAGGGAAAGGGCCAGGTGGATGTAGGCTCTCACCATGCAGTAGCATAGCCAAGCTTCCCAATTTCATATAAAGGCTGTCTAGGACCCTTATGCACATGTCTTCTCCACTAGCTTGAAAGTTATTTGCAGACAGACAACCCCTCTGCTACTATTCTAGAGAGATTACATGCTAGCAGGGTCAAACGGCCTCCCAGGGCTGTGTGGTGGAAATGTTCCTGTAGAAAAACCTAGAATGGACAGAAGAAGTTTGGATAGTTTAATTTAAGAATGCACCAGCAGAGGAAACTACCTTTGAAAGGGAGTCAATAGGACCGGGTAAACAGTTCTACCATGCAGATGGAGCATAACTAGGGGAATCAGAGAACAGGAGAAACGCATAGCTGAAGTTTGGAGCCCAGTCTTGGAGAAAGGCATGCACTGTTCCTGCTTCCAGTTTTGAATGCTAACTTACAAATGTCTTCAGTTGTTTGCTGATGTGAAAGGCTAATCAGTCCACCTTTAAGGTGTCAGAGAAAGACTGAATTGTCAAGAAAATACAATTGCCCAGCATCAAACTGATGGAATTGCAAAATTGTGAGGGAAAACCATTCTGTCAATTAGTTCTAATAGCCAAGAAGATACTGCATTATGGCTGTGAGGGTTTGCTCAAAGCAGAGATCTGACAGGACCAGAGAGAGATAGAAACTATATGATATGATAATTGACTGTTACACTCCAGTTTGTTCTCGTAGCAATATATGCAGAGATGGTGCCCATTTGAAATTCAAAGTAATAATTGGACTTGTTCCTGTTACAAAATCTTCATCAGGAAGGTTCCAGCAAAACAAGTTCCCAGCAGTTGATGTGAGGAGCAGACTCAATCTGAGACCAGGAAACCCCCGTGGACTGACCCCCAAAGATTCAGTGGTCAGGTCTGGTACAGAGCCATTCCAGGCCTTCAAATTGTCTATGGACTTGAATAGTTCTTCAAGGTATTCCTTATCAAGAGCACTGTGGATGGAATAGGAAAGGCCACTCTGAAGATGAATGTCTTTTCATCTCCGCAGATCCTTGTAAGGATCCATACAGATTTCCTGAATGAAATAGTACAGGAGGCTCTCAAGCCTTGCTAGTTTCCACATAAAGAGATAGGAGTGAGACAGGGCCACGTGGAGTTCCCTCTTTAATGCTGTGTGGCATTTGTTCCAGTGAAGCTTCAGAAGACATGACTACTAGCAAATTCAGCATATGAAAGGGTGTGCAGGCAAACTTCACAAAATTAACAAAGATCTTCAGAGAATGTATTAGATTGACAGTTAAGGTAAGATGGAGAAGAAGAGTCTAGGGCACCGGACCATGAACAAAATATCATCTAGGTAAATAACCAGGCATACATGCCTCAGGAAGGACCTAACAGTTTGAAGAGTGTTGGTGATACACCAAGGAGCAAACAACAGGGCACAGGGGAGAAAGTGGAATCCCTGCATGTGACTTTCTAGGGGAACTTCAGAAATCTTTGATGCTGAGATGATTGAGGTTGGAGAAGT